>NC_138981.1:12526042-13726042 GCF_964341445.2 Mesoplodon mirus | reverse complement strand
ATTTTTTCTTCACTGTGTGGCATTTATAAGAACCGAAGACGTTTAGGTTATATGACCCAGATGGAGTTCCCCATTTTAGTGAAATGGAAAGAGAGTTCAAAATAATCCTGAACCTCAAAATGCTCTCCCCAAAATATTTATAAGCCTCACCAGGAGGTGAGCGGAAGCACAGCCTGGGTAGCTTCTCCCACTGTCAGCTCCCTGTCAAAGCTGCCAACAACATTCTTGAACTAAAGTGCCAGTAGTGCTCCAGCTCTGTCCCAAGAGAATTTGCACACATCATCTCTGCATGTTTTTATCACACAGTCACTACATCAATGACTCTTCAGTTTGCTGTGGCTCAGGAAATGTCAGAAGGGAAAGTTTATGAAGTCTCCCACGTATACAGACATCTGGCTGAAGTAAGCAGGCCTGCGGATCAATTTGCCAAAGCTTGGCTTTGTTACTTTTCAATGTTTTATCCAAGAACTCAGTAAAGTCCTGATTTCACAAAACAGAATTGTTACCCACCTCTTTCAGAAATACCGATCTCTCCTAGGAAATTCATTCCAACTTGCTGGGGACGTACCTGATTCAAGGAGCATTCATCTTTATTTTTTAGAGTTAAAACAGACATCCCCCCAAAATCCTTACTTCAGAACTTTTGTAGGTATCAGTCTTTCTGCTTTCATAGTTTCTCTTGCTGCAGTTTCTAGATAGAAACATTCTCATGGGGAATAAAGCAAGACCAAACATGGCAGGACTCTTTTGTTTTAAATTCCAAGCTGTCCTGGGTTTGCCAGCTTCTTGAAATGGTCCAGCTGGTCTTAGTTGACCAGATGGCTGAAAAGTAAGGCAAAATTTCCTTATATAGGAAACAGAGCATTTCAGTTAATAATGGCTAAAGATAATGCCTCTGGATGTTTGCCCCAAGGAGATGGTTATGGACCTGTCAGAGTCACCTACACACTGCATCCCAACTGCCCCCTATCAACGCTTGCTCTCAGCTCTACAGCCTCTGGACTGTAGCCACAAATGGGACTCAAGACACACTTAGGAGTGGCTGCGAATCATTTAGCTATAATAACAAACACAGTGTAAAGGCAAAGAATTGTTCAGCTCCGTTTGGCCACACTCAAAGCCTGCCTGATGTCTCACAGCCTTCTCTTCAGTTCATCCTGATATTTTCCTGTGGGTTAGAAAGACGACAATACACCCAGCCTTCAGTCTTTTTTTTTTTTTTAAAGCTTTTTAAAAGCCAGAGTTTGTTTCTATTTAAATCTTTAAAATGTCCCAAGTCCCAAGGATTTCCAGGTTTAAGATAATATTACAGTCACGTGATAACTGTTGGTGATAACTGCCACTAGGGGTTTTATGTGCCAAACTGTTAGAACATTACCAGCAGAACAGCTTCTTGGAGGTTGATAAAGATGTATATTTTAAAAACGAATTTTATAGCTTCAAGTGGGAAAGTACCTATGGAACAGATATAATGCCAGTATTTCATTTTTCTGTATTGAGGGAAGAGACTGAACTTCTAAACACCAAACCAAACAAAACCAGACCAAACCAAGCAAAAACCACAAAAAGCTTTGGTTGGCAGGAAGTCAGGGAATTAACTTGGAATCAATAAACACAAGTTTCTTACTTGAAATGTGTTTAAAATTCATGAAGCATGTTGGAAACCTTCCCAGATTGTCTTCTAGAAAAACTTGTTTTATAAGTGTAGCCCAAATATTATGAAGAGCAAAGTCCTCATTGCCTGGAATGACCTTTACCTCCTCCTCCTCCACCTGTTTAGTCTGCTTCATAGATTCAGCTCAGGCTCCCTCCTTCAGGCCATGTTCCTAGCACTGCTCCTTCCTTCTTTGACTCCCTTCCCCTGTTGTTCTTCCCTCCTCCCCCTCCATTTCCCCCTCCTCCATTTAATAATGTTAGGCATCCTCATCGATGCCCTTATATTCCACATTGTTTAATAATCACCATTCCACGTATCTGTCTCTGGCATACCAGATTACAAGCCCCTGAGGCAGAGGCAAGGACTGTTTTTTTTTTTTTTATCTTTGATTTCCCTAGCTCCCAGCACAATGAATAGCCCAGAGGAGATGCTCAATAAATGTTAGTTGAATAAATGATGGATGAATGAACTGCCAATTAAATTATACCTGGAATACCACTTGACTACAAGGCTTTTCAACACTGTTTATTCATTCACTAACCAACTCTTTACTGAGCACCTCCTATGAGCTAGGTGTTATACTAAGTGGTGGGTAGGTAAACATGGACAAAATCAAGAGTCCTTGCCCTCATAGGGCTAAAACTCTAAAATCACGTATGTTTGTTTATTTTGTAAGTATAGTAGTATGGGAATGGGATTTCGACTAAAGCCTCACTCTGGAGGGAGAATCTACACATACGCATGCAGGATGCAGGACTTTCTAGAAGAAATGCTATCTAGAGACCATTTTACCTGACACCCTGTATTCTGGAAGACTAGACATTTGAAAAGAATTAATTGAAGTCATGGAATTTGTGGGTGTTGACAGCGCTATGGCATTTTCCCTACTCTCCTAAAGGGGGTTGGGAGAAGGTGGTTCACCCCACCACAGCAAGAGAAGAGCTCTCCTCCACATGTCATACTTGCTGAGCTGCTGAAATTCCAAGTTTCCCTGGAATTGGAGAGTAAAAGAGTTCTTAGGAGAACCTGTCGTGTGTCCTCAGCAGGTTGGGTTTTGTATGAAAATATGAACACTAGTACTTCTTTCTTACCTGGATAAATTCCAAAGGCAGTAGGTAGCTGGAATACCCAAGATGAAAGGGTGAAGGCAGAAGGGTTAACAATTAAGTTGCATTTCCACTATTTAGCATGGCAAGAACACATGTTCTTGGTGGGCCAAATAAATGGTGTGGGAAATAGCCAGATGTGAATCTTGTAAGCGTGCCAACCAAGAGGGCTGTCTAGTTGAGAAAGGAGGCCCTGCAAGTAAGAAACTGTATGGAATATGCTGCTAGGATGCGATAGCTAAGAGGAGACTGTAAGACATCAGCCAGAATGCATTATTCATCCAGGGATGGCGTGGTATGTGGGACCCCCCAGAAATCTCTGAAGAAATCAAGTTCAATTCACAAGAAAGCTGGCATTTGGAGGCTTGCCATTAGAGAAGGCAAGAGTTAGAATACAACAGCATGAGTCACATACAAGTTTCTTCCATCCACCCTTTTATCCTCAGCCTGGTGAACTCAGCAACAGGAGCGGGGAAGAGAATTGGAAAAGCAAGGGGAGGAACTGTGAAGGAACAGACAGTGTGCCTGCCTCACTGCATATCTTCAAGCCAAAGGGCAGGCCTGAGCTGGGAGCAAGGGATGGAAAGAATATGAAGTTTTGCTTCAGGCTAGATGACTTTTTAAAAATCTGATAGTGGACTATCATAAAGTATCTATCACCAATATTTTAGGTGTCTATGAAATTGTAAAACACACATTTGTTCATTCTGGGTCTAATGACATAATATGTAGTGACTGAGAATCTATGGAATCTTCCTGAAGTCCCCCAGGGACAGGGTAAACAGAGCCAACTGTTTAATGTCAGTGATTGGAGAAAAACAGCCATTGCTTATTCAGACCCTCTAGAGCTTAACCCATTCAATAAACTGCCTACCTATGAAAAATACACACATACGTGTACACGCACACATATGATAAACTTTGGCTCATCACATTGGAAGCATGACTATAAGCAAATAACGGGCCATCCAAAGAACATGGTGTCTTCTATTCATAGCGCCCTGTATGAGTCTTCTAATACAACCTCCCATCCCATGGAGCAGTCTTTTCTATTACATTATGGATAGGGAAAAATGACCAAATAACCAGAAGGAATTGACTGCCTACCATGTAAAAAAAAACTGAGCTCAACAATGTATGCACATAATGCCCTACTTTATCCTCATTTAATTTATGAAAGGGGTAGAAAATAATATGTTCATTTCAGAAATTAGGAAACAGGCTTAGAGAGGTTGAGTGAAGTGAAGGCTCTAAGATTTAGGTACAGGCCTGTCTGTGTTTCAAAATATTAAGATACCATCGTGGATATATTCTTAACTTCCCAAAGTCTACTTGAGAACTTCTGAAAAGGGAGATACATTCCTTTAGAGAAATTCCTTTCTTCTATAGTATATGTCACAGTATTATGATATTATTCCATACATTAGAGCCCTAATATATTTCTGGAAAACCTTTACCCATAGATTCTGCTTCAAGCCTACTCTATATCTTCTACATGGTTTCACATGGGGGAACATGCTTGTTCATTAATTTATTTATTTATCCATCCGGTGAGGATTTATTGATCAACGAGTCTAAGTCACACACTGTTCTAGGTGCTGAAGTTAACATGATAAACAAGACAAAGTTTCTCCCTGAAAGGAACATACATCCCATTTAGCCTCTTCCCACAGATTATCTCTCATTTACTCTACTCATCCTCAGTTCCTTCTTTTTTCCATTGCAAAATAATATTTAAGAAAATATAAGCATTTATCGTCTAAAACAAAGATATAACTCATATACAGATATATTTATAATGATCATACTCACAAATGCAAAAAAAGAAAATCTGAAATATCCAAGACGGTAAAATAAATGATGATTTATTTAGTCTATATCAAATAGACTATTAAGTTACTGCAAATTATAGTCATGATAGATTTTTAATGCCATGTGAAATAGGATATAGAAATGTATAAAAGTTTGATATAAGTTTTCTGTGTGTGCATGTGTGGGGGTTTGCCTACAAACGCGCGTGGAAAAAACACTCGACAGTTATATACAGGCTGGTTAACATTAATGATACTTTCTGTGTTTTCTATCGTATATATAAAGAAGCATGTCTTACGTGTTATAGATTAGGAAGTGCAGTGTGCAGGCCTACTCTGTAAAGGGTGTCACCCTAGGCCCTGGAGCAACTGTACAATTAGTACAGTGAAGCACCTTCTCAGGGATGGCCATGTTTATAAATTAGAATGCGTGTGTATGTGTGTAAGTAATTATTTGTTTTCCGTGACTCATTTTGTATCCCATTTTCCTTTCTTACTGTTATCCATATGAGTCACAACTCCCCACAGTCAGTTGAGAGCCAACCATGTTTAATAATAGCCTAAGAAAAACACGTAGGAAGGTAAACCTGTGATGGCAACAGGATAACCATGATGAGTTCAGAGCTGAATATAAAATGATTTTGTATTATACCCTCTTTTGGTTTATCTGAGTTTCTCACTGCCTCTCATACAAAGATCACTAATCAGTGACCATTTATTTAACAGTAGTTTTTTTTTAAATGAAGTATAGTTGATTTACAATATTATATTAGTTTCAGGTGTCCAGCATAGTGATTCAATATTTTTATAGATTACACTCCATTAAAACTTACTACAAAATTATGGCCAGAATTCCCTGTGAGGTACAATATATCCTTGTTGCTTATCTATTTTATACATAGTAGTTTGTATCTCTTAATCCCATACTTCTGTCTTCCCCCACCTGCTTCCCTCTCCCCACTGATAACCACTAGTTTGTTCTCTATATCTGTTAGATCGTTTCTGTTTTTCTATATACATTCATTTTACTTTTAAGATTCCACATTTAAGTGATATCATACAGTATTTGTCTTTCTCTGTATGACTTATTTCATGAAGCATAATATTCTCTAGCTCCCGCCACATTGCTGCAGATGGCAGAATTTCATTCTTTTATATGGTGAGTAATATTTCATTGTATATTTATACCACATCTTCTTTATCCATTTGTCTATTGACTGACACTTGGGTTGCTTCCATATCCTGCCTATTGTAAATAGTGCTGTTATGAACATTGGGGTGCATGTATCTTTTTGAATTGGTGTTTTGATTTTTTCTGGATCTGTACCCAGGAGTGGAATTGCTGGATCATATGGTAGTTCTACTTTTAGTTTTTTGAGGAATCTCTATATTGTTTTCCCTAGTGGCTGCACAAATTTACATTCCCACCAACAATGTACAGTGAATCCCTTTTCCCCACATCCTCACCAACCAACATTTGTTATTTGTAGACTTTTTGATGATAGCCATTCTGACAGGTGTGAGGTGATTTTGGTTTTGATTTGCGTTTCCCTGATGATTAGTGATGTTGAGAAACTTTTCATGTGCCTGGTGGCCATCTGCATTTCCTCTTTAGAAAAATGTCTATTTAGGTCTTTACCCTACTTTTTGTTTTGGTTGTTTGCTTTTTGATATTGAGTTGTATGAGCTATTTATTTATTTTGGATATTAACCCTTTGTCAATCATATCACTTGCAAATATTTTCTCCTATTTGGTAAGTTGTCTTTTCGTTTTGTTGATGGTTTCTTTTGCTGTGCAAAAGCTTTTAAGTTTAATTAGGTTCCATTTGTATATTTTTGCTTTTATTTCTTTTGCCTTAGGAGACAGATCCAAAAAAATATTGGTACCCTTTGTCAAAGCATGTTCTGCCTGTGTTCTCTTCTAGGAGTTTTATGGCTTCAGGTCTTACATTTAGGACTTTAATCCATTTCGAGTTTATTTTTATATATGATGTGATGAAATGTTCTAATCTCATTCTTTTACATGTAGCTGTCCAGTTTTCCCACCACCACTTATAGAAGAGACTGTCTTTTCTCCACTGTATATTCTTGCCTACTTTGTATAATTGACCGTAGGTGTATGGGTTTATTTATGGGCTCTCTAATCTGTTCCATTGATATATGTGTCTGTTTCTGTGCCAGTGCCATGCTGTTTTGGTTACTGTAGCTTTGTTGTATTATCTGAAGTCAAGGAGGGTGATTTCACGGCTTTGTTTTTATTCACAAGATTGCTTTGGCAATTTGGTGTCTTTTGTGATTCCATATAAATTTTAGGATTATTAGTTCTAGATCTGTGAAAACTATCATGGGTATTTTGATAGGGATTGTATTAAATCTGTAGATTGCTTTGGGTAGTATTGCTGTTTTAGCAATATTAATTCTTCCAGTCCAAGAGCATGGCATATCTTTCCATTTCTTTGTATCATCCTCAGTTTCCTTCATCAGTGTTTTATAGTTTTCATAGTATAGGTCTTTTACCTCCTTTGTTAAGTTTTATTTCTAGGTATTTTATTCTTTTTGATGTGATTTAAACAGGATTTTTTTCTTTCTCTTTCTGATAGTTCATTATTAGTATATAGAAAAGCAACAGATTTCTCTATATTAACCTTGTATTCTACAACTTTTCTGAATTCATTTATTAGTTCTAGTAGTTTTTTGGTGGAGACCTTAGGATTTTCTCTATAAAGTGCCATGTTATCTGCAAATAGTGACAGTTTTACTTCTTCTATTCCAATTTGGATGCTTGTTCTTTCTTTCTCTCTTCCTTCCTTCCTTCCTCCCACCTTCCCTCCCTCCCTCCCTCCCTCCCTTCCTTCCTTCCTTTGTTTTTTATTTTTTGTCTGTTTGCTGTTGCTAGGACTTCCAATACTATGTTTAAAAAAGTGGTGAGAGGGACTTCACTGGTGGTGCAGTGCTTAAAAATCCGCCTGCCAATGCAGGAGACACAGCTTCCAGCCCTGGTCTGGGAAGATCCCACATGCCGCGGAGCAACTAAGCCCGTGCGCCACAACTACTGAGCCTGTGCTCTAGAGACTGTGAGCCACAACTACTGAGCCCACATGCCTCAACTACTGAAGCCCACGTGCCTAGTGGTTTTCTCTTGTTGTTTCAGCTGAGAGTAGCTCCTCTGCCTTATTATTTTGCTTAACTTTCTTTGCCTCTATGAATTTAAATGAAACAGTTACCTATTCCAGTCTGGAAGGGGTGTTCATATTCTAGACTGTATGTGCCTAACGCCTTTGGTGGGAGAGCAGATTTGATGTGGACATAAGCCAGGTCTTTCCTCAGGATGTGCTGGTAGCTATCACCTTGGTAGGACATGAGGCTGAAGATGGAGGGGCTAGAGATGTAGCCGGGTGTGGGGTGGGACTTCCCTTCTGCTCAGTGGCCATCACTGCCCTCCAAGTTGCTGGAGTAGAAGCCCTGAGGCTTGGGCTTGATCTGGCTCTGTTCCCTTTAAGTGTCTGCTTTCCCCTTTCCTGGCACTGGGACCTTTGCCCCAGAGCTGGGGATTGCTGAGGCAAGGGAGGCCCATGTGGAGTCTCGGCTCATTTTTGCCGCAGACAGATGTCTGAGCTGTCTCCGATGTGCTGCCAGTACAGGTGCCAGCAGTTATTTCCCTCGATCTGCTCAGATGCAGCCTCGGGTCCAAGTCCCCTTAGTCCCTCACTGCTAATCACTTCCCCCAGTCTCTGCCACCACTGCGCTTTTGTGGAGCTGCACTGCAGGGCAGGCGGGGCTGGTGTGGACTCTCTTTGTGTATTGGAGTAAGCTGTGGGGGAGTGGCCATCATCAGAGTTCTGGGCTGCTTCTGATATGACGTTTGAGTAAGCGCCAACACTGGCTACTGCCGCCTCACCCAGGCTCTGCCCTGGGACTGGGTCATCTCTGCATCCCACGACCAAGTTTTTTCCCTGGTTGTGGCAGCCCTAGATTCCACCGAGGCAGTTGTGGGAAACTTGGCAGCCACTGGCACAGTCCTCTCACCACCCTCTCTGCCCTGCCCCAGGGGCAAGCCAGTGCACAAGCACTCGTGCACATGCATGTTCCTCAGGAGCGGAGTCCAGGCTTCCCCCAGCCCTCCTATTAGTCCCAGTGGTCCTGCAAGCAGCCAAGGGGGCTTGTCTTCTCTGTGTAGGATGCCAGGACTGGGGCTTCCAATTGTGGTTCTCACTGCACACTCCCCAAGACGGGCGTCTGTTCGTGTGTTCTCCCTTTTCCTCTGAGTCCCCTCCCAGGGGCATAGGTCCTGACCTGATTGCTTTTCTTCCCTTCCTACCCAATTCCATATGTATCTTTCTTATAGCCTTGGTTGTACAGGAGTCTTTCTGCCAGTTTCCAGTTAGATTTCAATGAGAATTGTTCCACATGTAGATGTATTTTTGATGTGTTCATGGGGGGAGGTGACTTCCATGTCTTCCTATTCTACCGTCTTGATTGATCTCGTTTTTAACAATAGTTTTGACCATGTAAAATCACAATGGCTAATAAGAATGAATAACAAATTTGTAAAAAACCTCAAGCTCTCATTTTGAAAATAAATGACTGTTCTTTTGGCAGCAGTGACTAGTTGGAGGCTAAATGTCTTATGTTTTCACATTATCTGCTTGCAGTGTGCCACCAGTACTTTAGCTGTCTAGTAAAATGTAAAATATATTTGTGTGTCCTAGTGTTCAGTGCCATGGCATTACAGTGATAGCAGTAGCTAATAAATAACGGCATATAATCAAGTGAACCTGTTTGGAAGGACGTACAGAGGGGATTAGAATTTGTGTTAGGCAATATTGATTTGTGATTGTGTAGCTGAAAAAAAAAGCTGTTACCATTTTTGACATCTGTATTCCAACAGAAATATGACGCAGCTATTTCGTACTATTTGTTATTCTAGAAAGTAAAAAAGTATCAGAGACAGATCTATTCCTTTCTCTATTAGCATACAAAATCTAATATTTATCTTTGGATGCATGGAACTTGAAAAATTTGTATAACTATTTTCCCACTATTCAACCTGACTCCATTATAGCCACAGGCCTCTTCGTACGTCATCTTACCTTCCAACATAGGAGATAATGTGGAGCATTATATAACATTTCTCATCATGTCAGTTGCAGCACAACTGAACATAAGCCCAAGCCAGCCAAGATAGGGGATTACATCTCAGTTATTTTCTGGAACTGAGTTTTGGACGGACTGCTAAACCAGTATGAGACAGTGTATACTGAATACGAAATTGAATTCAGATTCCTGGAAAATTGAGGCTAATGGCTCAGTGTACTCAGTGAAAGGGGGAAATACACATAGGCACATTTTGGGGTGCTGGGGCATTTCACAAGCAGAACATTTATCATTACTTGCTTAAGCAATATTTACAAATGCAGAGGGCTGCTCTTACATAAAAATAGATTATGTAGCCATTATGATTTCTTATTCAGGGTGCTACAAAATGTCTTTCTGTCCCCAGTATCCACTCCACACTTCTCTATCAACCTGCCACAGTAGCCAGAATTTTCACCATCTTCAGTGAGTCCACTGTTCTTCTCTAGGTAACTGTGTCACTCAAAATAGTAGTGTTATTAGCCATGAACGTAAATTAAGGCATAGCAAACATCCATGTGTCTGATTGGATGCACCCTCATACTGCACCTTTATTTCTTATGTATACTCATCGCATATAGCTTTTCTGTGTAAATTTGCAGGAGCTTAAGTCAATCTTTTATTACTGTAAATGACTTCACTGAGCATGTGAACCACAATAGCCTCCCCAGTAACTACTTGACAATACAACGTAAGTTGCATCGATCTTACTCCAGTTCCTGCAAGCTTCATGCCTCATAAACAACACGAGGTCAAAAGTACTCAAGGGCTTCTTAGAATTCCTGAGACATGTTTCTGCCTCCACTCATTCCTCTTCTCTCTCAACCCTGAATCTCCTTTCCCCTAACTGATCTGATTGTGAAGATCCCCCATGTCCTCAGAGCTCTAACTCTCAAACTCAGCTTTCCATTCTCTTCTTACTGCATTTGCATTTCCAACAGTGCCACAGGGTAGCAAACATTTCTGTCTTCACAGAATTCTCCAGCCCATAAGACCTTTGACAAACCTCTCAGGTCACTTGTTGTCAAGTGAGGAGATTTCTTACCTTTGGCAGAGATGCCCTGGAGCCTGAACTCTGGGTGGTCATCGTTAAGACTGTCGTGATGCCCAGTGCAACTCTGGCAGGGGCTGCATCCATGTTTATCCAAAAAGAGACCCAGGACAAAATGACTATCAACAGACTGGGGATGTACATCTGGATCAAGTAATATCCCATCTGGCGTTCCAGGTGAAACTTAACCTCGATGCAGGTAAACTTTCCTGGAAACAAGAAGTGATGATTTAAAATCCAATTTGAATTTATCCTTCCCATTCCAGCCTCCCACTTTATTTATATTAAAAAGGAGCATTAAAGATGGATTTGAAAGATTGCACAAAACGCTGACACTACACACCCAATTCAACTCTTTTCCAACTCAACCCGTAATGGAAATGACAGTGTGAGAACGAGTGATCTAAAGAGTCACTGGACCAAAACCATGTGGCGTATTTAATTTTCAAATCTGTGCTTGTTGCAGCCTGATTATTTAGACAGAGCTTCAGAATTTTCTAGACTATCCATTGGAAAGAAAATATTCATGTTTTGTGGGGGTTATAGTATGTCATATATAGGATATAATATATAACCTACAGCATATATGCATAGCATATACTACACAGCATATAATATATAACATATAGTATGAAATAGTTGAAACCATTCCTTCCTAAGTAGTAAAGTTCACATGGGGCTCCTAAAGGATTTGGATAATTGTGTATCTATCTTTGTGTTACCAATAGCAAAAGAAAAATATACATTTGTAGAAAGCATGAATATAATCTAGTCACTAAAAATTTCATAACCTCCTGGGTGATTGCTTGAGGACATTTAGAATATGCCTAGAATCTGTTTACAGTGTTGCATTGCCTATAAAATAGAGTGCATATAAAGATATTAAAACTTGTAACATACTATTAAGAGACAGATGTTACTGCCCCTTACCACTTTCCTTCCTCTTTAATTGGCTTGGAGTTAGAAACCCAGAAGGTAATTTGGCTTCGCTCACACGAATTATGAGGTGGGGTTGGGTTCTTCTTGGCCAGGAAGAACACCTTAGAGTCAGGTTTTAGTTATTTCATAGGAAGCATTGTTGACCTCTGGAACAAGTGTTCATGGACCAGAGCAGTCACTGAGCAAACCATCATGTCTCGACTGCCTCTCCTTGATCAGCTGTGTGGCATCAAAGATGAGGACGTTCATAGGAAAAGCTATCAACTTTCCTCGGCGGGCGTAATCTTCCAGGGAACGACAGATGCCCGCTTGTTGCCACTACCTCACATTCTCCCCCTGCCCCATGTGTCTGTCAGCACCACAGACAATGCGTGACTTTAGAGCCAGCTGACTCCCTGCAAGCTGATTTTCGTGCACGCTGTCTATAGGACTGGGGAGTACAACAGCTGTATTTCTGGGCTTGCAAAGACCTATGTTATTATTTCTGTCTTCCACTAAGGCAGACAGTGCAAATTGACCCGAGGAGCTAACGTCAAGAATGGATACTGGGAATGGGCCAGAATTCATACACTTCCGGCACCATTTACAAGGTCTCATACACTTTTCCTCAGACTCATGTGATAGTAGATGGTCAGCAAGGGAACAGCAAAAGATCCCCAAATCTTTTTCCTTCTCTCTCTCTTTTGGAAAAATTATCTGTTGGGCTCCCTGACCTGTTCGAAAGGATATAGGCATCTTATGTGTTGCGGGGATTTTGAGCCAAGCCCAGGACGGTGCCTTATAGCTCCACTTTCTTGGTAAATATGCAGCAATTAAGGTGATGGGATATATACTCCAAGCGGCAGATGGAGCCCCCTTGGGTTTAGCATCTCAGAGGAAACTTACCAGTGTTGTAGTGCTTTGTGCAGTAGCCGAGCTCCTTCTCTTCTTTCAAAATGAACTGAGGCAGGGTCAATCCTTCAGCAACTTGAACTGGGCCATCACTTAACCACTCAAATATCAGGTCATTCATCGTGTACCCAACTGGAGTAAACAAATCATAGTAAAAAATTGAATGCGTCTTTCCAAGAAAGCTTGAAAGTCTAGCCATGTAAAGAAACAAACAAGGAAATCATCTAAAGTGACATGCTCAATCAATTCAAGAGCATTTTTTAATAAAAGAGCTGCAATCATCATGACAACTACATGTCACTGGAGCCAAAGAAATGGAAGACAGCAAGCTGTTTCTGAATGATTTTTTTTCTGTGTAATGGGAGAACGGAATTTATAAAGTCCATGTTTCTTCTGCCCACTCTATCCACTAAATGTTTCTGAAGAACAAACAAGTAAACAAACAGAAATCCTTTGAAGACTGTCTTTACTTTAAAGAGCTGTGTCTGTGGATATCCATTAAGACAATGCAGTTCATGGCATCAGTCTTAGTATTTCAAATGAAAAGCATTCCTTTAAAAAAAAAAAGAGGATGGATTTATAAATATTAATTTAAAATATTTCCATTGCAAACTTGGCCCCTCTCCTAGGGTCTATTAGCTTTGTTTTGAGAAAGTTTATGTTCAAGTCCTTATGGTCAATCCTCAGTTGCTTTAGCAAGCGGGGAAGGCTATAGGCAGGTAACCTAAGAGGAAGCTGTGGGATATGCAAATCAAGCATATTCATTTGTGCTAGTGTCTTGCTAAAGGGGCCCACACATCACAATGGTTAATATGAAGTAAAACAGATTCTCTGTTATATAAAATCATATTGTTATGTGACTTTTGAACCATCGAGAGTAAGATTGTTATCAGTTTAGTAACCAAAGTTAGCACTTAGTCTCCAAGCTCCTGCTAACTAGGTCATTATGTCAAGGGCTTCTGGGTTTTTTACACCCCGGAAATGAAGGCTACTCTTTTTTCAGGCATCAGTTCTCCCTTCTTTCTTTATTTGTGATATTTGAACTCTAAAAGGAGATTGAGGAGGGCAAGGGTTATTATGTGAGGTTTTGGCTGGCCAGTAACCTCAGCAAGTTTATTAAGTTTATAGATTCTTATTCTTGTTTACTGCAAGGTGGTGACTCACCAGAGCTACCCAGAAATCAATGGCAAAGTTAATTGGAATCTACTTTCCTCTTTCTTTGGGCCACCTTTTCCATTCAAAGCCAGAAAATAAAAACAAGTAAGGAATCACAAAGGGGACTTTGTATAAGCATTGATGGTCAACAAAGAGAATGGCCAACCCTATCTCTTCCACATCAGTGCTGCATGAGCCCTTCTGGGGTATCTCCACCAAATACTAGAAGCTTGCCAAACACCCCCTATTCTTATCTGGTCAGCTTCTTGCTGACCACTACAATAATAGTCCTTGTCAGCCACCCGGAAACCCCAGCTGGGGGCAAACACAAGAGGTAAAGATGTGGGGAAGGAGGACGTAATATGAGGGTAGAAAAGTAAAGAGCAGTTCCCACCCTTCACAGTCAAAGTCAGTGGTAAACACATCACTGCTTCTTTGATTTCATTACTTCTAGGTCCTGCAAGGGCCAAGCATATTTACTAATTGGAGTTTTTAAGCCTTGGAGGAGCCTCAGATGACAGCTATGGTTGCTGTTTTATAGAGAAACTAAGTGTTGGGTTGAGTCAGGGGAGAGTTGGGAGCAGTAGAGAAGTCACAAAGAAGGAATCATTACGTAGGAAAAAGTTTTTCTTAACTGTCTTCTCAAGAGAAGGGGCGATAGGGAAAAGATGAATACATAAAGCCTACTGTAAACCAGAAATTCTCATTTTATTCCTGACAACTTCCTCAAACAAAGATGTTTCATTATTTTGTTTATTTCTGTAGGAAGTTTCAAGGGAAATCTACAGTGATTTTAAATGATCAGAAGGAAACCCTGTCACCGCCTCTTTTTTAATAATAGTTGATATGTCTTTTTACATTTGTTATGAAGTTAAAAGTATTTTCTTGCCCCTGCCTCATTAAATCTCCTAACATCCCTGTAGGTCAGTAGCACTTATTATTCTCTGCATTTTACAAACAGAGAAACTGACAGAGCAAGCCAGAAAAAATTTCATGTCTCCTGTCTAAAAATCCCATTACCTTGGAGGCATCAGCAACTTACGGCACATGTCAGAGATTTCAGTGGCGTCAGGGCCATGGCATAAAGGGGACAAAGTAGTAGCATTTTTCTATTCCCTTCACCAGGCCTTTGGATATCCATTGCTCATCTAAGGGAGATGCCTTTATTCCTTACCATCTCATGCCCCTCATTTTTGCATCCTCCTCTGGCTAAGGCCCCTGCGTCTTGTCCTCAAATCAATTATCCCTTCCTGCCAAAATTCCTTTGGGGTGAAGGTCTATACAAGCATAAGATAGAAGGAGATACAATTTTCTGACTAGAATGCGATTCATTATACAGGTTAAATGACTAATAATCTTAATTTTCCCAGGAGACATTTTCATTTCAAAGAAAAGCTTACTAAATCAGGCTCATTTTTTGAGGAAGGGCAAGTTATTTGGCATTTTACCTTGAAAAATGGTCTTCTCTCTATTGGATATAAGACATGCACACACACTTTTGCTTGTCCTTCCCTTAAGGACCTCGGGAGTTGTTAAGTAGGTAGAGGATGAGTCTTACGGGGTTTTTCTCCTTAATGACACATTGAAAGAACCAGGTCATTGTTTAAAACAAGCAGGTGGTCATTTCAGTAGTAGTGACTTACAACTCTCCAGCTGCATTGTACACGTCTGGACATCCATTGGAAAATTCTTCAAGTCCATGGGACAGGATAAGGTCAAGGTGAGCCTTAGCAGAGAAAAAAAATTTTAAAAACAAGTTTTTAATTTTTGAGGTCTGGTTCTTGAGAAGCAAACCAAAAACACATTTGGCATTAAGCAGAGTGACACTGATTCAAGTAATGGAGTCTCAGCTCTCACTCAGGACAATGCTTTCTAATTTTCAAATGAACAGTAGTCATTGGTAAATTTTTTAAATACTATAGAATTTTGCTGTAACCCCTCACTCTCCATTTCCCATCTTCCAGCCTCTGAGTCTCATCTCCCCAGTGGCACTGGTCTCAAGTTTATTCTAGAATCAAGAAGAGCACTGAGAAATAGTGTAACAAGAACCGTGGGCTCTTCTTACACACACTGATGTCCAAAAGATGTAAAGTTTATACTGCTGTAGAATTGGACAGGTGGGCTTTGCTTCAAGGACAATAAATGATGTGATAAGCATAATTGGTTATGATAAGTATTCGTTCTCCTTCCATCAGGTGGGCAAAAACTTCAATATCTTTTCATTTGCTAACTACGTGGATAGGTCAGTTGTACATTGTAGCATTCATTCTAGAATTTTGACCAATCTGGAGCGGGTAATCCTTGATCTAAAAAAAAAACAAAACCAAACCATTTGAGGATGGTGGCTTGTATAAATACATAGTCTTCTCCTCTCTGCACCCTGGGGGGACTACTATGCTCCCCATTTCCTTAACTTTCCAAGCTCCAGCCAGCTCTGATCAAGTCTTTTATCAGGATATTGATTAAGCCACCACCTCTTTTCTACTATTTCCTTTTTTAGTCCTCAAGGAAATGGTACACACCTCTTGCTCTTCAGTTTTTCTATACCTCAGAGATTCAAGGGAGGAAATTAAGTTGAGAATCAGCAGACCTGTGTTCCCTTTCAAGTACTGCCTCCAACTGTCTCTGTCCCCAAAGCAAGATCTTAAACTCAATAAACACGCATCCTCACCAAATGATGGGGTAGGATCAAATGATGCTTATTGCCATTTAGCTCTAATACTAGAATCCATGTTATTCTGAAGTTCACTGCTCCAAGTTCTGTTCATTTTCTCTCAAACATCTTTTCTATCCATAGACCCTTCTGACTCTTACACCATTACCTAAACTCTCCCTTTCTGTCATGCTCTCCCCTCCTGGTTCCCTTCTCTTTCCTTTCTCAGCTTCATGTTATACCTTCTATACAAGCCAAGACAAAATTAAAAAAAGAGTGGCCCAGTTATTTTAAAGAAAGAAAAGGTTTGGGATTTGAAGTGAGGTTAGACAAAGAATCCATGCTGACAATCTTCAAAATCATCAAAATACAACAGTGACTGGGAAAAGCAAGATACAAAACAGTGCAGTATAATCTCAATTATGTAAATATGTTTTCAATATTGGAAGTAAACACAACACTATATTAAGAGTAGATATTTCTGGTTGGTGGGATGATTCATATTTTTTTTTCTTCTTTTTTTTTTGTTTTTTGCGGTACACGGGTCTCTCACTGCCGTGGCCTCTCCCGCTGCGGAGCACAGGCTCCGGACGCGCAGGCTCAGTGGCCATCCCACGGACCCAGCCGCTCCGCGGCACATGGGACCCTCCTGGACGGGCACGAACCCGCGTCCCCTGCATCGGCAGGCGGACTCCCAACCACTGCGCCACCAGGGAAGCCCCATATTTTTTTTAACTCTGTTCATTCTGCATTATCTATATTGACAAGTGTAGGCTATTCTACATAAAGACATGTAGGCTGTCTTTATGTAATTAAACATGCCTTTCTTTAAAGAATATCTGAAGGGTAAAATTATGTTTTATTCAATATTGTTTTGCTATATTATAATTATATTATTATTATTAAAATTTTGCCATAAACATACAGTATTTCACCTTCATTGCTAAATAAATTACCTACCTTCTCTGAGCTATTCTGAGAACACAAATACCATGTTTCTAAAGGAAAAACAATAGTTTTGGGTTCTAAACATCTGAGTTAAAATAACATTTTAGACAGGAAAAATAATTTTTGTCAGTTGTGGAGTTCATTTAGAGATAGCAGTGTAAATATAGTTAAAGATATTTAAATTTCTTCACAGCATAAAGACTTTTTTCTGAGGTTTTATTTTATTGAGATCAATGCCATGAACTCTTTTTTTTTTTTTTTTTTTTTTTCTTTTTGCGGTATGCGGGCCTCTCACTGTTGTGGCCTCTCCCGTTGCGGAGCACAGGCTCCGGACGCGCAGGCCCAGCGGCCATGGCTCACGGGCCCAGCCGCTCCGCGGCATACGGGATCCTCCCAGACCGGGGCACGAACCCGTATCCCCTGCATCGGCAGGCGGACTCTCAACCACTGCGCCACCAGGGAGGCCCCTGCCATGAACTCTTTAAAGTAAGGGAAGAGTAAAAGAATCAAAATGAAAATCTCTAGTAATCAAAAAATTTTAAAAATTTGACACTTTATTAAGGGAGGGAAATCTCAAAAGGTTCTGTGGGTTTAAAACTGTTACTAACACAGTAAGAATCTATTTATTCTTTTCTATTTTTTTAAAGAGGAAATATTTACATCAAACAAAAATATGTCCATCATATAAAAATAATCAAGAGGGCATGTGTATAGTTTAAGTGAATCAAAACTAGAAAACCTGGAAATTTCATTATGATTTTGAAAAGTTTACTTTTGAGAAATTAGAAAATAATAATAGCAAAAATGAATGCAGCTTAAAAACATGCAACAGGAAATTCAGTTCTATTTTGTTTGCTATTGGAAACAACCCAATTTTAGTATTCTTAATCATAGATTTGCTGAATACAATTCTTCTGTGAAGTGAACTTTTCACATTTATTTAGGGGGAAGAGGCTTCAGACATGATATTTCTGCCTTTGTGGCAGACCTAACAATCCTATAGGGACCCAAAATTCTTGAGGTCAAAACTATTAACAGCCGTGGAAAACCCCCCTGAGAGAAATTCCCAATGAGCATGAAACTCTCTCTGAATTTTGTCTCAGCTGAGAACTCAGTGGGTATTTCCCTTCTTCCTTATTTATTTTTCTAATTTCCTTTCTAGGTAGGTTTTGTATGGGAACTCAATGGGTGCCAATAACAAGGAGTCAAGTTAACAGCTCCCGACTTTGCTAAATCACATCATCCGCTGAGCAAATGGGAAGCGATTGGAAAGATCTAATCAGTTCTTTCATGGCCAGCAGAGCCCATACTTTATGATGTCTAGTGTACCACACATCTGCAGGCCTAAAACTCAGACTTGCCTTTTACTTATTTTTTTCCTTTTCATTGAAGTATATATTATACACAGTAAAAATACACAAATCTTAAGTTACAGCGTGATACCTTTTTGCATCTATATGCACCTGTTTAACAAGCACCCAGACCAGATTTAGAATATTCCCATCACCCCAGAACATTCCCATGTGCTCTCTTCTCAGTCAAGAACCTTCAAAAGTAACCACCACTGCTTTTTTTAAAAGCTATTTTTTAATTTAAAAACATGAGTTTTGGGGAAAGAACGAGATGATATTATTTTGTACAGAGATGCAGAAATTGCACCAAATAAGACTGACATATACAACATATACTAAAATGCGAACTATTTTTATCCCCTTTACTCTGGCTCTCCATCTTTTTTGGGAGGGGGTCTCACAGAATTAAGTATTTTTATTGAAAGTCAGATTTTTTTGCTAGCAGACACTGCCTACAGCATGTCAGATTTGCTCTCGTCTTCCTCACCATCTAAAATATTAAGGCCATTGTGTGTGAAGGCAGTGAGCTGAGGCCACCCATTTTCCATTTGACTTTTCTTAAAGAACTCATTTCCTGAAGCATTGTCGCGTATCCCCCACTGTCACTGTGGCGACATGCATGCATTCAGGGCGCCTCTGCTCCTGTTTGCCCAAGGGAAGGAATAAAGTTCCCTTATAGAGGCCCTACTTCTTTATAGAGAGTAAGAAGGCTGAGTGAACATTTTGATTTTAAAGGGAAAAGAATAAGACAAAGCACAGGAAGTCAGCTTCCCCCCAAATCTCCCTCCCCTTCCTTACTACTCTCCTATTCAGTTCACCTTGCCATCAAACCAGCTCTTGGGTTTATACCTTACTTAAAGTTTAAAAGACTGATAGATGCAGACATTGTAAACTGAGTTAATGTTATAGTTTTTTAAATCAAATATACTTTTTAATTTACTTATTTCTCTCCTACGCAAGGTTCTTCCCTTATGCAAGAAGCACAAAGGCTACAACTCTCTCTTTTTCACCATCTAAAATAATGCCTTGAACAGATTAGGTATTCAGTAAATATTTGTTGAGCAAATGAATGAATCTTCATCCTCAAGCTCTGTGGGAGAACTTAAGGCTTTTATTCAGCAGAAATGGGAAAGGACAGAGGATTTAGAAGAGAAGAAGGGTCATCTGAGCCCACGGGATGTTGCCAAATTCCCAGACTGGCAAAAGAAGCCAGAAAGTTGGCCTGGCCCTTTCTGTAAGTTGCTAGCATTTTAGTGGGAACTAGAAATAAGGCAAATCAAGCTGAAAGAAAGCCCGGAGCCCTGTCCACCTGTCCTTGAGCCTTGCTCAGGTAGCTGGGTCCACGGCCAGGACTGTTCTCCTATTGCTAGAAGCATGCGAACTAATCACTTAACTTTATAACGTCATGGAGGACAGGAGGTTCCTTGACTCACAAAGCAACTACTCGTTCATAAGGCACTCAGTATTAGAAGTGGAAGTCCATTCCCAGCAAAAGATTCTTGAGGGAAAAAAAGCCACTTGAAGGGAAAATGAATTTTCAGGTGGAGTTACAAATTGTCATTAGGGATTTTCCTGCTTAAAGCAAAGATTGCCAACATCCTCTTTTGAGAGAGTGAATTCTGATGGTTTTAGTAGTCTGTCTTGTTTGGAAAGGAAGGGTAAGGGGATGCTTCTGTGTTTCAGGAAAAACAAGAGTCTCAGGTATATTGCTGCTGTTCCTCTGTCAGAGACCATGCTTAGCACACTCTGTAGCACACTGCAAACCCTAGCAGTTCACAGAAATATCAGAGGGGATAGAACCTATGGCGTTCTTTTAGGATTAAAATACTTAATAAGGAAAGATAAAAATTCAAGTGATGTCAATAGTATTGATAATCATTCTCTGAGCACCTGCTGTAGGTCAGGTGCTCTCATTATTTTGCAGTCATGGAGTACCATCTCACGAGACACAAAGCATTCTCTGTCTTTGAGATAAGCACATCGGAGCTCAGAGAGGTTAAGCTGTTTTCCCAAAGTCACAAAACCAGTAAGCAACCAAAGTTAGATTTGAACCCAACTTTAATTGATGTCAAAGTTTATTTATTATTTTCCACTCTATCACGTTTCCTCCTTAGAAAAAGAATCTGTTATCACCCTCTTTTGTCTGTGAAGCTAGCAGAATAGGTTGTAGACCTTTCATTTTTTCTGCAGGCATCCAGGCTTCCCATGACTTTTCTGCAGGCATCCAGGCTTCCCATGACTTTTCCTTTTAAAAACTCCAGCCTCTCCTGGCCACCTCACAGAGGAGAAGCACCATTGACTGGGGATCCAGGTACCTGGGTGGTGGACCAGGCTTACAGAGTAAGAGCAATTTGACCTTAACTAAATCTCTGGGCCTCATTCCTCACCCACGACCCCATCCTGCTCAAAATTTCTATGATTCTAAACTGTAAGTGACAGTGACCAGCATGAAGATTTCCTCTTATAGGTGAATTTCCACTCTTGAATATGATGAAAGCCTTAAGTCCAAATAATAATGCTTCTTAAAATTGGAACTTTCTGGCAGTCTGGGTATATAGGTGAGATATTTGTTGCCCCCATAGGGCTTTGTCATCCAACATCGTAGAATGCTATCCACTCTTTCTCCAAGAACATAAGGACAGCCTTACTGTACAGTGTAGGTCTGTTGACCCTTTCCTCTCAGGTGTACCTGGAAATCTCTAAACCATGTGACATTCTAATGTCAGAGAGATTTGACAGGATGCATCATGTATTGAACAAGAGTGTCCTCCTAACATACCTAGACCTTAAGTGAAATTAGCGTGGGGCAAGTTAGAAGTCAAGTTATTTTTTTTTTAAGATTTTTTTTTGACATGGACCATTTTTTAAAATCTTTATTGAATTTGTTACAATATTGCTTCTGTTCTATGTTTTGGTTTTTTGGCCACGAGGCGTGTGGGATCTTAGCTCCCCAACCAGGGATCGAACCTGCACCCCCTACATTAGAAGGCAATGTCTTAAGCACTGGACCACCAGGAAAGTCCCAAATGTGCATCATTTATACAACTCACACATATGGGGAGAGGGAGGGAAGAGTTAGAGGAGTCATTGGATTAAAAGGCCCCACCAGGCTGGTTGTCTGATCAAGATCTCCTTTAGCACCATGGGTTTCAAATTCTGGTGGGCGTGTCACCCGAAGGGCTTGGTAGGAATGCAGGTTCGCAGGCCCTCCGGAGAAGCAGCTTAGGTAAACTGATGCTGGTCTTGTGGAGCACATTTTAAGAAGCTCTACTTCAGCATGTCCCAAGGGAGGACTTTCATTTACTGTCCCTGTGATGGACTAAAAGGAGAAAAATTTGAAAGGGAAATAGCAAGGGATTGAGAAAAGGGTCTGTGATTTTTCCGTAGCTCTAGCACTCTCTTTGGAAAATATGACTTTCTACTTGAACCCGGGTCCGGACAATGAGGCCCAAGTAGGCTTCTAAGTGATTGGACTGGGGGTAGTGAGACAAGGGGGGTTAATCACGAGCCTCAGTCTCCATGGAGTGGCATGCTGGTAAGGTCAAGGCAGTACAAACAAGGTCAGTTCGTTGGCAACCAAGAATATGGTGGGTGTGGCTAGAAAATTGGGAAAGCTGCTAAGAGGGGTGGGGAAGGTACAGCAGAGAGGAAGCCAGACCACGTGCTTATTAACACACACGAGTGTGCAAAGGTGGACAGTGGAACTCTACTCAGGGCGCTGTCTCTGGTCTCTGACTAGAAAAATCAGCCACCGAGAAATTTCAAAGGAAATTGGGGTGGTGGCTGCAACATTCACTGGATGAACCCCAACTAAAAATTTACAAAAGCTCCTGGTACTGAGCAAGGAGGAGGTCAGAGCGTGGAGGAAGACCAGCTCCAGGTCTTTAGTGAGGAGGGATTCGTGTTAAACGGAACTCCACCTGGGCTGTAATCTACTACATCCATTTAGCAATTTTTGGCAAGCATTTATTGAGCGTCATGCTTATCAAACGCTTGAAATAAGAGTTTCTCTCTTGAAGGAGATCATAGTTTAACATTAATAAGATATTAATGTATATGTGTATATATGTGTGTGTGTACATACACATATTCTTTTAATGGAGTCTATCCCAATAGTTCTGCATTTATTATTCAACTTTTTAAAGTTGTTTTCAAATTCTCATTTAAAGAATCCTTCCAGATTATGTAAATCAGACATAGCTGAACTAAATCAAGTAAAAGGCTTTTCATTACTCCCTTGGGGCCTAGATAAGCGCTCACACTGATCGGGTAGAGCAGATAACCTACCCTTCCAGACCTAGATCCTGAGAGGGCCCTTTGGGTCTGTCAGGGAAGTATGACTTGCAATAATCATTTGATGATCCTGAATCAAAACTCAAGGTACCCGCGAAAGGATCTTCGTCCACAGAGAACAAAAGTAATTGGTCCAAGTTTGGCTAGGCATGCAAGGCATGAAATGTGGCTGTGCTTTTTTTTATATAAGTAAAGGTTGAAAATTCATGGCTGCCAAGTATAATGAGCTAATAGACATTTAGCTAAAGGCTTCCATGACTATTAAGATGCAAATCTAGGGAGAGTATAGTGTTTCAAGTACAAGTTACTCATTTCCTCCTTTGTGCCTATGAGTTGATAGATTCTCAGGTTCCCCACCGCTATCCCTGAGAGCAGACTTTGATACCGAGAGTATCAAATGGAAGGGTGAACCTAGGTGGATAACAGGGCTCAGAACTCTGTGGCTAGGACACCAGAGAGAAATCATTTTTTCAATATTGTCTAGGGCTGAAACTAAACCCCAGGTTGGTCGTTAGCTGTGCAGATAGACTCTATCCCCTTAGTTAATTCCAAATAAATATAAAACCTGTTTTTCCGTGTTGACCTTGGGATCTTCAGGAGATGAATGGCAACGCTGCTGGTTCATCAGCTGTTCTACTCCTCTCCCCTGACTAAAATGCCAGTGGCTGACTAGGAAGGTCCATGTTTACCAAACATTATAAAGGCATCACACACAGAAAATACCCATATGCATTGAGCAGTACTAGCTGGGAAGGACAGAAATACAGTATCTGCTCCCATCTGTGCCTGGTCCTTTCAGAAAAAGTGCACACATATGGTGGGCCCATGTTAATTAAGTCCAAATATGGATTGGATTCAACTTGGAGAGCGACTGATAAATCTGCAGCTAAAACTTTTCCAAATGTTTTGATATTTCCGGAATGAAAATGTTTCGAAGATGGTGAATGGGAGAGGGCTAAATGGAACACCATCAGAAAGAAGAGCTCAAATTATCAAAGATTCAGGGGCTTCCCTGGTGGCGCAGTGGTTGGGAGTCCGCCTGCCGATGCAGGGGACGCGGGTTCGTGCCCCGATCCCGGAGGGTCCCACGTGCCGCGGAGCGGCTGGGCCCGCGAGCCATGGCCGCGGAGCCTGTGTGTCCGGAGCCTGTGCTCCGCAACGGGGGAGGCCACAGCAGTGGGAGGCCCGCGTACAGAAAAAAAAAAAAAAAAAAAAAAAAAAAAAAAAAAAAAAAAATTATCAAAGATTCATACAACTAATTCTGCCCACAGTTTAGTTACATTTTAAATTTCAGTCATTTCACAGCTAGTATTTATTTATGCAACCAAATATTCATGAAGATAAAATGTTATTAGCCTGCACATTAAAATAATGACAACTGACTTGTCCACAGTCACTCTGTTGCCTCAGTTCACAGCTATTTAATGGTGACACTGAGGTGAAAAAAGAGGGAATAGCACTGTATAGCAATGTTTTATTTGGGATTATTTTACTTTTGGTGAAAGAGAAAAAGAACAAGTGCTTGTGAAATGCAGATATGGTTTTAAGAAAACCAAAGTGACTTTTCATCTGCTGACAGCTGAGAGCAAAATTGTGTTACTTTGCTGGTATTTTGCCGCACTAAGACCTCTGCTGTGGTAACTGGCGGAGAGTTGCTGGCCACTGTTTCTGGTGGCAAAGGTTGGAGTGAGAACGGAGTCTTGGTCAGACGGTAGGATGGTCCATTCTTGATTAGATAACACTTTGAAACCAAGCACAATTCCTTAGTTGACTCTTAACAAGCAGCTAAAGAGGGGGCCCAAGCCATTAGCTGAAAAAAAGATGCAACTGTCACTTCTGCTAGGAGCGATATACCTCCCAAAGGGAGGAAACCCAAGGCACAGAGAGTAGGCATCTGCTTGGGACTCATGGAAGGTGAGTGGAGCCTGAGTGTAACAGGTACTGAGTAAGGAAATGTCCGTGTGTATGGGTTAGGAAGAATGGGGAGAACTGTCTCGCCACTCCCCTCCCCTTATTCTACAGCCAACCCAGGGTGACTGTGACATTCACTGAACATTTAGTATGAATCGGGGACTGAGAAAAACTGCAGATCGAAGAAAAATTAAGTGACTTCTCATGGTCACTTAGTAAGATTGGATTTGAACCCAAGTCCTCCTGAACTTCAGAACTGACATCTGCCCCACCCCCAGAGTGTTGTCTTTAATCCCTTAGCTTACTTGTTGCTTTCTATCTTTCATCTAACTGCTCAGATTTAGCAAAATATCCCCACTAAAACGGAACATCACATAAAACATTTGTTCTGTTGTCCTTGGAAAGGGATGATCAATCCCATATGGGACGGCCTTGCTCTGAGTGTGTGTCACGTTGTAGAACTTCACATAATTATATATGTCCTTAAATGTTTTTCAATGACTGTCCAATGATAAATGTTGTATCAGATGTTGGTTTGTAATTTTAAATGCCACAAGCAAGGATAGACTTATTGGAAAGACTGTTGAGCTTTGAGGATAGACGATTTTTTCCCATCTTAAAACGGAGTGTCTTTTCTTTGAATTATGTGCTATGAGAATGCACTAAAGTAATTCATGCGTTTCATAAGAGCCATGGTGATATTATTTGTGTTTATTTTGGGATTAGTGCCATCCAGGGAGCCTTTGAAAAGCAGCACTGTGGACCAGGCAGAAGCCCACGTCAACATAAGTTGAGCAGGCTCACCAGGGCCTCTGAATTTCCCTTGGCTTCCCGCCACAGGAAAATTCAGGTGATTAATAATGGCAGACTAGCCCTTGAACTCTGTTGGCTCAAATCTACCAGGTGATTTCCTTTAGTCTTACATATCCAGTTAATAATTATCCTAGCCAACCATCTTTGTATAATTGTCTGAAAGTATATAAACCCCATAATTCATGAACACATTCTAAAATAATATCTCATGGATACTCCTGCTGGTTGAATCAGAGGGTACAAATGATCTAATTTGCGATTGGGAAATTTCTCAATAGGGAGCTCAGTGTTAAGTATTTGTCACGGTGTAAACTATATGTTGAGTATAAGGCTGCCTCTTAAACAGCAGGTAGTCCAACCTTCCCTACCCCACTCCAAAATCAGTTCCTCTCCTCAGATATTCAGTTTGGGAGGAAAAGGTTCAAAGGTCCAAAAGTAGTTTGAGATAGGCACCTTACAATTCAGAATCCCCTCTTGCTGACTCCCAAACCCTAAGGGACATGAAGGACCCACTTGTATTTCCCCATCCAGAAGGAATTTTGCGGTTTGGGAAAGAGGAGATCATTTTGAGACTTATTATAGACTTATGACGGAGCTAGAAGGAGCCTCAGACTTCATCTCATCTCCTGGTTCAATCTCATTTTATAGCAAGGAAACCGAGACTCAGAATGATAAACTGATGACGTTAGAGAGGCTGGTCTTTGAGCCTAGAGGATACAGTAAATGATGGAAGGAGGTGTGGCGCTCCTGATGCCCTAAGCTACCTTCTTGGTATTCTGTTCTTTGCACCATCACCTTCAGAGCAAACTCTAATGAATGTTAATGCAGTGGAAAGTTACCTCCAAATGGAGAAAAACCTACTGGTTGCTATTGCTAGTCCAATCAGGCAAACAGTCAAGGAAAAGTGGTCATGCCGCCTGCCATGTATTTCATTGCATAACCCCCTTTTTTTCCTTCATACAAGGGTAAAATCCTTACTCTGTTGTGTTTGAACCAGTATTATGCCCTTGAGTGTATGTGTATTTCTGAACCCAGTCAGGAGCTCAGCAGAGCTTTCCAGCGCTTTAAGAGAGTCTGTCATGTACAGAACACACTTTCTAGACTTTAATGCTTCTACCCTCAGGCGCATCTTTTTTGAGGACCACTGTCCAAAAGAGCCCCCCCTCCGCACCACTTAGCTCAGCTCCTGCTGAAGCCACTGACGTATATGCATGCCAGCACCTCCCACCCTCCCAACCTTGCTTGCCCTAGGAAGAAGGGAATCGTGGTTTCCATGGCATTTTCCAGCACTTCTCTGAAGCCTCATTGCTTAATTCTGATGTGGGCGCTTATGTTACAGTCATTAATTACTGCATTAAGTCAAGTCCCAAAACTAATGAGGATTTGGACACAGATTTGGAAAATGAGAATGTAATTTTGCCTGGATTATAGGATATAAAGATAAACATGGTCCAAATATGCACAGAGAGAAGAAATCACAGCTTTGCATAGCTGCCTTCTAATAGAAAATAGGGGCTTACGTGTCTCATCACAATTGAGAGTAAGATAATCAAAGTATCACCATTGGTAACATTTAGGCAGGTCTTAGTTCACTGTGCATTCTATTTTCAGCTCTGACATCTAAATAAAGAATGTTCTTTTTTCCTATGCCATAAAAATCATTCTATAGTTAAAGTTAGAATCTTTGAAGTTCTTGCATCAGGCTGTAGGATGGGTCAAGGGTGGGAGGCTATGTTAGAAAAGTTGGCCTTTTATGTGTGTGGATAGTTGGTCATTAGACAGGATTATTTAGGGAGCTCTGTTGGATGTCTGTCTAGAAATCTACACCCCACCTACTCTCGGTGGTCCCTGTAATCTATCATCAGAGGTAGAAGGCATGTCAATCCCCAAGAGCTCTCTATGACAACTCAGATACTACTGGGATGGTGGAACACTGAATCATCAACACCTGCAATTATGAACTGAATCAAAAGGAATTAACAAGTAAATCACCTCTAACACCATAAAGGAATAAGTTTCAGGTCAGATAAAGTTTGATGATGAGGGGCACAGATGTCTTGGTGATGAGGGGTGCTGTTGTGGAGGATCAATCCCATAACTATTTATTGTTTGGAGAACTCTATGCAGTTGGCAGGTAGCATAGGGCCCCTAGGTACCTGGTCAGTAAAATAAAAGACCCTGAAGGCAAACAGTAATGTCTGGAGATCGTAGGGATCTATCCTGGTCAGTTTACTCTTTGTCTTAAAGACTGGAACAGAAAGCACAATCATGAAGTTACAAGAAAATACCAAGGGCCCTAGAGTACAGGGCAATGCCACTTTTGACTGTCTATGCATATAGCATATAGTGTATTCTACTAAAGCTCTTAACCAAATCATCTCTTTTTGAAAGCTGAGGAAATAGAGGTTCAGGGAGAGGACAGATTTTCCCTAGGTCACACAGCTAGTTCTGAGGCCAGAGACCCTAGCCCAAGGGTGTTTGACTCTAAAACCCCAGTCTACTATAGTATCAGAAGGAACCAGGATAACATTCAACATCATACGGTTCAGAGTAGGCGCCCTGAACCATACAGTGAACTGAAAACTGCAAGATGAAGAACATCTTGGTGCTGATTTTACACACTGTAAAATTAAACCAGCAACATAGTTTTGGTGACTAAACATATGTCCACTAACTCTGGTGGGATGAAAATGTATTTCATTTTCGAAAATGAAACAAAAACAGTGAGGTAATCCCTCCATCCTTCTAAAAATGGTAGCCATTTGTTTATCGTGTTAACAAATGTGGGAAAAAGCGACTGATTTAAGTTGTAGCAAATATAACTTAAGTTATATAAGGAGGAATTTCTGCACAATGTTAGAGTAACTTATTATAAGATCCAAGGAGAGAATATAAAATCTCCTTCTCTGAAGGTCTTTAAAAATAGAATAAGTTCTCAACAGGTTGTCTGAAGGTAAGGAGTTGACTTAATAACTTTAATGGGTCTTTTCCGCCCTTTGATCCCTGGGATAGTAAAAGTTTTCAGAAAGTAGATATGCTATATAAGCTATACATGCTGTATAAAACTATCAAATGAGCTTCCTATTTGAAGGTCAATTGTGGCATCTTGAACTTAAACAGTCTTTTTAGACATTTGCGAAATTTTAAGATACTTTATATTCTCATCTTAAATCTTACCTTCTTCCTCCACTAGTTCTTTGAAAATTGAGTCCCCAAAAGGTTGGTTCGAAAATGACATGTGTTTGGTATTGTATTTGTTTGTGTCTTTGGATTTGAGTTGGAGTAAATAAAGAATTAATGTGGGGTAGGAGATGATAGCTCTGAAATAGAAGTCAAGAGCTTTGATTCTTGTCCTAGCTTTCCTATTTATGGGCTCCATTATTTTAGCTCATTTAACTTTTTAAAGAAGTCACTTCCTCATCAGTAGAACAAGGATATTTTGCCCTGTAATACCTTCAATTTAAAAAAAAAATCCTATGCTTCTATAAAAGTCAGAGTTTCGGCAGAAAAGTCTCAGAAGCAGTGGGAAGTAAGGGAAGAAAAAAAATATTAGCAAACACATTGTGGACATATGAGACCAGCTGCTCCTCTTTAAAAATGCTCACCCTCTCCTTTTGTCTTTCATGTTGCACACCATAGGTCATGATGCCCTGACTTAATACTACAATTCATTATACTCGATTCAGTAAATATTGTTTGAGCACTAATATGTATTATACTCAAGGCTCACCTCGTTATTGCACTGTGGATTCAGGCCTTTTAAAGTAATATGAATTTGGAATTTGACTGTCTCTGAAGAGGGTATACAAAGCAAGATGTGTGTCCTTGTTTACACTTTCGTCAAGAATGGTCAATACTTAATGGGGTGGGTCAACAAAAAACTTGAAAACAGAGTAAGATCAAACATATGAGGGAAGTGAATAATTAAAAAGTAATCAGAGGATAAGTGCACAGAAATAGATTTGACACTTTCATCATCAGAGACTATGTCCTGCATCACTGGATAGAAATTTTCTAACACTGAGCTAAGACCTTTGGTTCCTATTTAAAAGATTTGTTTAAATTTTACTCAGGTGCCTCAGGTGTTTGAATCTGCAGGACATGTATGGATTTCTCGTCTATTGTCACTCCCTTTTTTAAATCTTTGTCTTCTGGCAAACATATATTACCTCTTGGGAAGTGTGATCTTGCTTGTTATGAAGTCAGTGGGCTGCATAGTTCTCTTTGTGTTTTGTTTGGCCATCAAAGCCTTGGGCTTCGGTTTCCATGCAGAGTTAATTCTACCTCTGCTCCTACAAAGCTAAGAAGGCATAGAATTTTTCCTGGCTGAAATGCTACCATCCATTTGCTTTAGGTTTTAGGAAAATTCAAATACAAAACATAACCATAGAACATTATTTTTTTAATGTGGACCAGCGTTGAAGTAATTATTAAAATATGTCAGGTGGAGGCAATTCATGAGTTTATCTTTGGTACTTCTGTTGTATGCCTTCTTTCTATCTTTCTTAACTCTCTTCGTCCTATCTGATTTTTCCTCTCAGGCATCCAACATGCTCTTTCTCACTATTCTTCACAGACATTAAACCTACTATCAGAAAGAAAATTTCGTATCAGCTCTTTATGGCTTAGTATGAATTGAGGATAGCGTATTCCCTCTCCTGGGGATATTTGCATTGTGAACCTTAGAGTTGAGGGAAAGTCCTTCCTAATGGAATGTCAGCAAGGACTTTCCAGCACCTTTAAGACACCAGAAACTGTACTTTAAACTTGAGTTGGACCTGCAGCTGGGCATATATTAGCACTAATTCCTCCTTACCCTCTAGTTAAATTGAGTCCAGTGACTCAAGTAAACAGGAGTGTGGGTGCCGACCCCCAAATTCTAACAATATTTGAGTCACAGAATTCGTTTGCAAAGTTAGAGCCACTTTTCTTTTCCTTGTTCCCTGTTTATTCCTACTACTCAATTTATCTTATGTCTGCCTGCCTTGTTAGACTGGAGCCCTTCCAGGACAGAGACCACATTTTACTCACCTCTGGATCTCTAGGCCCAGCACAGTGTCTGGCTCATTGAAAACCCTTCCAGGCGAGTAATTAGATTCCTGCAATTCAAATCTGCCAAGAGCTGTGTTTCCCTAAAATGGCGTGCCCAGTTCTCCTACACCAAGGGTCTTTCCCCTGATTTCATAGAATACCCACAGTGAAGGAAAAGTCTAAACCAGCCTGCCACAGGACAAAGTCCACCCAACCCAAAACAATTGTGGGGTATTTCAGAGCCTACTGGGAACCAGAGATAGAAGAATTGCCTCTGGATCGAGTCTCGGGGACATTCTATTCTTCATGGTTCTAGAATGGAAGGGCCTTTATAGAACAGAAGGAAAAAAAAAAACCCCTGGTTTTATTTCGGCAGTGCACGATGCCAGGTATTTACTAGAGCAAATGCCACCCAAGGCCCAGAGGGTTAGCTGGAGCAGCTGATACCCTGTGCTGCTTTTTATAACTCTCCTTCCCAGCACCATGCTCTATATATGTCCCATTTCATCAGGTCACATCAACTTAGGTTGTGCCCAATACTGCATCTTACACCAAATGCATCACCATGTGGAATATTCTGTGTTTCCAAAAAAAATTTTTATAAAAATGAATGTAAAGTTTCTTAAAAATAAAGTGGGGGAAGTTTCCCTGGTTCTTTGTGGAAGTGGTGACTTTGCCACTTTTTACAAATGAGCAGCCTCTTTCCTTCCAAAAGACATTGCAGCTATCTGCCATCAGCAAGCTGTGATATTACTAGGTTAAGAATGGAATATACAGTACAGACCTAAATTGTATATAGAGTTGTGAAATACAGTTTTGGTGGTGGTGAGTCAGCAAACTTGTGAAAATCATTTGCAAAGACACTAGCTGTCTTTTTTTTTTTTTTTTTGGTAATAAGATTGGAGAGAAAGGGGGAATTCTCTAAAGGATCTTTAAAATGTCAATATTTATTCAATGTATTTGATTTCTCTCATATACAATACACTGTCTTGGCCCTTTGGGAGGGGTTACAAAAGATGCAAAATCCGAATATCTTGGCTTTAAAGAGCTTATTATTTAGAAAGAATGTTAACTTAAAAATGCAAACAGCTGGGGCTTCCCTGGTGGCGCAGTGGTTGGGAGTCCGCCTGCCGATGCAGGGGACACGGGTTCGTGCCCTGGTCCGGGAGGATCCCACGTGCTGCTCAGCGGCTGGGCCCGTGAGCCATGGCTGCTGGGCCTGTGCGTCCGGAGCCCGTGCTCCGCAATGGGAGAGGCCACAACAGTAAGAGGCCCGCGTACCGCGCAAAAAAAAAAAAAAAAAAAAAAAACTCCTCTGAAAAATGCAAACAGCCATCATTTCATTTATTGAGAACATACTCTGTGTCATGAACTGTGGCAAGTATTTTTATTTACTCTATATCAGGGGTTGGCAAACTATGGCCAAAGAGCTAAATCTAGTCCACCACCTGTTTTTGTAAATAAAGTTTTATTGAAACATGGCCACACCTAATTGTTTGAGTATTGTTTATGGCTGTTTTGTGCTATAATGGCAGAGTTGAGTAGCTCTGACAGAGTTGAGACAGTCTGACTGGCAAAGCTAAAATACTTTCCATCTGCCCTTTACAGAAAATATTTGGTGACCTCTGCTGTATATAATTCATTCTCACAAGAATACTCTAAGATAAATATGGTGTTTCCCATTTTCCAATTAAGGTAACTGAAGGTTATAGCTTATGTAACTTAGTAAGTGGCAAAGCTTCAGTTTACTTCTAGGTTTGTCTGATTCCAAAAGTCTATGTTCTTGTGCTATATGTGTGTACAGAAGTAGCCAAAATATGGGGTAGGAAGAAATCAGAGACTTACAGATTCACAGAGAAGCTGTTATTAGAGTTCCAAAAAGGGAGTGATTATTTTGATTATAGGGTGATACATATTCTGGAGAAGATCATATTTGAATAAAAAAGCAAAAATGCATCTGAGAAATTTTCTATCCCAAGCTCAAGCCCAAGAAATGTTAACAGATCAAGATCACATGTTTAGTTAGAAGTAGATCTGGGATTAGAACCAGTTTTCCATTCACTGAGCTCAAAGTATGCTGTTAGTGACGATACTGAGCCATTGAATCTTTGTGTGTGTGTGTGTGTGTGTGTGTGTGTGTGTGTTTAAATGCTATAGAATGGCATAATTATTTGAAATGAGAATTTGTATGTTATGCTCAGTGGTAATTGAACTAAAGGGCCTGCACTTCCTTTATTGAACCAATCAAAAACATATTTGTGGGGCTTCCCTGGTGGCGCAATGATTGAGAATCTGCCTGCCAATGCAAGGGACACAGGTTTGATCCTGGTCCGGGAAGATCCCACATGCCATGGAGCAGCTAAACCCGTGAGCCACAACTACTGAGCCTGCGCTCTGGAGCCCGCAAGCCACAACTACTGAGCCTGCGCAGCTAGAGCCTGTGCTTTGCAACAAGAGAAGCCACCACAATGAGAAGTCCGCACACCGCAAAGAAGAGTACCCCCCGCTCACCGCAACTAGAGAAAGCCCGTGCACAGCACCGAAGACCCAATGCAGCCAAAAATAAATAAATAAAATAAACAAATAAATAAAAACATATTTGTGCAGATATTTATATGATACCATCACCTACCCACCATCCTACCAAATATATTTTGGTTATGGAGAATTACACTTCTGAGACCATGGGAACCACTGGCACTCTCACTAACTTTAAGTTTAAATAATAAACAAGAGACCACAAAGGATAATATTCATATACATCTTGCCCTGCAGAATCATGCAGCTCTAGGTCAGGAGAAAAATGGAGAAGGGAGTAGGGGGCAGCCAAAGGAAGCTTACCTGATACTGTAGAGCACTTTGCCATTTTTTGAAATGCGAAGCAACTTGTTGTCGGTGGTGACATCGTGGAAGTTGGCCCCCTTCTCATTGGCAAAGAACAAATCTGGTTTCCAAATGGAGTCCAGCATCGATGGGTCCAAGTCCAGAGAATCATCAGGGTACTCGCTATAAGCCAGCCGTGAATCATTCCACTGTTGTCTCAGAAAAATATTCACTCGGTAGTCCTACAGAAACGCCATGCGTAAGCGTTACTTCTTGCCCACTCTGGCATATTTTCCCCTCACTCTTCCGCCTGATTCGATGCATGCAGTGTTGGTATCTGAGTAAACCCAGCTGTGTATATCTTGGTCAAAATAAACCACTCAATTCTATTAGGAGTGGGAACAGAGGCAAGAAGGAAAGAAGACCTGACCAAACCAGAACACTAATGGAACAAATTGAGCTGACTGAATTTTTGTTTCACTTAATCGTTCTGGGAGGAAATAATACTAACTCAATCTGATTTTGCTGTAGAAAAGGTAATGATAAGTATAGGAGTCAGTCTGTGATGGCAGATTGTCAAATAAAACCGATTCATTTTCCAAATCAGAAATGACATGATCTCTATTTTCAATCTGCTCAGATGCTCTGGGCAGAAGAAAACCCACTCTGTAATTTTGGTAGTAGAAATCTTATCATAAAACTCTGGCATGGTGGGGCAATATTTTTAAAATTCATCAACATAAATATTAAGATGGTTCATGTTGACAGGATAATTCCCTTACAGCTACTTACTTTTGAAATTCTTAAATATTTTATCATTTCTCTGAATGGGTTGTATCTACAGTAGTCAACTGGATGCTTCATCAAAACAGAAATCTTTTTCATGTTTTCCTAATCTGAGCACCTTTTGATAAAGGTGTTCCTCCCTGTGGGAGCCTCAGGTACACCCTGTCATTCCCACTTGGCATGGGAATTTCTGTGCTAATGAATCAGCTTGGGACAGTAACTTATCTTCAGAGGATTTCTACTCAAAGGTCTTTAGGTTCATGGAAACTGTTGCTTCGCTTGACAGAGCAGACGCAATAAAGGCTTCAACAGTATTCCCTAGTCAAGCAGGACTATGGTTCAGAGCTAACAGTGGTCCACATCTGCCACTGTGGTCATTTAGGGTGATATATACTCATCCCATCTTACTCTTTCCTTTACCCTTTTCACCTTCATTTGCTTTGTCTCCAGACCTTTGTTTGGGCACCTGGATTTTGAGTCATTGTTTACTTTTCTCTAACAGTGACCAACATGTCCTTGATTTGCCTGAGAACTTTCCCATTTTAGCCTCAGGTAAAAATGAAACTTTCAGGGAACTCACTCAGTCCTAGGCAAAACTCAGATGGTTGGTTACTTTATAAGGTACAATGGAGACCACCTCGGGTTGGTAGGTTTTGGTTAATCCCTTTAGAGCCGAAAGAAAATCTGTAAGTAAGTTATAAAGATCAGGGTGTATGGAAGAGAGCCTCAAATCCAGTTCCTTCTGCTTATTACTAAACTCTCCAAATTCCCATGACTTTCCCCCCCAAATACAGCCATCCTGATGTTCAGGCTGATAGAGTATTTTGGAAGTGGCAGTTCTTAGAGTGCCCACTGTGGATTTAAAGAATGCTAATAATCAAGTAGTTACTAACTTCTGAAAATCAGTCATCAGAACCCAGCTTATTAGGAAAAGCTGAAATCTTAAAAGAAATAACTGTATGTTTCTTTGTTGTACAACATAAGGACTTTCTGACTTGGAAAATTTTATCAGCTGACTTTTATTTGGGATTATACCAGGCTTGCACAGCAAATTTCCAGACCTAAGAGGGTGCTGTTGTGAGGCCAGCCAGGCTTCTATCCCATTCTGTTTGCTCACTGGCTGCCCCCTCCTTCCATGAGTGAGCCAAGAGAATGGCAGAGCCTCAAAGTTCTCCCCATCACATAGTTTGCATTTTGGGGATTGTCCAAAGGGACCAGAGGGTAGTAACTGGAAAGAGATTACCAGTTCAGTGTTTCATTGGCAACAGGAGTGACTGGAACCTTTGGAGTTTTGTGTGAGTAAAGAGTGGGAATGTGTGATTTGTAGAAAATCAAAACAGGGGCTATTGAAAATATAATAGTCCAATTTGCATATAAATAGGCACTGGCTAGATCAACTGTGAGATTTTCTTAAGGTTTCCTGAAGGAAGAAAATGCAGTGTCTCCACTGTGTGACATCTACCCCTGCTATTTCCCTTAGGGTGGGAACCAATTATCCTTCATAAAATTTTGTGTGTGGGGGTCTATGAGCTTGTTTCAGTAGGAAAGAAGAGGATGTCATCTCTTAGCCAATTCTGGAGGTAGAAAACTCTAAGTATAAGAAGTAATCACAGCTGGAAATAACAGAGGTGAATGGGTTAAATTTCTTAGGCCATTGGGAGGCCATTGAGGCCCCCCACCAGGAAGGAAACATAGAATGGGAGAGGCCATGAGACGCCAGATAGCGAGCACTGGGCAGCAGAATCACCAGGACAACATCGTCGCAGTCCTCCTTTGAACCTGAGAATGATTTAAAGATGCATTTTGAGAGACTCTAGAGAATATTACATTAGTGACATGCAATATGAAAACATTGACCTTTTTTAAAAAAATCTCAATATAAAATGTCCCAGCTAATGTATTAATACATCTTTTTAAAAAGTCTTTCCCACAAGTATTCTTCTCCAGTGTTTCCTGCTTTTCTATTTTGAATTTTATATATTTAAAATAATAAAATAGGTTCTCCCAATATCAGAACTTTAAAAAGAGCACTGAATCTATCTTATCACAATAGAACCATTAAATATCTAACAGTTAATTTAATTATTATTATTATTTTTTTTTGCTGTACTCGGGCCTCTCACTGCTGTGGCCTCTCCCGTTGCGGAGCACAGGCTCCGGACGCGCAGGCTCAGCGGCCATGGCTCACGGGCCCAGCCGCTCTGCGGCATGTGGGATCTTCCCGGACTGGGGCACGAACCCGTGTCCCCTGTGTCGGCAGGCGGACTCTCAACCACTGCGCCACCAGAGAAGCCCTCTAACAGTTAATTTAAAATAAATTAATTAGCCTATTTGTAAGCAAGAAAAAGTGGAAAAGTTAGAGGAGAAAATACATTTTGCTCCACAATGACAGGAGTTATATGAAACAAGACTTTTATTAGATATTTTGGGAGTGTTTGTTCTTTATAATGTATAGGAATTAAAATTTTCCATAATTTTGTTCATGATGCTATACGTTATTCCAAAATAAATGGCAACCCTTAAAACCTTTAAGAATAGAAAAGGACACCCAAGGATATAGAGAAGTAGATAGCCAAAGAAAAGATCTTCCGGGGCTGTGCCTCTGTAATTCTTTCAGTTCACTATCATTTTCAATGTAGGGTACAAACTTGACACATGATTTATCTATGCATCACCTCTGTTTGTTTACAGATAGGTTTATTCTCTCAGGATATTCCAAACCACAGGAGATAGTTATATTGCTCTGTAGCCTTTCTTTGTCTTTATTTTTGCTTCTAGGTTTAATGAAATATTAAAGAAGTAAATGTTAAGAGACATGCTTAAGTGTAGATTGAATTTTCTTTTATACTGCCTTCTCTCTCCGGAGACAGATTCTACTTCAAATAAATGATGTATTTCCTTGTATTAAAATTTGTTTTCCTATGATTGACTCTCTGGGTACTAGATTAGGTAATGGAAACATTCAAATTAAAAAGTATGTGTGTATGTATATATATTATATATATATGTGTGTATATATATATGTGTATGTGTGCACATGTGTATGTGTGTAAATACATACACGTATCTTTTATTTTTTCAAAAGCTATGTGTAAGTCATAGAATCTTTATTATATTCTTAGCACAGTTATACAAGTACCTATATTCCATACTGTTATTTCATATCAAATTTAGAATTTCTAAAGTTTTACTTTTCTTGGTACCTTCTAATTCTATGCCCATTGCCACAAAGATTGTTTCCTTAAATTGAATTATTTTGTTACTATTATATTTAGTGTAGCATTTGTACATAGAGATTGCCACTGTGTCTCATAAATATTGTTATTAAACTTTACTACTGCTCTCTTTTTATTTTTATAGGTATATATTTTTCAATCCAGTTATGTTATAAATTTATTATAGACAAAGATACGCTTTGTGGATTTCCCACAGACCTATATGGCACTTTAGTTTTAACTTCTAGCTACACTGCAGTGAAGTTTTCATCATCTTGAGTCTGTGCTAGCTTTGAATATGGGAAGTTAGCTTTGAATTTGAAATTATGGGAGGGGGGGCAGTTGCTTTATGATGAATCCAGGTTTTAACATTGCATTGTTAATTTAGAGACCAAGGACACCTTATATCTCAGATTAACAAAATGTTAGGTAGATTCTTGGTTCTCCCTTAAAAATTCAGAAATAAGGAATGTAGCTGCCTGGTAAGTTAGCATCTCCTTATGAGTTGCTTATGCACCTATAGAATGAAAGGGAGCCTGTAATGTCATTCCAGCAGTTACAGCGTAGCCTGCATTCTCCTAAGGGGCTGTCTACACCTTATCCAGTTCTTTAGGAAAGTGATGTCAGATCGGAGATAAAACAACTCTTCACCCTGTAGCTGTAACCAGCAGAGCATGTGGAATTTGGGGAAGAGTTTGGGGAGCTGGAATCATATTCTGGAGATGCTCTCCAAGTGGACATGTTTTGTACACTTTCAGCTCTTTCTACCCACTTCCCCCTATTGCAGTCTCTCAATATTAAATGAGGAAAGGGTCTGAGTCTGCTGCTGTAGCATGGGGAGTGTTCCAGCACCCATAGGTCCAAATCACACTCTATTCACCCACATCCTTCCAGGCAGTCATTTGGAAGCTTTGAGGAGACTATCTCTTCTCCATTTTCTGATGGCCCAACCTTGGGGACAGCTGTATGCAGATGGCATGCAAATACTCTTGACCTTTACTGACATTATCGATATTCCCAAACTATGCCTTTATAGTAGGAAGGAGGCGGTTGCAAATACACTCCTCACCCTGTAAATTCACTTGCCATCACTAGCTAAAGGAAAAGGGGAAAGAAAGAAAAGGAAGTGGTAAACTGACGTTCCAAAACCGAAAGGTAACCTGTCTCATCATACATCCCTTACTGGTCTTCTGAGTCTTTTGGAATCATAAGAAAAAAAAAATTGTTCCACTGAATACTTTTAACACAGGGTCAGCTAGGAATGAACATCACCAGATCCCTGTGACTCTTAATGGACAGAGGTACATATTTTGAAATAATGTGCATGATCATGATTCATAAAAATATTCCTTAGAATAACACAAATATATTGTCCTGTGAGCACAGTCTTTAAACACTAACATACCAAAGGAGTAAGAGGCAATACTGTGTCTGTAAGTGAGCCTAATCTTTGTGGGCAGTTAGTACCAACAGTAATTTAGTGGGATTTCATCAAACATAAGAGGGCAGACTGGATAGAACCAAAAGAAAGTCATATCACATTCTTAAAACAGATAATTATTGCCTCTTATTTAGAAACAAACATCCAAACTAAATTCTTCAATAATGCTATCAAGGGTCGTGGGATAAGAGTGGGACATGAGGGAAGAGAGGGAAATCAACATGCTCAGAAACTCAAAATTCTGAGACATTCTTGGAAAAAAAATCATTCCAGAAAACATAGAGAAAGCAAAACTATTATCCCGCCCATAGCACTAATCAGCATCCTCAATGACTACATATATTACTGTGTATAAAACCTAAGGGCCTGATGTCTTGACTCCAACTAAAGACAGTTCAAGGAAGAATCTGTTTCTGTTTAACTTTTTTGACCATTTTTTGGAGTCACATTTTGTGAGAATATTCGTGGATGGTAGAATCTCAGGGTTTTGGTAAGGGAAGCTCAGGCTGTGATGACACTCTGTGGGTACATCAGGTAGATCCCCAGGCAGGGCCTAAGGGGTCTGGGAAAGTAAGACCTTTTCAAGGTGGAGCAATTCTCATGTTCCTATGAGCCCCTGAATAATGTCCATTTTAAATAGTGATGACTTAGATCCCAGAGTTGGCAACCTATGGCCTGTGGGCCAAATTTGGCCATAGCCTGTGTTTATAAGTAGTTTTTTTTTGGAGTACAGCCACACCCATTTGCTTACTATTGTTTATGGCTGCTTTTATGCCAAAAGGGCAGAATTAAGTAGTTGTGACAGAGACTGTCTGGTCCTCAAAGTCTTAAGTATTTACTGTCTGGCTTTTTAGAGAAAAATGTTTGCCTGTCCCTACCCTACATGACATGGTTTATTCTTTGATTTAAGCATGGTGGAGTTTCAAAAAACATTTTTTTTTTAGTTTCACACAAAAGCCATAATTGAAGAAAATAAAAGATATTTTTTAAAAGCCAAATTCAGTTTGTCATTACATCAGAAGCCAAGAAATAAAATAAAAGAAGCACAATACACATCATTCTTCTGATCATGCGATTCAGTACGTCTCATACAGCAGAATATACAGGCCGTTGATATTACATTTGGACAATGATTTCCAAATTTTCGCATAGGAAACATGACAAAGGACACCTTAATAAGTGGCCAAGAAGCACCTAAGCAGCCCATTTATTAAACACCTTCAGTAGCTCTTAAAGGCACAGGAAAACAAGGATATCCATCGTTTCCATTTTCATCTCCTTAAATGCTTTTTCTTGCATTAATGAACACCGAAAAGGTGCACATTTACATTTTTGATTGAGGGTAAAATGCAATGAGGAGATTTAATCAAAGCAATTTAAGGGTCTAATTAATGCAATCAGCGTTAGGTCGTGCAAATATTGTCATTGAATGCCATCGTGTAAAGCTGGTGATAGTGATTTGGGCGGCTGGAAGATTTGCCCCTCTGTTACCAGGATAAAACCAGGAGGGGAGAGACAGAAACTGAATGCCAAGTACAGAGTTGGAGTCTTCTTTCCATGTTCAGCTTTTCTTATGAGTCAACCCTATCCTGGTTGGGTAAAATTCTTAATGCACTACATACTGTCAAAGCCCCAAAAGTCTCGTTTCTGGACAATGCTGTGTCAGAACAATATTAAAATGTGTAGTGGAGTTGCATTATGTCTGACTTGCCATTGGAGAGGAGTGATAAGAGGTAAATTATTCTAACATCAAGGACACCAAAAAGTACAGTAATTTGTTAAACACAATCCTGGTAGCCTAAAAGAGAGAATTCATAAACACAGGGGAACACTATTTTTTACTTCTCAATGGCATTATGCTCATTATTTCACTTCTTGAGTGTTTCTAGGACATCGGCCACCATAGTAGTATAGTCAAGCTCAACTATAGTTTATTTCAATCTCATCCAATAATATGGCTGTATACTTTACATAGTACTGAAAATTTGAACCAGCCAATTGACTTAGGACTTAAATTGTATGGGGGCCAAGAAAATGTTTTACCCAAAATGTAATCTCCACACAGTAGCCTAGCACTATAAGCCTACTGATCTAATAGGCTGTGTCACAGGCAACAACACCATCTTGACATTGATAAGGAATCTTGGTGGATTTTACAGTATCTGAGATCTTTTTCATGTATGTGAAACATGTCTGTAATTAGAGTGTGATGGGTTTTTATTAGTTTTTTATGTTTATGGGTTTTTTTTTTTTTTCGAAAAGCCATGCATGTGATGTAATTGATTTGGACTTGGAACAACTTTCTATTGCCACCAAATTGTGTGTGTGTGTGTGTGTGTGTGTGTGTGTGTTCATTGTAAGGTCAGCTCCTTGGCGTATATCTTAAATCAGTGGTCCCCAACCTTTTTGGTGCCAGGGACCAGTTTCCTAGAAGACAATTTTTCCATGGACCGGGGGTGGGGTGGGGGGGAGGGGGATGGTTGGGTGGTTCAGGTGGTAATGCGGGCGATGGGGAGCGGCAGATGAAGCTTCGCTTGCTAGCCCGCCACTCACCTCCTGCTGTGCGGCCCGGTTCCTAACAGGACTCAGACCGGTAACAGTGCGAGGCCGGGGGGTTGGGAACCCCTGTCTTAAATGTAGCATGTCTGAGGCTTGATTATGTTAAAACTTCCTATTATATGAAAAATATCTCCCAAACTTTGAAATTTGTATTTCTGAAACATTGGAGATGCAAATATTTAAATATCCTTAACTATAAACCATGCTTAATACTGATAATTCTACCTAAATCTAACCGAACATCACGTGTTTCCAAAATTTCTCTGGCATGATGGATAAAAGATGATTGAATTTTAAATAAATAATTGTTTTCTAGAGGTGAATGAACTTGGAAATTGGCACTCAGTAAATGTCCTACAAATATACAACAGTACTCTTTGATCACATATCCCATTCCTTCACACGATGGCTTCAGTGCTCAGTCCCACTCACCATTGTAGTTTCTGCTATTGACCCAAAGCTGTTGATAAATATGTTGCAGGTAACATTTACAGGAGGCCCTGCAAGTTGAACAATAAATAGAAAATTTGACAGGTTGTGTTCATGGCATAATCAAGTCACGTTTTGCTCTTGCCAGTGGCGTTGTAGCACTTACCATGGTGGTTTCTGTGACTGATCCAAAACTGTTGATAAAAATATTGCAAGTAACGTTTACTGGAGGACCTGCAGAACGCAATAAGAATGTTGCAATAGACATTGAAGCAAAAATACAGCTCCATCAACATCTGTGCAAATGACTAGAGATGTAAACAAAATTAAAATGATGGTGAGATTGCAAAAGAAAAAAAATTTTTACCCAGAGAGGTTAACAGTGATAGCGTTCCCACCAGCATTTCCAATAATGCCAGTTCTGCAATGATAACTTACCCTGAAGAGGTTTGGGTTTGGAAAATATAAGCTGAAGACTCTTAAACGGAATTCACTGTCAATAGTTGCTATCAAAATTGCCTTTTGGGTGGGTGGCTTTCTTTGACCTTAGGCTCATCAACATTGTAGATGTCAACAGTAGGCGCCCATGGTGATGAACTAGCCCACGTTTATGAGTTCAAATGGAGCTGCGTTTTGAACTGTGGATGGGTCAGGAATATCCACCTCCTTTCATGAGATACCCTTTAAATCAGTGGATCTAGTTTGATTCTCTTGATACCTCTGAATTTACCCAATTTCTTCTTTATATCCTGTGACCCCCCCCCAATGAAAAATGATGCACAGAAACACAAAATCAAAGAAAATTAGCTCATTTTAAGAACCAAACACAGCAGTGTCACTTAAAGTCCAGATTGTTGCCTCAGTAAATATACTGTAAAGAAAGATTTATTAATCCTAGATGTGCTATGAACAAAGTGCCTACTTTTTCCTCCAGAGACGGAGGGACTAACTCTCTTTCCTCTTGCCCTTTGTGTCTCATCCAAGCACTAACCAGGCCTGACTCTGCTTAGCTTCAGAGATCAGGTATAATCAGGCGTGTTCAAGGGGTATGGCCACAGACTCTTTGCCCTTTGACAACAGATAAATCACTTCCTGATGACTTCCAGTTTCAAGTTATGCTGAGCAATATCTTTATTGCCCTCATGTAGTTTCCCCATAATGCTTTCTGAGATAAGAAGTGGTTCATACTGCCATGAACTGTCTATTCACTCACTGCTTTCCCCTGTGGAAATTTGTCTCTTTTCACTTGACAAAGGCTCAGCAACCTGGTGCAAGCTACACCTCAGTTGGCTCAGTACCCAACAAGCTGGTAGGATCTGAATGAGGAGGAGTTTGACTTGAGGCCTCCCTCAAAGGCTGGTAGTAAAACACAGCTGTGGCCACACTTGAGCGCCATGTTTTTACTTCTACAAGTCAACGTTGAGTTCTCAAAGTGAGGAAAGGAAAAGGGCTCAACAGCTAAGGTACCCCCCAGGCAAGGACTTTTGGTAAAAGAAGGAGCAAGGAGTTTGGGTAAAAGAGATGTATTGAGCTGTTTTTCTTTTTAACATAACTAACTTTTCTGTTATTAATGAAAAAAAAGTGTTTATTTTTTAAGAAGTGTTTGCAGGCATGGAATCATAGGCACCACCATATTACCAAAACATTTTCAGCCTGCATCTTTGAAATATTCCATCTTTTAGTTCATCCCTGTGTTATTCAGCATCTGCCAAATTGATTTCTTCTCCATGGTCACTTCCTACTCTGCTTGATTTTGTTTTTCTGTTTTGGTTACTCAAAACAAAACAAAGCAAAACAAAAAACAAAAAGTCTCTTTCTTGGCCATAGAATTTTATTCTATAACAAATATATTCTTCTGCTAATAAGAAATAAATTAGACAAGGTAGAGGCACGTCATGAGAAATTGTGTATCTTTGCTTTTTTTCCCCCTCTTCACAAGAAAATATGTCCTTTTAGATGGTCCAATTCAGGATGGAAAACTTCCATGAATTTTTATATGCAAGACAGAAAATGAATGATGTGGGAAAAGAAACAGGAAAGAGAGAAATGTCATCTTAACAGGAAGAATTTGAAAATCCAAATGTAGTTTGTCTTGTACTGTACATTATCTGATTGTCTGGCCTCCCCACCTGGCTTGAAACCAATTAGAAGGCTGCGTCCTACCATCGTATATCTGTTTCTAACCTTCCCAGTAAATGACAGTGTGAGTATATTTCTAGAATTCAAAATATTTTTTAAGCCACCACATATTGACACACTGTACTAAGCACGTTTAAAAAATTACCTAGTTTAATCCTCACAAAAGAGGAATTGTTTTACTGCTCCAATAAATATTTTCAGATGAGGAAACTGGGGGTTAGAGAGGTTGACTTGCTTAAAGTCATGCCACAGTAATTAGAGAAGCTGAGACTCAATGTCTCATCATTCTGATTCCAAAAACCTAAACTTTAAACCACTTTGCTGCACTGGATTCATTGCATAATATCCTCTGACCTGACAACCATGGTATTTCCCATTGGTTTATACATTTCTGGGATAATTTAATCCTTTACATCTGATCGCTTCAATCTTGGGCATTGCCTTAAGGTTCATTTGCATTTGGATATAAAACCTTGGAAAGAAAAAAAGTGACTTTTTTTGATAAGGGATTAGCACATGCATATAATAAGAGCCTACATACATTAAAACCTCGCTGCATGCCAATGAGTGCCTTATTTCATTCTTCAGTAATTACATGCTTCCATGTCCCCCATTTTATGGATGAGGAAACTGAGGCATAAAGGAAATTCATTAATTTTCCCAAGGTCACAGAGTTTGTAAGAGGCAGAAACTGCTTAACTTTAGGGACACCTTTTTAAACTACAGGGATAAAATGCCTGAGGCGAATAGACTCATTCTAAGTTTAGAAGTTACCTAAATATGGGAATATGCCTGCAAGTTCTTCGGGTTGAATGACAGAATTGTTTTTCACTTTTAAGAGTTATCCTGACATGTGCCAGCACAACCTTCCCTCTGTGTTTTAGCCCAGTAATCTGCTAAGGTGTTCTAATTAACAAGAACACATTCTTAGATGTGATCACCAGCGAATGAATGTGTTCTATAAACTGTAGAAAGAGTTAACACTAGTTAACCTCATCTAATTGGTTTATCAGCAAAGATATTCCAAAGTGAATTGGATGAGAATTTGACTGGGAAGAAGGATTATGTAGACATCTAATCTCTCATATCCCTATCCTCCCCTCCCTCCCTCCCTTCCTTCCTTGTCTCCTCTCTCCCATCTACCCTCTCTCCCTCCCTCTTTTCCTTCCTTTCTCACTCTCTTCCTTTATTTTTTTCCTTATTCTTATGAGAAAGAACAACCTTGCCATAACTCAAGTATAAATGGAAGTAAAAAATATATTTAGAATACTTCACAGGGATTTGGAAAGATGGCTGCCCTCCCTGACCCCCAGCACAAGGTATAACAAGCCTCATCTCGTACTGATCCTCTTTGTTGCTAAATATCTCTCTCAGACTGTCTTCTTTGGAGTAAGGCATTTGTTTTGGTAACCCAAGTAAAATTACAGTTATGCTACTTGAGAGGGATAATAGAGTTATTGATTATTGCTCATTAACATCTTCAGTTTTGGATCAATTGATCAAATTCACTGTAAGAGGGAATAGGATCACTGTGAATAGTGCATCCTATCTATTTTATCCCCTGCTACTCACACCAGGCTTGGAAGATCAGCAGAATCAGCACCACCTGGGACCTTGTTGGTCCCAGAAACTCAGGCCCCATTCAAGTCCTGCTGCAGTGGTCTGCACTTTAACAAGGGGGATTTGTTCCTGCAGATCCATTTTTTCTCCCTTTCAAGATCAAAATCATTTCTTTGTTTCAGCCTTTCATGAGTGTTCCTTGAAATGTTAACTCTAGTCCATTAATAAAACTTCTTAGGTCAAACCCAAAGTTGTGCAACCATCACCATTATCTATTTATAAAACTTTTCCATCACTTTAAACAGAAACTTTGTAACCATTAAGCAATAGTGCCCCATACTTCTCTCTCTCCAGCCCCCCGGCAACTTTTAAACTACTTTGTGTCTTTATAAATTTGTCTATTCAAGATATTTCATATAAGTAGAATCATACAATATTTGTCCTTTGTGTCTGGCTTCTTTCACTTAGCATAATGATTTCAGGGTTCATCTGTGTTGTAGCATGTATCAGAACTTCTTTTTTATGGCTCAGTAATAATCCATTGTATGTGTATACTACATTTAAAAAATTTTTCTGTTGGTGGACACTTGGGCTGTTTTCAACTTTTGGCTATTGTCAGTAATGCTGCAATGAATTATTTGAGTTTCTGCTTTCAATCCTTTTGAGTATATATCTAGGAGTGAAATTGCTGGGTCATATGGTAATTCTATGTTTAACTTTTTAAGGAACTGCCATGCTGTTTTCCACATTGGCTATACCATTTTACATTGCCACAAGCAATGTATAAGACTTCTAATTTTTCCACATCTTCACCAATGCTTACTTTCCATTTTTTGGTAATTGGTATCCTAGTAGGTGTGAAGTGGCTTTGAATTTCATTTCCCTAACGACTGATGACACTGAGCATCTTTTCATGTGATTATTTGCTATCTTCTTTGGAGAAAAGTCTATTTTTGTATTGGGTGGGTTGTCTTTCTGTTGCTGAATTGCAGGAGTTCTTTTTATATTCTGGATATTAAACCCTTATCAGACATGTAATTTGTAAATATTTCTCCCATTCTGTAGATTGTCTCTACTCTTTCCTTGTAATGTCGTTTGATACCCCAAAGTTTTTAGTTTTGATGAAGTCCAGCTTACCTATTTTTTCTTTTGTTGCTCATGCTTTGGTGTCATCAAAAACAAACAGACATTCATTTGCCAAATCCATGGTCATAAAAATTGACTCCTGTTTTCTTTTAAGAGATTTATGGCTTGAGGCCCTATATTTAAGCAGTTGATTTATTTTGAGATAATTTTTATATATGATGTGAGATAGAGGTCCAATTTCATTCTTTTGCATGTAGAAATCCAGGTGTCCCAGCCCCATTTGTTGACGTCTGGTATTTCCCTCACTGAATGGACTTGCTACCCTTGTCAAAATGAATTGGCTATAGATGTATGGACTCTCAGTTCTATTCCATTGGATAGAACTGATGTTTATGCTGATGTAAGTACCACAGTGTTTTGATCACTGTAGCTTTGCTGTAATTTTTGAAATCAGGAATTGTGAACCCTTCTACTTTGTTCTTCTCTTTCGAGATTGTTTTGGCTATTCAGGGCCTCTTGCAATTTCATATGAGTTTGAGGATTGGCTTTTTCAATTCTGCAAAAAAAAAGGCTGTTGGAATTTTTATAGGAGTCATATTGAATTATAGATTGCTTTGCATAGTATTTACACCTTATCAATATTAAGTATTTCTTCCCATGAACATGGTGTGTCTTTCCATTTTTTAAAGTCTTTAATTTATTTCAGCCATGTTTTGTGATTTGCTTTGTACAAATCTTTCACTCCTTGGTTTAATTTATTCCTACGTATTTTATTCTTTTAGATGCTATTGTAAATCGAACTGTTTTCTTCACTTCCTCTTCAGATTGTTTATTGCAGCTGTATAGATACACAACTGATTGTTGTGTGTTGCTCTTGTATGCTGCAGTTTTACTGAATTCATTTATTAGCTCTAGCAGTTTTCTTTTGGATTATTTGGGGTTTTAAATGTATAGGACCGTGTCATCTGCAAATAGAGATAGTTTTACTTCTTCCTTTCAAATTTAGATGCCTTTTATTTCTTTTTCTTATCTAACTGCTCTGGAAAAAACTGCCAATAAAGTGCTGAATAGCAGTGGTGGAAGCAGGCATCCTTGTCTTGTTCCTGATCTTAGGGAGAAAGCTTTGTCTTTCACCATTTAGTATGCCTCTTGTAGAAGGCATATAGTTGAATTATGTTGTTAGCTGGGAATTTTTCATAAATGCTCTTTGTTGTGTAGAAGAAATTCTCTTCTATTCCTAGTTTTCTGAGTGGTTTTCCTTTTTTACTGTTAAAAGATGTTGGACTTTGTCACCTGCCTCTTCAGCATCAAATGAGATGATCACGTTTTCTTTCCTTCATTCTATTAATGTAGTGTATTGCTTTGATCAATTTCATTATATTGGATGGCCTTTGCATTCCTGGGATAAATCTCTATTGGCCATGATGTATAATCCTTTTACTTCACTGTTGGATTTGTCTTGATACTATTTTGTTTTGGATTTTTGCATCTATATCCACAAAGGTTATTTGTCGGTGATTTTATTTTCTTGTGGTGTATTTATCTGCCTTTGGTGTCAAGGTAATGTTGACCTCATTAGGAAGTATTCTTTCCTCTTTTATTTCTTGGAAGAGTTTGAGAAGGATTGGTGTTAATTCTTACTTACATGTTTGTAAGAATTCACCAGTGAAGCCATCTGGTCCTGAACTTTATTGGAAGGTTTTTGATTATTCAGTCAATTTCTTTACTTGTTATAAGTCCGAGATTTTTCTATTTCATCTTGAGTTTACACCAAAACAACTAGTCACTATTCATTAGTTTTGCCTCAGTTATGTTGTTTTCCAACATCATTTTAGGGCAAAAGACTTGAGAGCAGAGGACATTCTTTGAGTTCTAAGATGAAAATTATTTTTTCTCTCTTGTTACAAATAGACAAGAATGACATTTTGATTTTGCATTTTATTCCTTGTAAATAATTTAATGAGTCCTCGAGTATCACAACTCATTGAGTGTGGGGCCCCTGGATGGGAATGGAACAGTAACTATATGTGCTTGATTTATACAGAAATTAAATTTCTTTTGGAATAAGAAGATTTTTATCTTCCAGGAAGATTCTCACCATTAGCTCAAGAGATAAAGGGAGAAAATAAAGCACATAGAGAAATCAAGAAAATGTATAGTTAACAGTCAGAGACTTGCTGTTTGAACATGGGGAAGCACTGTTTCTTGTGATGGCTTCCTGTGTTGCATGGTACTTTGATTTGATGCCCATGAAAGAGAGAGTCTTGGAGGATGAGAGGGTTGTAAAGGGAGGGAATGGCTTTTCATGGTGGTACTCCCTTTGTGAGGGGTGATTTGAAGCATCTAATCCTAAAGAATGGAGGAAGTTGTTGTTTTTTTATGTCATGATATTAATTAGAAATGGTCACAGAAACTAACCCATTGCATTTTTTTAAATCTTCTTGAAAATTCACCACTAATGAGCTATATATTATTGACTCTTCTGCCCGACACATGGTCAAAACGATTTTATCAGTCCTACTACATTCAGTTTAGTTGCTGACATCCAGGTCTGTGCAGAGGGCAAACTATTCAGATAAGTAAAAAAGGTTGGATATTTACTGATTCCCACAGCCTGATGCAGCAAACCATTTGCTTTGGACCAGCCATGCTGATAAAATGATAGAAGTGCCAGACAAAGCAATGAATTAGCAACTTAGGTAGCTTGAATACAGAGAACCAAATGGCAGATTCTGTGAGCCCTTCCCACGAATGGCTGCCACTTGTCAGCTGCTCTCACACGAGGATGAGTGAATGGACAGACGTGCACACGGCTCAGATCCATGTCAGAGGGCTTCGAGAATGCTGGCAAGTTTCTGTCTTTGCATACTGTGGATTTCTCCATGATTTAAAAAGAAGAGATAAGACAGGGGCCCTTATCTTATGCAAGATGATCACTTTTTTTAACATCTTTATTGGAGTATAATTGCTTTACAGTGGTGTGTTAGTTTCTGCTGTACAACAAAATGAATCAGTTATACATATACATATGTTCCCATATCTCTTCCCTCTTGGGTCTCCCTCCCTCCCACCCTCCCTATCCCACCCCTCTAGGTGGTCACAAAGCACCGAGCTGAAACTGGGTGCTATTAATAATGACACAAGAATGCCAAGCATAAACCAGTACTGTCCTGAGAAACCTGGACTTTGGGTCATACTACTCAAAGATATATTTGCAGTATGGTAACTACCAGTCCGTCTTATTTTTGCCACTAGCTCTGCTTATTATTACCTGTGAATTTTAAACAGATTATAGAAACTCTCTGTATCTGTTAATTCTTCTGTAAAATGGGAATAATGATGGTTGCCTTGATGTTAATTGTGAGAACTGGTAGTAATGTATGGAAAGCCCATGATAGTAAAATAAATTGCAGCTTACTTATAGTAATAGTAGTAGTATTACTATCATTATTACAAGTTCATTGGATTGTCAAAGTATGCCTCTGAAGGAGGTACATCATTAGACCCATTTTAATATAGAGTAAACTGAAATGTTGAGACTACAACTTAGATTTCCCAACTTTTTCTGTGCTAAGCTTTCCCTGAAATAATGCCCATCTCATCCAATTTCCCCTCTCTTCTCTCCATAAATTGCTTTTTCTCAGCTCTGTAGAAATTTTTAGCAGGATCCAACCACCTTGTATAACTTTCTTGGTTTCAGGAATTATGCATAAACATTCTTCATGTCTGGACAACCACGTAGCACCATGGGTTTGAGATCATTGCTGCTAGCTTCTTTATTTAAAATAGGGTTTCTCAGGGACTTCCCTGGTGGCTCAGTGGTTAAGAATCCACCTGCCGGGCCTCCCTGGTGGCGCAGTGGTTGAGAGTCCGCCTGCCGATGCAGGGGATACAGGTTCGTGCCCCGGTCCGGGAGGATCCCATATGCCGTGGAGCGGCTGGGCCCGTGAGCCATGGCCGCTGAGCCTGCGCATCTGGAGCCTGTGCTCCGCAACGGGAGAGGCCACAACAGTGAGAGGCCCGCATACCTCAAAAAAAAAAAAAAAAAAAGAATCCACCTGCCAATGCAGGGAATACGGGTTCGAGCACTGGTCCAGGAAGATCCCACAACTACTGAGCCTGCGCTCTAGAGCCCGTGAGCCACAACTACTGAGCCCGCGTGCCGCAACTACTGAAGCCCGTGCGCCTAGAGCCCGTGCTCCGCAACAAGAGAAGCCACCACAATGAGAAGCCCGTGCACCGCAAGGAAGAGTAGCCCCCGCTTGCTGCAACTAGAGAAAGCCCGTGCACAGCAACGAAGACCCAAGGCAGCCATAAATAAATAAATAAATATTTTAAAAATAAATAAATATAAAATAAAATAGGGTTTCTCAACCTAAGGACTATTGGCATTTGGGGCCAGATCATTCTTTATTGTGGGAGTTTGTCTTTTGAGTTATAGGATGTGGAGCGGCATCCTTGGTCTCTAGTCTAGATACCGATAGCACCCCACCTCCCACAGCCCCTGCTGTGACAACCAAAAACATGTCCAGACATTGCCAAATGCCCCCTGGGTGACAAAAATCACTCCTGGTTGAGAACTACTAAATTATAAATAGCAGGTAAAAATGCTGGATGAGTCGAAAGGCAACTTAACAAGGATTACATGTTATGTAACAATGAAATGCACTTCAGAGTATTCTTCTGCTTAGTCAAACAAATGCTAGGGTCATGTTCAAATAGTTTTGGTCATATGACTTTCTGATAAGAAAGTCATCTCTCTTATGTATTTCAACAAAGAATGTGGATTTTTAAAAATATTTAAACATACTTTGGATGAGTAAATGGCAGTATTATGGAATTTGTACTCCTTTGTTTGGTTTGTTCATCAAGAAATTAAATTTGGTGCCTCTTTGCAGGCATTTGCTGAATTCTGTGCATTTCCATCTTATATCTCTTCAGTCATTCATTCAGTCAGCAAACATTTATTGAGTACCCATTATGTGCGTGGTCTTGTACTAATTATCATTTACAATTAGGTGGTGAATTGTGGGACACAGTATAAGAAAATCAGGCATTAAGCACAAGTCAGAAACAATTTTCTGGAAAGCCCTTCACTCATTCTGCAAGAAATGTCAGATGAAACAAAAAGTGTGTGCCCAGCCAAGCACCACAGAGAGGGCATTTTTGTTAAGCCTCTTTCTAATACAAGCAAACTGCTGCTTTTTTGTTGTTTGCAGAGTCATAGTGACCTTAGTGAGCAGTTTATGTTCTGGGAGATTTAGGGCTCTTTGTTGGTGGTGACAAGATTCATTTCCTATTTTAAAGATCTCAGAGACTAAGTGGAAACCTTCATGTTGGGAATAATTTGTAAGTGTAATCTACATATATTTCTATTTATGCTATAATCAAATGTCATCAGATGGAGAATTGCTGGAAAACGTGCGATTCTTGCCATCTTGGGATTGGGGTGGATAATAAATAAAGGCCCATTTAGCCTTAGAAGAAGACAATTTTAAATGCCATTTGGAATTAGTTTTGAAATGAAGAGATCTGAGAATTTCTCATGAACCCAAATGATATTTCCTTTCATTTTAGCAAGTAACAAAAGTAGGATTAAAGATGACTTTCTCTCATGTTAATTGAATCCTCTACTACTTTACAAAATGAATAGCAAGTTCATCAACTTGTTAGGGCCTGACAAATTGAAAATAGATTTGTTTTGCATTAGTAATTTTTAAAGAGGGAACTATGCTGGTTTTGAGGTTATAATAATGAAATTGGTGGGTGCAATTCACACACATATACAGTGAATTTTCCCATGATTCTTCCTACTTGAATGCCATCTTTCTTGGAACTTCCAGAGCTCTATAATCCTTGCCGTGTTGTAGTATAGTCAATTTTTTTCATATTTGTCTAATTCTATCTAGTATGTTCTAGACAGTATGCTCAGATCCGATTCCCTGTAGCGTTTCCTAAGGCATCTATATAGGACTAAGCACATAGTAGGCATTCAGTAAATGCTCAGTGAATACTGTTGATCAGAATATAAGCCTTTTTGTGTAAGTAAATGCCAGTGGCATGCCAAGAAATCTGTGCATTTCCATTCTATTTCAGAGCAACTTTCAATGCAAGGCATTTTAACCGCATCAGTTGCCTCCATCCCTTCAGCTTCAAAGAGGAGTTCATTCAAAAAGTCCTTCATTGGGCTTCCCTGGTGGCGCAGTGGTTAAGAATCTACCTGCCAATGCAGGGACCCGGGTTCAAGCCCTGGTCTGGGAAGATCCCACATGCCACGGAGCAACTAAGCCTGTGCGCCACAACTACTGAGCCTGTGAGCCACAACTACTGAGACCACGTGCTGCAACTATTGAAGCCTGTGTGCCTAGGGCCTGTGCTCCGCAGCAAGAGAAGCCACAGCAATGAGAAGCCCGCGCACCGCAACGAAGAGTAGCCCCTGCTCTCCACAACTAGAGAAAGCCTGTGTGCAGCAGCGAAGACCCAACCCAGCCAAAAAAAAAAAAAAAACAAACAAACAAAAAAGAAAAAGTCCTTCATTTAAATCAATTATTTCATCTCAGCCTGTGAAATAGAAAGTGCGTTCTGTTTGCTCTCTTTGCAAAGCACTCAGCAAGAATGATAAAATTCTGACAAAAACATGACAGTCACCAATGAGCAGCATTACAACATGGCCCATTTTTTTTTTTTTTTCGGTACGCGGGCCTCTCACGGCTGTGGCCTCTCCCATTGCAGAGCACAGGCCCCGGACGCGCAGGCTCAGCGGCCATGGCTCACGGGCCCAGCCACTCCGCGACATGTGGGATCTTCCCGGACCGGGGCATGAACCCGTGTCCCCTGCATCGGTAGGCGGACTCTCAACCACTGAGCCACCAGGGAAGCCCAACATAGCCCTTTGAAACTACTACTGAACTGCCATGTTTGACGTGGGGGTCGGGAAACTTCTTGACTGTTGCCCTGCCTCCTGACATTATCCCTCACCAGTGCAGCATAGAATAAAGGGAAAAATCATAAACTTCAGAGCTAGAACTGGATTTAAAACCTGTCTCTGCTTTGTACTATTTGTATAACTCTGTAGGCTATTTAATCACTCTGGGCTCTAGCTTCGTCATCTATAAAAGAAGAAATATCTTCGTCTAATTCACAGGTTCATTGGGAGGACAGAATGTGACAATGTTTGTGAAATGCCACCTATTTCTTTTCTCTTACCATCTCCTTCCCCTATCAAGGAAGGATCTTCCTCCTAAACCTTGAGATTTTCCCTTTAACAATTAGATGTACTTTTCTCAAGCATCATATCTCTGCTCTAGATTTTATTATGCTCACCCTTACTCACAGTGTTGAGAAAAATACCTGGATTTTAAATAGGCTCTAGCAAAGAAGAAGAGATCTCCTTATTGGAGAAGGAGTGTATTATTGAATCTAGCAATCACGAGTATAGGGAAAAATTGTGCTTCAAGGGAAAACTCTGGATTGTCTATAGTACACCCCTCCATGTCATCTGACTCTCATTCTATGGGAGCTATTTTATAACTCTTTAAATTGTATAACTCACAGCGATGGGAAATATCTCTTGCTTAGAGACATGCAAATCCTGCCGTGTCCTGTCCCACAGAGGTTCAAGTGGCTGCCCTCCCCCACCGTGAAGAGGCTGGTTTTGCCTCTATTTGCACATTCAGGCCAATAGTCTTGATCTATAAATGTGTCTGTTTCTTAGATTTTCTTTTGAACTGGTTATGCCATCTGCCTGCTTCCCTCATGGATGAATGAGTTAAATAAAATTTAACACGTATTCATTTTATATCTGCATAAGAGTCGTGATTTTATCTCTTTTTTTTGAAAATTATCTTTTACTGTGAGTTGTGAGAAGAAATTATTACCCTTTGGAACTGTTAGACTCAGAGCCAGGCTGTGGAAGCTTAAAGACCTAAATCCTGTTCGAGGCCATGACAGTGCCGGGCAACCCAGCACTTCCAGTTCCACAGTCAAAAGAGATCTTACAGCTCCATGTCTGCCAGTGAATAGTACCTAAGCTCTCACATCCCTCCTCTGTTCGCCGGTGGCTTCCACAAATGGGAACCTGTTTCCTCATTAGGCATTCTGCACCATTTCTCAGAGGGTCGGAAGGTCACCATTGCACTGGGAGGAAACAAGTTTTCTATGTCAGCAAGATACCTAAAAATAGAAACCAGAGTTCCTAACATGCATTCTCTACGCACAACTGGGACAGCTACTTCCCTACTGCAGAGGGAAACCCTGAAATCGTGGTGCTTGTTGCGTTTTCGTGTGCTCACATCTGACGGATAGGCCCCTTGCGTTTATGTAGCATAGGCTTCCATCTCTCTTATCTCATGCTACACTAGCCAGCTTTGTAACTCAGTTTAATTAAAAGGACATTTACTGGACTTCTTCTGTGTGTTAGGTGCTTACTTAGTTTGGGCTACCCTCGAATCAAGGATTCAGGTGAAGGTAGTTTATTAAGGAGGCGAATAATACACCAGTTGGGAAGTGGGGAAGAGATACAGGGTAGGGAAGGAAGCCAAGAAAAGGTGCTGTGGCAAGTCTATTATCCATCCCCAAAAAGCACATGAAGATTTATCCCATAAGCAACTCTGGAAGATGCACTCTTCTGAGCTATTCTGCCCAAGGGGAGAAGGAGCTGGGGTATTTTATATCAACACCCAGCTGTCATTAGATGGAAGTATTCTCAGGGGACATTAATTCATCTTCACTTCTGGTCAGTCACAAGGGTGGGCAAAGTGGCTTAGGTCAGAGAAAGCCCTCAAGCAAAGAAATGCAAGTGCTAGTGTTTGGAAGTCAGCTGGTGCAGCGATGTGGTAAGGGATTGGGGATATGGGCTGGGAGCCGACAGTGATGTCTCTGTGGTGCTGGGAATACCAAAATGTCGCCGATCCTTGAATTCAATAAACTCACAATTTGCCATGGCAGAAAGGCATGAATTAGACTAATTATGATGTAACATGATAATAAGCCTAACATTTTAAGGGAATGTGGCAGAGGAAGCAATGAATCGTGCATGGGAAAAGGAGAAAGGGGAAGGAGAGGAGAGATTCTTTGTAGGGCTGTTGATGAATTTCTTTACATACAGAGGAGGGGAGGGAGAGAGACGGCTCTACTTTATAAAAAGTACATATCACTAGGCAAAGTGTAATCAGCAATTGAAAGTTTTACCTGCATATTGGTCTTTGTATTGGATATCTTCCTTGAAATTCGAAGGTCCTCCCAAGTTTGCATTGTTCGAGATTTTTTAAAGTTGTGGATAAACATTCCTATCCCTGGATTTTAATATCGCATATTTCCACCTCCATCTCAGTGTGACAGGATCTCTGATGCTGAGCTGAGTAGAGCTGTCCTTCCAAGAGTCAAGAAGCTAAGTGGCCTCCTCGCATTTAGCACTGCTGAGTCTGTACTTAGAGTGGCGAATGCCCTTCTCCTATGAGACACCGTCACTTCCCGTGGGCTCATGACAGTGGGCAGCAGCATCACCTTGGGACCTCAGGAGGCTTACAGTTCGAAGACATGGGAGTTGGAATGCTTGGCTAAAGAAACAGAATGGGGTTTGTACTCATAATCCTTTCATACTAGAGAGAAGATTTGTTGAGGCTTTTAAAAGGCTCTAATTTTGTCTGTAGTACCAAACACAATAGAGCAGCGTTGTAGCAAAGAAAATCCTTTGAGGAGAAATGGCCCCATTCTCAAACTCTCAGGAAATGGAGGGAGTGTGTCCCCCAAGTTAAAAGGCAAGAATCTTTCTAAGAGTGTCTTCTTTCTGGGGATTTGCCTGGGTCAACGCGTATCTCTCCGCATGCTCCCTACTGGACACTGGTAGCCCGCCTAGACCACTGCAAGGAAGAGTGCGGTGGGTACGTGTGCAGGCTCCAGCCCCAGATAGCCTGGGTTTGACCAGATGCTCCGCCTCTCACAGCTGTGCCGACTGTAAAGATTCTGAATATTAGTTTGTAGATTTAGAAAAAGGGAATTGGTAACAGGAGTGCTTATCAATTTTCTCGGGAACGAATGAGATCATGCATGGAACACACCTAACATGTTACTTGCCACATCACGAAGCACGCATTCTCTCTGTAAACCCCACCTATACTTCATGTCCTCACTCATTTTCTACCTCTTCCTTATACTTTAGCCATCATCAACTCCCCTTACTCAGAAATCCTAGTTTCCGTGACATCATTCCCTATGTAGCTGCATGTTTACATAGACAAGAGTTGGCTTGTGTTGCTCAGACTTGTTTTCTGTGTGCTATTTCACTTGCTCTGCAAGACGTCACATTGCTAAAGGACAGGGGTTGTCTGATACTGCTTTCAGCAAGTTCCCAAAGCCCCTATAAGTTAGGCACATCATAAGTGTTTCTCCCAAATACTTTGTGATTCATTTGTACCTTGCTACAAAGTAAACTTGACATTGTTCATAAGCGCTAAGTACTTCCTGTGCTTAAGAAACAACCACCTACATTATTTCAGAGAGCAGTCTCAATTCTTAAAGAACGCTACCCCAGCAAGCAAGCAGCACTCAAAACCTTTCCTCCTCTGTTCCCTTGGCAGGCTTGGACTCCCCATATATGTTGGAAAGTAATCATAAGGAGAATCAAATTGCAAACTTCAGGTTTCAGACTTAGCGTTCTCTCCCACTATGCGTAAATGACTGAGATTATTAAATGAAAACATTTCCTGGAGCCCAGATAATAAAGTGTACTAGGAAGCAGACTATAGGACTAGAGAAAATGCCAGATGGAAGGGCATGCTTTTGGTATGTCATAGTCAGCATTTTCCTGGAATATATTTAAATGCATCACACATTTGTTCTGAAAGAAGATGTAAAAAAATGACTACAAAATGCCATTAGTCAGAGACAAAATCACAGAATGTGTAACCCATGAAGGTAGCAGTTGCTGTATCCCATCTCCTTTCCTCAGCCACTGACTGCCTCCCCACACACCAGATGCCCCACGGAACCACCCCCGAAAATGATCTACAAGCTGGTTCCAATACATTCCAAGCAGAAAGCTGTTGGGTGATTGGGGAGAAATCAGCTTTGCTCATTCATTCAATTATTCATCAAACATTTATGGAGGATTAATAATGTGCTCGAGTCTGAGGATGCAAATTTGAATAATAATAAACAGATTCTGAAGCAAAATGCTCCAAAGGCTCTTGCAGGCCTCCAGACTCACAGCCCCTAGCATAGCTTTGTAATTAAGAAACAGATACAAGTCTAACTCATGAATTTGGTGTACAACAAGACAAATCTTCCATGCCTTTACTCTTGGTAACAGGCTGGATGCCTGCCAGACTGCCTGGGATTGAAAGCTAGCACTGCGTCCTTACTACCCATATAACCATGAGCAAACACATCAGCTCTCTTTTCTCAGTTTCTTTATCTATAAAGCAGGGATAATAATAACATGAATACACTTCTCTCTAAGGTTACTGGGAGGAGTAAATGAATGAATATGCAAAGTACTTAGAAGAATGCTTGACACATGGTAAGGACTCAAATAATATAAACAAATAATGTTATCGTTATTAACGCTTTCTGAGTTGCTATAATTAAAATGGTGTGAAATATATGGATGGATGCGGTGAGGAATAAAGAGTTGGCCAAGAAGGCAAATGATGGATAACTTGGACCCTGAGCCCCTTTTCTTCCCCTCATCTTCTGTTTGAGTACTGCATCTAATACCTTCTGGCTTCATCTTCTGGGTCTTACATTTAAAAAATTCTCCCAACTCAATAAGCCTACTGAGAAGTGTATTTTAGTAGAAAGCTCTGTTTTATAATGTGTTTAAATTTTACAAATGTTTCCTGAATGTCTGGGCGATCTGTCCTGATGGTAAAGAACGCCATCAAGACAAAACATCAAGAGCCTAGTGCCCTTTTTCAGCTTCATGCTGACTATACTCAGGACTAGCCAGCCTAGGCGGTGGTGGTGGCCCCTCTGTGGCAGACGACAGGGCACTTCTTCACCAAGAAAATGGAGGCCATTTCATACAAAACCAAAACCAAAACCAAAAACCTTTCTTCCCTCAAACTTTGTGAACTGATATCTGATCTCCCTTTTTCTCCCTGGCATTAGTCTTTTTTTTTTTAAACATCTTTATTGGAGTATGATTGCTTTACAATGGTGTGTTAGTTTCTGCTGTATAACAAAGTGAATCAGCTATATGTATACATATATCCCCATATCCCCTCCCTCTTGCGTCTCCCACCCTCCCTATCCCACCCCTCTAGGTGGTCACAAAGTGCTGAGCTGATCTCCCTGTGCTATGCAGCTGCTTCCCACTAGCTATCTGTTTTACATTTGGTAGTGTATATATGTCCATGCCTCTCTCTCACTTTGTCCCAGGTTACCCTTCCCCCTCCCCATATCCTCAAGTCCATTCTCTACGTCTGTGTCTCTATTCCCGTCCTGCCCCTGGGTTCTTCAGAACCTTTTTTTCTTTTTTAGATTCCATATATATATATGTTAGCATATGGTATTTGTAGTGAGGTGGATGACCTAGAGTCTGTCATACAGAGTGAAGTAGGTCAGAAAGAGAAAAACAAATACCATATGTGGCATTAGTCTTTTAAATGAGAAGTCTACACACTCACTTTCCCCTACTTTGTCCAATCTCATTCACTCTACAACCAGCTACAATCTGGGCTTTGGTCTCAGTGCTCTAGAGATATCACCCTCGCTAAGGTCAAAAATGTCCTACTGACCAAACCCCACTGCCCACTTCCTTGCCTCTTTCTATTCAACATCCCTGCTGTCCTTGGCAGGTTTGATTTCCTCATCCCCAAAGCTCTCTCTTCCCTTGACATCAATGACTACATCTTTTCCTGCTTCTCTTCCAGATGTTGTGACCACTCCTTCGTATTCCTTGTCGAGTCCTTCTCTCCCCCCGTTCCATCAGTGTTCATGTTCATGGGAGTCTCATCCTTACTCCTCTCTCTCTTCATTCTGCACATTTGCACTGAGTGATCTTAGTTCATACTCGCATGATCTGATGACTCCCATTCCTACATTTCTAGCCCTGATACCTCTTTTTGGCTCCAGATTTTCAACAGCAGATTAGACATCTCTATGTGGATTTGTGGCGGTCATCTCAAAAACATGCTCAAAGCTGAACTCATTATCTTCCTCAGCATCTTCTTCCTCTAATGTCTCCTCTTTGAGTAAATGAGAACACCGTCTGCTCAGTTGCTTAACCTGGAACCTTGAGTCAAACATTACTCTTTCTCTTGTACCCTCTATATCTTGCCTGATGCAATTTGACTTGAACTTATCTTGTTAATTTAGCCTCTCATTTCTAATCCCACAGCCTAAGCCTGAACTGTCATCATTTCTCTCTTGTGGGTGATTGTCGTGATTCCCTGATACCCCCATCTTTCTAGCATATCCTTCTAAAGGCATCTTGAGTTATCTTCTTAGAATCCACATCTAATCATGCCCCTTCTCTGATTAAAAACCTTGATTTGACTTCCTGTTACCTATGGTTAGATCTTAATGCCTTAATAATCAGCTTAACACTCTAGCCCTAACTAACTTTATTCTCTAGCCTCATTTTCTATGACTTCCATCCTTTTACTTCCTTCAGTTATACTCATGTTTTGTTATCCCCCCCAAATAATCAAATTCTTTCCAGACATGAGAGTTCCCTACCTGAAGTCCCCCTTTCCATTCCTTGAACGCCTATGCATCTCTCAAGACCCAATTAAAACATCACCTTTTATATGAAGCCTAGAGCTACTTCTTTTTCTCTTCTGCAGATTGAGCTCTCACATGTTAAAGGCTCCAGAGAAATATAAACATTATCATTAGTAGTAGCTACCTTAGTTGGGCCTTCCAGGCTTTATAAAGATTTTTGGTCCATTGTTTCATAATCTGGGAGAATCCTGTAACTTGAGAACCACTTTGCAAGTTTTGATGAAGATGGAAGATAAGGCTGAAAAGGAGAATTCTAGAGGAGAATCAACCACAGGCTTGCTGGTTGGACGGAGTTAAATGCTATAACCATGAAGTAAATCTGATATTACTTTAGCAGTTGGAAATTACTGGTAATTCAGGTATATCCAAAATTAACATTTGGGTGTATTGATTTTATTCACTAACCATTTCATGCACTGAAGAGGAGAGTTGCCTCAGGCCAGTGGATTCTATCTGGGTAACCTTAATGCCACCATAATCCCTGTTCAGTATTGGGCATGGAAAATAAAGCTTTTTAGACATGGGATGTTGGTCCTGAAATGGTAGCAAAGGAGAGGGGCTGGGATAGAAAGGCTGGAGGTTAGAAAGCTGGTACGTTAACAATTTGCCTTTTAATTCTCCTCTACTTGGTGCCTAGCACAGTGACATATGCATAATCAATGCTTGATATGTATCTATATGTGAATGAATCCACTCATCTCATTCAACATTAAACATTTATTAAACTCCTACAGAGACAGGAAGTACACAAAAACCTGCAACTTTGAAGGTAAATTAGAATCATCCTGTAAGAAAAAGGGGGGACACATATGTTAAAAATACCTTCAGTAAAGTATTGCAGATTGAGAATGAGTGTCATTGTCATCATTCTCTAAATGATGGCCTACATTCCTCCCCATCTTAGGCTTTATGTATCTGGAGAGCTAGTGTTGGTCTAAGTCCTGTCGGGTAACAAGATAACTTTTTCTCCCCCCTAAATAACAAGAATGGTAAACAAAATTACAGCTGTTTTCCATTATGAGAAATGTGTAAGGAGTGAAATGAGATCATACATGGCAAAAGACTTTGTGCATTTTCAAAGAATCACAAATATTAGATAATAATTTATTATCTTAGTTCAATTGCTCACACCCACCTTTGCATTAGTACAGATTCTGTGATTAATGATTGGTGTTATACATTTTTATATTCACCTGATGCATGTTTATTGGCTTCTGCCTACTGTCAGGTGTTTGGAGGTACAATGAAGAATGAGATAAGTCCAATCTCTGGCCTCCTTGAACTGGTCTAGGAGGGAAGGGGACAGGGAAGCAGCCAGTCACAAGAGAGCTTGTAGACTGAGCATGTAGGAGAGGATGGACTTAGTAGTGTAAGGGAAGCTTTCTAGAGGAAATGGTATTGATGCTGAAGTCTGTAGGATGAGTAGGAATTAGGCTGGTGAAAAGGAAGGCATGGTGAAGGGAAATGAAAGTGCAAAGCACCAGAATAAAAGGTTTGAGAACAGGAAACAGGGCACTGAGGTTGGAACAGAGTGGGAGGGCATGGCTGGGCATGTGGAATGGTGACGATGAAGAAGACGATGTTGATGCTCCCCCTCAAGTTCCTTAGATCCCACTTGCCATTTTGTGCCTCTCACCTCAGTATGCTTTTTTCTTTTTAATTGACATATAGTTGATGTAAAATATTATATAAGTTACAGGTGTACAGTATAGGGATCCACAATTTTGAAAGGTTATACTCTGTTTATAGTTATTATAAAATGCTGGCTGTATTCCTCGTGTTGTACAATATATCCTTGTAGCTTATTTATTTTATATATAGTAGTTTGTACCTCTTAATCCCCTACCCCTGTCTTGCCCCTCCCCACTTCCCTCCTCCTACTGGCAACCACAAGTTTGTTCTCTAGGTCTGTAAGTCTGCTTCTTTTTTTGTTATATTCCCTAGTTTGTTGTATTTCTTAGATTCCACATATAAGTCATACCAAACAGTATTTGCCTTTCCCTGTCTGACTTATCTCAGTTAGCACAATACCCTCTAGGTCCATCCATGTTGCTGCAGATGGCAAAATTCCATGCCAGTAGCCAAAACATGTGTTTTTTCACAGAGGACTGTCTCAGAGCTATTGGAGCTCACTTTACGCACCTGAGAAGAGATAGAAGCATGTGGGAATTTACTCTCCCTACCGTGCCCCTCATGCATACCTTGAGGGCCGTCTTTACCCAATAACTAACAGAGGGGGTATGAAAAGTCAGCTCTCTTGCCTCCATTCAGACAGCTCTGAGGTGTGTCTTACACTCCAGAGTTCCTCAGAGGGGTCAGGTCGAACTCATCCACTGTTGGACTTTGCTTGAGATCACACCCTTACTGGGCTTTCCCCCCACGTCCTTCTCTGATTTCATCACTCTATTATGTCTCCCTTGCTCACTTATCCTTAATAAATCACTTCCACACAGCATCTGCTTCTCAGAAACCCAGCCTCAGACAGATGTAGTCAAAAACCTAACCGTGAAAACCCCGGTAAGCCATGTACAGGTGTACAGACTTTATCCGGAAGTGATGAGAAGTCCCAGGAGAGTTTCAAGAGGCATGAGGGGCCTAGAAATTCAAGGATACTAGTATCCGAGCTCTTCACTCCCTTGGGTGACAGCTCAGCTTGATTTTCCTGTGCATTCAGATAAAGACATAACCAATCAGGCACCCGGAACAGCTGCACTATGGATTTTCTAAAAAAAAAAGCATAGGAGTTTATTTCTGATCTCAGCTTTCCTGAAGGATCTATTTATTATTCACTCTGTATTTCTTTGCTTTCTTTCCACCTGCCACATCCCCCCTCAGAAGTCAGTAACTTTTTTCAGAGGCGTTATTCTGCAATTTATGTGGCATTTTGCACGATGTCACTGATGGACACTTTTTGTTAATACCCTCAACTGCTTTGCTTCATCACTGAAGCAGATAATTTATTCTGACATTTATATGGAAAGTTAGACACTGAGGGGATACCTGCTTTCTTGGGACTTTACATATGCAGTTATTATGGCACAATATTAGCACCTGCTTCCAGATTCTTATATAATAATTATGCTCTCTCAATGTATGGAGGAGTGAGAAAGGTCCCATGGTGCAGGACTCATAACAATCATGGACGCTTCACATGTTCATCCACTTCTACTGAGTTCTGCAAAGACTCCTTCATGCAAGCTATATTGCTGTTAATTGTACACTGACATCTCTTAAATGAACTCAGTTTGGGCAAATGGGTACTGTAGCAGACTTTTCACCCAGGGGCTCACAGAAGCCCAGTTTCCAGTAGGAGGAAAATAAAAAATGTGCCTGTGATTATGCTATTTGCAGAGCCTTGTTGACAAGTAGAAATGTGGAATTTTTTCCTTGAGATAAGTGTATTCTCTTGCTGAGGAAATCCTTTCTTTAATGGGCTTTGGGATATTTGCCCCAAGTCAGAAATTTATACATTTTGCTGAAAGCCCTGCATGTTACAAGCTTGGTTGGCATCATGAGATGTATGGAACAGGAAGCCGCCTGCTGAGTTTTAAGTGGGAATATTTGCTCAGAAGATTTGAATAAAGGATGAGCTTAAATGAGGCATATGTGCACGATAAACAAATGTGAATATTGGAAATGTAGGTGCTTGGGGGAAATAAAAGGAATACGTATCCCAGATTGTGGGTAATTCCTCCTATTTTTGGAGAACTAGAGAATACACGTCTGATAATATAGGATTAGTCTGGCAAGGGTCAGGTCATGTATGCCACTGGTCACAGAGAGGTCACTAACTCCAGAAAATATAATAGGAATATTCCAGAGAAAATAAATACTGAATAGCATAGCAACCTTGTTGGTAACAAGCTATGACCTCAAATTTTAGAGAGAACAAGCAGAGTGGCATTTTATCTATAAAAAATCTTCCTGAAAAAAAATTTGGTGCCAGGGTTTCCTATTCACAAGGCATGGCATTGGGCCTGTGTGACATTTCTTTTCAAACAGAGACGATCTCTTCTTAAATTTTTATATTTTGAGAAGACACTATATACTTCATTTTAAAATCAAATCTCAGAAAATGCTGGGGAAACTGTTATCCTCTTATTCATATTCCATGACTTCTATAACTAAGGATTCAGCAAAGCCATCTCCCCATCTGCCACTATGATGCCACTGTCTGCCTCCTAGAAATGCAGAAGCCTCAGTGATACTGGAAGCAAATGATAACAAGGAACCTGAGTCAGGCACCCAGGCTATATGATACAAAGTCTGAAGACAGAGTAAGCAAACCGTGTGCGTGCTAAATCACTTCTTTATAGTTAATCTTCTCTCAGTTCCTCTTCAAGGTCCAGTATATGCCAACCCTCAATTACCAGAAAAGCTTAAACATTGGTATTCCATTATCTGTGGGTTGTACAGTGGAATATCAGCAACGCCAGTGCCATCACATGGATACCTTGTAGCAATGTTTCAAATAAAGGACTTGTTTGATACAGAATGTGTAGTGGCTCCATCATCAATTTGTCTTCATCTACTGTGTGAGATATAGTTGACCCTTGAACAATGTGGGTTTGAACTATACAGGTCCACTTACATACAAATTTTTTTCAGTAAATACCTGCTAGTACTATACAATCCGCTCCATGTTTGGTTGAATGCACCCATGCAGAACTGTGAATACCAGAGGGCCCGTCGTAAAGTTATACGTGAGTTTTCAATTGCTGGGAATCGGTGCCCCAACACCCACATTGTTCAGGGGTCAACTATAAATGACGTGGATCAGGAGCCATTAAGGCTAAGGTAGCTTTAGTATTTCCCCACCCCCTACTTTGTTCTCTATATTTTACTAAGACCCTAGAGTAAGAAACAGGAAGAAAAAATCGTACTTGCTTATTTAACAAACTCAGAGAAAGTATGAAGGAAGAACTACTAATAAACAAGTTTTATATATAGATAACTCTTTTCCCAAGACATTTAGTGATATTTCAAAGACATTTCTCTTTCTGCATCCATCTTCATTGAAAACAATTTTCAATAGTTTTTCCTGGGAATTTATATATCTAACTATATGAAACATCAATTTTGAGCAGACCAACTTAGAATATATTTTAATACTAATAAGTGGGGAGTTCCCTGGTGGCACAGTGGTTAAGAATCCGCCTGCCAGGGCTTCTCTGGTGGCGCAGTGGTTGAGAGTCCGCCTGCCGATGCAGGGGACACGGGTTCGTGCCCCGGTCCAGGAAGATCCCACGTGCTGCGGAGCAGCTGGGCCCGTGGGCCATGGCCGCTGAGCCTGCGCATCTGGAGCCTGTGCTCCGCAATGGGAGAGGCCACAACAGTGAGAGGCCCGCATACCACACAAAAAAAAAATTAAAAAAAATAAAAATAAAAATAAAAAAATAAGAATCTGCTTGCCAATGCAGGGGACATGGGTTCGAGCCCCGGTCTGGGAAGATCCCACATGCCGCGGAGCAACTAAGCCCGTGCACCACAACTACTGAGCCTGCACTCTAGAGCCCGTGAGCCACAACTCCTGAGCCCATGTGCCACAACTACGGAAGCCCACGCACCTAGAGCCCGTGCTCCGCAGCAAGAGAAGCCACTGCAGTGAGAAGCCCGTGCACCACAACGAAGAGTAGCCCCTGCTTGATGCAACTAGAGAAAGCCCACGTGTAGCAACGAAGACCAAACGCAGCCAAAAATAAATAAATAAAATAAATTTATAAAAAAATACTAATAAGTGAAGACCTTAACCTTAAATCTACACACGTTATTTGAGATAAATATTGCATACTTTCAATTATTATATGAAGTTTTTTTTAGTATGGATTCAAATTTTTTTAAATTTCAAGGAAGTGATGGGGAAAACATTCTCAACAAACAGTTGAATGGAAATGGTACGAGATTTATCCGTCCTGGAAAACTGCCCGAAAGAGAATGGCAATCCAAAAGGAAATTTTCCATACAGGCATGCAACTTTGTCATATCCTGCTAAAAAACGTCTTTAGTTCAGGGTTAAAGGTCACTTGTTTAAGTGCATATTTGTCACTCAGCATTCAAGAATCATAAAGACTAAAACGGAAGGTGATTATCAGATCAAAGTATTTTGCTGTACTGTCTTCAATGTTTGTTTTTCAAAATGCCACTGTTTGTTTATTCATGTAAATGAAGCAGGAGATAAATAGCCTGCAATAATAATCTAACTTGTAGAGTAATTCTCTTGTGGCATCAGAATGCTAATGTTGACCATGTATCAAAATGAAAGCCACATTTACGAATGCTGGGGCCTTCCCACTCTTAGGAATGTTATCTTTCTAGCAGATCATCGTATTTTATGTGTATGTAGGTTTCCCATCATCATCACCTATTTTCATGGCAAAAAAATTTTTTTAGGTTTATGGATTTTACCAAGACCACATTTTCCAAAGTGTATTCCATGAAACACCAGTTCCCCAGAATGTTACTCATTTAAGGAATCTATGATCTAATAAGTAGGGAATAAGCCCCTGGGTAAAAGTTTTAAAAACATCTATTTATTTGTATATTTTTACTGCAGGTTTTCTCAAAACATTTTAATATGCTAATGAATATTGGGAGTCTTTTGGAGGCTGTTTTGCAGAATTTCCACTCTTATTTCACATTTTAAACCTTATATCTGAGAACATCTCATGGGACTAGACTTTCGAGAAACATCTTTGGCCAGATGCTGAACTAAAGAAACATGGTAGCTACTTTTCCTAGAAGCAGCCTCTGTACATGAATTTGCTACCTCCGAATCTTTCAAAAACAAGACAAAAATTGTGAATGGCTCATTTCTTCAGTAATCCTCTCATAAGTTTCCGGAGTCTTCCAGAGAATAATGATCATCCTTGAGATACTGGGAGTCGAAATAAGATATCAGCAACTGTTAAGAATTCTGGATAGAATTAATAATTTCTCAGAGACCAGTTCTCTAGGAAGATTGGATGCATCCAAGCTCTTCTGTGGGTGAATCAATAATTTACAAAAGGACATACTCAAAGATGTTGGACTGTAAAGACTAGGGACTATCAAAGTTGGACCTAGACATCTTGGTCCAAGTCCTTTATTTTGGAGATGACAAGAATTAATACCAGAGAGGTTAGGTGGCATGCTCTAGGTCACAGCTGGCAAAAGTGTAGTTAAAACAAGGCCTCATGAGTCTCAGTTTAGATTTTTCTTTTCTTGTAGGATCTCCCCCCGCCTTTATTTGGTAAGGCAATGCTGGCCCACAGTATCTTGGGAAAAATACTTTAAGGAAGATATTATTCTTCAGATACAGGAGCAAAAATTTCTCATTCTAGTCCTGTAGTTCTTAAACTATAGGGAGTAATGAAATCGTTAAAGTCAGTATTTTCAGATCCCATCGTTCAGTGTTTCTGGAGAGGTAGAGCTGGAGAAATGCGGGGCCTAGATATGTGCCTTTTTAACAGGACTCAGGCTCTAAAGCAGGTATTCCGAAAAGCGTGGTTTGAGAAACACATCTGGTTGGTTGCCAGTTTAGTTTAGCATTAAATCCTAAGTCCTTTGACTTGGCGTACTCTATACAACGTTCAAGTATGAAAGACACAATTAATTCAAAGGAAAAAGTAGAATATGAGAAATCCATTGTGAGCTCTGCAGTATATGTGTAAATTATCCTGAATTGTATCATCTAACTGGAGTTGCTACAGTGTGTTTGCCAAATGTGTGTATCCTTCACTTTTCAGAGACTTGGAGGTTCAAAGCTAAATAAACAGACCCCTTGTTTTCTGAATACATTTGAGGCGGAGGGGCGCAAAGAATGCTATTTCTAAGAGAAAGCCTGATAAAAGAAATCTCAGCTGCCTTGTTGGGCATGAATTGGTTCTTAGAAATCAACATCTTGAAGTATTTAAATGTAAATAAATCAGAAGAAGATAGATTATATTATCGTCTACGTATACTTGGGTTTTAAAAGTGAAAGAAAAATTAAGTGGTAAAGTGGTTCTGAGGTTTTCCTAAAGTAGCAGAATTGCCACGAGTAGTAGCTGTATTCCAGGTGCAGTAATCAAACCAACCAAGGAGTGGGAAACAAGCAACTCTCCCTTAGACCTGCCATTTCCTCAAAATGCACAATACTCTGCCCCTGGGCTTCATGTTCTTCTAACCCTCCCACCCAGTCCTTTTTTCTTCTAACACTTCTACTTCAGCTCTGTATAGACAGAAGAGCACGGAGGAAAGACTGTGTCTCAGAAATGCTGCCCGAAGAGACTTGGCATTAAGTCTTGTGCTCAAATCTAAGTCCACAACCCATCCCAGCATGGAGAGCCTGGAGGGGATTGACTGTGGGGCAAACACAACAATATTAGCAAACATATTAACATATTAAATCAGATAGAAAGGAAGCTATATTAATTATTTTCATATATTCCACAGGAAGATCTCTCCCTCCTCCCTTCCCGCCCTCCCTCCCCGCCCCCACCCCCGTCCATTGGTTGCACATCTTTCAGTTGTCTGCTTAGGAAACAGCCACCACGTTCCACTCTCCTCCTCTCTCTTCTCTGCATTTGGAGGTATCATTTATCTATTGGGATAGTATATCCAGATGATATCCCGTTCTCACTTCCCTGCTTTCCCAAGACTGATAAAGGAAGGCTTACTAAATGGATTAGCAGTTTGGGAGCTGTCTGCTCGACCAGGTTGAAGGGTGGCTTTGCTCATATGTTGACTTTGTGCTGATTATCTTCCATTTGCCCCCAGAGACTCTCCTCTTTTCTGTTCTTCTCTGTGCTCTGGGAAGCTGACCTTCCGGGTTTGCATCATTGAGCTCCCTTGCCCTCAGACTTCGAGCTGGATTTGGCCAACGAGAGGTTCCCACGAGGAAAAGGAATGCAGGAGGAGAGTGAGGTCAGAATATTTATTCCCTAGCTTCCTCCCTGCTAGGCCAGCACAGATTGACCACATTGCTCCATAGATCTCATTAGGTGGCCTCTCTGTAGAGCCACTTTCTCTAGGTTCTGGCAGCTACTCCCTCCCTTGCCTCTTCAGGTCTACTGCTGGCAGTCCCAGAGTACTACATTCTGCCTTTAGGGATTGGTTTTTTCCAAACCCTCCCACACCCTGTTGGAGTGTGTCATTTCTTTCCTGCAAAGATCCTGGATGGTACAGCATTAAGCTTACAAATTATGTTCCAGTTTTTACTGAAGTGAGAACTGACATTTAAAAGCTTAAATTTCTGTTTACCACTGTATACTTAGCAAGGAACATGGTGCCTGGCATATAGATACTGCTCACTACTTATTTATTAAAGGAATAAACAAATGAATTGTGTGTTTAGATTCAAGTATAAAGATGGAAAACCTTTACATGTAATTTTTTTGTGCTCACGTATGTGCTCCCTTGCTGCAAATTTATTCTATTGCTTTGACAATGCATGGGCAAGTGTAGCTTATTTTTCCTCAAGAAAGTATGAGCCACCTCCTGATAGAAAAAAAGAAGAAATAGAAAACAAGACTTATCCAGCCACATTCATGATAATTGCCTATTGAGTTTCCACATTTTGACTCGATCCAGGATTTTATTTTTCCCTCTTGGATGGACATGTTAATAAAACAGAGCCATCATTTGGTGTACTCATGTATTATACTTCCTAAAGGAGTGCTGAGTGCGTAAGCCAGGGCATGAGTCAGAGAGAGTGTCCAGTTTCCCTCTCATACTTGCCCCATGACCACATTTGGTTGGCTAGCCAGGCTAGACTCCAAAATGGAAATCTAGTGACTTTATTCTTACAGGTCCTTCACACTTAAGAATACCAGTTAGAGACCTAATCCTTTTGCTCATGTCCTTCCTTTAATGGGCTTCACATGGCCAAAAGTGTCTGCAATCAGTCACAAGTGTTCAGAGTAGCCCTCTCAAGAAAGAAGTCAATGAGGAATATGCTGCATCCTACAGTCGAGACGGCCTCTTAGGTGTTAACTCCAAGGAGAACACAGAATGCTTCCAAAGACCTTGTTATGAGGCTTAATCAACCATATATTCATTTTTAAGACCCTGTTCCAAACGTGTCTGATCCAACACACCAAGAAAAATACCCAACACCACCAAGAACAAGCTAATAACTATTCTTTCTCTAAGCCTGATAGTGCCAACTGGACACATTATAATGTGTCTAAGTCCACTCTAAGTGGACTCTAATGTTTTCTAAGTCCACTCTCTAAGTACCGAGATACCCTGATATATATGCCATTATTTTTTTAAATGAAGTCTCAGATTATCAGCAAAATGGACTGAATTATTCTTCAGCGTGGGGAGTAACAGAAAGCACTATAGAACTCAGGATAAAATGTTTAGGCTCTTTTATTAATGAAAATTAAGGACATGAAATCACCCAGAATCAACCAAGGAACAATACATTCTCAAAAACTAAATTATGGGCTTCCATTTCCAGTGCTCTTAACCTGCCATGTTGTAGAAACTAAATGTTCTCCTTAAAATACTTACTCTAAAATAGAAAATCAATTCACGTTTGTGCAGTGACCCTTGCAACTACAGTAACTGGACAAGAAAATACATCAGAAATGACAGTCATATATCTTCCATTAAATTTAGAGCCCTTTCTAGGACCAAGCGAAATTGGTCCTATGTCTTTTACTTGGTTCATTTAAAAAATGAGTCTAAGAAAATAATCAGGGATAAGATTTGAATGGATAAAGATAATTCCTTCCCACAAATGGCTCCCTTTTTGTCTCATATTTAGGAATATGAAATAGCCCTTTCAGGTTGGAAATCTTCCCACCAGACTAATAAAGGAGAACCTGCTGAGACATGTGACATCTACATCCTGGTTACTGTGGTAGGACTCTCAAATGCTAGAACTTCTTTGACTCGTTTTTTTCCATTAAAAAAAAATCCAAACAACTTTAAGGACCCAATCACCATGAAGGCTAAGCTTTGAGAATACATAGTCAGTGTCAGTTATCAAAGAGAAATAGAAGACTAGTAATAATAATTCAAATTATTTGTAATAATTTTAATAGTTGGAAACAAATCATTCAGATGTATGATCTCATTTGATGCTCAGAACAACCCACATGAGGTGGGCAAAGTCAGAAGAAAACCTGAGTCATGGAGAGGTGGAGACATCTTTTCTCCAAAGTGGCTGAACCAGGACATGAACCTGGGTTTTCTGGATCCAAGTCCAAGGCCCCTCCCGCTCTACTACTCTGTCACCATGGAATGGAAGACGTACTCCAATAAATGAACTTATCCTTTGGAATAGACTTTACCAGAGTGTGTTAGAATGCTGTAGGTGCCTCCTTCTTGATGTTACCTCAAATCCCTGACAAGCAACTTGCAGGCCCATCGTAGCAGCCTAGTATATACAAATATGTTGGTTGGTATACATACAGTACACAAAAGCTAAAATAAGTTGTGACACAGCCAGTGGATTTTGGATATTCAAAAATCTTCATCAACATCATCCCTGAACAAAACTGTCATATATAAATTTCTCTTTGATACACCCAGCTTTTCCTTTCAATAATCATTTCCCCCCTTTTATCTCCTATTGTCTTATTCCATATAAAATGATGACTGTACCCTTTCAGGTGCCTGAAGGTTTCCACTACTTTCTGCACTCAAGTCAAATACTTCTGAAAAAAAAAAAAAAAAACCTTCTGAGACTTGTAAGCATTCTGTTCTTTTCCTCAGAATCCATGGTAATATCTGATGCCCGCATCTGCCAGAGTGATCAAAGAAATGATCACACTAGGGCTACGTTATCACCAACTGAGAGAATCACTCTTTCCAAGTGTCTCTGCTGCACATTTGTGCTCAAGTCCCCCCTCCAGGGATTGGTAAGCACAACACATGAGCTTGAGCTCCACTTGGCTGCAGACAAGAAACTTTACAAGGGGAGAAACATGAAGACCTCTAGTTTTTTGGAAGTGGATCTGTTTCTTACTTATATCTGAAACACCTTTTGAGCTGATAACTCCTTGGAAAATAAAGGAAACCATACTGCATGCAAATGTAGGTTTTAATATCACACATCACACTTTAAAATTTACGTCTCCGGATATGGAAAAAAGATTAGTGTGCATGGCCTGCACAAAGAAGTGGAGGGAATAATTATCTCCTGGCATTATCTATTCCAGATCCTATCCCAAAATGAATGTTCTGGTGAAATGTATTTATTCACATTGGGATGAAACTTAGGATATAACTCTAAGTTAATTTTCTTTTCAAAGAAAATTTCATTAAAATAGATAAAGGCTTTGTTTCAAAGAGAGAGAATCAGAAGTAATGCATTTTGCCCAGGTTTGAGCATTTCATTTGGCTGCTTTAAAAGCTTAATGTTTAAAGTGGTATTTTCAAGATACAATAATACTGACAAAGGAATATCTGATAGGATGATGGAATAACACCATGATGAATCAACTGACAACGAGACAAATCACCCAAGTGGGGAAGGAGGCTTCTCTGTTGACATAGAATCAACATTTACCATGGTTTCAGAAACAGGTAATTGTGAATGGACATAACTTGTGTTTTTATTTGAACTGAGGATTTTGAAAATTTATGTTTTAACGAGGTCTCACCCAAGTCTCTATGGCTCTCATAGATGGAATGCAATTGGCAACTCTGACTCATGACTTTGTTTATACACTTGTGCTTCAGCACATCAGAAAAGCTATTTTTTCCCTATAGTTTCTAAGAATGACTCTCAATTACAGAGTCTAAGTCTGAATCATTTCTGGTTCCCTTTTCTAGCTTACATCCATCTTCCTTCTTGTATATATGCCCATTATGACATTTTTCAGAGCCCATCAGGGATATGGAATAGACATGAAATATTTTACTGACTTGAAAGGATGCAGGAAAAATTCCTTCCAATAAGAAAACTTGCGCATATACATTTCTTTTCCCTTGCCAATGCACGGCAGCAAGGAAAACAGAGAAATGTGCTAATATTTAATAAGACTTCTAGAAAAGCCATAGCCTTTATCTCAACAGCCCATGTTTGGCTCTTGCTTATATTCTTGTGGTCAGATTTTGCCCTTTTGTCTTCTTATTAATCACCATTATTGTTATTTTCAATATCATTGTCACCGTCATCACCATGTTTATTGTTATCATAGTCAGTTTGGTTTTTGGCATTTACAGGGAGCCTATCACTATTCCAGATACAATCACATTTCCTAATCACCTTTCATTTCTACCTACTCTATAAAATTTCTCATCGATACATTGCTAATCAACTGCAGCAGGTACTATAGTCTTCCTAGCCTCTTTGCTGTTACAAGTTCCCTATTATCTCTTTCTTTTATTTCTTTCTCCTCAGCTCAGCTAAAATCATCTTTGCTAGCCACTACGACCACTGGTTCATCCCTCAAAAGTTCCCACCCCTTCCCAATATGTCATAATAACCTCTAATGGAATATAATCTGCAAAAAAAAACACCTGAGTCAGTATGCTGTGCACCTGAAACTATACTATTATATATATATAAATAAGGTACCTCCCTGCCCTCTCAGATGCGGTGCGGGGGTGAGTAGATAAAACATAAGTATGCAAAAGAACTATATTAGACATATAAAGTTTCATGGGAACACCAAGGAGGAAAAATCATTTTAGTCTAAAATAATGGGGAATGTTTTACATCTAGGAAAAGCCAAGATCCTCACAGTAAAGAGAATTGTGAGAGCTGTTAGGTAATTGATCTGATATAAATGGTCCATGTAAGTAAAAGTTATGAAAGAATATCAGGGTTCATTGAATCGGAGAGTTAAGGGAAGAGGGAGACAAAGTCAGTAAAGTTCATTAATGTTAGAGTCTTAAATTATATTCACCCATTTCCCTTTTATAAGTCTTTAAAACATCCTGTACTCAGGTCTTTAGGACAGATCTCAAAAACATGGCCATGCTTTGCTATGCTTGATATTCCCCTCATTTATTTATTCTTTAGAATCATGAGAAATGTTATTTCCAAAGGGTGACATCCCCAGAAGAACCAGAAGAAAAAGCTGTGTGTGGAAATTATTGCTCATTCTATGTGGTCACTTAAAGTAGCATTGGCAACATGGGTGTTTGTTTTATTACTCTTTGCACTTTTCTTCCCTTTTAAAAAATTATTTCTAGAAAATAATGAATAATAGCTGCTATTAAACAAGATGCTCATAAACTTGAAACAATTTTCCATCTCTGGTCCTTCTCTATGAAGCTTTCCGTGAATAGCTTAATAGGAAAGCATCTCTGCTTTTGTTGGATTCCTGTAGTATTTTATCTGTACTTCTTAATGTTACTTAACCATTAAATACTTAACTATTTCTATCTAGTATTATATATTATTGTATAAGTATTCACGTAACATCTGCTCTCTCCAATGAAATGTTTGATGGTAGCATCCAAACCTGTTTCAACTCTCAAGTTTTCAAAGCATGCAGTAGTTAGTATCCTGTGTGTAGTTCAGACTCAAAAGTTATTGAATGGCTCAGTGAATAAATGTACAAGTGAGCAGGCCCATTGAAAAAGCTGACTCTCGAATACTTACTCATAGGATTTTATTTCAAATATTGACTTCCAGTGACCACAAAATGAATATAAAATTGGGCGAACATGAAAATTGTTTTCAGCAAAATCAAGCTTTTGAACTAAGTTCTGTTGTCTCTCTTGGAAGTACTCTATAAGTCAAAAACATCTGTTTGGTCAAAATTCTGACATGTTTCTTTATGAAATGTGCCCTTAGCTGGGTATATTCAGAGGTGCAGCATTTAAAGAAGAAAGGAATTTTGAATTTAGTTTTCATGCTCATATTTGCCAATAATAAAAATTAATCAAACCTCAAGGAAAGCAATCCAATTAAATAGCTAATAAGCAAAACCAAAGCGATGCATGAATTATGACATAATACCTAGAATATTATAGATTTATCCTTTTATAAAATATAAGCACTTCACAATGCATTATTTTAAGTTAAATTACAAGATAAAATGCATTTATTTAAAATATGTATCTAAAAATTAAAACATCAAAAACAATTCAATTAATAATTAGTTGGTTCTTTCTTATATCAGTATTTTTCTGATTCAGAGTAAAAATAAATCAAATAGATAAAAGGTAATTTCTAAAAAGTAATTTCTATTAATTACATTTTTGTAATGTTAAACATACAAAAACACCAAACTTTTTGGTTTGTTTCTAATTGAACAAAGAAAGTATCCACCATCTTTGACGTACGCAATTTGCAATTCTATGATCTTCTTTGTTAACTTCAGATAAATAATTTCAAATAAAGAATTAGAATGTTTAAACAAGAGGAAACCAAAACTTTGTAATATATTCAGTTAGAGCCTTTTCTCACAAGGTTTAAAAATGAGAGAGGCCTGAAAGTGTATAAAAGGGCATGTTATATATTGAGATGTAAACTTCATTTTGGGAGTACGTATTTAAAACCCAAACCAAAGATTTTGGTGTAACGATTCATACAAATCAAGTCCATCATTTGTTCTTGTATTCATTTCCAGTCCCACTCCCACTTTAGATAACATAGGAAATGTGGCAATAATCTCTGACGTTAGTTTTCTTTGTGGAACATAACACAAATGAGGAAAGTTTTTGAAAGTGGCAAGCAGCATGTAAAATTTAAGCTATTAAATCAACTAGTTCCAAAGAATGCCAAAATGAAATGAATACTATGCTTGTTGTTTTCATTTTATAATAAAAAGCCCTGAAAATTTTTTTTCAGAGTATTCAAACATCTAGATTTCCCACAGGCTTAATTAACGTAAGTTTCAGTGAAACCTACCTTTAAAATTTGGCCTGATTCTTGCGTCATATCCTGATGTCCTTCCCATTAATTTATCCAGGAAATCTGAAGGAGATAGGGTCTGCGAAGGTTGTTTTCCAGACCTGGAGTCATGGTCTTTGCAGAAAGCTGCCCTAAACACATCATTAACTCTTTTAGCAACAATTACATTCTTATCACCTGAGAACTAATGCTCACAGAATGTTTTACATCATGTTTCGTAAATATATTTGATATGTTAAGAAGAAGAAAAGGAAAATTATAAACTCTTTGGTCAACTTCCTAACCTGTACATGGTCTCGAGTTAACTTTAAGTGACGAAAGGTATAAATCCTGAGTCATATCTCCTAAGTTACCAAACTTTGCCATAAGATGTTTAAGATGATACAACATGCATAGCTTTAGGTTGTAGGTTTTACAGATATATAAAGCTGTTTCTTTCCAGTGTCATCAGAGAAATGAAGATAATTTCTAAAATTTATGTGATTGTCTTAAATTATTTCCCCATGACTTCCAAAACATTCTTCCAGCATTTCGGCCCTTAATATGTCCTCTACTTTTTATAAAAAATATTTAATAAGATGGGCAGAACAAAGTAAATCATGAACTAAGTATCCCATTGCTTATTTTGTCACCTGCTAGATTCTATTCCAGCTTTCAGCTATTAATAATTTCCAATGTGTTTTCTAAAAGAAAATCTTCACTTGGAAATTTAACTTCATTTTAAAATAGGTCAACAATGAGCATGTCTATACTTCTATTATTTTATCAGCTGTTATTTATGTATTAGCATTTAAATTGTTGACTCTCTAGTATTAATGAAAAAGAACTTCTAAAGCATTTTGTCTTTTGCATGATCAAAAACACTAAATGGTAATTGGAAAATTTATCAGACTTTCATTTTCCTTAAAAGGCTTATAAAAAGAGCATATATGGTTTATAGTGAAATGAATTCTTTGACAATACATAGTGGTTGACTGAATGTTGATTTCTTCCATAAAGTATATATTTTACAAGCTTTCTTTTCAGTATTTTAACAAATAATATTGTTAATTCTTACCACTAGGAAAATACCACATTCTTGCCGGTTTTTCAAAGAAGTAATATTAAATATAAGTACAAAGATGATATAAACATTCAGTAAGAGTTAAAAATTGATACAATCACCTAGAAATACTCACATTCCCATATGCAGGTTCATCTGATTAATCAAGTATTATTTGATTATAATGGTGATGGTGGTGGTGATGAAGATGATGATGATGATGATGATTCTAATAAAACCCAGCCTACAGTTTTTCTTAATCATAGTAGGAGGTGTGAACCTGAAAGGAACATAGTGGGTTTTCCCAGTACTCATAGCATTATTGCTATATGTGCCATTTCTCTTGGTTCTGTGAAAAAATACCATAAAATTTGGTGAAAATTAAATGAAGAGTCCTACACTTTGTTGTATGAACATCTCTTATCTCTATCTTGTCTTAGAACCTCTTAGCCATTAGGATGGCTATTTCACTTACTGGTAATAATCTGGTATTTTGAGATATCAATTGATTAGACGATTTGTAAATTAAGTAGAAAATGCAAGCATGCAAATAATGATTTCTCACTTTTTAAAATTATGCATAGTCCATTTCTCATGCCTGCATGAATACAAAGATGTCATTCAGTTTTGATAGGTAATACATTTCTAAATATATTGAACAGTAGACTACAGTGGTAAAATGAGATTTTAAATGTTTTTGGTATTTCAAGAAATTTCCTGAATTGTAGTTCTCATAATATGCATCTAGTTGCTGAAATACAATAGAAGTCCCAAGTTAGCTAAGAATTTGGGTTCTTTTATATTTTACATAAAATGAGCATGCTCCTGGCAAATTAATTTAATCACTTCCACCATATGAAAAGCACTGCATTCAATAATCCCTTTAAATGACTTCCAGAAGAAGTTGAAAGCAAAAAAGAAAAAAATCACCATTATATAGAAATGTAAAGAGCATGCAACTCGTCAGAGTATCTTAATATCACATTGGCTGTGAAAATACGTTGAAATGCACAGAGTGGGGTTATGCATCATAAAACTTGCCTTTGTAAAAATTTACCACCTTCCCACCATAATTAAGCTTTTTTAAAGAACAAAAGAACTCTTAACTCTCCTTTATAAAATTAATATAATGTGGTCCGGGGCATAGAGAAATAGATAAAAATTGCATGACACGTTCTCTTTCAAACAGTTTTCATGTGGAAAATATCAGCATGCAAAGTCGTTTCACGTACCTGAAGTGGTTTGTCTCTAAGAAACATGCAAACAAGGCTGTCAAAATGTTCACTAGCTGCCGGTTCATTCCTGTATCTGTGATGCTTGTGGAAAATATTCCCGAAATGATTCCAGAAAGAAGCTAGGACAAAGTATCTATTTATTGTCCAGACTCAAAATCTGGCAGGAATCTAGTTTCCTTGAAAATCAAAAAGAGATTTGGGTTTGTACAGTTTGCTGAGAAAAAACAAAAAGTGCCAGTACTGGGCATCATGGTCAGGTCAAACGGGGGCTTAGGACCATCAGTTAACCTGGGAAAGACAAAGCCTTAGAACTGATGGATCCCCCAGCTGCTTTTCCTGAATAATAAAAATGCTGCTACCTTAATCGCATCACCATGCAAAGGGGGCTGGTGACAATGCCATGCTGGAAGTCGGGTTGCTGTAGCTTTTGTTTTACGTCCTTTCTATTTAGCAAATCCCTTTTCTCTAGAAGATGTTCTCTTTTTAAAAGAAGTTGTAAACGAGGGAGAAGAAAGGACTCTGCGTGCTGGAGTGGGTAGGAAGAAGAGGGCAAAATTGCTGAAATCCTGTGCTGGAATGAGGGCTACAGAAAGACGGAGACGTGATCTTACCGAGCCTATAAATTTCAGCACTCGGACAGCTCCTAGCTCTGAAGTGCGCATGTTTCCTTTTTCAGTCGCTTGGGGCGGGGGTCGGGGAGAGGCATTCCAGAGGGGACGTTCCTGCTATTCCAAGGCAAAGAGTGACTGGCCGTTCCGCGCGAAGGGGTGCGGTGATGACCAGGGAAGAGCAGAGGTCAGGGTAGATGGAGAGGGTGAAGAAGGCTAGGGTCTGAGCTCCTGGAAATGCGAGTCTGTCAGCGGGTGGGCGGGACGGGAGTTTGAAGCAGAAAAGAGAAGGGAAATAAGGTCTAGGCGTGGGAAAAGAAAATTGGGCGAAGCAGAGAACAGGATCTAGAGTACTGAAATTATAATAGGGGAGTGGGTAGTCTGCTCGTTATCAGTGAAAGCTAGAGGAAAAAGAGGAATCCTGTGCTGAAGAGGAGGGGACATTTCATTGGCATAGAGAAGCCCATATGCAGAAAATGGTTCATGAGGATCGATAATTTAATTTCGCCCCTTGAGTGTTTTCGTTTGATTTTAGCTGCCGGTTCCCAAAGGATCTCTCTACTTCTTTACTAGGGAAAGCCCCTTCTCTGAGCTTTCTTCAGCGGCTCAAAATCCTTGGGCATCCTCTCCAAGTCACGGATTTGTAGAGGAGGAAAAATACAATGGGCCGGCAGGGGGCAGTAGCAATCTTTTCTTGCCCTGGTTAAAGGTTAGAGAGTAGGGCGCGGAGTAGGAACTGGAGCAAGGAAGGGGTGAGGCTGTGGGTGGAGTTTCATTTGCGCATTCCAGATGTTAATCACCAGGGAGGAGTCATGTAATAAAGTGTAAATGTTCTCCTAAATTGGCTAAAGAGACAGAAAATAGTGAAAGTTTATAAATCCTGTACAAAAGCATGACAGGTAACCTTGCTATTTCAAATTAAACTTACAAATGTTGTTATTAATAAAAAAGAGGAAGGGTAGATAGTTCAGTGTAAGTAATTATCAGCTCTGGCAAGGGGGAATGAAAAATGCATGTTCTGCCATGAGCTGGGTGTGTAACCTACTTTTTGTCTGTAAAATGTACCTTGTTTGTCACCTTGGCACTCCACTGCAGATCTTAATTTTAAAACAAAATGAAATGATTAATTTTCAGTCCATAAATGACTAATATGCCCATGGATAAGTTTAAATATTATGGCAGAGTAACAGAGAATTCTATGTTTTTAAAAAGTCGATTCTGAGGAAAAATATATGTTCTTTTCACCTTTTAATCTTAACATAAATCACCTGAAGAGCTTGTTGAAATGCAGATTCTGATCTGGTAGGTCTGAGGTGGTGCCTGAGATTCTGCATTTCCAACAGGTTCCTAGCTGAGGTGGTTTCTGCTGGTCCACCGATCACACGTCAAGTAGCAATGGTCTGTATGCCCTTTTATCCGAAATGTATCCCACCAAGACAGTGAGAATGTAGGACCTTTCTTTAGATGAAAAGCAGCAGTGCCCAAGCATTCTGCTTACATACAAAATCAATTCTTTGGAAGTGTTCTCTTAACTCCCAAAGCCCAGAAAAAAGTGATTCAATTTAAAAGGAAAACAGTATGGTGTAGGGTGAGACATCCCTGGACTGCAGCTTTAAATCTGTCCACTTCCGAATTCATCCACATGGAAACTCTAGACCTGATTTTATCCCTGCAGTCCTGACCCAAAAAATAAAATCAATTCTTGGAAATATATTTCTTCAATTGGTGCTATGGAAAACTCCTACAAGATTTTTTTGTGCTCAAGATTCTTTCCAAAAGAGAAAATATATATGTAAAAGTATATGAAAATGATTCGTCCTAAAATTTTTTGAGGTTGTAATGATGCTTAAAGTAATACAGTCTTTGCAAGTCATTTCTTTCAACAGCAGAGTTTTGTTATTAAACAAGAGTAGGGTGAGTAGGGAAACCTGTGACAAAGGGAGACTCTGGCTAGCAGCATGAGATCAAAGCACGTATTATTTTAGAGTTGGAAGGAACTTTAGAGAGGATCTAGTGTATCCTCCTCGTTTTACTTCTCAGCTCTCCTCAATTTGGATTCCAGCTCCGTCAATCTACAGCTCTCACTAAGTCTGCCAATGAATTCCTTGTAACTAAGGCCGAAAGATATTTTTGCTGTTGTCATCTTACTTGACATTTACATGGCATTTAACATCATCGATCTCTTTTCCCTTCTTTTATTTAAATTTATTTTTATTTTATTGTGGAAAGAACACTTAACTTGAAATCTACTCTCTCAACAGATTTTTAAGTGTAAAATACAATGTTGTTAACTATAGGCTCAATATTGTACAGTGCATCTCTAGAACTTACTCATCTTGCATCACTGAAACTATACCCACTGATTAGCAGCTCCTCATTTCCTCCTCTCTTCTGTCCCTAAGAGCCACCATTCTGCTCTCTTGAAGGGCTTTCTTCCCTCGACCCTGTGACACAGTACACTCCTGGCTTGCCTCCTATTCTGTCTCCTTGGCAGCCATATCCTCCTCTACCTGGCTTGTAAAAGTTGGATTTTCTAAAGTCTGTATTCGAGGTCCTCTTATCTTCTCATACTACACTCTCTTAGACAATATTATACGCATCTGTAACTTGCATTTTCCTTTTATGCAGATGACACAAATATATATTTCTTTCCAGACCTGCACATCCTAAACAATTCCTGTTGAATGTCTCAAAGGCTCCACAAAGTCCACAGGTCAAAACCAAACTTTTAATACTTCCTTCAAATCCTGTTTCTTTTCTGCTGTGCCAGTTTCATGATCACCAACCAAAAGCCAAGGCATCAACGCTAAGACTCCCTCTCCATCGCCTACCATATTCAGTTCTCTACGAAGCTCTATTGATTTTCTCTCACATATTTACCAAGTCTGTCCACTTCTCTCCCTCTCTGCCTCCATGACCCTAGTTGAGCTACCCTGATCTCTTGCTCGTACTGCGGCAACAGTTACCCAACTCCTCTACCTGCGCCAACAGCAGATCCCCCTCCACCTCGTGATTACACTGCATCCACAACGACTGTTCAGAAATCAAAATCTGATCACGTCATACCCTCTGAGTAACATGATGACTTTCCGCTGATCTTTAGGTAGAACAAGAAAACTGCTTAACATGATCTAGAAGTTCCACGTGGTCTGGCCTATGCCTACATTGTCTTTCATCTCATTCCCTACTCATCTCATTCCTTCTCCTCTATCCATACCGGCCTGTTTTTAGTCCCTCGTGCTTGCCATCTTGCTTAATCCCAGAGAGTGCTCATGCCTCCCGTCTTGTCTTGTTAACATCAGCTTATTTTTCAAATCTCTTCTCAAGTGTTATTTTCTCAAGAAGGATTTTCCTGACCTGCACACCTCTATCTATTACAGGCTCCCTTACTACTCAGCAACTTTGATTCAAAGAGCTTGTCACCATTGCACATGTACATGTGTATGATTAATTGCTTAGATAATGAGCTTTGTAATGGACAGGGGCAGCATCTGGTTTTGTCTACCATGGTATATCCATCCATTCAGTGTTAATGACAGGAATCATAATGGTACTGATGGTGATGAGAATGTAATTTTTTGAATGCACCCAGAAGTGCTGCTTACAAAAACCGATATACTTACATATGTATCGTTCTGTCAGAAATTACTTGTTAATCATTTTAAATCTAAAAAAAATGACTTGTTAGGGAATTAACAAGTTGAGAACTATGATGATTTGAAAGGAAACCCAGCTCAGTGGCTCAGGAGTCTATAGCATGAGATGAAAATACAACTAGGAGACTATTAATCTGATATCCTTAATCCAGGTACCACCTCTAACACTGATCAGTCATATGACCATGAGCAAGTCATTTAATACCACTGAGCCTCATTGTCATAATATATAAAATACAGATGATGATATTGCTACAGAAAATACGGAATACTCTTGAAAGTCTTATCACATCATAGCTGACTGTGTGTTTTAGGCTCGTAATCTCAGTTCTGAGCATGTGTTGACTGCTACAATTCATGTTTTCACTGTCCCTTGGACAATTCCACTTTCAAAGACAGTAAGTCTCAGGAGCTTGGAAAAGCTCTTATTTGCAATGCAATAGAATCCTGAAGTTGAATCCACCTAAGCTTCTAATTCACTGAATCACAGCTGGTTGAGGCATGCGGCACCCTTGTTTTGTACCCTTATCAGAGAAATGAGAGGATTCTGACCCATCCTATAACATCATAAGGATCAATACACAATATTTGGTCTATATGATGCCACATATTAAAGAATTCTAAGCAGATGTAAACAAACAGACATTTCTTGTGAACATCAGAATCGTTTGAACATCAGTATCATTTACTGCCACTGATAAATTTCTAACATATACATAATGCTTTGTAGTTTTCAAAATACCCATACTATGTAGTAGGCAGAACAATGATTAATCACTATATTTTTTCCAGTGAGGAATTTAAAGCTCATGTAAGTTGATCAATTCTCCCAAGTCCACATGATTATTAAGTGACAAAGTCATACTTTCTATATTTCCTATCCAGGGAACAGACTTATTTCTCATCATATGTATGACTGATACTTTTCAAGTCACAGAGAAACTACTATATACCCACACTATTTTTAATAACTATGTTTATGAGTCCATTGTAGTAAGTGCCCCTTTGTTGATGGAATTTTGGTCTCCATTAAATTCATACACAAAAATGACAAATGGAAACCCCATTTGTTTTTTATAAATTTATTTATTTATTTTTGGCTGCATTGGGTCTTTGCTGCTGCGCGCGGGCTTTCTCTAGTTGCGGTGAGCAGGGCTACTCTTTGTTGCGGTGCGAGGGCTTCTCATTGCGGTGGCTTCTCGATGCAGAACGTGGGCTCTAGGCGCATGGGCTTCAGTAGTTGTGGCACGTGGGCTCAGTAGTTGTGGCATGCGGGCTCTAGAGCGCAGACTCAGTAGTTATGGCTCATGGGCTCTAGAGTGCAGGCTCAGTAGTTGTGGCGCACGGGCTTAGTTGCTCCGTGGCATGTGGGATCTTCCCGGACCAGGGCTCGAACCTGTGTCCCCTTCATTAGCAGGCAGATTCTTAACCACTGCGCCACCAGGGAAGCCCCAGGACAGGAATTTTAAAAGGGAGGTAACGAAAATGTAGTTCCCACATTTTGATTTGTGCAGGCTGCTGCAAGCACTAGTACTGATGAACTTAAAGCAGTTTTCAGTGGCCAGCGTTGTCTACAGAGCAGGGATGCCTAAAGAGCTGCTGTCACCCTGCATTTATTCTCTAATGTTTAGAAATCTAGCTTGCTTCTCTCTTCTTTATCTTGTGGAGTGAATAAAGATGCTCAGCATTCAGAGGCAAGCTTCAAGGCCGTGAAGTGTAAATGTGAAATCACTGCTCTTCCAGGTTCCGTGCAGACAACTGGATGTCTGTCCAGAGCATTTCTGGATTAAATGACTTAAATGTCAGAAAAATCATTTTAGGATTGGAATTCTTCTGCTTATTAGTGCTCAATGTTCATAGACCACAAAAGTGTCCAGCACTTGAAACAATTTCTATTTCCAGTGATGATTCATACAAGTGATTGCTTCTCTGTTGGCTAACGTGAGAAATGCAGCATTTCTTTTCATAAACATCAAGTAGGCAAACAATAATTGGGAGGATAAATCAAATATAATCCTACTTGAATGTGTTGGAAAGGTTCCTTCTTTGCCACAATTCTCAAAATGAAAATAACGAATAACAGTAAGATTGACTGCTGCAGTATCACTTCTCTTAGAATCTCCTAGGTTTGGCTCTACAACTGACACGAAAACCGCCTCGACATCACCTGAGTTATCATGATACTCTTGCTGAAATTTTCTTTTGGAGAGTTCTCAGATTTTAAATTTTTATTATTGACTTGATAATGTTTGTCCCCCCCCCATATAAAATGCCTCTTCTTGGTTCACAGAAGACTAAAAAGAAGCTGATTTTGAAAGAGTGAATTATTTTAAGTTGGACAATAGCAATAGTTTTATATTTGCAAGTAAGCTAGCACTTGGTAGTTGAAGTGGAGTTCCATTCATTATATTCAATGACAACATTTTTATTATTGTTGTAAAGCATAGCATAGATACTAATGGGAAAGGATGTAGGTAATCAACAGTCCTGTCAATCGACCAGTCAACAAATATTGATTGAGCATTTACTATATACAAAGTACTGTGTATTTCTCTGAAGATGAGGCAAAGTAATATAAGACATTATTTCTGCCCTCTAGGGACTTATGATCTATATGTGAAGGTAAGAAAAATAAATATTATGGGATCAGGGCTCTAGGTCAGAGTATCATCTGGGGAGGTCAGCTTACTGACACCCAAGAGCTTCAAAATGTGGCATTCACCTATGGATTCTTCACCATTTAAACTCTGGTTCTTAGCTTGGCAGGTTCACAAAATTAATCTTGTCTGTGCCCCAAATATGTTACTAATCAAGGATGTGACATGCCAACTATATGTCATATAAACCTGACATATAAACCAGAATGAAAATGTAGCTATCAGGCTGCCAAGTAACCCATGTGGACTGAATGATGTGTAAGCTTCTTGGGTGCATTCTGCCTAGGAAGGTTTCATGATAAACATGAAGTTAGAGTTATAGAGTTATAGTCAACCATCTGACCATATGGTTGAAATGTGAAAAAGTTGAGTAGAACCTATCTCAAATAGACTCATAGAGCCATCTCCAGCTTCATAATACCCATTATGAACATTTATATTATCTGTTCTTACTATTCACTCCTTGGATTGGAGTTTGAGTTAGCTCTCAGACCTCTCTCTTTGATGCTCTATTTCTAATTAAACTTCACTGCTAATTATTACCTTAAATTGCTTTTTGAAAATGGTGTATTATGAAGTATTGGATATTTATAAAAATATATATCTGGAATATCTATAAAATATACATAATAATGATAAAACAAATTTCTATGTAACCACACATAGCATAAGACATAGAAAATAACCCACACTTCTGAAGCCCCCTAAATGCTAATCTACTAATCTCATCGTTTTCTTGCTTTGCTTTATTATTCTAACACACACATACACACATATTGTTTACTTTCTCATGTTTTAACCTGTACATAAATTGAGTGAGATTGTTTGTATTCTTCCGTGACTTGTTTTGTTTGGTCCATATTATATTGTTGCCACGTAGCAAGAAGTCATTCATTTTCATACTGTGTTGCTCCGTTCTCTGAGCATGCCACAATTTATTCATCCATTCCACTGTTGATAGATGGGCTTTGGGGTTGTTTCCAGGTTTTTTGCTATGATAAATAATGCTGCATAATATTCTTGTGCCTTTCTTCTCCTGTACATGTGCATATTTAGAGGAAGAATTACTGAATCCTAAGGTATGCAAAGCTTCATTTTATTAGATGATGCCAAGTTGTTTCTTACAGTGTACTAATAATTTACACTCTCACCATAGTGGAGAAGGGTTCTAGTTTCTTTATATACTCACCAACAGTTGGCATTGTCAGACTTCTTAATTTTTGCCAATCTAGAGAATGTTAAATAGCATCTCGTGGTTTCAGTTTGTATTTATCTAATTACTAATGAGCCTGAGTACCTTTTCAATATGTTTACCGACCATTTGTGTTATGTCTGTGAAACATCTGTTTATTTCCTTTGAAAACTATTCAATTAGGTTTTTCCTTTTCCTTATTTTTGTGTAAAACTATTTTATAGCAATCTTTTGCTAGTCATATATGTTACAAATATCTTTTCCCAGTTTGTGGCTTTTCACTTTCTTTATCGTATTATTAATATGACTTTATTAATTTTTCCTTTACGATTTTTGCTCTTTTTGTCTTGTAATATAAGTATCAGTATTGCAATTGTGAAGATGTGTTCTTCTGTTATCTTCAAAGTTTTTAATATCATTCACATTTAAATGATTAATACCTAGAGCAAATGTTGTCCATTGTAATTGTCTATGTGAGTGTCATGCACTTTTAGTTGTTAATTGATAGGTGTAGATCATATATGAAAACAGGAACCAGGTGCTGTCCTTCTAAGAATTTGGAAATTAAAATGCCCTATAATATCAGAATAACACATTAGAGCCTAATTTTGCAAAGGCACTTCAAAGAGATAAAATGGCTCCTAATCTAAAAAGACGTAAGTGTTCTTCTGGTAATGTGTGGCTGTATAATAAAGTACCCCCAAACTTTTATGGTTTAAAACAACTATTTGTCTCTCAAGGTCTGTACGTGGAGTGGGTTCATCTGGACATTCTTGTTTGGGGGCTCTCAAACTGTTGTATGGAAGCTGAGGCTTGAGTCATCTGAGGGCTCAATTGGGTCAGACTTCCAGATGGCTTACTTGCCTGACTGGTATTGATATTACTTGTTGGGTATTGGATGTGAACTCAGCTGGGACAGTCAACCAGTGGACGTACACATGGCCTTTCCCTGGGACTTGGGCTTCATACAACATGGTGCCTTGGGTTCTGAGAAGGTGTGTCTCAACAGTGAGCATTCCAAGAGAGTAAGGAAAATACTGCTGCAAGGATTCTTATGACCCAGTCTTGGGAGTCATGCTGTGTCACTTCTGCTGCATTTTACTGGTTACACATGGCCAGCTCCGTTTCAATGTGGAAGGGAATTTCTCTAGGGTGTGAATACTAGAGGGTATGGTTCATTGGGCAGTTGTCTTGGAAGATTAACTATAGCAACCATGTCAAAGGATTGTCAGTATTAATGTTTACAGAGACTGTTGTGTCATCTTCCAGTTCAAGCAATAAAGAAGAGTAGATAGACTGAAAAAAACCTCTCAAGACAAAACACCTAAAATTAGTGGATAAGATATGTTTTTAAAAACAAAGTTGAACTGGCCACGAACTAAGAGAAATTCTCAGAGACCCGAAACAAGAGAGCATGAATCCAAACTAAAATTCAAATGCTAAAGACAGGAGTTATCCTAGAGTATCTCTTTGTCCCCCAAGAGTTATGACTTCGGTTTTAATGGCAGCTTGGTGGGAGGGGGAAGGGAGAATGAGAGAGAAGGCCTAGAGCCTGGACGAGGTGGGTGGTCTATTTGGAGACGCTCTGTATAAACCACAGAAAAGGAGAGATAACACAGAATCATTTGCCTACCCAAAACTTGACTCTAAATGGAACTAAAACATATCTGAGAATTTGTAACCACAAGAAAACATCATATGGGCTTGTGATCCTAAATCTATAATCCATATAACTCAAACCAAGAATTTATTTAAAGTTGTTCTGAGTTGGTGGCTTCAAGTAAGTATCTCTGGTGGAAGCAATGCTCATCCACTTGGGAGAAACAAATTTCAACACACACTTCAAAGTTTTCTTTCAGCTAAAGTTATAATGGTTATGATTTGCAAATATAAATCACAGAACATATGACAAAACGAGGCCTCCAAAAGTAAGAGCTGGGAGAAGCAATGAATAATAAAGGAAGATACTCAAACACTTCAGATATTAAAATTGCCAGACTTAGAATAAATATATTAATTATGTTTAACAATTACAGAAGCAAAGAATGAGTGAGAAATAAGTGACTCAGAAAGAACCAAATAGGGCTTCCCTGGTGGCTCAGTGGTTGAGAGTCCACCTGCCGATGCAGGGGACACGGGTTCGTGCCCCGGTCCGGGAAGATCCCACATGCTGCGGAGCAGCTAGGCCCGTGAGCCATGGCCGCTGAGCCTGTTTGTCCGGAGCCTGTGCTCCACAACGGGAGAGGCCACAACAGTGAGAGGCCCACGTACTGCAAAAGAAAAAAAGAGAGAGAAAAAAAAAGAACCAAATACAGTACCTAGAAATTAAAATTGTAATAATTTACATTTACAAGTCAATGAGCTATTTAAATATCATATTAGATATAGCATATAAGATTACTGGAAGAGAGACCAAAGATATTATCTGGAAAAATAACACAAAGAGACAAATAATTTGAAAACATGAAAGAGAGGTTAAGAAACATAGAGGATAGAGAGAGTAGATCTAACACATGACAAATAGGAGTTTCAAAGAAATAATAGATTTCAGGAGTGGTGATTTGTGAAGAAGCAATGACTAAAATTTTTCAGAATTGATGAAAAACTTGAAGCATCAGAATCAGAAATTCAAATGAAATCCAAGCAGAATAAATGAAAAAAACTATGACACCGAAATAAATTGTACTGAAAGCAAAACTGAAGACACTCAAGACAAAGAAAAGACCTTGAGATCAGTCAGAAATCAATTTTTTAAAAATTACTACATGACCACAATTAGACTGACAGCTGAATTCTCGGCAATAATAAGAGGACAAGAAGATAATGAAATTAATTATTCAATATACTGAGGGAATATAGCTGCCAATCTAGAATTATATATCTGCAAAATTCTTTTAAAAACAAAAACAAGAGTGAAATAAATATATTTCCAAACAAAACTGAGACTGTTTACTGACAATGGAAATGTCAAGAGAGGAATAAAAGAGAAATAAAATTTAGAGTGAAAGACTATTTCAAGAAAAAAGAAAATGACTCCAGAAGGAAGGTATAAGATGCAAGTAAAAGTAGTGAACGTAGAAATTGCTATACAAATGGGTAAATATGAATAAATAATAATGGTATATCTTAATTTCAGACAAAAGTAAGTTTTAAGGTGAAAAAAATCTTACTACAAACAACCAGGATTAGTACCCAGATCATCTGGATTAAAGCTATACTGTGACATCACATTGGAATAGAGCAGAAAGAAAAATTAAGGAGGATGAAGATGAGCAGAGAGAATAATAGAAGAAGTAGAAGGTCAGAGGGGCATCCTGACAAGTTGTTAAATGCTAAAAAAAAAGAAGTTAAATAGGATTAACATAGTTAACTGACTATATTAATAGGTTTAACACATTCATCAAAGGTTTCTCTCCTCCTCCTCTTCCTCATCCTTCCCCTTTCCCCCCCTTCCCCCTCTTCCTCTTCCTTCTTCTCCTCCCTCTCTTCCTCCCCCTCCCTCTCTTAACTCCAGGTTCTCAGACACCAAGATGCTAGAATTAGTTCACTTCATATAAGAATGTTAAAGGACAAATTCGAAAAGAGACATGTACCAAAATGTTCATTGCAGCTCTATTCACAATAGCCCGGAGATGGAAACAACCCAAGTGTCCATCATCGGATGAATGGATAAAGAACATGTGGCACTTATATACAATGGAATATTACTCAGCCATAAAAAGAAACGAAACTGAGCTATTTGTAATGAGGTGGATAGACCTAGAGTCTGTCATACAGAGTGAAGTAAGTCAGAAAGAGAAAGACAAATACCGTATGCTAACACATATATATGGAATTTAAGAAAAAAAAATGTCATGAAGAACTTAGGGGTAAAACAGAAATAGAGACTGGGGGTGGGCTTGGGGATATGGGGAGGGGGTGGGGCTGTGATGGGGCCGGGGAGAGGCATGGACGTGTATACACTGCCGGGCGTGGGGTGGATGGATGGTGGGGGGTGGCCGTGTGGCACGGGGGGCATCGGCTCGGTGCTTTGTGGCCGCCTGGAGGGGTGGGATGGGGAGGGTGGGAGGGAGGGAGACGCAGGAGGGAGGGGATGTGGGAACAGATGTATATGTATGACTGATTCACTTTGTTGTAAAGCAGAGACTAATAAAAAAAAAAAAAAGATTCAAAGTCAGGCAGCCCTGCTCCGGATCCCATGTTTTCAACACTGCAGACCCCAACTGAGTCCTATCTAATCAAAAGCACTACCTACCACATTAGCTAAGTATCCAGCACAGCTCCTTCTAGAAAATTCCATCCCTGTGCACTCATCCAGTCTGCTGCAGGAATATTAAAAAAAAATGTTAAAGGACAATGTAATTGTTGCCCTCAAGAGTATAAAGTCCATTTTCTAAAATATGCCAAAGATGCGTATCTCCATCTTTCAGGACAGCTGTATAGGGGCCATGGGTCTAGGATACATAAATGATGGGAATTCCTGCCAAATGGTTGACTGTTGTACCAGACAAGGAAAAATGGATGGAATCTCTATTAACAGAGCCTTTAAAAAAAAAAGTGTGGGTCTGTCATAAACCTACTTATTTCCCTCCAGGCTTGTGCATCTATGGCACATGATATTGAGAATTGAGAAGATGTATATCCAAGTTCTAGTTCCTGCTTACTAGCTCCACAATCATAGATTACTAAGCTCTCTGAGCTCCAGTTTCCCTTCAGTAAAATGGGAGATGTATCACCTTCCTTGTCTACCACCCCTGGTGGTAGCAAGGATCCAATGACATGGGATAGAGGGCTATATCAACTTCGAGGACTCCAATAAATGTAAGCTATTGTTATTCTTGAATAAATGCATTCATTATCACAGTCACATGAGGCCATTTATGTAATAGCTTCCTTAATCATTTACTTAATTCTAAGGAGAGGATTATAATTTGTATTCAACATTTCACATTAATTTAGGAAAATAGAAAAAAACAGAGATGTATTTTTTAGTGATGATGGATAGTATATGCAAAACATATATGGATGAAGAAAACAAGATCCTTTTATTTTTCAGATGGGAAATTATCATATGAGCTTCTGGAAAGAAAACCTAATTCAACTTTTATGTTCCTAACTTTAGTAATAAAAAGTATGTTGAGTAATCATGCCAAACGACTTGGATAAATTGCTAAATATGAATGAGGGGAGAATTAAATTGACACAAAGGAAAGGGTTTCTTGTCAGAGAAAAATTTTTGAAGGGAGCTGGAGATTATTTATTTATTTATTTTTAATTCTTAAAACTGATTCTTTTTATTTACTAAGAAACATAGGTTTGAAAATGAAATCATTGTCCTTACCATAAATGGAAAACCTATACTATTACTACCAATAAATAAAAATAAATGCAATGAACAGCAATATGATTAAAATCTAGCTGTATACTGTTGCCCACTCCCTCTTTATTTATTTTTCCTAGAAAGAGGAAGAAAATGCTTCCATCTTTTTCTTTTTTTTTTTAATTGAGGTATAGTTTTTTACACTCCCTCTCTATTAAAAGGGAAGATTAGCAAGGATTGAAGACATGCTAAAAACGTAATCTTCCCTTTTAGCATGTCTTCAATCCTTGCAGATACTTTAATGTAAACATTAGACCGACTCTGTGGAAAATATTGAGTTGTGTTTGCTTCTTAACCAGCGCACCAAGAAATGTAATCAACTAAAGAGAAGGAAACAATTGAGTAACCATTCATCTTTCTCCTTTTAAGGAAATCTATTTTTGTTATGGTTTGCAATGCTTTCAAGATAAGGCTAAATTATATTGTAAAACTAAATCAGTTTCTAAGTAAATACTAGACAAATCTAGTTGCACAGGCTCCCATCATATAATTAGAAAATAAGCTTTTCTATTTATTTATAGGATACCATAAAGAAATGGTAAATGCAATTCTCAATGTCATGTATACAAAGTCACACTGATACAGATAAGAATGAAAATGAAATATGAATAATGGATGATGAATCATTTTCTTGGGTCTCCAGAAGCCACTTAAAAATTAAGATGAGAGACACTTCCGGGAAAGATGGCGGAAGAGTAAGACGCGGAGATCACCTTCCTCCCCACGGATACACCAGAAATACAGCTACACATGGAACAACTCCTACAGAACACCTACTGAACGCTGGCATAAGACCCCAGACCTCCCAAAAGGCAAGAAACTCCCCACATACCTGGGTAGGGCAAAGCGGAGAGATCCCCACACAGAGGATCGGTGCCGAGCGGCACTCACCAGCCCGAGAGGCTTGTCTGCTCGCCCGCCGGGGCGCGCAGCACTGGAAGCTGAGGCTCGGGCTTCGGTCAGAGCGCAGAGAGAGGACTGGGGCTGGCGGCGAGAACTCAGCGTGAAGGGGGCTAATGTGCCACAGCTAGCCGGCAGGGAGTCCGGGAAAACTCTGGAGCTGCCGAAGAGGCAAGAGACTTTTTCTTCCCTCTTGGTTTCCTGGTGCACGAGGAGAGGGGATTAAGAGCACTGCTTAAAGGGGCTCCACAGACGGGCGCGAGTCGCGACTGAAAGCGCGGAGCCCAGTGACGGGCGTGGGACGCTGGGGCTGCTGCTGCTGCCGCCAAGAAGCCTGTGTGCGAGCGCAGGTCACTGCCCACACCGCCCTTCCGGGAGCCTGTGCAGCCCGCCACTGCCGGGGTCCCGGGATCCAGGGGCAGCTTCCCTGGGAGAACGCACAGTGCGCCTCGGGCTGGTGCAACGTCACGCCGACCTCTGCCGCTGCAGGCTCGCCCCGCACTCCATGCCCCGCCCTCCCGCCCGGCCTGAGTGAGCAAGAGTCCCCGAAGTGGCTGCTCCTTTAATCCTGTCCTGCCTGAGCGAAGAACAGACGCCCTCCGGCGACCAACACGCAGAGGCGGGGCCAAATCCAAAGCTGAGACCCAGGAGCTGTGAGAACAAAGAAGAGAAAGGGAAACCTCTCCCAGCAGCCTCAGAAGCAGCGGATTAAAGCTCCACAATCAACTTGATGTACCCTGCATCTGTGGAATACATGAATAGACAACACATCATCCCAAATTGAGGAGCCCGGAGTCAGTGCTGTGCCTCTGAGGTGGGAGAGCCAACTTCAGGACACTGGTCCACAAGAGACCTCCCAGCTCCACATAATATCAAACGGCAAAAATCTTCCAGAGATCTCCATCTCAACACCAGCACCCAGCTTCACTCAACGACCAGCAAGCTACAGTGCTGGACACCCTATGCCAAACAACTAGCAAGACAGGAACACAACGCCACCCATTACCAGAGAGGTGGCCTAAAATCATAAAAAGTCCGCAGACACCCCAAAACACACCACCAGACGTGGACCTGCTCACCAGAAAGACAAGATCCAGCCTCATCCACCAGAACACAGGCACTAGTCCCCTCCACCAGGAAGCCTACACAACCCACTAAACCAACCTTAGCCACTGGCAACAGACACCAAAAACAACGGGAACTACGAACCGGCAGCCTGCAAAAAGGAGACCCCAAACACAGTAACATAAGCAAAATGAGAAGACAGAAAAACACACAGCAGGAGAAGGAGCAAGATAAAAACCCACCAGACCTAACAAATGAAGAGGTAATAGGCAGTCTACCTGAAAAAGAATTCAGAATAATGATGGTAAAGATGATCCAAGATTCTATTTCCCAGATCCAAAATCTTGGAAATAGAATAGACAAAATGCAAGAAACAGTTAACAAGGACCTAGAAGAACTAAAGATGAATCAAGCATCGATTAAAAACACAATACATGAAATAAAAAATACTCTAGACGGGATCAATAGCAGAATAACTGAGGCAGAAGAACGGATAAGTGAGGTGGAAGATAAAATAGTGGAAATAACTGCTGCAGAGCAAAATAAAGAAAAAAGAATGAAAAGAACAGAGGACAGTCTCAGAGACCTCTGGGACAACATTAAACGCACCAACATTCGAATTATAGGGGTTCCAGAAGAAGAAGAGAAAAAGAAAGGGACTGAGAAAATATTTGAAGAGATTATAGTTGAAAACTTCCCTAATATGGGAAAGGAAATAGTTAATCAAGTCCAGAAGGCACAGAGAGTCCCATACAGAATAAATCCAAGGAGAAATACGCCAAGACACATATTAATCAAACTGTCAAAAATTAAACACAAAGAAATCATATTAAAAGCAGCAAGGCAAAAACAACAAATAACACACAAGGGAATCCCCATCAGGATAACAGCTGATGTCTCAGCAGAAACTCTACAAGCCAGAAGGGAGTGGCAGGACATAATTAAAGTGATGAAAGAGAAAAACCTGCAACCAAGATTACTCTACCCAGCAAGGATCTCATTCAGATTTGATGGAGAAATTAAAACGTTTACAGACAAGCAAAAGCTGAGAGAGTTCAGCACCACCAAACCAGCTTTACAACAAATGCTAAAGGAACTTCTCTAGGCAAGAAACACAACAGAAGGAAAAGACCTACAATAACGAACGCAAAACAATTAAGAAAATGGGAATAGGAACATACATATCGATAATTACCTTAAATGTAAATGGACTAAATGCTCCCACCAAAAGACACAGATTGGCTGAATGGATACAAAAACAAGACCCAGATATATGCTGTATACAAGAGACCCACTTCAGACCTAGAGACACATACAGACTGAAAGTAAGGGGATGGAAAAAGATATTCCATGCAAACGGAAACCAAAAGAAAGCTGGAGTAGCAATTCTCATATCAGACAAAATAGACTTTAAAATAAAGACTACTAGAAGAGACAAAGAAGGACACTACATAATGATCAAGGGATCGATCCAAGAAGAAGATATAACAATTGTAAATATTTATGCACCAAACATAGGAGCACCTCAATACATAAGGCAAATACTAACAGCCATAAAAGGAGAAATCGACAGTAACACAATTATAGTAGGGGACTTTAACACCCCACTTTCACCAATGGACAGATCATCCAAAATGAAAATAAATAAGGAAACACAAGCTTTAAATGATACATTAAACAAGATGGACTTAATTGATATTTATAGGACATTCCACCCAAAAACAACAGAATACACATTTTTCTCAAGTGCTCATGGAACATTCTCCAGGATAGATCATATCTTGGGTCACAAATCAAGCCTTGGTAAATTTAAGAAAATTGAAATTGTATCAAGTATCTTTTCTGACCACAATGCTATGAGACTAGATATCAATTACAGGAAAAGAGCTGTAAAAAATACAAACACATGGAGGCTAAACAATACACTACTTAATAACGAAGTGATAACTGAAGAAATCAAAGGGGAAATTAAAAAATACCTAGAAACAAATGACAATGGAGACACGACGACCCAAAACCTATGGGATGCAGCAAAAGCAGTTCTAAGAGGGAAGTTTATAGCAATACAATCCCACCTTAAGAAACAGGAAACATCTCGAATAAACAACCTAACCTTGCACCTAAAGCAATTAGAGGAAGAAGAACAAAAACATCCCAAAGTTAGCCGAAGGAAAGAAATCATAAAAATCAGATCAGAAATAAATGAAAAAGAAATGAAGGAAACGATAGCAAAGATCAATAAAACTAAAAGCTGGTTCTTTGAGAAGATAAACAAAATTGATAAACCATTAGCCAGACTCATCAAGAAAAAAAGGGAGAAGACTCAAATCAATAGAATTAGAAATGAAAAAGGAGAAGTAACAACTGACACTGCAGAAATACAAAAGATCATGAGAGATTACTATAAGCAACTCTATGCCCATAAAATGGACAACCTGGAAGAGATGGACAAATTCTTAGAAATGCACAACCTGCCCAGACTGACTCAGGAAGAAATAGAAAATATGAATAGACCAATCACAAGCACTGAAATTGAAACTGTGATTAAAAATCTTCCAACAAACAAAAGCCCAGGACCAGATGGCTTCACAGGCGAATTCTATCAAACATTTAGAGAAGAGCTAACACCCATCCTTCTCAAACTCTTCCAAACAATATCAGAGGAAGGAACACTCCCAAACTCATTCTACGAGGCCACCATCACCTTGATACCAAAACCAGGCAAGGATGTCACAAAGAAAGAAAACTACAGGCCAATATCACTGATGAACATAGATGCAAAAATCCTCAACAAAATACTAGCAAACAGAATCCAACAGCACATTAAAAGGATCATACACCATGATCAAGTGGGGTTTATTCCAGGAATGCAAGGATTCTTCAATATACGGAAATCAATCAATGTGATACACCATATTAACAAGTTGAAGGAGAAAAACCATATGATCATCTCAATAGATGCAGAGAAAGCTTTCGACAAAATTCAACACCCATTTATGATAAAAACCCTGCAGAAAGTAGGCATAGAGGGAACTTTCCTCAACATAATAAAGGCCATATATGACAAACCCACAGCCAACATTGTCCTCAATGGTGAAAAACTGAAACCATTTCCTCTAAGATCAGGAACAAGACAAGGCTGCCCACTCTCACCACTCTTATTCAACATAGTTTTGGAAGTTTTAGCCACAGCAATCAGAGAAGAAAAGGAAATAAAAGGAATCCAAATCGGAAAAGAAGAAGTAAAGCTGTCACTGTTTGCAGATGACATGATACTATACATAGAGAATCCTAAAGATGCTACCAAAAAACTACTAGAGCTAATCAATGAATTTGGTAAAGTAGCAGGATACAAAATTAATGTACAGAAATCTCTGGCATTCCTGTACACTAATGATGAAAAATCTGAAAATGAAATCAAGAAAACACTCCCATTTACCATTGCAACAAAAAGAATAAAATATCTAGGAATAAACCTACCTAAGGAGACAAAAGACCTGTATGCAGAAAATTATAAGACACTGATGAAAGAAATTAAAGATGATACAAATAGATGGAGAGATATACCATGCTCCTGGATTGGAAGAATCATTATTGTGAAAATGACTCTACTACCCAAAGCAATCTACAGATTCTATGCAATCCCTATCAAACTACCACTGGCATTTTTCACAGAACTAGAACAAAAAATTTCAAAATTTGTTTGGAAAAACAAAAGACCCCGAATAGCCAAAGCAATCTTGAGAACGAAAAACGGAGCTGGAGGAATCAGGCTCCCTGACTTCAGACTATACTACAAAGCTACAGTAATCAAGACAGTGTGGTACTGGCATAAAAACAGAAAGATAGATCAGTGGATCAGGATAGAAAGCCCAGAGATAAACCCACGCACATATGGCCAACTTATCTTTGATAAAGGAGGCAGGAATGTACAGTGGAGAAAGGACAGCCTCTTCAATAAGTGGTGCTGGGAAAACTGGACAGGGACATGTAAAAGTTTGAGATTAGATCATTCCCTAACACCATACACAAAAATAAGCTCAAAATGGATTAAAGACTTAAATGTAAGGCCAGAAACTATCAAACTCTTAGAGGAAAACATAGGTAGAACACTCTATGACATAAATCACAGCAAGATCCTTTTGGACCCACCTCCTAGAGAAATGGAAATAAAAACAAAGATAAACAAATGGGACCTAATGAAACTTCAAAGCTTTTGCACAGCAAAGGAAACCATAAACAAGACCAAAAGACAACCCTCAGAATGGGAGAAAATATTTGCAAATGAAGCAACTGACAAAGGATTAATCTCCAAAATTTATAAACAGCTCATGCAGCTCAATAGCAAAAAAACAAACAACCCAATCCAAAAATGGGCAGAAGACTTAAATAGGCATTTCTCCAAAGAAGATATACAGACTGCCAACAAACACATGAAAGAATGCTCAACATCATTAATCATTAGAGAAATGCAAATCAAAACTACAATGAGATATCATCTCACACCAGTCAGAATGGCCATCATCAAGAAATCTAGAAACAATAAATGCTGGAGAGGGTGTGGAGAAAAGGGAACCCTCTTGCACTGCTGGTGGGAATGTGAATTGGTACAGCCACTATGGAGAACGGTATGGAGGTTCCTTAAAAAACTACAAATAGAACTACCATATGACCCAGCAATCCCACTACTGGGCATATACCCTGAGAAAACCATAATTCAAAAAGAGAGATGTACCAAAATGTTCATCGCAGCTCTATTCACAATAGCCCGGAGCTGGAAACAACCTAAGTGTCCATCATCGGATGAATGGATAAAGAAGATGTGGCACATATATACAATGGAATATTACTCAGCCATAAAAACAAATGAAACTGAGCTATTTGTAATGAGGTGGATAGACCTAGAGTCTGTCATACAGAGTGAAGTAAGTCAGAAAGAGAAAGACAAATACCGTATGCTAACACATATATACGGAATTTAAAAAAAAAAATGTCATGAAGAACCTAGGGGTAAAACGGGAAAAAAGACACAGACCTACTTGAGAATGGACTTGAGGATATGGGGAGGGGGAAGGGTAAGCTGTGACAAAGCGAAAGAGAGGCATGGACATATGTACACTACCAAACATAGGGTAGATAGATAGTGGGAAGCAGCCGCATAGCACAGGGAGATCAGCTCGGTGCTTTGTGACCGCCTGGAGGGGTGGGATGGGGAGGGTGGGAGGGAGGGAGATGCATGAGGGAAGGGATGTGGGAACAGATGTATATGTATGACTGATTCACTTTGTTATAAAGCAGAAACTAATAAAAAGAAAAAAAAAAGAAGGCAGACAAAAAAAAAATTAAGATGAAACGATGCCATTATTAATTTTTTGTTACATAAGGACATTGAAAACAATCTTAGTGTGGACTTCAGACCCCTTGATTCCATTATGTTGACTAGACACATTATCCCCAGGGGCATGTCCTTTCACCATGGAGTCACAGCTTCTTGCACCAGGATTGCATACCCCTTCTACTTTCCAGTTCTGTCGGGCAATCCATTCCTTTCCTAGCATCTTCTCAAGAATCTATAGGGCCCTTGGGCACTCTCTTTTCCCTGTATGTCCCTCCAGCCTCAGGAGACTGGTCAGTGGGCTACACAAATTAGGCTTTATTGACCAGTTGATTTCCAGTCGATTTCAGCCAATAAGAGGCGCCAACAGGAGATCAGAGTTGGGAAGGAAAGAGAGTTGGAATATTTATTCCATCACCTCCCTCCCAGCTGAGCAGAAATTTGCTAGGGGCTTTTTTTTTTTCTATTGAAAGCCAAATTCAAAGAGACAGAAAATAGATGGGTGGTTTACAGCAACCTGGGAGAGAGGAAAATGGGGAATGATTGCTAACGCATATGGGGCTTTGGTGAGTGATAAAAATATTCTTGAGTTGGATAGTGGTGATAGTTGAAAGCCTTACACATATACTAAGACCATTTAATTGTGCGTATCAAAAGGGTGAATTTTATTATGGGTGAATTATACCTCAATTTAAAACAGATAGAAAATATACAATGGAATATTATCCGGCCATAAAGAATGAAATCTTATCACTTGCAACAACATGGATGGACCTCGAGGGCGTTATGCTACGTGAAATAAGTCAGACAGAGAAAGACATATACCCTATGATCTCACTTATATGTGGAATTGAAAAAAAAAAAAAACAAGCTCATGGATACGGAGAGCAGATTGGTGGTTGCCAGAGTTTGGGGGCAGTGAGGGGGGCAAAATGGGTGAAGGGGGTCAAAAGGTACAAACTTCCAGTTATAAAATAAATAAGTCATGGGGATATAAGGTACAGCATGGTGACTGTAGTTAACAATAGTGTGTTGCATATTTGCCAATAATACTGTATTGCAAGTTGCTAAGAGGGTAGATCTTAAAAGTTCTCATCACAAGAAAAAAATATGACTATGTATGGTAACAAATGTTCACTAGACTTACTGTGGTCATCATTTCACAATGTATACAAATATCGAACCATGATGTTGGACACCTGAAACTAGTATAGTTGTATGGTAAGTATACTTCAACAGAAAATGGATAGAAAAGTTGCAAACCAAACTTTTGTATCACAAAACAAAAAATATGGATAAACAAAAAAGGAAAGAAACATTAAAAACTAAAATCATAACATAAAAAATACAAATGAAAAATGTATCTTTATATCAATTAAAGTACATAGACAGAAAAGATACACACACACACACACACACACACACACATACACACCCCCCACATAGTTCCTGGAAGGTGGGGCTCTCTTACAGCTATAGTTCTTTCCAGTTTTTAGTAATGGATCCATTCTTGTGCCTTCAGGTCTAAGATGGTAACAGCTCCCTGCTGTTGTTGTTGTTCTAACTGACTTCCTTTCATCCTGACCACAGGCCTTTGTAAACAGCCCTTTTAGTAAACCCTCTTCAATTAACTCATTTGAGTACACCCTCTGTTCCCAGCCAGGACGCTTTCACATACAAGCCACCATTGCCCATGAGATCAAGTTCAAACTCTTCTCTCTGACCTTTAACTCCCTTTCCTTTTCTTCTTTACCTCTGTTTTGCAAGGTGTGACTCAACTTTACTTTCTCTTCTTCCTTATCAGCTCTAGCACATGTTTTCTATGCTCTGTTATGACTTTGCACTTGGTTTTAAATTCTTATATAATTATTTAGTTAAATGTAAGATATATTTCACCTAAAGATGACACAGAAATCCATTCTTTATACTTCTCATAGCTTTTAGTCCAGGAAGAGGCACTAATTAGGAGCAAGATTTGAAATTTCAACTCATTATTTCTTGATTTGCTTCTCTTCCTTTCTAATCTTTCTTTTTTTTAACATCTTTATTGGAGTATAATTGCTTTACAATGATGTGTTAGTTTCTGCTTTATAATGAAGTGAATCCGTTATACATATACATATGTTCCTATATCTCTTCCCTCTTGCATCTCCCTCCCTCCCACCCTCCCTATCCCACCCCTCTAGGTGGTCACAAAGCACCTAGCTGATCTCCTTGTGCTATGCGGCTGCTTCCCACTAGCTATCTGTTTTACGTTTGGTAGTGAATATATGTCCATGCCCCTCTCTCACTTCATCCCAGCTTACCTTTCCCCCTCCCCATGTCCCCTGTGTCCATTCTCTACGTCTGCGTCCTTATTCCTGTCCTGCTCCTAGGTTCTTCAGAACCATTTTTTTTTAGTTCCATATATATGTGTTAGCATACGGTATTTGTTTTTCTCTTTCTGACTTACTTCACACTAGCCTTCCTTATTTTCTTCCAGTCTTAACCCATGCCTTCATCGCTATTTTTCTCCTGGACCCAATTCTTATAACCCTTTAAGTCCTGAGCATCCCTTTATAAAGCCACTAAATTGGATTATTGATGACAAACCAAAGGACTCTGGGTTTATGAGTCTGAAAGTCCTTTGCTCTCTCAATATAACAAAGTCTGAATTTTTCACCCTTCAGGGCACAACACGGAGCTCATATTAAACTTTTTTTTTTTTTTTGGCTGATCAAAGAAAGGAGGTCAATTTACTTGGAAAGTGCTTTCATGTTTACTTAAACACCGTTGTTAGTTCTTATACTGTATTTTTAAAAATTCAAGTGAAAGATGCTCAAGGGTCATGTAGTACGTGAGGCTGTTGAACCAGGGATGATGAAGATGAGACTGGAATGGATTTTTAGAACCATATCCCACTTTGGCTGTATACTTCAGTTTATTACAGTAATGTCTCCTTTTGTACCCCTGAGGGCCAGCTTATGTTCTTCAAGATATGGCCAGAACACATTTGGTGGAGGATCATAGAGAGAGGGAGGACTTCTTTGCCCACAGTAGAAGGGTCCAGTTCTATTTTCCTGGTAATAAGCTTAAGAGGCACCACTCTATACCCCTCTTTAGGGAGGAGTGAGAGCAGTGGCAGGTAACTAAGCCCCATGGAGTCTGGGGAGGGGGGCATTCTGGGGCCACCCCAGTTATGGAGGGCATGGCAATTGTTTCTGGTGTCATCTCTGCAGCAAGCTGTAGTAGCATGAGCCTTGACCTCCAGAGTTGTGTTTGAATCCTGGTTCGGTCATTTACTAGAACCAGGCATGCTGGATGAAACCAGGTTTCTGGAGGGATTCTAGCTTTGGGGACCTTGAAATCATGGATTCATTCAACAGATATTTTATTGAGTGCCTACTGTGTTCCAGGCTCTATTATGGGCATGGGGGGATATTAAAAATGGAAGTAATATGGAGTCCCTAACCTCATCGAATTTACCATGACTTTGCAGGCTGGCCTCGTCTCCAGCCATCAGTTGACCCTAAAAGGGCTAGATGGCACATTGCCCGCCTGTGTCCATAGGCAATCATGCAAAATGCACTAATTAAATGTCTCCATAATGACTGTGTGCTTCAGGAATGGCCTGGTGCCAATGCCTTGAAAAGACTGTGCTCCAAATGCCACTCTTGTCCTGAAGCTAATGGATAAAGTGTCCACAGCATACGCGTAGAATTGATTGTTTTCTTTGGATTTAATCAAGCACTCCTCCCCTCCTCCCCTGAAAATGTTAATGCTTTCTCTCTACTACAGCCACTATACCTTAACATGAAAAGAATTAAATTTTCCCCTCTGATTTTTAATTATCCCCTGACAGCTTTGGGAAATGGCATGGGTAACACAAATGAGAAGTGCCAGTTGGCCTTGGAATGCATCCTGCATGCTTTTGAAACAGATTTTCTGAGTTATGTTTTGAACAAATGTTAACGTTAATTTGTGTTTTCTTAACAGACACCAAGAGATGAGCAGAAAAGATAAAAAGGTCGTTCACAAATGTGATGGTGTGACAGGAGGACTTTCAAGGATCAACAATACCAAGAAGGTAACTGGCCAGCAGAAAGGGAAGAGGTCATGTAATATTTCTTAAGAATGTCTTTCCAGGTGACGTATGCTAAGCTGTACAACAGACATTTCCTCGACTGAGGTCCCATTTATATCAGTGCTTCTGTAAGTATAGTTGGGAATTGACTTATTTTTAAAAAGGAAATTTCTAGTCTAAAAGTTTCTGAATGCTGACTCTCAATTTCTGTACTCTTTTTTTCCTCACAGACCAGTAATGAAAAACTAGCCCTGGTCCATGAACCACACTTTGATTAGCCCTGTTCTATATAAATAATAGGCAGCACCTTTTAATGGGCAGACGTTATGGCAAATATTTTATAAATATCATAGTTTAGTCTTCACAACAGCCCTGTGAGGCAGTTCTTCTTTTCTGTTTTGCCAATGGAAAATGAGGTTTAGAGACTTTAGGTTATAGGCTGAAAGTCACAAAATCAATCACTGGTGGAATGTTTCTTCCTGACTCACATCTGTCCACCACCATCTTTCCTTAAGGATCAGCACGTAGCAATGTTGGATAGTTTGTAATATGCAGGGCTATTGATAGATAATGACATCAGGAAGGATCAGGTCCAATAGGCCAAGGTCATAAATTAATACTGGAAGCAAAAGACCAGGAGAACCAGCTGACGCATGAGTCAGGTACTAGGTAATTGAAGATAAGAATGATTGAAACTGAGTTGGTTGCCAGGCTATGGAGTGTTCCTCATAAGCAACTACCCCAGTAAAAAACTGGAAAAAAGGATTTCCCTTTTGTTAAGCATCCTTTTTTTCCTAAAGCATCCAAAGATATTCTTATTACCAGCTGTCATCTGATTCTTCTACCACCTTCCAATGTACTATCTGAATCTCACTATGACTCAGTGGTCCTGATTCTTTTAAGGCGATAAGGTCATCAGCGTCTATCCATAAGACTTTGCATGGCAAAGGGAAGGACACATCCTTTGGTGCCACTTGAGGCTCAATTGGAGGGTCTTTATGCTCAGGGAGACCAAATAGTGTACTATCCAGGGTCAACAAACTCAAGAACTTGTCTCCTCTTCATGAGAACATCCTCTTTACAGAGAAACACAATGGAACTAGGAGCAGATCACGCCCTAAGGCTGGGAGGTGGCCACAGAGTGATGGCTAAGCTCTTTGCAGGAAAACAAGAGGACCTCACCAGGGAATTAGCACCTAGGGAGACCCACTGGAGACAAAATGTGGTGTCTTAGGGCTGGATCAGTCCCCTGAGAGCAGGGGACATTGAAGCTAATAATAGAAACTCACATTGCCAGCTAAAGTGGGAAGAAGAAATGCAAGACGGAAAATGATATAGGAGAAACTGAAGAAAGTGCACTGTCAAAGTAGGGATGCCAGACAAAAGGGAGGAGCCAAGGAAAAGAGTCTCTGAGCAGGGGGAGGTAGTAGGTAGGTCAAATGTGATAGACCAGGCCAAAGCATGTCCAAGCCCCAGGGATAAGTATTACATTCAAATTATAGAAAATACAGAAAGGCACTCACAGACACACACACACACATCACAAGAAATCAGTCGCCCATATTCCCACAATCCAGAGATGCTTATTTCAGTATGTTTTCTATACGTTATTTGACTTGGAGGGTAGGCAAAGCCTAATCAAGCTGGTTCCTTGACTGTGTTCTGACTAGTGTGTGTGTTGGAGAGAAATAAAGATGTTGAGGCCAGGACTCTGCAAATAGGGGCAGCTAATCCAGTTCTGGAAAATAGTGATAATGCTGCAGATGGCCAAGGCATCGTGGGATTTCTGATCCAGAGAGATCTTGAAACTCATCTAGTTGGTGGTTTTAAAAGTCTGTTTTTCAGAGCTGTATAGGTTCAGCACAGATGTTTCACGGGCTTTCTGGGGAAGAATGGGGAAGGGTTGAGTGTAGAGCAAAGTGGTTGGGTTATACACCCCCAACCTGGCTTCAACCCAGTGGCTCCGCTTTAGCTCCTGGATATATTCCTTTCTGGTTAAGATATCATTTGAAGAAAGGATTCTGCTACTCTTAAAAGAGAAAAATAAAAATGATTGAAAGCCAAGTAATCATTTCGCAGATAAAGAAACTGAAATCCAAAGAGATGAGAGGACATTTAGAAGATCCCATGGCCAGGTATGGTAGCTATAAGGAGCATGCTTGATTCCCTAGCCCCTCTATGACATTGACCTTGAAATCAGCTGTGTACTTTAATAATCTTCTTTACAATAGGCTTCCTCTTACTCAGAAAACCTCTGGTCTTGGCTCAGGATTATACAGCAGTATGGTGCTCTACCGTCCCTCTTTTGCCAGGTCTGAGAGGTTGGCCTAGGTGTAGGACTTTGAGTGCTAAAACTGAGAAAGTCCCAGTCATCCTATCAGAAAACCCCTGATTCCCAGATGTTTCTGTACTAATCACTCTGTTTTTGTTGCTGGAATCCTGAGTAAGTTTCTGTCTCACTTTAGAGTCTCACTGAGTCCTTCAACTGTTGGAGCCCAGTCTTTGAGCCCGGCCTTCTCAATTCTGCCTTCTGACCCCAAGGTTTCTGATTCTTACCTGTGTAGATGCATTCTGTCTGCTTGCTTCTGTCTATCATGGACAACACCCTCTATCCAGCCTTGATTTTTTTCCCTCTGGGATCTGATCTCATGGAATCGTGGAAGATGTCACTGAGTGTCACTTGCTGTCCATGCAAATTTCAATAACTGCTGGCTATTTTCCTAGTCAGTCCTGGCAAACTTCTCATACATTCTGGAAGGTCCTAGACCCAAATTCAGACTTTCGTCAGAGCTTCTTTCCATCAGCTTTTCTCTTCACTACTGACAGTTCTGGAAAACATTGTATCTTGGCGGGTAGAGGTCAACTATATATTTTATCCGCCATGCAGTCCATGGCCCGAGTGCCTGGACCTATCAAGTCAGCAGGGGATAATTTTTTTTAACTCCATTTATCAAACAGCTAGAAAGAGTCTCTTTAGACCACTGCTGATCAGTATATCTAAATTATTCTCACCACTTAGTTTTACCTTAGGAAGACCTAGTATGTATCATCCAAGGAGGGTTTTGTTAAGTAACTCGAGCATGGAATTTTAGCATCTTATTTGACGAGAACCCTGCCAAAGTGCTCCTGTTACTTCACTCAGCATTTGGCCTGTGGCGAGAACCTTGTGGCCTCTGCTCTGCTCATCAGCCCACTCAAATCTATTCTAGGCTTACTTGGTAGATTCTGATCTGAACTATTTTTCTGAGTCCCAGACATGTTCTTTTTCAAAAACGAAAAACTAGTTTGGCTCAACTCTGTGTCTTTCCTGCTCTCTCCAGCTGCAGCAATGGTACTCAGACCTCTGTGCTCAAGGGATGCGATTAGAGACATGAAATGGCATTGAAATTCACGCCATAGAGCGTTCAAGTTCAGTGAGCATGGGAAAGATCATGGTGCTTTTCTTTCCATTCAGTGAACACTGAGTTATATTTTTGCCCCTTCATTTTTAGTTCCTTTGGAGGGGAAAAATCACTTTACTTCCTATCAAACTTAAATAGTGAGACAGACATCAGTGATGCTGTAAACATGCTATGGGGAAGAAAATCTTAGTAGCTACATCAGTGGAAGAAATACTGGAAGAGGAAGTGCCCTGGTAATTTTGAAATAGAACTTAGGATTGTAGCTCATAGCACACTGTCTTGGGACTCATCAGTTACCAACATCTTTTTCTACAGATGAGGAAAGTGAGACTCAAATCAGAGTGGTGGTTCTCCACTATGGCTGCACATGAAATCTATCTGGGAGCTTTAGAAAATAGGGGTGCCTGGGCCCCACCTCCAGAGCCAACCTGATTGGTCAGGGATGGAGCCTGCCCTTCATGATTTTTTATTATTGATTTAAAAATTTTTGATTAAAGTATAGTTGACATATGATATTATATTAGTTTCAGATGCACAACATAGTGTTTTGACATTTAAATACATTGTGAATTGACCACAATAAGTCTAGTGACCATCTGTCACCATACAAAGTTATTACGGTATTACTGACTATATTCCTTTTGCTGTGAATTACATCCTTATGACTTATTCTGTGACTGAAAGTTTGTACCTCTTATTCCTCTTCACCTATTTTCCCCAACCCCTACCCACTTCCCCTCTGGCAACCACCAGTTTGTTCTCTGTGTCTATGAGTCTGTTTCTATTTTGTTTTGTTTGTTTATTTGTTTTTTAGATCCCACATGTAAGTGAAATCACACGGTATTTGTCTTTGTATGTCTGAATTATTTCACTTAGCATAATAACCTCTAGGTCCATCCATGTTGTTGCAAATGGCAAGATTTCATTCTTTTTTGTGGCTAATATTCCATTGTGTGTATATACCACATCTTCTTTATCCGTTCACCTGTTGATGGACATTTAGGTTGGTTTCCATGTCTTGACTATTGTGAATAGTGCTGCTATGAATATAGGGGTGCATGTATCTTTTTGAATTATAGTTAGTTTTCATTTTCTTCAGATAAATACCCAGAAGTGGAACTGCTGGATTATATGGTAGTTCTATTTTTAATTTTTTGAGGAGCTACCATACTGTTCTCCATAGTGGCTGCACCAATTTACATTCTCATGAACAGTGCATGAGGGTTCTCTTTTCTCCACACCCTCTCCAGCACTTGTTATTTCTTGTCTTTTTGATAATAGCTATTCTGACAGGTGTGAGGTGATAATCTCATTGTGGTTTTGATTTGCATTTCCTTGATGATTACTGATGTTGAGAATCTTTTCATGTGTTTGCTAGCAATCTGTATGTCTTCCATACCACCCTGCATCTACTGCATTGATCAAATTTTTATCCTTCATTTTGTTAATGTGGTGTATTGCGTTGATTGATTTGTGGATATTGAATCACACTGATGGCTTTAAAAAAGCCTCCCCCCTGGTGGTTTTCACAGACACCCAATGTCCAGTGTCAGAATGGAGTAGAACAAGGCCAGGTGAGTCCCAGATCAGAGATGGGTCCACTGCCCCCATGCTGCCACCTTGTAGAATGCTGGCTGTTGGCATTGCAGAGAACACTGAAAACACTGAAAGTAGGTGAGCCATAGCCACACAGGAGAGGGAAAGGGTTTCAGCCAGGAACTGAGTAAGAGGGAGAATGCTAGTTCCATGTAAGTCAACTGCAAGCATTTCCTGGGAGCCACAGGACACACAAGGACATGCTGACATGCTACATAACTCAGCTTGGACTTCAGTAGGGTCTTACCCTGATTGTGGTACCCTCTGGAAAGAGATACTAATCATTCAGCAAATGCAGTAATTCTGGACCTCCTTCAGGAGGCAGATGCTTGGAATCCTCTTCCTTTTCAGAGGATTCAAGGAATCAGAACATTCCTGTCAACTGCTTAAGTCAGCAGGTCATTCATTAAGCCCCTCTTTTACCACCCTACCACTCTGTACCTGCTAGACTAAGTAAGCATCACTGAAGAAACTATGAATGGGACTGTATTTGGAGATAGCATCTTTAAAGAGGTAATTAAGGTTAAATGAGATCATTGGGGTTGGCCATAGTCCAATATGACTCGTGTCCCTAGAAGAATAGAAGATTAGGACACTGACATGCACAGAGGAAAGACCATGTGAAGACAGAGGGAGAAGCTGGCAGTCTACAAGCCAAAGAAAGAGGCCTTCAGAAGAAACCACCTCTGCTGACAACTTAATCTTGGACTTCTACCTTTCAGAAATGTGAGGAAATAAATTTCTGTTGTTTAAGCCTCTTAGATCGTGGTACTAATGGAACTACAATATCCATGCCTGGCTGGTAAATAGGACATGGCCCCAGACTCCAAATCACTCAGAGTCTAGCCACTTGTCATAATCCACTGGAGGCAGTTTTCTCCAGGGAGGGAGCAGTGTAATTGTGAATGAGGCTGTGACTAAATCTGGAATTCTGGAACTGCCTGCAAGAAGGGGGCAAGGGAGAAAAAGTGCTGGATCTTGAGCCAAAGCCAAGTGGAACATAAAGGTGGCCAAGCCAGAACAAGGCACCAGGAGGGGTGCCAACTCACAGAATTACAAGCAAAACAGGGAGGGGCTGTGATGGAGGAGAAACAAGCCAAATGATCCAGCCAAGAAAGAAGAGGACCAGGTCACAAAGGCAAATGTTTAAAAAGCAAAGCTCAGGCAGAAGACAGTGGGAAAGGGATCATGAGGACTGCTTTCTGGAGCCATAGCCCACCTGAGACCCAGTTGGCTGTAACATATCGTTTTAAAAAGCTTAAACTCGAGACTTTCAAGATGGCGGAGGAGTATGACGTGGAGATCACCTTCCTCGCCACAGATACATCAGAAATATATCTACACGTGGAACAACTCCTACAGAACACCTATTGAACACTGGCAGAAGACCTCAGACCCCCCAAAAGGCAAGAAACTCCCCACATACCTGGGTAGGGCAAAAGAAAAAAGAATAAACAGAGACAATAGGATAGGTACGGGACCTGCACCAGTGGGAGGGAGCCGTGAAGGAGGAAAGGTTTCCACACACTAGAAGCCCCTTCGCGGGCGGAGACTGCGGGTGGCGGAGGGGGGAAGCTTTGAAGCCGCGGAGGAGAGCGCAGCCACAGGGGTGTGGAGGGCAAAGCGGAGAGATTCCCACACAGAGGATCGGTGCCGACCAGCACTCACCAGCCCGAGAGGCTTCTCTCCTCACCCGCCAGAGCGGGCGGGGCTGGGAGCTGAGGCTCGCACTTCGGAGGTCAGATCCCAGGGAGAGGACTGGGGTTGGCGGCATGAACACAGCCTGAAGGGGGCTAGTGCACCACGGCTGGCCGGGAGGGAGTCTGGGAAAAGTCTGGAGCTGCCCAAGAGGCAAGAGACCATTGTTGCGGGGTGCGTGAGGAGAGGGGATTCAGAGCACTGCCTAAACGAGCCCCAGAGATGGGCGCGAGCTGCGGCTATCAGCGTGGACCCCAGAGACAGGCATGAGATGCTAAGGCTGCTGCTGCCGCCACCAAGAAGCCTGTGTGCGAGCACAGGTCACTATCCACACCTCCCCTCCCGGGAGCCTGTGCAGCCCGCCACTGCCAGGGTCTCGTGATCGAGGGACGACTTCCCCAGGAGAACGCACGGCGGCCTCAGGCTGGTGCAACGTCATGCCGGCCTCTGCCGCCACAGGCTCGCCCCGCACTCCATGCCCCTCCCTCCCCCCTGGCCTGAGTGAACCAGAGCCCCCGAATCAGCTGCTCCTTTAACCCCGTCCTGTCTGAGCGAAGAACAGACATCCTCAGGTGACGTAACACACAGAAGCGGGACCAACGCAAAGCTGAACCCCAGGAGCTGTGCAAAGAAAAGAAAGGGAAATCTCTCCCAGCAGCCTCAGGAGCAGCAGATTAAATCTCCCACAATCAACTTGATGTACCCTGCATCGGTGGAATACCTGATTTGGACAATGAATCATCCCAAAATTGAGGCGGTGGACTTTGGAAGCAACTGTAGACTTGGGGTTTGCCTTCTGCATCTAATTTGTTTCTGGTTTTATGTTTATCTTAGTTGAGTATTTGCAGTTTATTGTCATTGGTAGATTTGCTTATTGATTTGGTTGCTCTCTTCCTTTTTTAATATATAAATATATTTTTCCTTTTTCTCTTTTTGTGAGTGTGTATATGTATGCTTCTTTGTGTGATTTTGTCTGTATAGCTTTGCTTTTGCCATTTGTCCTAGGCTTCTGTCTGTCCATTTATTTTTTTGGTATAGTTTTTAGTGCTTGTTATCATTGGTGGATTTGTGTTTTGGATTGGTTTCTCTCTTCTTTCTTTCTTTTTTTAAATTTTTTAAAAAATTCTTTCTTCTTTTCTCCCTTTTCTTCTGAGCTGTGTGGCTGACAGGGTCTTGGTGCTCTGGCCGGGAGTCAGGCCTGTGCCTCTAAGGTGGGAGAGCCGAGTTCAGGACATTGGTCCACCAGAGACCTCCCGGCTCCATGTAATATCAAACAGCAAAACCTCTCCCTGAGATCTGCATCTCAACACTAAGACCAGCTCCACTCAAGGACCAGCAAGCTACACTGCTGGACACCCCATGCCAAACAACTAGCAAGACAGGAACACAACCCCACCCATTAGCAGAGAGGCTGCCTAAAATCATAATAAGGTCACAGACACCCCAGAACACACCACCGGATGCAGTCCTGCCCACTAGAAAGACAAGATCCAGCCTCATCCACCAGAACACAGGCACTAGTCCCCTCCACCAGGAAGCTTACACAACCCACTGAACCAACCTTAGTCACAGGAGGCAGACAACAAAAACAAAAGGAACTATGAACCTGCAGCCTGCAAAAAGGAGACCCCAAACACAGTAAGTTAAGCAAAATGAGAAGACAGAGAAACACACAGCAGATGAAGGAGCAAGGTAAAAACCGACCAGACCAAACAAATGAAGAGAAAATAGACAGTCTGCCTGAAAAAGAATTCAGAGTAATGACAGTAAAGATGATCTAAAATCTTGGAAATAGAATGGAGAAAATACAAGAAACGTTTAACAAGGACCTGGAAGAACTAAAGAGCAAACAAACAATGATGAACAACACAATAAATGAAATTAAAAATTCTCTAGAAGGGATCAATAGCAGAATAACTGAGGCAGAGAACGGAGAAGTGACCTGGAAGATAAAATAGTGGAAATAACTACCGCAGAGCAGAATAAAGAGAAAAGAATGAAAAGAATTGAGGACAGTCTCAGAGACCTCTAGGACAACATTAAACGCGCCAACATTCGAATTTTTGGGGTCCCAGAAGAAGAAGAGAAAAAGAAAGGGACTAAGAAAATATTTGAAGAGATTATAGTTGAAAACTTCCCTAATATGGGAAAGGAAGTAGTCAATCAAGTCCAGGAAGCGCAGAGAGTCCCATACAGGATAAATCCAAGGAGAAACACGCCAAGATACATATTAATCAAACTATCAAAAATTAAATACAAAGAAAAAATATTAAAAGCAGCAAGGGAAAAACAACAAATAACATACAAGGGAATCCCCATAAGGTTAACAGCTGATCTTTCAGCAGAAACTCTGCAAGCCAGAAGGGAGTGGCAGGACATGTTTAAAGTGATGAAAGGGAAAAACCTACAACCAAGATTACTCTACCCAGCAAGGATCTCATTCAGATTCGATGGAGAAATTAAAACATTTGCAGACAAGCAAAAGCTAAGAGGATTGAGCACCACCAAACCAGCTTTACAACAAATGCTAAAGGAACTTCTCTAGGCAGGAAACACAAGAGAAGGAAAAGACCTACAATAACACACCCAAAACAATTAAGAAAATGGTCATAGGAACATGCATATTGATAATTACTTTAAATGTAAATGGATTGAATGCTCCAACCAAAAGACATAGACTGGCTGAATGAATACAAAAAGAAGCCCCATATATATGCTGTCTACACGAGACCCACTTCAGACCTAGAGACACATACAGACTGAAAGTGAGGGGATGGAAAAAGATATTCCATGCAAATGGAAATCAAAAGAAAGCTGGAGTAGCAATTCTCATATCAGACAAAATAGACTTTAAAATAAAGACTCTTACAGGAGACAAAGAAGGACACTACATAATGATCAAGGGCTCAATCCAAGAAGAAGATATAACAGTTGTAAATATTTATGCACCCAACATAGGAGCACCTCAATACATAAGGCAGATGCTAACAGCCATAAAAGGGGAAATCGACAGTAACACAGTCATAGTAAGGGACTTTAACACCCCACTTTCACCAATGGACAGATCATCCAAAATGAAAATAAATAAGGAAACAGAAGCTTTAAATGATACTTTAAACAAGATGGACTTAATTGATATTTATAGGACATTCCATCCCCAAACAACAGAATACACTTTTTTCTCAAGTGCTCATGGAACATTCTCCAGGATAGATCATATCTTGGATCACAAATCAAGCCATGGTAAATTTAAGAAAATTGAAATTGTATCAAGTATCTTTTCTGACCACAACGCTATGAGACTAGATATCAGTTACAGGGGAAAGTCTGTATAAAATGCAGACACATGGAGGCTAAACGATACACTACTTAATAACCAAGAGATCACTGAAAAATCAAAGAGGAAATCAAAAAATACCTAGAAAGAAATGACAATGAAAACACGACGACCCAAAACCTATGGCATGCAGCAAAAGCAGCCCTAAGAGGGAAGTTTATAGCAATACAATCGTACCTCAATATACAAGAAACATCTCAAAACAACCTAAACCTACACCTAAAGCAATTAGCAGAAGAAGAACAAAAAACCGACAAAGTTAGCAGAAGGAAAGAAATCATAAAGATCAGATTAGAAATAAATGAAAATGCAATGAAGGAAACAATAGCAAAGATCAATAGAACTAAAAGCTGGTTCTTTGAGAAGATAAACAAAATTGTTAAACAATTACCCAGACTCATGAAGAAAACAAGGGAGAAGACTCAAATCAATAGAATTAGAAATGAAAAAGGAGAAGTAACAACTGACACTGCAGAAGTACAAAGCATCATGAGAGATTAGTACAAGCAACTATATGCCAATAAAATGGACAACCTGGGAGAAATGGACAAATTCTTAGAAAAGCACAACCTTCTGAGACTGAACCAGGAAGAAGTAGGAAATATAAACAGACCAATCACAAGTACTGAAACTGAGACTCTGGTTAAAAATCTTCCAACAAACAAAAGCCCAGGACCAGATGGCTTCACAGGTAGATTCTATCAAACATTTAGAGAAGAGCTAACACCTATGCTTCTCAAACTCTTCCAAAATATAACAGAGGGAGGAACACTCCCAAACTCATTCTATGAGGCCAGTATCACCCTGATACCAAAACCAGACAAAGATGTCACAAAGAAAGAAAACTACAGGCCAATATCACTGAGGAACATAGATGCAAAAATCCTCAAGAAAACACTAGCAAACAGAATCCAACAGCACATTAAAAGGACCATACACCATGATCAAGTGGGGTTTATCCCAGGAATGCAAGAATTCTTCAATATACGCAGATCAATCAATGTGATACACCATATGAAGGATAAAAACCGTACTATCATCTCAATAGATGCAGAAAAAGCTTTCAACAACATTCAACACCAGTTTATGATAGAAACCCCCCAGAAAGTAGGCATAGAGGGAACTTACCTAAACATAATAAAGGCCATATATGACAAACCCACAGCCAACATCGTTCTCAGTGGTGAAAAATTGAAACCATTTCCTATAAGATCAGGAACAAGACAGGGTTGTCCACTCTCACCGCTGTTACTCAACATAGCTTTGGAAGTTTTAGCCACAGCAGTCAGAGAAGAAAAAAAAAATGAATCCAAATCGGAAAAGAAGAAGTAAAGCTGTCACTGTTTGCAGATGACATGATACTATACATAGAGAATCCTAAAGATGCCACCAGAAAACTAGTAGAGCTAATCAATGAATTTGGCAAAGTAGCAGGACACAAAATTAATTCAGAGAAATCTTTGCATTCCTATATACTAATGACGAAAATTCTGAAAGGGAAATTAAGGAAACACTCCCATTTACCATTGCAGCAAAAAGAAAAAAATACCTAGGAATAAACCTACCTAAGGAGACAAAAGACCTGTATGCAGAAAACTAAGACACTGATGAAAGAAATCAAAGATGATACAAAGGGATGGAGAGATATACCACATTCTTGGATTGGAAGAATCAACATTGTGAAAATGACTCTACTACCCACAGCAATCTACAGATTCAACGCAACCCCTATCAAACTACCAATGGCATTCTTCACAGAACTAGAACAAAAAATCTCACAATTTGTATGGAAACACAAAAGACCCCAAATAGCCAAAGCAATCTTGAGAAAGAAAAATGGAGCTGGTGGAATCAGGCTCCCTGACTTCAGACTCTATTACAAAGCTACAGTAATTAAGATAGTATGGTACTGGCACAGAATAGAAATATAGATCACTGGAACAGGATAGAAAGACCAGAGATAAACCCACGCACATATGGTCACTGTATTTTAGATAAAGGAGGCAAGAATATACAATGGAGAAAAGACAGCCTCTTCAATAAGTGGTGCTGGGAAAACTGGACAGCTACATGGAAAATAATGAAATTAGAACACTCCCTAATGCCATACACAAAAGTAAACACAAAATGGATTAAAGACCTAAATGTAAGGCCAAACAGTGTAAAACTCATAGAGGAAAACATAGGCAGAACACTCTATGACATAAATCACAGCAAGATCCTTTTTGACCCACCTCCTAGAGAGATGGAAGTAAAAACAAAAACAAATGGGACCTAATGAAACTTAAAAGCTTTTGCACAGCAAAGGAAACCACAAACAAGATGAAAAGACAACCCTCAGAATGGGAGAAAATATTTGCAAATGAAGCAACTGCAAAGGATTAATCTCCAAAAGTTTATAAGCAAGTCTTGCAGCTGAATATGAAAAAAACAAAAAACCCAATTCAAAAATGGACAGAAGACCTAAATAGACATTTCTCCAAAGAAGATATACAGATTGCCAACAAACTCATGAAACGATGCTCAACATCACTAATCATTAGAGAAATGCAAATCAAAACTACAATGAGGTATCACCCCACACCAGTCAGAATGGCCATCATCAAAAAATCTACAAACAATAAATGCTGGAGAGGGTGTGGAGAAAAGGGAACCCTCTTGCACTGTTGGTGGGAATATAGATTGATACAGCCACTATGGAGAACAGTATGGAGGTTCCTTAAAAAAACTTAAAATAGAACTACCATACGACCCAGCAGTCGCACTTCTGGGCATATACCCTGAGAAAACCATAATTCCAAAAGAGTCATGTACCACAGTGTTCATTGCAGCTCTATTTACAATAGCCAGAACATGGAAGCAACCTAAGTGTCCATCGACAGATGAATGGATAAAGAAGATGTGGCACATATATACAATGGAATATTACTCAGCCATAAAAAGAAACGAAATTGAGTTATTTGTTGTGAGGTGGATGGACCTAGAGTCTGTCATACAGAATGAAGTAAGTCAGAAGGAGAAAAACAAATACCGTATGCTAACACATATATATGGAATCTAAAAAGCAAAATAAAAATGGTTTTGAAGAACCTAGGGGCAGGACAGGAATAAAGAGGCAGATGTAGAGAATGGACTTGAGGATGTGGGGAGGGGGAAGGTGAGAGCTGGGACAAAGTGAGAGAGTGGCATGGACATATATACACTACCAAACGTAAGGTAGATAGCTAGTGAGAAGCAGCCACATAGCTCGGGGAGATCAGCTCGGTGCTTTGTGTCCACCTAGAGGGGTGGGATAGGGAGGGTGGGAGGGCGATGCAGGAGGGAGGAATTATGGGGATATATGTATACGTAAAGCTGATTCACTTTGTTGTAAAGTAGAAACTAACACAACACTGTAAAGCAATTATACTCCAGTAAAGATGTTAAAAAACTTAAATTCACTTTTCTTTCATGCTCTTTTATCTGTATAAAAGCCACTGTTGAAATTGAATTCTGGCATCCCCATTAAAATATGGTTTAGTGACAGACTGTTCATAACTGTGTCATGTTGGGTTCCTCAGAAGCAGATGCTGAGAGGAAGATTCTGGAATACAGTAGCTTTTAATAGTAGGGAGGATAAATCTCTCCTTATTCTCTACCTTCTCAAAAACATTCTTGGCAATTTTGCATACTTTGTTTTCTTATGTGCATTTCTTTAATCATTTTAAATTTTAAAAGAAAGCCTGTTTTGTTTCTGATTGAAATTGATATATTTATTTGGAAAGGATTGACGTTTTTATTATATTACAGCTTTCTATCCAGGAACATGGTGTTGTCTCTACACTTATTCAGGCCTTGTTTTATGTTGCTCAATAAAATTTATAGCTCTCTCAAATAAATCTTACACTTTCTTTGTTAAATTTTTCCCTATGTATTTTGTAACTTTTGTCTCTATTGTTAATGGGATGTGTATGGTATTTTTTTCCCATTTTCATTTCTATCTGGTTTCTACCAGTAAATGAATTGATCTTTAAAGTATTTTTCCTGTTAACTGGTACCTTACTAAATTATTTTACTTGTAATCTAATAATTTACTTTTAATTGTGCCTGAACGTTTTTCTAGGAAACCACTGTATCATTTGCAAATCAGGATAATATGTCTCTCTTCCAATATTTACATAGCTTCTTTACTTTTTAAGGTGTATTGCATTAGCTAGAACTCGGAAGAAGTGAAAATAGCATCTCTTTCTTGAGCAAGCATAAGCTACTGGCTAGTGTTCACATTAGGGTTGTAATTGTGACAGCAGGTACTTTGTCATCCCTTTTATGGTCTGTCATGTTCAGGGTGATATTGCAGAGTCAGAGCGGCTCCCTGGGCAGAGCCACGTGGAATCAGAGGGGTTTTAAGAGACACATTTTGACAGAGTTCTTCTGCCCAGCTGTGAGGTTGAGTGGGGCGGGGTGTGAAGTACATCTCAGGGGTAGATTGTCCCACGCAATTGGTTTTTTAAAAAAATTATTTTAAACAGCTTTATTGAGGTATAGCGGACATACAATAGGAGCAGAAGTTTTTAATTTTGGTAAAGTCAAATTTATCTAATTTTTATTTTATGAATTGTGTTTTTGGTGTGATATCTATGAAATCTTTGCTTAACCCATGCTCACATAGATTTTTCTAGTATATTTTCTTCTAGCACTTTCATAGTTTTAGATTTTTCGTTTAGCTCTATGCTCTATTCTGTATGAATTTAGGGGTATGGTGTGAGGCATGGTTCAAAGTTCATGTATTTGCATATAGATATCCAATTGTTTCAGCAACTCTTGTTGAAAAAGATCATCCTTTTTCTGCTGAATTGCCTTTGCACCTCTGTTGGAAATCAGTTGTCTGTATGTGTCTGAGTATATTTCTTGAGTCTATATTCTTTTTCACTGATAGTTTTTTTTCTATGTTTTTGCTCATACCACATTGTCTTGATTAGTATAGTTTTATAATAAGACTTGAGTAGCCACACTTTGAAAAACTAAGAAAATTTGAACTTTTTACTTGTTAGGTCTGGTCAAAATGCCCCCTCTTTAAACAGAATGGAGTGAAAACACTCCCAGCAACATATGCAGGGTCGATGGAAAGCTAGAGGCTCAGTTAGCCCCTCCCTCCCTATGTGTAAGGACTGTGCTGCAGGCCTGATGTTTACGAGGCCCAGGACCATATCTCATACCCTCCTCTTTCCTCAAAGACAAAACCCGCTTCCCATAACTGGGCCCATGTGGATCCACTCACTGAGAATTGTAAATGACTGCACGGAGCTCGTTTTCCTCCTCTTACTCTTACAAGGCATTCCTCTCAATGCTTTAGAAATAAATAGCTGGGGTGCTGTTCCCTTCACCTTCACCTTTTTGCTTCCCTGTTTTGAAATCACTGGGAAAGCTCAAAGCAGCCAAGATCAAGTTGCCCTGGTTATTGGATAATTTCTCTCTTCCATCTTGACCCCTCATCATCCCCTTTACATCATCTTTCCATGAGGTACAAGTATTTATTTGAGTGCCTTTGGCTCGATGCTCTCTAGAGCAAGCAGCTGTACTGTCTTTCTCTTCTGTGCGCTAAGACACCTGTAATAATTATCAGCCTAAAATTAACCCAATCCATCAGATGCACACTGTTTGGTTGCCCCTCAAAGCTTTTTGTTTTTCCTGGCTGATCCTCACTGGAATGGCATTGTACTAAACTAAATTTAACACATGTATAATGAGAAGATTTCGCCTCATTTTTATAGGACTTTGATGCTCTGGTATTTTGAACCAGCCAGGCTGTGATAGCTCAAGTTGCCTAGTAACCAGCCAAAGACCAGCACCAGAGTGAAACCCAGAGAAGCCACATTCTGTAATAAAGAAGAGCAACAGCCAGGAACAAGCAGGTCCAGGGTCACGGCTGGGCTGGATCCACACTCCTTTGAGGATGTGGCTGACACGTCTTTGGTTAAGCTGCTCAAATCCTCCATCTGTAAAATGGGCCTGACATTTGACAGCGGGTCCCTCTGTCACATATTGTGAGGATTAATAAAGAATTTGTAAAATAGTTTGAATCCTTCAGACTGAATGCACTTGGGAAGTATGTTGTATTTATAATAATTTGGTGCTCCCATGCAGATAATGCTGGGAAGCAGGATCAATCTCTGATTTCCAAGATTCTAAAGCAAATACAATATTATCAACCTCTCTGCTTGCCTTCTAGCTGAGATGACTGTTCAGACACATCTCAAGGATGGAAAGTAGTGATAAATACATTGAAAACTGAGGGAAAACATATCCAAGTATTCAAAAACAATCTGAGTTACGATGTCTGAGGTCGATCCACAAATGTGGGATTTACTCATATTTAATTTGGCTAATCTTAGAGAAGTCTGTCACTTCAAAGAGTAGACACTCAAGATAAAGGTGTATAGTGCCATGAATAGAATAGAAAATGGCTTCATTTGGGTTCAGTCACCACTCTCAATGCCAAGGGGGAATTTTGGGTCACCTGAGCCAGCATGCCTTACCTGGGGTTCAAGCCACTCTCCTCCCCCTGCAATCTGGGCATCTCATTTTTTCCCCTCACCATCACCCCAGGTAGACCTTGGGTGCTGGTTTATTTCTTCTCCCCGCAAACACACTGAAGTCCTCACAGCTGCAAACATCAAAGCTCACAAACTTCTGCCCTTTCATTTGTTTTCATTGTTCTCTTGAATGATCTGAAACAAAGTTATCCTGAAAACCCCCAGCTCAAGTCCTCCTTCGTAAAATGGATTGTTTTATTTCCCAGGCCCGCATTGGTCATAAAGCCCCTGATGTATCACTAGACATCGAAAAGAACTGGCTTCAAATCTTTTCTCTGTTGTTTTCTGTGCATACTTAAGGCAAATTACTTCATCTCTCTCAATCTTAGATTATCATTTATAAAACAGATCATAATATACTCAAAAGTTGTTGAGAAGATTAAATAAGGATATATGTGTATAATAAATGTGGACACATATATATCCTTACATGTGTATATATGTGTAAGGATAATATAGGTATAGACACAGAAATAGACACATATGGTCAGATATCTATATAGATGCACAGTCAGAAATTTCTTAAGTACTCAATGCTCAGTAAGCTTGTTATCAATTACATTCTCTCTCTGCCCTTTTTCTAGTTTTCATACCAATCATGGCAGCTTTTCTAGAGGCTAGAGTTGGACCCTGAATCACCTAACAAAATCCATGTGTAGATGTGTTCCTTTAGAGGAGATTTAACACCAGGTTAAAAAGTAAAACATGTTGTCCACTAGCCTACATTATAATTTTCTACAATGTTTAGAGAATCCGGCCACTTTGTCTGTTCCTCCACTCCATATAGAGATCATTTGTTAATCACAAGTGCAGAAAGCATGATTATGAAACAAGGCAAAGAAAGCATCTATTAAAAAAAGAAAAAAGGAAACATGTCTTGGTCGTTTCTTAAGGGGACAAGTTTTTATTGTCTTATAGAGAATATTTTTAAGTGGTGTTTACCTGTTATAAGAGAAAAACATCAAAACTCACAATCCTGGAGAGAGAAACCACACAATGAAAATCCTCAAGGGCTCCTGGGCCATTTGTGCCTTCTCTCTGGGCATTAGGGAACGCGTTGTACGGAGACACATGATTGCCTTGGCTAAATCTGATCCACCAGCAAGGACTCCGAAAGACATTCATTTAATCACTTGTCCTGAAACCACTGCTGAAATTGCAGACAGCTGAAGTGACAGGAAACCAAGTCCCTACATTTAGCATAAGAGATGAAAGGAGAAATCCTACAGAGCGTTGATTAAAGGCCAGGTGCTGTGGCAGCCCTCATCCTCAGAACACCAGGAAAATTCTAAACACTGCCCTAACCCGTGTTAGTTTTCTTCTAACACAGGAGCTGCTGGAAATTGCACTCCTTTTCCCCAAAAAACCCATCTGGGTGCTTCTATGAGGGCAGGTGATTCCTGAAGCCCCATAACTCTAATGACACTGGACTTCTAAGATGTATTCTTTCCAAAAAAAAGCAGAACAGGAGTCTTCCACTACCGTTCTGGTTTGCCCAGGACTTACCCATCTTTAGCAGGGGAAGTCCTTAGTCCTGGGAAACCCTGCAGTCCTGGGAAAACACAGAACAAGCTTTCTAATAAATATAGCTGGGGTGGAAAATGTCACATGACCACCAACTTCTTTAAGCAGAACAAGACTCTGACTTGTTCAATTTAGGAAAATCCAGAAAAAAGTTGTGGTTAACCCACAATCCTAATGCCATCCAAGATCTGCTCTTTGTTTTCCAGTTTGATAGTTACACTTATTTTTGAGGCCAGAACCCCTTTGCAAAACTGATGAAATCTGTGGAACCTCTTCCCAGAAAAATCTATGTATATTCACATTATATTGAAGTATAACATAGGTAAAGCATACTAATCAAAAGGTCATAGCTTGATAAATTTTTACAAACTGAACAGACACATATCAACAGCACCCAGATCAAAAATAGAGCATTACCAAAAAAAAATAAAAAGAAAAGAAAAAAAATAGGGCATTACCATCACCCCCATAGGACCTCTGTTTCCCCTTTCAGTCACTAGCCCAGCAAGGGTAAATGTTACCGCAACTTTTAACACCTTAATGTTTGCCTGCTTTTGAATTTCATGTAAATGAAATCATCTAGTATGCACATTTTAATATTTCGCTTCTTAAAATTCAACATTATTTTTGTGAGAGCAGACCACGTTATTATGTGTAGTTGCAGTTCATTAATTCCCATTGGATTAACAAACCACATTTATTTATGCATTACATTGTTGGGTCATTTTTTTAAATTAATTTATTTATTTGAAGTATAGTTGACTTACAATGTTGTGTTAGTTTCAGGTGTACAGCATAGTGATTCAGTTATATATATATATATATATATAAATCTATGCTTTTGCAGATTCTTTTCCATCATAGGTTATTACAAGATTTTGAATATAGTTCCCTGTGCTGTACAGTAGGTCCTTTTTGGTTATCTATTTTATACATATATTTCAGTGTATATATGTTAATCCCAAACTCCTAATTTATCCCTCCTCCCCTCTCTTTCCCCTCTGGTAGCCATAAGTTTGTTTTCTATGTCTGTGAATCTATTTCTGTTTTGTAAGTAAGTTCATTTGTATCATTTTCTTAGATTTGGACTATTGTGAATAGTATTACTACAGACATTTTCGTGCATGTCTTTGGGTGAACAAATACGTGCATTTCTGTTGTACATAAACCAAAAGGTAGAATGGCTGGGTCCTGAAATACACATATGTTCAGCCTTAGTAGATACTGTTTTTTTGTTTATTTTTAAATTTACATAAGTGAAATTCACTTTCATTTTGGTGTGAAGTTCTGTGAGTCTCGAAAAATGCATGCAGTCTTGTAACCACCACCATAATCAGGATTAAACAGCAAAAAATCCCCCGGATTCCCTCATTCTGCCCCCTTTATTGTCAACCCCTAACCTACACTTTTCCCTGACAAACCATTGATCACTCTCTATAGTTTTGCTTTTTCGGTTTTTTTTAATAAATGGAATTATGTAGTATGTAACCTCTTTTAGATTGTTTTACTTAGAACAATGTATTTGAGGTTCACTTATGTTCTTTATATATACTTAGTTCAATCCTTTTTATTACTGAGTAGCATTCCATTATTTGGATCACAGTTTGTTAGTTCATCCATCTATTGACTTTTTTTTCTCTTTAAGGCTTCTGTAAACATTCACATACAGGTTTTGGGTTTTGGTTTTTGTGGGGGTTTTTTTTTTTTGGCTGCATTGGGTCTTTGTTGCTGCATGTGGGCTTTGTATAGGTGCGGTGAGCGGTGGCTACTCTTCGTTACGGTGTGCAGGCTTCTCATTGCGGTGCCTTCTCATTGCGGGGCACGGGCTCTAGGTGTGCAGCCTTCAGTAGTTGCAGCACACGGGCTCAGTAGTTGCAGCACGCAGGACCTAGAGCATGCCGGCTTCAGTAGTTGCGGCGTGTGGACTCAGTAGTTGAGACATACGGGCTCTAGGGCGCATGGGCTTCAATAGTTGCAGCACACAGGCTCAGTAGTTGTGGTGCACAGGCTTAGTTGCTCTGCAGCATGTGGGATCTTCCCAGAGCAGGGATCGAACCTGTGTCCCCTGCATTGGCAGGTAGATTCTTAACCACTGCGCCACCAGGGAACTCCCACATACAGGTTTGTGTGTGAATGTAAGTTTCATTTCTCTAGGATAATCACTTAGGAATGTTGGTTTATTTGGTGTTCTGTTGACCTTTATGAGAAATTGCCAATTTTTTTTCTGGAATGACTGTCCCATTTTGAGTTCCCATCAGGAACGTATTAGAGTTCCTGAGTTGCTCTGCATCCTCATCAGCACTTGGTATTGTCAGGTTATTTTATAAGCCATTCTGATACTTGTGTAGTGATTTCTTATTGTGGTTTTCATGTACATTTCCCTAATGATTAATGTTGTTGAACATACTTTTGTGTGTTTACTTTCAATTCTCAGATAGTTACTTTATGTGTTTTGTCCAGGGTTTTTTAGTTGTAATTAGTGGGAGGATAGGGTGAATTGTGCTTCCTCCATCTCATCCAGATCCAGAAGTCCTCAATATCTTTTGAATTTATTATATGCCTCAGAGAATGTGCTTTCTGTTGGTCTCACAACCAGCACAGCAAATAAATGGAGCATTAACAGCATGAGGACTCCAGATGATATGAATGCATTTCAATGAAATCCATCTCCTTTGAATCATGTCTGCCAGTTTGTTGAGAGCCTGCTGTTCTGTATGATAGGCTCCTACAAAATTCAAGTGGGAAAAATAACTGGTGTGAATTAATTGAAAATACACCCCACACTTTTGTGACTATCCCCCCCCATTTTGCTTCCCACAGAAGCAAATTCACCCATTCCTCTTGAGTTATGGTATTTTATACTGCTATCATAGAAAGTGACTGGATCTGCTTGGATGCTTTCTCTCCCTTCCACAGTTCTATTGTAATGACCTCAAGTTTGATTTGACCCAGTAGTTCTCAAGGTAGGGAAGCAGGCTTTCCCCTCCTTCTCAGTTATGCTGCCTTAACAACAGAATTGGTAGGCACGGGTCATGATGGTGACAACACATGTGTCAAACTGGAGCTGGTCTCAAAGCATACTATTTCTAGTATAGCCAAAGGTTAAGATGCCCAAATATTGATATCCATTCTCGCTTATTAGGCAGGATTACATGAACCCGCACGTAATCCTGGATGTCAGGTGTTTTGAATGGCTCCATGAACTCATCCAGGCTATGAGGATAGCGCTCTTCAAAGAGTGGTCTGTAGACCCACAGCATCAGCATCACCTGGGAGCCTGTTAGAAATCCCAGTGTTCAGGCAACCCCTTCTGAATCAGATCTCTGGTGGTGGGCACAGGAATCTGGATCTTAACAAGTTTTCCACGGGATTCTTATGCATTCTGAAGTTCAAGAACCACTGCTTACTCATTTATACTTATCACAAAACTGCATTTAAAAGTTGGGAAGAGGAAATGAGATGCCTCTCCCAATATTTTCAAATTTCTGAGTGTTGATTTATTACTCCTTTAGGACCAGACTTCCTTAAACCTAAAAAAAGAACTAAAATGACTTCAATAATAACCGTGAACAAAACTACCAGCTTAGAGGAGAGTGTGTGGCCCTCCTTTTACAATCATAGGTGGCAAAATATTATTGTGAAGTGCAGGTAAAAATACAACCCTTGTTTTGAACTATTTTAGAGGAAATGCCCACCATAAAGTAATTTTCCATGAAGACAGTTTCTTGTTTTCCTTACGATTCATGTTTTAAAAACTAGTATTCAGAAGACAGGAAAAAACAGCCAAAGCTATTGGTGGTGTATTTCCCTCAGGAAATAAATTATTTTCTGAGCATAAAACCAGGACAAAGTGAGCAAGTTTTAGAGTAATTCGGACTATCTTCTCAGTCTTGAGCCTTGTTAAAGGAATTCTGAGAGCTGAAATCAAGTAGGGGTGACCCGGGAAGCTGGCAAAAAAAGACAGAAGCAGTCTTCTAAATTGGTCTCGAATTGGTCAGATGCTGTTAATAAATATTTATTGGGTGCTTATTATGTGCGGAATGTGTGCTTCATGCTGAAGCCGGCCATCATTATACCGAATAGAAAGTATGCTAAGCTAGCCTTAGAAAATGTCCACCAAAACCCATGTAGGCAATACAAGGTGATGAAGTTTTTGTCTTTCCCTCTGTACTCTCCTTCCACTCCTCTGCAATCTCCCCATCCCTTATCACGGTATGTTTTCTTCTATAGGAAGCTGATAGTACTGATTTAGCATCAGGGCACAGAACTTTCATTGTTTCGTTGTTTCATCCAGCCGTGAAGCTTCACCCTCCCCTCTCCCAGTTAATACAGAAAACACGCATTTTGCACACTGATGAACTGAAATCCGAGGGGTAAAGTGTGGACATGAGCTAAAAGAGATTATTATCCAGAAGGAATTTGTTTCTTGGAGAATTGTCTGTCCCTACTGTTGAAACTTGAAGCAAAAGATACATATCATATAATACTTGTATCTGTTTTTCCAATTAATTTCTCTAGGAAAAACTTCAGTGGAAGTGAACTAGTCATCACATCTTCTCTCTTGATCTTGGGACTGGAGCTCAGGTGCACCAGCAGTGTTAGTCCTCAGTCTGCCCCACCTGGACTTCAATTGCAGCTTATTGAAAAAGAGGCACTGACTGTTTAACCAGAACCGCAGAGATGTTTGGCCCATTGCACGTGCTGCCTCTGGAGGATTCGTAGCTGGCTACCCATCTTCCTACAGCTTCAATCTCAGGCACATGAGTAGCCGGAGAAAGAGGCAGAAGGTTATCTGAAAAGTGAGGGTGCTGACTAATGCATTAACTGGGCACTGCCTCCCGGGAACACCTAGGGAAGTAAAAAGCAGGACAAGGGCATGCTTGGGGGAGAGACTCAATGGCCAGGTGCCTGGGGTCCCTTGGTTTCTCATCCTGTTCCTTCTAGGTGCTATGCTTCCTTTCTGTTTGGAAAGAAGTTGTGGTGTTAAAGGATTTTTCAGAAAGAGGAAGGAAACAATCACTTTATATCAGCAAAAGGGTTTTTTCTTCGGTTGTAAAGGGTTTTGTTCATTTTCCTTTAACATCCCAGACATCTGTCCCAGGTTCTGCTCCAGCAATTTTGTGATGTAGTCAGGGGTCAGAGTGGCTCCTGTTGCTCAAGGATTTGGAAAGTCCACTTACGGACATTAATTCACGATGGGAGAGGAGGCAGCTTTGCAGGTCTTAGATGGGAGTTTCCTAATCCTTATGAGTTTGAGGCCCCCTTTATACCAGCAGGAAAATTTCCAAGTCACATAATTTTACCTGTTTCTAGTATTAGTTGATTGAGCAAATACTTGTACTAGGAAAAGAAGTGACTGTTGTTTCAAAAACAGTTTAAAATGATTATTTGATCAATCACAAGACCTGAAGACATTTGAAAGTAGCAGTTCAAATGTAGGAAGATCTACTTTTATTCATTATGCAGCCAGTACTTGGTGAGCAAAGGGATTAAAGATCCTTTTGCGCAGCACGCAGAGTTCCTGAGTGTCCACAGTGCAAGGATTTGAAGCCAGTGACTTAGACAATGAATGCTATTAAATAAACGAATGAACAAATACAAAAAAATAAATAACTGGGGGAAAAACAAACCTGGATTTATTAGTAAAACAGAAAGAAGCAGATCTCTTTGCTGAGTCTGAAATTACAATTACTTTTGTTGGTGAATGGGAAATTATTTTGTGATAATTCTTGTTACTGCTCTGAACATCTGTGATGAGTTTAGGGGTACTTGTTGCTTTGGGGTAAACAAACTGTGTTAGTAGAGCAAAAAGATGAGATAGTTCTGCTTTAGAGGTAGATTCTAACTATTAAAATGGGTTTTAAAGATGGTTTTATCTTCGGGGATTCAGGACTACAGACCATGCAAACATTCATGGCTTTGAGATGTAACATTGCCAGGATGGATAGGAATGTCCCAAGTGCCCTTAGCAAGGATGGAAGGTAACTTGATGCCTCCTACTATACCACCTCTAGTGTTGACGGGATGATGGTCACCTGTAAGGTGAGGAAAACACCTGTTTAAAGAGGGATGTCGACTCCTCACGGAGCGGTGTTACAGCTAAGAGCAGGCTCATGACTGCTACTTCTCTATCTTCCCATTCAACTCTGAATCATGCATGAATCCCCATCTGGGATCTCTGAGGGTGATGATGGGGCTTCAAGTGCCATTAAATGGACTTTTGAGCTAAGAATAAAGCATCACCTGAATCTTATCTTGGTTCATCCCTTCTCTTCTCCTTGAAGCCCTCAAGGTCACTGTGCCCACAATGGACAGTGGCACGGGAAGAAAGGCTTTATTTCTTTTCAGTGAGCCTGTGCCTGAAACTCCAATGCAGACCTTTCTAGGCAACTGGACAAGAATCCATGGCTTAGACCTGGGGCGGGGGGTGAGAGCTCAACCCGCCTCTAATCCCAAAGCCCACTTTCAAATTTTACCATCCTTATGGAAACTGTATTAGAAATATAAGGTTAGGATTTAGAACATCCGAGTGTATGTGAGATAGAAAAGAAGGAAAGGAAGCCAGAGCCCAAGGCCGGATTCTGCTCCACGGAGGCAAGACAAACAGAGAAATACACCTGTGTATTTGACCCTCTAACACACAGGGTGAAACACACCCTAAAGTATTAGAGTCTGAACCACTCAGATTGGCAACACGTGCTTTGGGGAGGACCTAGAAAGTAGATGGGAAGAAGGAAGAGATCTCCTTTCTCTATAGTACCAATGGAGCTCATTCTAGAAGACCACTGTCGACTTATGAACTTTACCCTGGAGGATACAGAACTTTGGAAATCTTCACACAATGAAATTTTTTGGCAGATGAAATTCTGCTCACAATCCTCTTGGCACAAGAAGCTGCATGGAAACAGTATTTGACTTCCTGAAGCAGAAAAATAATCAGGCTCATGCTGACGTTTGATGAATTAAGTGAACTGAAGTATGAAGTTTGACAAATTTGTTCATGGAGTTTCCTTCAATCAAGAGGAGAAACAAAATCCATAGGAAGTAAAGTTTTGCTTCATCTCCTACTGCTGTTATTGAAAGAATTATGGAGACTTTTTCTTTTTTTGCAGAAAGCCAGTGAATTGCTTGATTTTATAAAAAGTGGACAAAAGCAGTATCTAACTCTAAGGAAACAAGAATGTTCTAGAACAGTGCTGCCCAATAATGTGTACTTTCCAGTGTGGTAGCTAGCAGCCACATGTGGTTATTGAACATTTGAAATGTGACAGTGTGGCTGAGGCACTGAATGTTTAATCTTATTTAATTTTAGATAGCCGCATGTGTCTAGAGACTACCATATTGGAAAGCACAGTTCTAGAAGAACTGTTTCATCCATGGGTGCTATACTTTTATTAAATATATCATAGACATAAAAGATTATATAATATATACAGTTTAAATGATATTAAAATAATTCACATACCCTCCAACCCTTCCTAAGAAAGAGAATATTACCCAAACCTCTAAGGTTCCCCAAGTGCCCCTGCCTGATCCTTTTGTATCCTATGCCACCCCCAGAGGTGACTGCTCTCCTAAATTTTGTGTTTCTCATTCCCTTAGTTTTTTGGTATGTTTTTACCAAAATTTTTGTGTATTCCTAAACAAAATTTTGTTTCACTTCACATGTTTTGGGACATTTGATAAACAGAATTGTACTGTGTGCATTCTTTGGTGACTTGCTTTTTTAAACAATATTATGTTTAACAGTCACCCATTATTCATGCATAGAGCTGTATGTCATTTTCACTGCTCTTATTAATATACTAACATACTTTATTTAATGGAAGCACAGACTAGGTATTCTTTTGTGCTGTGCTCCAGTATATTAATACACTATAGTTTTTTCATCCATTCTCCAGTCTATGGTAATAGTGTTGTTTCTATTTTCCTGCTATTACAAATACTCAGAATATTTTTCACATGTTCGTAGGGTCAGATAAGAGACACCCTCTTTAGGGTACATGCCTGGGAGTCAAACTGCTAGGTAAGAATGGTACACATATGTTTGCTTTACAAGGTCATCCTAGGTTGTTTTTCAAAGTGGCTGTACCGATTTATACACTCACCAGTAGTTCAAGAAGTGGTTGGTTCTCCATATTCTGGCAATAATCATCTTTGTCAAACATTTTCATTTTTGTTTATCTGGTAGGCATAAAATACCATTTCATTGTATCCTTAATTAGCATACCCAGATTATTAATGGGATCAGGGATATTTTCAGTCTTATAGCTTTTCTTTTGAAATGCCTGCTTGTTTTCTTTTTTTCACTAACTTGTGGAATTTAAAAAATATTCTGGATGTGAATCCTTTGCCAGTCGTGTACTGCAAATATCTTTTCCCTATTTGTGGCTTGTCATTTTATTTTATGGTGTATTTATTAAACAGTAATTCTTAATTTTAACGTACTTAAATTTAGCATATGTTTCCTTTGCTTGTGCATTTGTTATCTTTAAAAAAAATCCTCCCCACTCAGAGGTTGTAACATCTTTCTCTTATATTTTCTTCTTTATGTTTTAGTTTTGTGTTTGCCTTTAAGTCTTTTATCCATCTGTAGTTGATTTTGTTTATGATATAAAATGGGGATACAAATTCATTTCTTTCCATAGGTATAACTATTCATTCTAGTATTAGTTATTGAATAGATGGGTTATTTACTCACTGATCTCCCAGGCCAACTCTTGTTTATGCCGGCCAGTTCTAGGTCCTCTCTTTTCATGTATCTTTCATCTCTCTTTATCTTTCCAAGTATCTTTTCATCTCTCTTGTGTGTATGTGGGCACAATTCCAGACCCTCCCTTATGTTCCCTTAATCTGTTTGTCTAACCCTGAGACAATACTGCCATCTCTTAATTACTATAATGTTGAAATAAGGCAGCCAGACAGAAAATAATAACCAATCTATGCTTCCGTTTACTTTAAAACTCAAAGCAGAATGCTTCACATTCTCTCCAGTGAGGCATAGAGAAGAGCAGGAGATGAAATCATAGAAGTAGTGGCTGGGACAGATCATGGAGTGAGATGGAAGCCACTGGAAGATTTTCCGCAAAGGAGCGACATGACCTGGCTTATGTCTTCAAAGTATCGCTCTGGAGCTTAATTGAGAATAGACCTTTGTGAGGCAAGAGTAGAAGCAGGGAGACCAGTGCAACAATCCAGGTGAGAGAAGATAGCAGATGAGACCAGAGTGGAGGCAGTAAAAGTAGTGACATGTGGTTGGATTCCAGGTATATTATGAAGACCAAGCTGATCATATTTGCTAATGAATCCACTGTGAGGCATAAGAGAAGAGAGGCATCAAAAGAAGAAGAGAGGTATCAAGAATGATACATTAGGGCTTCCCTGGTGGTACAGTGGTTGAGGGTCCGCCTGCCGATGCAGGGGACATGGGTTCGTGCCCCGGTCCGGGAAGATCCCACATGCCGCGGAGCGGCTGGGCCCGTGAGCCATGGCCGCTGAGCCTGCGTGTCCGGAGCCTGTGCTCCGCAACGGGAGAGGCCACAACAGTGAGAGGCCCATGTACTGCAAAAAAAAAAAAAAAAAAAAAGAATGATATATTAATAAAAAAGAATGAAGTAATGCCATTTGCAGCAACATGGTTAAACACTGAGATGATCATACTAAGTGAAGTAAGTCAGACAGAGAAAGACACATATCATATGATATCACTTATATGTAGAATCTTAAAGTGATACAAATGAACTTATTTACCAAAGAGAAACAGACTCACAGACTTAGAAAACAAACTTACGGTTACCAAAAGGGAGTGGGGGTGGTTAACTTAGGCATTTGGGATTAACATATACACACTAGTATATATAAAATAGATAAACAACAAGGACCTACTGTATAGCACAGGGAACTCTACTCAGTATCTTGTAATAACCTGTAATGGAAAAGAATCTGAAAGAGAATATATATATATATATATATATATATATATATATATATATATATATATTCAATATATATATATATAATGTATAACTGAATCACTTTGCTGTACACTTGAAACTAGCACAACATTGTAAATTAACTATACTTCAGTTTTAAAAAAATGATACATTAAGATTTCTGGCTGAGCAATCATAAGGATAGATTATGTAGTGTCTAGTACATATATAATGTATATATGACATATATGGAATATATGTAAAGTACACACACACACATAGTGCCCAGTACAGGTTTGGGACATGGTATGTATATGTGTTTAATAAATAGTCCCTCTCTCTCCCTCATGGGACATGGACATAAAGGACAACCTAGTTCAGACTCTAATATCCTATAGTTCCTTAAAGCTAGAGATACCCTCACACTCAAGTGGTGACCCTGGGTGATGCTTGCCTGATAATGTAGTGAAGATGGAAGAGTGATGTCTATAAGCCTTGATCCTTAGCCGTCTGATAGGCACTAACAATGATGCCCATCTTGGGAAATAATCAGAGTGAACGAGAGTAGCTGTAACGATGTGGCTTCCAAGAGGACATTTTTTTAAGACCAAGAGCTACTTTAGCATGATCCTGAGGGTGAAAGCTTACAGTAGAGAACTTTGACATTTCTCTGTTATCTGGATATAAATAGAACATTTGAGCCCCTTGGAAGAAAGCTTAGGTATTTACCAAGATGACCATTTTCTGCTGCTGCTGCTGAGCAGTGAAATGGTTTCCAAATGCTTTTCTGATTGCATCAGCCCTTTAAGATGGATGTTTTGATATGACCTCGTTGACTAGGTGACTTTCAGAGATGACACACCCAGTTACCAACATGACCCAGTGTCTCCCCACACACCTCAGTCTGCAAAGCCAGGACCAGGCACTGGTTTTCAGGTTAACATTATGAACACCAAATTAACGCGTGGTTGCTACAGAAACCATGTTTTCTCCTTTCTTGGGTTTATAATAGATGTCTAACCAAAAGACTTGGTCAAGAACTGCATCCCTTTGGGCCACTCTCATGCCTTCCGTACCTAACATCACTCATATCCCTGAGGACTCAGATAATTATGGCCAAATTCTACTCTCCGTCTGTTGGGTTAATTGCTAATATAAGGTCAGCAACACTGTATTCTTGACTTGGTGTTCTTTTTAAGACATAAAAAAAAAATACAGGGCAATAATCTGCAGTTAACACTGACTAGGTTGAAACAAAACCAGGAACAACGTGATGCAAAGTATGTAAGAGATGCTTTAATGTGCTTTGAAGATTCTTTTCCATTTGCATCATCAGTCAAGTACAGCAGTTATTTTTATATCGTCATGACTCTAGCTTTTGAAACTTGTAAAAGTAGTATAAAGATAGATCAGGGTACAAAATATAAGGGGTCCCTGTCACCCACTTTTTTTTTCTTTGCCTGTCAGGTTTTTTTTTTAAACATCTTTATTGGAGTATAATTGCTTTACAATGGTGTGTTAGTTTCTGCTGTATAACAAAGTGAATCAGCTATACATATATCCCCATATCCCCTCCCTCTTGCGTCTCCCTCCCACCGTCCCTATCCCACCCCTCTAGGTGGTCACAAAGCACCGAGCTGATCTCCCTGTGCTATGAGACTGCTTCCCACTAGCTATCTATTTTACATTTGTAGTGTATATATGTCCATGCCACTCTCTCACTTCGTCCCAGCTTACCCTTCCCCCTCCCCATATTCTCAAGTCCATTCTCTATGTTTCCATCTTTATTCCTGCCCTGCCCCTAGGTTCTTCCGAACCCTTTTTTTTAGATCCCATATATATGTGTTAGCATACGGTATTTGTTTTTCTCTTTCTGACTTACTTCACTCTGTATGACAGACTCTAGGTCCATCCACCTCACTACAGATAACTCCATTTCTTTTAATGGCTGAGTAATATTCCATTGTATATATGTGCCACATCTTCTTTATCCATTCATCTGTCGATGGACACTTAGGTTGATTCCATGTTCTAGCTATTGTAAATAGTGCTTCAATGAACATTGTGGTACATGACTCTTTTTGAATTATGGTTTTCTCAGGGTATATGCCCAGTAGTGGGATTGCTGGGTCATATGGTAGTTCTATTTTTAGTTTTTTAAGGAACCTCCATACTGTTCTCCATAGTGGCTGTATCAATTTACATTCCCACCAACAGTGCAAGAGGGTTCCCTTTTCTCCACACCCTCTCCAGCATTTATTGTTTGTAGATTTTTTGATGATGGCAATTCTGACCAGTGTGAGGTGATGGCTCATTATAGTTTTGATTTGCATTTCTCTAATGATTAGTGATGTTGAGCATTCTTTCATGAGTTTGTTGGCAATCTGTATATGTTCTTTGGAGAAATGACTATTAGGTCTTCTGCCCATTTTTGGATTGGGTTGTTTGTTTTTTTGATATTGAACTGCATGAGCTGCTTGTATATTTTGGAGATTAATCCTTTGTCAGTTGCTTCATTTGCAAATATTTTCTCCCATTCTGAGGGTTGTCTTTTGGTCTTGTTTATGGTTTCCTTTGCTGTGCAAAAGCTTTTAAGTTTCATTAGGTCCCATTTGTTCATTTTTGTTTTTACTTCCATCTCTCTAGGAGGTGAGTCAAAAAGGATCTTGCTGTGATTTATGTCATAGAGTGTTCTACCTATGTTTTCCTCTAAGAGTTTGATAGTTTCTGGCCTTACATTTAGGTCTTTAATCCATTTTGAGCTTATTTTTGTGTATGGTATTAGGGAGTGATCTAATCTCAAACTTTTACATGTCCCTGTCCAGTTTTCCCAGCACCACTTATTGAAGAGACTGTCCTTTCTCCACTGTACATTCCAGCCTCCTTTATCAAAGATAAGTTGACCATATGTGCATGGGTTTATCTCTGGGCTTTCTATCCTGTTCCATTGATCTATCTTTCTGTTTTTGTGCCAGTACCATACTATCTTGATTACTGTAGCTTTGTAGTATAGTCTGAAGTCAGGGAGCCTGATTCCTCCAGCTCTGTTTTTCTTCCTCAAGATTGCTTTGGCAATTTGGGGTCTTTTGTGTTTCCATACAAATTGTGAGATATTTTGTTCTAGTTCTGTGAAGAATGCCATTGGTAGTTTGATAGGGATTGCATTGAATCTGTAGATTGCTTTGGGTAGTGTAGTCATTTTCACAATGTTGATTCTTCCAATCCAAGAACACCCACACTTTTTTGATGCAGTAAGACATTATGGAGTTCTTGTACATAGAAAGGCAATTGTGCCTGACTCTAGGAAGTATAAAGAGATAAAAAACAGCCCCCACCATTAAGGAGGTTATTATCATGGGGAGATAGAGTTAGAAGCCAATGGTTTTGGCCCATGTTCACTTCCAGGGGGCATTTTGGTAGTGAATAAGAGATGAGTGCTATAGACAGATAATAATACAAATTCAGATTTATTGCATGGTTCTAGTTCTGTGTTCCATGTAACATCTCATTTAATCTTTACTACAAACCTATGAAGCAGGATATTATTTTTATCACCATTTTACAGTCAGGGAAATTAAGGTACAGTCAGGTGAAGTAAATTCCCCAAGGCATACAGGTAGCAAGTGGTACAGCCAGGATCTGGAAGAATCCATGCAGTCCTCCTTCAGAATCTGCATTACAAGCTCTGCATTGTTCTGCCATTCTGATGTCTAAGTGGGAAAATCAACTTTACCACTTACTGTAGTAACAAATTGTGGGTGAAAAGAGAGAACTTTTTATTTTGTGCCCTGGTCTGTCTGTGTACTACTTTTACAAATTTGGAAAGCAGGAGTCATGATAATGTAAAAATAGCTGCTTCTTGACTAGTCAGGTAATGGTTAAAAGATCTTAAATCACATTCAAGTAGCTCTTTCATGCTCCATATTGGAAGAGGGTTGCCTATTGGTTTACAAATGTTTATTGCATGCTTCAAACTTTAAATGTGTTGTCTTAGGAAGAATGCCATATTAAAAACACTTAAGGTTGCTGACTCCATAGTGGCAGATAACCGGATGGACAGCAGAATTTGGACTTAGTGGTATATCTTCAGCTGCTCTAAGAGTTAGTTTGTTCTCTTGTAAAAGGAGAATAATACTATCTACCTTATAGGGTCTTTGTAAGTATTAAATGAGCTATTGAGAATAAAATGCTTAACTTTATGCCTAGTACATAAAAATATACTCCATGATAATGACAGTGGTGATGGTGATGATGATAAAACCCTCTCTGCTGATCACATGCTCAATCTTAGAACCTTAAATTTTAGGACACTTAGCTGAGATGTTCTATGTTTTATACTTAAGAATATAATATTTATAATTAGAAATTGTCCTTCACTGAGCTCTTCTGTGGTCCATTACTGACTTCTACATACTTCATCTTTGCCATCTCTCTAAGACCTTATAAAAGCATTTGAAAGAAATTTTTACCAATTTCCCTATAACCAGAGTTGACTTCAGCAAAACTGGGTGAGAAGATTTCTTCTTAGATGAATGTTCCTTCACCCCCAACTCCCCCAATTGCCCGGACATTAGAATTTGCAGAACATGATTCTGAACAATCTTGTGAACAGATGAGAATATTCCCAGAGTTGAAAGAAATAGTGTGATCATGTTGCCTGTAAGTGGAATATCTCATCTAATTCATTATACATACTGTGCATACATCTACTTCCAGTCTGTATTGTCCACTGTAACCAGGCACACTGAATTTCAATAAATAATTCCCTGGGCATTCTTTATCTAAATTAATTTATAATTGTGTTCACTGAGCATTATGTATTCTTTGTGGTTAGAGATGAGACATCAAGAAAGGCTTCTTTGGATTCTGGAATCCCTTCCATTCACTATCACAGGAAGTATGCTCTCAGATTTTAGAATACTAATTGAAAGTTAAAGCACATTTTAAGAAGTCTGGAATGTATAATTAAACCAAATGGTTAGTCCTACTTGCTGTTGTGTGCATATATAAGCATTTTAATTGTATTCAATTCTATAAAATAGAAACATTTAGTTGCTTTTTTTTTCTTTCAGCTTTCCAAAGCAATATTTATGGGAGTGGGCTAAAACGCAGACTTATAAATAGGACCAAATTTCATTGAATTGGAAGAAAAGTTCACCACTACGAGGGTATGTATTGTGTGTGTTGTTTTTATGCCCATGCACTGTAATCACTCTTAAGGCCCTGAAATGATAAGAGTATTTTTGTGGATCTCATGTAATTCATTTACAGTCACAGCATGAAGGAAAATCTCTCCTGATCAACATATTAGAGTATATAGTGGGAAAAGTAGCATAGCTTTCATTTTAGTAATGAAGATTGGGTGATTTTCTATATTTTAATCTTTTTTTCCCCACATAAGCCTCACTTCCCCTGCCAGTAAACCTCCATTGTTAAAATGTGAAAGAGCTCGAGCGACCAGCAGCTGAATTTTCACTCTAAATTGCTAGCTTGCATGAACTGCCAGCTGCCAATATCAAGCGCTCATCCGTCTCATGACTCACCGTTGACCTCAGTGAGATAAACCATTGGGTGTGGGCCTAATATTGACTTATCCCTGGCTTTGGGGTGTTCAGTAAGTAAGTACCAAGGGCTTAGTGAAGGCTAGGAGAAGCCACCCGGGCGTTAATTAGGCCAGTAGGTGAAAAGTGGAATCCAGCAACATAGATCAGAAATAAAGCCAGGAGACCCATTGGAAGCTAGTCTGGAAACAAACAAACAAACAAAAAAACATCCTGGGTATAGCAATATTAAATCTGATTCAGTTAAGGAAGGTTTTAAATGATGATCCCTCAGTGGTGTAAAAACTGAAAGCAAACTCTCTCTCCGATATTCAGCACTCAGCACACTTCCTTCTAAGCACCCAGTAAATCTCTGGAGGATAATTGAAAGAATGAACGTGAATGTTGAAAGCCGAATTTAGTGTTACATCCACCGCTTTGCCTCTCTATTTTCCTGCATGCCTACTTCTATCTTCTTTCTTATGTTCTCTCTCTCTGTCTCTCTTTCCCTCTCTCTCTCTCTCTCTGTCTCTCTCTCTCTCTCTCTCTCTCTCTCCCTCCCTCTCTCAACTGATAGTCTCTCCTCCCTCATCCATGTGACATGACCATATCATGACTCAACTCCTGAGTTAATATCAACTCTATTGCAAAGACCAACCCAAATGGAACCAAATTTCGTAGTACGAAATAATCTGTGCCCCACCTTCTCAAAAAACTACTGGAGTCAACTTAAAATAAAAATGCATAGACATTTGAATCCAAGCTAGTCAAAAGGAATTTAAATTGTGGTCAATTTAAATTGTGAGAGTATAACAGGAAAGTGAGACTATAACAGGAATAAAATAATGAAATGAAATAGTCACTGTAACTGACATGTAACTTTACCTGGTAGGCAAGATAGTTAGGGAAACACTATAGATCATAAAGCTGTCACCACCTAATAGAAGAAATTGTCATTTTTTAAAAACCAGGTCTTATCATAATGCTTGACACATAGTAGGTACTCAGTAAACATTTGTCAGATGACTGAAAGAAGGTAAACAGTTTCATGGAAAAAATGTAACATTATATGCACAGAGAAACACGTTCACACAAATAAGATACAAGTCAGTGTGAGTATTTTTCACCCAACTAGCAATACAATAGGGGCTACTTCAACCACATCTCTGTACAAAATACAGATATCTTTTCCGTAAGGATTCTGATACAAGCTGAGAGGTAACATGGGACAGTAGTTCAGAGAAGGCTTTAGTCCTCCTTACAACGACTTTGGCTATATATAGCAGAAATGGATTCAAGTGGACCAAACTAGTGTAAACGAAAAAGCCACTACTTATTATTAAGATACAATAAACTGGGGCTTCCCTGGTGGCACAGTAGTTAGGAATCCACCTGCCAATTCAGGGGACACGGGTTCGAGCCCTGGTCTGGGAAGATACCACATGCTGCAGAGCAACTAAGCCCATGAGCCACAACTCCTGAGCCTGCGCTCTAGAGCCCGTGAGCCACAACTGCTGAAGCCCGCATGCCCAGAGCCCATGCTCCGCAACAAGAGAAACCGCTGCAGTGAGAAGCCCGTGCACTGTGAAGAAGAGTAGCCCCTACTCACTGCAACTAGAGGAAGCCCATGCACAGCAACCAAGGTCCAATGCAGCCAAAAAAAAAAAAAAAGATACAGTAACATAGACCCCAAAGGCCTTGGGAAGAGATTAGAATGAGGGCTTAAGAAACCATCTGCATTCTGTCCCTTTCTCATCTCTGCATCACTCTACAAGCCTTCCTCATTTCTTTCTCTTTTTCTCTAAGTTTCTTTTTTTTTAAATATTTATTTGGTTGCACCAGGTCTTAGTTGTGGCTCGCCGGCTCTTTAGTTGCAGCACATGGGCTCCTTTAGTTGCAGCAGGCGGGCTCCTTAGTTGCAGAAGGTGGGACCCTTAGTTGTGGCATGCAAACTCTTAGTTGCAGCATGCATGTGGGATCTAGTTCCCTGACCAGGGATCGAACCTGGGCCCCCTGTATTGGGAGCGCCGAATCTCATCCACTGTGCTACCAGGGAAGTCCCTTTCTCTAAGTTTCTTCCTCTCCCTTCTCCTGGGATTCCCTGCTCTTTAATCTCCATGGTGAAAAACAGGATCACACCACCATTCATGGATTCATATTGCCTTCTTTTAAGTAAGGAGTCCTGATGGAAACTGGAATCTCAGTTCAAATTCTAAGTTTTCAGGGAAGGTCCTCTCTTTTGTCCAGTCTGACTCACACATTCAAGTCTGGACCAATCGACTGTGCACAGGAAGCCAAGGCCATATCACAGAGAATGGTTGCCAGGGTACTGCTCTTACCTTTTGGGTGATGTCCTGAAGAAGGATTCTACTGTAGCCAAGATAATATTATTGAATTCATTGCTTTGAGGGGATCTAACACTTAACACAAGGCTAGAAGCAAGAGATCCTAGAATTATTGTTGGATAACCTAGACCATCTCTTGCAAGTATACCCCTTCCCAAACGTGATTTGGCCAAAGCTGCATATCAGTACAAAAATAAGCTTTCCAATGGGCATCTGATATGTATATACTTTGTGTTGTTAATAGAAATGAGACCCCATATGCTCTTGCTTTCAGATGACTATGTGGAAAGTTTAAATAAATGTCTTTTTTTTTGAAAATTAAAGAACCTGGCTTTTATTCTCAGTTAGATTAAAAAGTCATCCTACCTTTATTTTTTTTTAGTTTTTATTGGAGTATAGTTGATTTACAATGTTGTGTTAGTTTTTGCTGTATAGCAAAGTGAATCAGTTATACATATACATACATTCACTCTATTTTAGATTCTTTTCCAATATAGGCCATTACAGAGTACCGAGTAGAGTTCCCTGTGCTGTACAGTAGGTCCTTAGTTATCTATTTTATATATAGTAGTGTGTGTATGTCAATCCCAATCTCCCAATGTATCCCTCCCCCTTTCCTCCCCCCGTACCGGTAACCATGAGATTGTTTTCTACATCTGTGACTTTGTTTTATAAATAAGTTCATTTCATCCTACCTTTAAATGGAAATGGGCCTCAGATGGTCTTGAGCACAGAGTCCAAATTTTTCTTAGAAAAGAACTTAAAGTCTGCTCTAAGTCCTGCATGAGAACACAGAGATCCCACCCACTCCCCAAATAAACAGATTATGGGATATAGGAGAAATATTTTGACCTTGGAAGCTTTACAGGGAAGTGTTAGGGTCAACTGCCATGAGTACCATAGCACCCTTCTGGCCCTGATGAATGTCTGGGTTACAGGTAAAGGAGAGAAAACATGTGATGACATCAGATTCCCAAATATCTTTCCCTTGAAAGCATGCATGACATAGGTGTTAATCAGCTTATAATAACCAAGAGACAACAGTTGCGTGTAGTGTGGCCAGAATGCAGGGTTCTTAGGATAGGAATGAGTCCCCTATCCCCATGTATTAAAACATTCAAAGCTGTTCCATTCTTACCATGGGTAACACAGAATTTTCAGGGAGGTCTAGACTTACCTGTTTCCCCCTTCCTCTTTCTTCACAGCCAAAAACAAACTGGATAGAATGGTTAAACGTCACATTCATGCACTGGGGGGAGCGAAGGTAATATAACAACTTGCTCCTTTGTCCAGTTCCCACCAAACATATAAAATTTCCGAAAATGTTTCACTCTCTGCTTGTTGTAGTGAAATTTCCAGTAGCATGAGGCACAGTACTAAACACAGGCCAGTAGACTCAGGCTGAGACCTAGCAGACCCTTGGAGGAAGAAATGATTAATAGTATCAGACTGACATCCTTGAGGGACTGATCTCCTATCTCTGAGACAACAATAATCGAACTTTACAGAAGAAACAGCACCACTAGACTGAGACTTGAGCCATCTTACTGCATCCTTAAGAAACGGAGGAACTAACAGAACAGCTTTAGAATCGCAGTCAGGAAACACGCCAGTAAGACAATGGTTGGCGTGCACTTGGCAGGCTTTAGGGAGACGCCAGCTGAATCCAATATGTTCATTACACAATGCAAGCAAAATCTGAGCAAGTGGAAACCCAGCTGAAGCAAATGTAGCTGGAAAGCAGTAATAAAAACACAATCAGGAAATGGGGCAAATGTGGTTAGAAAGCAGTACTAAAAATCAGTCAGGGAACTTGGGGATTTCTTAGGGCTTGTGAACCAAATAAGAGAGACTGGGATATATAGGGCAGTGGTTCTCAAACTTGGTCCCTGGAGGAGCAGCATTAGTTTGCCAGCTTGTTAGCAGTGCAGTTTCTTAGCCTTGTCCCAGTCTTGCTGAATCAGAAACTCTGGGGACGGGGCTCAGAAAGTTGTGATTTAACAAGTACCCCAAGTGAATGGTTATGAAGAGGCATTTATATAGTTCACTTGATTTGTCATCGGTGATGACAAATCCAGGGAGTAGTTGGGATAGAAACCAGATGCTGATGAGCTGGAAACCGTACTGGCCATTACTGCTACTCTCTGTATGTTTCCACTTCTCAGTCTCCTAGGATCCCGGTGAGATGGCACTTCTTGACCCCACTGTGGTCGCCAGCTGACTAGTTTTGGCCAATGAGTTGTGAGGGGAAGTCACGTGTATCCCTTTAGGGTTGAATATTTCATGATAACCTTCAGATTATTTCCCTCCACCACAGCAACCAGCAAGTTTCGTTGTGTGCTCCTTCATCTGGATGGAGCCAGAAGTGAGGAGACCTGCATAAAAGAAAGTGAATCTTTCCCATCATAAAAAAAGAGGTATTTATTAAGCATGCAGGGAGAAACATTATATATTTGTCATGTATAGATGGGAGAAGAAACAAAAATGTTTGAATAAGTGTACTATAAGCATATTCCCTAGAGTTCTGATTTCAAAAGCCAGGTCATGACACATTACTGGGTTGTGAAATACATCTGAGTCACTGATCAGCGTTTAGAAAAGTTGATTAGAAAATATCTATTGAACTTAAGGTATTTTCTCCTTGAAATCTTCTTTTCAGTCATCTGTCTTTGTGTAAATGTATGTATGTGTGTGTGCAACTGGGATGTAAAGATTATTTATTACCTTGGATAGAGGTCAAAATGTTGCAAAACCCACTTCTCTAAGACAGTGATTCTTTTTTTAAAAATTTATTTTATTGAAGTATAGTTGATTTACAATGTTGTGTTAATTTCTGCTGTACAGCAAATTGATTCAGTTATATATATATATATATATATATACACACACACATACATATATATATATACATTCTTTTTCATAATCTTTTCCATTATGGTTTATCACAGGATACTGAATGCTGTTCCATGTGCTAAACAGTAGGACCTTGTTGTTTATCCATCCTATATATAATAGTTTGCATTTGCTAATCCCAAACTCCCAATTCTTCCCTCCTCCATCTCCCCCCCCTCTCTATGACTAAGACAGTGATTCTTAAACTTTAATGTACGTAGAAAGTACCCAGGTGTGTTGAAGATGAATTTCCAGGCCCCAGGCAGAGGATGTGGTATGCTAGACCTGAGGTGGACCTAAGAATCTGCATTTTAACCCGTGCGCCAGCTGATTCTGATTCAGGTTGTCTGCAGATCCACTTCGAGCAAGTTTCTAGGGTAGACATTGTAACTGATATTAATGATAAAAATTTAATAATTCACATTAAATATTTTTGAGCCCCAATTAAGGCTAGGCTAAAGGTTGTGGAGTTTATAAAGTTTAATTAGACATGGATCCTTCCCTCAAAGACGTAAACAAATTTAAAGAAGCAGTCTTTATTGTTGGGCCTGCCTGATTTGGAAAGTCTACAAAAGACAAAAAGGGTAAAATATCCCTGGGGATGTTATTTGCCACTTACAATCCACTTAGTAAGGGAAAACATATGGGGCGATCAGAATCTCTGATAACACATACAGTGCCTTTGTGAGTAGTAAAAAGGGGCACCTATTCTGGGCAAATGAATTAAGAAAACACACACCTAATGGGTGGACCATCTAGAAAGAGTTGCCCCTTCCTCCATATTAATGTAGGCTCAGGCCAGCACCATGGTTCTGTGTGGTCGATTGCAGCAAGGGCCACAAAGTATTCTTTTCTACCCATACTCTTTGGTACTGCTCTCCCACACTAATTCTAGACTGTTGTTAAGACTTGATTTAGCCAGTGGGACATCTGCAAACATGATGCAAGCAGAGATTTGAAAAGGGCTTATACTCTGGAGTTTGCCCTCTTGCTGTTCTCAGTAACTTTTCTTACCACGTAAACAGTCCATCCAGGTTAGCCAGATGGATGGTGAGAGTCTCTAAGGGGAGAGGTCTCAGTCATCCCAGCCATCCGAGCTGAGGCCATCCTAAACCAGCCAGCTCCAGCCCATTCATCAGCTGACTATAGATGAAAAAGCAAGCTAGCCAAGATCAGCCAAGCCTAGAAGAACCACCCAGCTGAGCCCAACCCATATTGCCAACCTATAATAATGAGCAAAAAAAAAAGGTTATTGTTTTAAGCCACCAAGGTTTGAGGTATTTGGGTGTTTGGCAAAGGCTAATGTGACACTTAGCCAGTAAGCTCTGACTGGAAACAGTCCTCATTCAAGCCCCCAAGCCCAATAATCTGTACAGGACACAAGCTGCACCATTAAACATGGCAGCCTGAGGTGCAAACTATGTTAAGTCAGATTAAGCTGTAAAGGCTGCAGGGCAACCACCAATAAATCTCTGCCTGGTAGAGTAGTTGGATTCTGACTGTCTGGTCATATAGGAGAGAGTGAAATGACTCAAGAAGAGCCTGCTGGGCTGGGAAATTAGATGGTCTAATGATAAGATCAGACTCAGTGAATGCATAATAGATTGTACATCATCACAAAAATTCCAGATTGACTGTTGTAATGAAGGCAGTCATTGTACACACATGGCCTCTTAGGCATAAGAATTGCTTTGGGCATTTTTATTAAGAAAAGTATGCATATTTAGAAGATATAATTACTTCAATATTTTATTATCCATCTGGATCCTGTGCAAAACCATTCTCCAAATGTGTTCCTATGTAACAGAGCAGCAGGAAACAGCCAGAGAAGCTCCAGTGACAATTTCCCCTCACTCTCTACATGTTATCACGCCATCAAATATGAAGGGAAAAAACTGGAATCTCTCTTCCATATTTTCTTCAATTTGGAAAGTTTTCCTTTTCCTTTTAAAATCTGGAACAGTTTCCTTTCATGATATTCACAAATACCTGCACTGATCACAGAAAAAGGAAAATCATATCCCTGCACAGTCCCCTGTGTGCAGAAATGAAGTCTGAGCAGGCTGGTTTATCATTCTAAACTGGAAGTAGACAACTGTGGAATTTAGAGATGAATTGCATGCATAGAAAATGACAAGACACAGAAATGCCCACAGCACAAGGGCAGCACCTTATACACCTGTTGGGGTTGGGAGGAATCCTGGAACAACCCTGAGAGAAATCAGCAATGCTGGTGTTCTTTAATGGGGTCCATGGATACACCGTAGCTGGGATGCAGAACCACTGGGATTAAGCGCAACAATTCATGTGAACGAATGTGTGTGCTTTTACCTGTGGAGAGGGTTCAGTTGCTTTCATCAGATTCCTAAAGGGATCTTTGTCCTCACTACCCTTCCCCAAGAGTTAAAAACCACTACAGTAATGGAATCTTAATTTGTGAGCATCTCACTTCATTAGAGGATGACTTGGTTTTCTTTCTTTTTTTTCTTCCTTTTCTTTTCTTTGACAGCTTTATTGAGGTATAATTGATGCACAAAAAACTGCTCATGTTTAAGGTATACAATTTGATGAGTTTAGACATATGCATCCACCCATGATACTATCCCCACAATCAAGGGAATAACCGTATCTATCACCTCCAGAAGTTTCCTTGTGTCCCTTGTGTGTGTGTGTGGTAAGAACATTTAACATGAGATCTACCCTCTTAAGAAATGTTGAAGGGCACAACACCATGTTGTTAACTATAGACAGTATGCTGTACATCAGATATCTAAAACTTATTCATCTTTCATACCTGAAATTTAATACCTATTGAACAACAACAACTTATGGGGAGCTCTTGTTCAACTGTTTTTCTTTTTAAACCAGACCCTGATTGTCCTTTACACAGAAGTACTTTGCACTCCATATGTAACATGAATCTTTTCTTTCCTTGATTTTCCCCTGCTCTACCATTCTCACACAACAAAATTAAAGTGTTGCTGTTTTTTCATCATGCAACGCAATCTCCTTTTTCATTGTGTATGTATAAAACCGAGTTACTGCAACCCTTGTTGGTTCTCAGGTGATCCCATTCCAGGGACATCTGCAGTAGTTTGTGATTCTCCCACAGAATTTCAAATTAGCTGGAAATATGTGGAAAAACATCTTCCAGGCAATGAAATGAAGCTATGGGGTAAAATTGACCAGACTACCTCATTTATTAGCTGTGTAAGTTGGACCATTGCTTACCATCTATATGTATTAGTTTTTTCCTTATAAAATGAAGATAGGGGCTTCCCTGGTGGCGCAGTGGTTGAGAGTCCGCCTGCCGATGCAGGGGACATGGGTTCGTGCCCTGGTCCGGGAGGATCCCACATGCCGCGGAGCGGCTGGGCCCGTGAGCCATGGCCACTGAGCCTGCGCGTCCGGAGCCTGTGCTCTGCAACGGGAGAGGCCACAGCAGTGAGAGGCCCGCGTACCGCAAAAAATAAATAAATAAATTAATTAATTAATAATAAAATGAAGATAGTAATGATCACTAGCTAAGTATATTGTTGAAGCATTAAATAAGGCAATCTTTTTTTATTGAAATATAGTTGGTTTACAATGTTGTGTTAGTTATTGGTGTACAGCAGAGTGATTCAGTTATATATATATACACACACACATATATGTATATGTTCTTTTTCAGGTTCTTTTCTGTTATAGATTTTTACAAGATATTGAATATAGTTGCCTGTGCTATACAGTAGGACCTTGTTGTTTATCTATTTTATATATAGTAGTATATATTTATTAATCCCAAACTCCTAATTTATCCCTCCATCAGTTTCCCCTTTGATAACCATAAGTTTGTTTTCTATGTCTGTGAGTCTGTTTCTGTTTGGTAAATAAGTTCATTTGTATCATATTTTAGATTCCACATATAAGTGATATCATATACTTGTTTTTCTCTGTCTGACTTACTTCACTTGGTATGATAATCTCTAGGCCCATCCATGTTGCTGCAAATGGCATTATTTCGTTCTTTTTTTAAATTAATTTTTAATTGGAGTATAGTTGATTTACAATGTTGTATTAGTTTCTGCTGAAGAGCAAAGTGAGTCAGTTATACATATACATATATCCATTCATTTTTCAGATTCTTTTCCCATATAGGTCATTACAGAGTATTGAGTAGAGTTCCCTGTGCTTTACAGTAGGTTCTTATTAGTTATCTATTTTATATATAATAGTGCGTATGAGTTATCTATTTTATATATAGTAGTGTGTATGTGTCAATCCCAGTCTCCTAATTTATCCCCCCTACCTTTCTCTCTTGGTAACCATAAGTTTGTTTTCTACATCTGTGACTCTATTTCTGTTTTGTAAATAGGTTCATTTGTACCACGCTTTTTTTATGACTGAGCAATCTTTTAAAACACAGAGCAGAGTACCTAGAACATAATAAGTCTTCAATAAATACTGGCTGTTAGGATTAGAAATAGCCTACCTCAGCATTTGTTGGTTTATGTTTCCCACATACCATTTACATGCCCCAAGCCAGGAACACAGAGCCTCTGAGTCAAAAAGAAGAAAGAGGACTGTAATCACATTGTGATCTGTAGTGTCACGACTAGTACTTAAATGAGAATAGAGTCTGTGTATTACGCTCTCAGCCTTATGCTTGTTCAAGATACTACGATACCACGTCTGTTGAAGGTGCCCTTCTGAGTCTGCTCCGTGCTACTGTGGCTTTCCATCACCATCAGTCAGGGCAACACATGTTAATTAAGCACTTTACTGTTTTTGCACATGATTTATTAGGTCTGTTTTCGTTAATGTGTTTGATCAAAAAGAAAAGTAATTAAGTGGGGAACAGTGGCGGCAAGACATACGCGGCATCAATTATTAAAAATAAAAGTTCTTAGGATGAGAGCCTGAGCATTCATCCTTAAGCCATCTGTGGTGTGGGCCTCAGCTGACGGCAAACCATCTGAACAATTACTACCTCTAATTCTTAGATTCACTGTTAATTTTTTAAGAGTGTTAAAGGGAAATATATTTTGATATTTACAGTGAAAATACCAGTAGCTGGCAAAGGAAGACGGGCATTGTACAATCTTCTCTTTATCCGTTAATCATAGAAAATCAGTAAAACTCCTCTCCAGTCAAAAACCTGTGATTTGTCCTTTAAATATCAGTAATACAACTTTGTAAGATAGACATCTCAGAAAATAATGACTGCACAAATTTAATGGGGAAAAACACATTTTTAAGAGAAAAAAAATACCCACTATTTCTTCCTTGAATAACTTGTTTTTCTAATAGAAGGAATCATTAGAAGTTAGAAGGCAACCCCAGAGGTCATTGTGTGGATCCCTCATTTTTCTAGGCAGGGTTATAAACAAAATCTCCTAGCATTTTTTCTAGCCTTTTCAATAAAAGCACCCCAAGGTGGAGACTCTTACTCAGGTATTATGATTAATCCTGCTGTTCTGACGAATCAATAAAATGAAAATCATCATCTCCTACCCTCAAGAGATATTTAAGAGGCTATGGGTTCTCAATATCTCAAAGTCGATGAGTTTTAATTATTGGAGTCAATTTAATGACACTTAAAGAGTCACCATCAATTATGTTTGCAACAGGGTAGGGTATAAATATACAAACAAATTGGATGCCACTGCCAGGGAATATTCAGATATGGCAAGAATTCAGCCTTAGACTATAAGAATAATGTATCTTACTATAATGAAGCTAATTTTCTACTTTGCAATTTATTACTATCTTTCATTTTGAGACTATTTTTAAGCTTCAGTATTCTACTTTATACTAGAAAAATTTTGTATTTGAAGGTCCTAATATTAAAAAATGGGCCAAATGTGAAAGCGGCATGGCCATATGCAAACTGGAACATGACCTGCTGAATGGGAGGTAAAAATCTTGACTTAAGGATGAAAATAATATAGGATATACTTTGATTTGTAGAAGGATCTCTTTGAAAATTTAATGGTTGTGACTCTCTTAATAATTATAAATTATAATTATAATTTTTTCTGTTCTTCCTTACTTTTCAAATCAAATTCTACATTAAAAGTACATTGGGCTTCCCTGGTGGCGCAGTGGTTGAGAGTCCACCTGCCGATACAGGGGACACGGGTTCGTGCCCCGGTCCGGGAAGATCCCACATGCGGCAGAGCGGCTGGGCCCGTGAGCCATGGCCGCTGAGCCTGCACGTCCGGAGCCTGTGCTCAAAAAAAAAAGTACATTGACTTTGAAATTAGAACAAGATCTGTTTTTTAAAACAGATTTTATCAAGGTAAAACAGTAATAAATTAAAAATAGTAGAAACCTCACTATTTTTTAATTTCAGTTTTTGGTGTAGGTAGATTTCTAGATATTCCTGATTTAACTTTAATAGTAGGATATTGTACCAAAAATGGAAGTAGCCTTAAAAAGCATCTGCGGGGCTTCCCTGGTGGCGCAGTGGTTGGGAGTCCGCCTGCCGATGCAGGGGACGCGGGTTCGTGCCCCGATCCCGGAGGATCCCGCATGCCGCGGAGCGGCTGGGCCCGCGAGCCATGGCCGCGGAGCCTGTGTGTCCGGAGCCTGTGCTCCGCAACGGGAGAGGCCACAGCAGTGAGAGGCCCGCGTACAGCAAAAAAAAAAAAAAAAAAAAAAAAGCATCTGCATTTCCCAAAGTAAGTTCCATAGAACATTAATCTTTTGAAATGGTCTTTATAAAAAGGGTTCCACAATCAGATAAGTTTGGTGAATACTACTCTCCATATTCAGAGGCTCCACGTAAAGAATTCAAGAAGCTTGCCTCTAATGAAACCTGTTTAAGTGTACTTAACTGCAATATCTGCATACCTCATTTAACCACAGATAGCAATTTTCCATGTAACTTCAATTAACATCCTGTCACACTTTGGGAAATGTTAATCTAGATTAATCCTCTCAAGAAGGAAACTTATTCAGAGAGCTATTGCCCTAGGTCCAACAGCTAGTTAATGGCGACATTGGCTTGGAACTCAGATATTCTGACTCCCTACCGAGTGCTCACTTTTATTAAACCCAAGTGTTCAACATCTTTACTTAAAGATGAAGAGGGGCCAAGTCCTCCTTCCATATCCATCCAATAGTCCTTTCCTCACCTCAAGGAAACAGAGCAGGGAAGATTCCTTCTGACATTTCCTTGCAAGATTCAAGTCAACCTAATGCTGTGATACATCCACATGTCTTAGAACATTTGGATGATTATAAGCAGACTTGAATAGTTCATCAGCTGACCCACTTAAGCAGGAAAATCCTGCCTTACCCTTTGCTACTACCATTCCTGCAATTTGATGTGCTCCTTTTCCCCCCAATAACCTTGAAGTAGAAGATGTTTTGTCTTTAAACACTAATGCCTCTTGAAGGCCATTTATGTCACACTTCAGGAGTTTTTTGTCATTACCTGAGGAATCATGAGAGAGTGAAAATCTCTATCCATCTGGGGACTGAAATGGAATCCATGTTCAAAACAGTTACTGCTTATCTCTACTAGTTCTGTTTTCTTATTGTGCATAGCTTAAATGATTGGACATGCAGGCCCATCACATCTGCACACCTGATTTGCAGTGTTTTGCACAGTGATAGTAAATTATTTGTTGTTCATTTACTGTCTAAAAATCCAGACCTTCCCATATTTCCTTCATTGTCTGGTTACTTTCTTCTTCTTTACTTTTTCTTCCTTTTTAATCTAAGACATTTAAGGAACAGTTAGCACCTCTGTGCGACAATATGGCTCCACTCCTTATGCTGTGGTGTGTGGAAGAGCAGTTCAGCCATTGCTTTGGGAGTTGTTTTAGAAATACAGAATCTGGGGCTTCCCTGGTGGCACAGTGGTTACGAATCCTCCTGCCAAGGCAGGGGACACAGGTTCGAGCCCTGGTCTGGGAAGATCTCACATGCCGCGGAGCAACTAAGCCTGTGCGCCACAGCTACTGAGCCTGTGCTCTAGAGGCCACGAGCCACAATTACTGAGCCCGCGTGCCACAGCTACTGAAGCCTGCCCGCCTAGAGCCTGTGCTCCGCAGCAAGAGAAGCCACCGCAATGAGAAGCCCGCGCACCGCAACCAAGAGTAGCCCCCGCTCGCCGCAACTAGAGAAAGCCCGCGCACAGCAACAAAGACTCAACGCAGCCAAAAATAAAATTTATAAAAAAAAGAAATACAGAATCTCTGAAAAGATGCTTAACGTCACTAATTATTAGAGAAATGCAAGTCAAAAACTACAATGAGATATCACCTCACACCAGTCAGAGTGGCCATCATCAAAAAATCTACAAACAATAAATGCTGCAGAGGGTGTGGAGAAAAGGGAACCCTCTTGTACTGTTGATGGGAATGTAAATTGATACAGCCACTATGGAGAACAGTTTGGAGGTTCCTTAAAAAACTGAAAATACAACTACCATATGACCCAGCAGTCCCACTACTGGGCATATACCCTGAGAAAACCATAATTCAAAATGACACATGTACCCCAATGTTCAGCCAGGACATGGAAACAACCTAAATGTCTTAACGATAGATGAATGGCTAAAGAAGATGTGGTACATATATGCAATGGAATATTACTCAGCCATAAAAAGGAACGAAATTGGGTCACTTGCAGAGATGTGGATGGACCTAGAGTCTGTCATACAGAGTGAAGTAAGCCAGAAAGAGAAAAACAAATATTGTATATTAACACATATATGTGGAATCTAGAAAAATGGTACAGATGAACCTATTTGTAGGGCAGGAATAGAGACGTAGATGTATAGAACGGACATGTGGACAATGGGGAAAGGGGAGTGTGGGACGAATTGGGAGATTAGGTTTGACATAAATACACTACCATGTGTAAAACAGATCGCTAGTTGGAACCTGCTGTATAGCACAGGGAGCTCAGCTCGGTGCTCTGTGATGACCTAGATGGGTGGAATGGGGGCGTGGAGTGGGAGGGAGGTGCAAGAGAGAGGAGGTATATGTATACATATAGCTGATTCACTTCATTGTACAGCAGAAACCAACACAACATTGTAAAGCAATTATACTCCAATAAAAAAAAAAGAAATACAGAATCTCAGGCCCCACCCAGACCTACTGAGTCAGACTCTGCATTTTAACGTGATCCTCATGGGATTGTGTGCACCTTAATATCAGGAAAGCACTGGTCTAGGGTATATTCCAATGCAAGGAATTAATTTGGGAGGCAGAAGCTGGAAAGAATTATGTTTACTCGTCAACTCCTTCTGAGCTCAAGCATTCTTTTTGGTTCTGAAATAGACACCAAAGCTAATATATTAGGTGTGTGAGCTTTTAAGTCTGTGAAACAGAAACAAACCTGGAGACTTTTTGAAACATTTGAAAGGAAGCATTAAAATACAGGCCACAGTGACTAATTTAGTCAATTTTGCTTTGATGTAAAATAAGCTAACAGGCAGCTTCCTTTCCCGCTCTGAACTGACAACCCAGCAGCACAGCTCAGCATCAACCAGAGCTAAGGAGGGGTGTGGATAGAATAAATGCAGCCCTCTCATTTCCCCCTGCAGAACCATCCTGGGTGAGGCATTAGCGTGCACAGCAGAGATGTGGTCAGTCCTTGGTTTTCTTCTATCCAGGCATGTCCACTCTGTATTTCACTGCCGCTATCTTCTTGGGACTAATGGGGAAAAGGAAATCAAGTCTTTAACACTTCCTTGATTTAAACAAAACCCCCCCAAAAGTGCGATTTTCCTCAGGATACCAACAAGTGGTGTGTGTGACTGTATTCTGATCTTATTTGATAAGGCTGCAATTGATTTCTTTTTCCATGCATTTTTTTAACATCTTTATTGGAGTATAATTGCTCCACAATGGTGTGTTAGCTTCTGCTGCACAAGAAAGTGAATCAGCTATATATACACATACAGCCCCATATCCCCTCCCTCTTGCATCTCCCTCACACCCTCCCTATCCCACCCCTCTAGGTGATCACAGAGCACGGAGCTGATCTCCCTGTGCTGTGCAGTTACTTCCCACCAGCCATCCATTTTACATTTCGTAGTGTATATATGTCAATCCCACTCTCTCACTTCATCCCAGCTTACCCTTCCCCCTCCCTGTGTCCTCAAGTCCATTCTCTACATCTGCGTCTTTATTCCTGTCCTGCCCCTAGGTTCATCAGAACCATGTTTTTTTAGATTTCATATATATGTGTTAGCATACGGTATTTGTTTTTCTCTTTCTGACTTACTTCACTCTGTATGACAGACTCTAGGTCCATCCACCTCACTACAAATAACTCAATTGCGTTTCTTTTTATGGCTGAGTAATATTCCATTGTATACATGTGCCACATCTTTATCCATTCATCTGTCGGTGGACACTTAGGTTGCTTCCATGACCTGGCTATTGTAAACAGAGCTGCAATGAACATTGGGGTGCATGTCTCTTTTTGAATTATGGTTTTCTCAGGGTATATGCCCAGTAGTGGGATTGCTGGGTCATATGGTAGTTCTATTTGTAGTTTTTTAAGGAACTTCCATACTGTTCTCCATAGTGGCTGTATCCATTTACACTCCCACCAACAGTACAAGAGGGTTCCCTTTTCTCCACACCCTCTGCAGCTTTTATTGTCTGTAGAATTTTTGATGATGGCTATTCTGACCGGTGTGAGGTGATACCTCATTATAGTTTTGATTTGCATTTGTCTAATGATGAGTGATGTTGAGCATCCTTTCATGTGTTTGCTGGCAATCTGTATGTCTTCCATACCACCCTATCTCGTCTTTCTATGCATTTTGAAGTGCTGTATCTTAGCAGTAGCTTTCTCTAAGGAACTTTACACAGGCAGCTCATTACACCATGAAAAACACCCCTGGAAGGTAAAGGATCAATATGTATTATGCTCAATCTTAGAGCAGTTGGAGACAATGCATAGAGAGAGCTAAACGTGGTGAGTGGAATTTCACACTACTAGCTCTTAGCTATATACCCTATGTAGTGGTGTCCCTAGACTCCATTTTTTTAGAATTAAGGAAAACTAACTTCCTAGTTTCATTAGGTTTGCTGTTAGGTAGTCCTAACGATCCTTTCAGAGTATAATAAGGAAATAGATGGATGCCAAGAAGCCGTGAAGATGCATCTTAGTCAACACAAATTTCAGGGGTAATGAATAACTAAATTTCCAAGCTATTGGTACCATGCATGCTGATGGCCCTGTTATTTGGCTCTTAATTACTTAATTGTTAATTAACTTTTCACCAGCTCATCTGTGGTCAGTGGATATTCATGCACTTTCAAGTCTACATCTAGTGTGGGGATTCTGAATATTCCTGCTGAGGGGTTATGCCTTAGCCAAAAATCACAATCCAGGGTTAAACATCCAAAATCAGACAGGCAAGGAAATTTGAGGCAGAAATTAGGTGTAGGTTGCCTGGCATGGAATAAAATCTAGAATACAAAGTCTGGAATAAAACAATAGGCATTGATATATTTCTCAAGGGCAAGCACTTGGGCCCATTTTTATTTGAATTTGAAATCCATGGGTATATATCCCACCAGGATGTCCAGGGATCTGTTCAAACTAAACAAAATTGTGATAAGGTAAAATGGAGAATGTGCCACTCCTTCCATAAAGCGTATTTTTACTTTACCTCTGAAGTCTTAATCTAAAGAAGAGATTAATTGGTGGAATTCACTCTTATTGAGATCAAGAACTAGCAAAGAATTTGAAGCAAAGAGGCTTTTGGTTTCCTTTAATACATGTCATCCAAGCAACTGCCAAGTCTGACTGTATTTAAAGCAAGCCTTACTGAAAGTAGAGGACACTGGAGTGAGACCTCATTTTTCCCACACCTAGGATAGGATATCAGCCTTCCTAAATACAGATATTTTTTCGATACAATAGCTGGTATAGTTAAGTATGTTCAAATTATGCTTTGCCCAAGGCATTTAAAAGCATGCAAGAGAATTGCAGTTATATGCCAATAGCTTTGAAAATATGCATGATTGGAATATTTTTCAAAGAAAACAAAAATTATTAACTCTGACCCAAGTACAGTTAGAAAGACTTAGTAGACCATAAAATAAATTTTTTTTTAATTGTGAAACTTCTCCCTTCCCCTGCAAAAGCCATCATGCCCAGCTCGTTCTACGGAGCAGTGCTACCATATCTTTAAAGAAAAGATAATCTGTGTTCTATTTAAACTGTCCCCAAAAAAGAAAAAGATAAAAGTCCAAATTTACTTCTAAGAGACTAAGCTAACTGACATGCTAATCAGGTGACAGCCCTATTGCCCGAAAGAAAACTATTGACAAATCTTATTTATGAATAATACTGCAAACATTAGCAAATTGAATATTAAAGTGGATTCTAAAAGAATAATACACCACACATCAGAAATACAAGGATAATTCAACATCAGGAAACAGTTTACAAATGAAACAGAAAAAAACCATATCATCATTTTAATAGGTTTATGTGCTAAAATTAAACAGAAATTCATGATAGGATTATTAGTAAGTGATGAATAAAAAAGTGTCCCTTTAACGGGCGCAAACATATTTATCAAGGACCAAGAACAAACTTCTTACTAAGTAGTAAAATAGAGACATTCCCATTAAAAACAGGATCAAGACAATGATCCCTACCATCAAACAATTTTTCAGTATCTTCCTGGGCAGTAAGAAACACTCATTCAGTTATCAAAATCAGTGTTGAAAACAGACATCACTTTTAGTCAAGCAAGTGGATTATTGAGCCTTACTTAGTCAAATTTTATCCTCAGAAATTTTTGCCAAATAATTTCTCAACTCTGTTGCTCGTTAACTAAGAGAAATTCTCTTTCACCTGTGATAGGCACACAGTATCATTGTCCTATGCGATTTTCCAGATGTTTCTCTGAAATTGTGCTGACACTCTGGTTCTATCTTGTCCTGACACGTAGACTATGATTATCTTTTATTTGTCAAAGAAATCTACCATCAGAGAGTTGAAAAACCTAACCTCACACTCTCCTATTGCTTTCTACCTCCCATAGTTTCAGAAATAGCAATATCCCTCATGTTACAAAGCAGGTTTTATATCTTTGATCCATCACTCTGAATTGCAGTGGCTCTGATTTAGACGCAAAGCTTCTAGCCCAACTGCAACAGGGAACCAGTTTAGCAAATCACCGTTCATCCTGAAGAAATAAAGACATATTCTTAGCAGTGACAAATTAACAGAACAAACACATTAGGCTCAATGTTTACATGAGTAATGTCTGTGGAGTTCTAATTAGAAACATTAATGAGGAATGTTGAATATATAAAACTTGGAGTGAAAGAGCTATTTTGAGAACTTTGCTTTTCTTAAAAGGTCACTTTTATATTTATAATCTCTGTTGAGCTTATGTTTTATATTCTTCTTCTGTGAATCACAGTATATTAGAGATGCGGATGGCCTTATTTCAAGTACTTTGTGTTTGTATTGATGTCAACAGGCTGTTTTCTTAGCCTAGTGAAGCATGTGAAATTAGTAGGGACGGTGGCATTTGCAAGCCAAGATGGCAAGGTGGATGAGGATCACTGTAATTTTCCTATCTAGCGACATTGAGAAATTATCAATAAGGGTGAATATATTTTGTTTTACCTTGAGGCCTTACATTTAATTTGAGGAAAGAAGACAAAAATCACAATGGCCTTGATCAGGAAAAAGAAAAGTTATAATCTCCTGAAAGGTTGTGCAAAACAAACCGTTCATGCTCTCAAAGTATGTGGATCTGAGCTAGCTTCTTTTTTAACTTTTTCTTTTGAGGTAATTATAGATACACCTGCAGTTTTAAGGAATGATATAGAGATATCCTATGTACCTTTTGTTCAGTTTCACTCAATAACATCTTGTAAAACCAAAATACAATATCACAACCAGGGTATTTCCCTAGTTTTTACTTGTACCCCTTTGTGTGTGTGTGTCGGGATGTGTGTGTGTTTGTGTGTTCGTTTAGTTCCATGCAAGTTTATCACATGGGTAGGATGGTCTATCCACCACTATAGCCAACATCCTGAACAGTTCCATCACCACAAGAATCTTCTGTATTGCCCTTTTCAAAGCACAACTACCTCCGACCTGCTCTCTTGTTTCTCTGTCCTTAAGTCCTGGCAACCACTAATCTCTTCTCCATTTATACACTTTTTTTTCATGTCAAGAATGTTATATAAATGGAATCCTATAGCATGTAGCCTTTTGGGATTTGCTTTTTTTACTCCGCATAATTCTCAGGAGATTCGTCCAAGTTGTTGCATGTTATCCATAGTCTCTTGTTTTTACTGCTAAGTAAAATTCTGTGGTGTGGATGTAGCATAGTTTGTTTTACTATTCACACATTGAAGGACATCTGTGTTGTTTCCAGGTTGGGGTTATTCTGAATAGAGCTGCTTTGAATATTTGTGCACAGGTTTTGTAGGAACTTACGTTTCCATTTCTCTTGATTAAATGCCCAAGAATGCAATTGCTGAGTCTTATGATGACTGCAGGTTTAGTTTTACAAGAAACTACCCAACTGTTTCACACAGTGGCTCTACCATTTTACATTCCCACCAGCAGTGCATGACTGATTCTATTGTTTCTCCACATCCTTGCCAGCACTTGGTGTGTCACTATATTTTATTTTAGCCAATCTGATTGTAATGGAATGTACTTTTAATCCGGGGCTTCTCATCCTCAACACTACTGACATGGATAGGATAATTCTTTGGTGTTGGGTTGGGGGGAGGGGCGGTCCTACGCATTGAAGGATGTTGAGCCACATACCTGACCTCTATCTGCTAGATGCCGGTAGCTCCCTGCCCCCACTGGGACAACCAAAAATGTCTTTAGGTATTGCTAAATGTCCCTTTGGGGACAAAATTTTCCCCTATTAAGAATCGCTGTAATCCATCATGACATTCTAAATCTAAGCAAAACAAGCTCACTAATGCTCATTTATCTCCTCCTCTGGGCTCTTTCCCATTTTTGGAAATTAAAAACTTTTCTTAACCACCCACTTCCCTCCTCTTTTCCAACCAAACTCCTCAGCTCATCACCTAGATCCATAAGATGATAAGCCTGCTTTGATGACTTACTAGACTAAGACCAAAGTGAAATTGCTTTCATATGATTTTAACTATTAAGTCTTGCCCAGACTATAAACTCGCAAATTGTCTCCACTAGCTATGAATGTGCCTGCTCCAGCTTGTCTATAAGATGCTAATCTCATGAAGGAGAAAATTCAGAACATTTATGAGACGAGAAAGGAGAGGAAAATCTGGACAATGGGCTTTCTTAAAGGGGGGCTGGGGCAGATCAGAATGAATCCAGGTTAAAACAGATAAAGTTGGGAAAAGCTAGAGTTCCAGTGGCTGTGCCTGCAGCGTTTTACCTCTAAGCATACACTCTACCCATCACTTCAGGTATATGTCAAAACACTAATTCCCCCACTTCTCAGCCTATTAAAATGCTTCTCATCTTCCAAAGCTCAGATCAAGTGCTGTCTCTTCTTTAACACCTTCTCTAATCCTCCCAGCTGGAACAAAATCATCTTTCCTCTGGATTCTGCGAACATTTATCTTCACCTTGATCATGGCTAGGATTTATATCATTCTGAACATGCTTTGGTTATGTGTGCATCTTTCTCCTTAGTGTGATGGCCAGCTTCTTGAATTTCATTTATCAGTGGCTTAAAGACCAGAGCAAGAGTGCCTATACAGGGGTACAGTAGAGTACATAGAAGGCCGAAGGGGAAAAGATGGAGAAGCAACCGGCGGCTGAAAGATAATGGAAGAAAGGGCGATTTCCAAGTCAGCATTTTTAGGGGGCTTTGGGGCTAAGCCCATCTTGGAATTTGAATCCAAGTAATCTCTGGGACTGGGAGAAAAAACTGTTTACTGTGAAATAAGGGCAAAAGATCTTCTGGGTCAATGGCTCTCAAACTGAATCACTTGTAAGGCTCCTTAAAATACAAATTGCTAGAAATTTTGATTTGGTGTCTGGAATGAGCCTGAGAATATGCATCTTTAACAGCTTTCTAGGTGATACTGATGCTGGTAGTCTAGCACCACACTTGGAGAACCACTGTTCTAGCGCTGGCTGTGTCGATGGCATGGGCTTACCATCACGGTTCCAACACAGCGTGTGGAGGTCAGCCCAGCTGCACTGCAATGGAGAGCTGTTAGGGGAAGGACTTGAATAGGGAGACCAAATTGGGTAGCACCTCCTCTTTGCTCAGACATGTCTAGAATCTCCCAATGAGCATGGGCTCTGGACCTCTCTTAATGACTTTAACTAGACAAACATTCAATGAGACATTCATAGTCATCTTTGTATCTCTCAAATGCTTTGCATGGGTAGGTAGAGGACACTCAATAAATGCTCATTAAATTAAAAAAAAAAGGATGGATGAACTTAATATCCTTTTAGTCCTTCCATGTTCCTTACATAGAGAAGTTAGTTGCCCAATAAGAGTTTGTTGGTCTTCCTGCTGCTGCTGCTGCTGCCATAATATCCTTCTCAATCTGATGCTAAACAAGGTGCTATCTCTGGAGGACAGAGGATGAGGAAATAGTTGGTGGAATGAATAATTAGTTTTGAGGTGATAAAGGTCTATAAAGCTAATCTAGGCTGCAGATATTCCCCATGAGCTATTTAACTACTGGAATCTTAATAAAGATGCATAGGTAAGTAGGTGGATGGTTGGATGGATGGATGGATGGATGGGTGGGTGGATGGACAGATGGATGGACAGATAGTTAGATACAGAGACATACCCACTCCCCTTCATGGGTTCTGTGGGTTCTGCAGGCAAACTTCTAAGATGGCCCCAAGGAGCCCCACCTCCTCATATTCACACCCATGTATAACCCATGCTCTTTGAGTATGCCTGGACCACCATAGCAAGTTGTTTTAAAAATTGAATACAGAAAAAGTAATAGGATGTTACTTCCTCAATTGAAAGTAACAGAAATTCCAAATCACTGTGACTTTCTTCCATCTGACTTTCTCTCTCTTGCCTTTTCATATGCTTGTGCTAATAAATCCAGATATGATATTGAGAGATGCCCTGTGGAGAGGCCACATGGCAAGAAACTGAGAGAGGCCTCTGACCAACAGACAATGAGAAACTGAGGCCCTCAGTCCAATATGGGTCCCACAACCTCATGAGTGAGGCAGGAGGCACATCCTTCTAAGTTATCCTTGAGAGGACAGTGGCCTTGTTAGAGACCCTGATACAATGGACCCAGTTATGCCATATGTGGATTCCTGACCCACAGAAACTGAGATAATAAATGTGTACTGTTTGAAGCCCCTAAATTTGGGAGTAATTTGTGATGCAGCAATAGATAATGAATACAGATTCTTTTCTCAAAATGCCAAATAATTAGCATCTTCTGCATATCATCAGAGAAGTGTGTGTGTGTGTGTGTGTGTGTGTGTGTGTGTCTGTGTGTGTGTCTTTGTGTGTGATCAGGCAGGATTCCAAAGAGATTTTTTTAAATTAGTTTCTGCTTTATAACAAAGTGAATCAGTCATACATATACATCTGTTCCCCCATCCCTTCCCTCTTGCGTCTCCCTCCCTCCCACCCTCCCTATCCCACCCCTCCAGGCGGTCACACCAAAGAGATTTTTGATCCCCTCTAATGGGCATAGTCTTATTTCCCGTCACACAAGACTTGTTGCCAATCTGATTCCCTAAAAATGTAAACACCAACATTTCCAGGATTAATTAGGGTTGTCATTCTTATCATTATTATTCAAACTTTCCAGTCCTAATCGGGCCATCCCACTCACCTTATTCATAACTAATTGACAGAACTGTGATATTTTGTAATAATTTTTAGTCTTACTCTTTCTGACTTACATTTCTAGCTCCACTCATATCTTCTCGCAGACTTAAGTGAGACTCAAGAAGAATGTGGCTAAACCCCAGCCATGGCTAGAGCCTCAAGTACTTCAGCCATATATAGACACTTTTACACATCAAGAATAACAGCATTCATTCTCCTATCCATTTAATTTTCAACAGATACTGACTGACGGTTTACTAGGAGCAATGCGCTGTGCTAGGAGCGGTAATGGGAAGTCTGCCATTGGCATGTACCTTGACCAGCCTTTAAAAATGAAACACCAGCAATGCACCCCTTTAGCTATTGCTGGCATGGCATCTGACTTGAGATTTGAAACTGGCTAGCGCTTTCCCAAGGTGCCACCATGAGGGCTAAGGGAAGATTTCAGGGGTTCATCTCTCTGTAAAGATGAACCTCAGCAAAGCAGACACCAGTATGTGTCTGATATGGATTCACCTCTGCTTGCACAGCCAGCAGGTAGCACAACCACAGTTCATAACATGCCTTGTCCCTCAGGGTTCCCAGAGATCATAGGAAGTGAGCAAGAGACAGAATATGCTCATGAGGCACATTGCTTATAACTGAAAAGCAATATATAAGTATTAAAACAGATCCAGAAGAGGCAATTTGGCAATGCATATGAAAAGACTTAATTTGTAGTTTGCAGATCTTTTGATCTAGCAAATCTACTTCTAGGAATTTATCCTAAGGGGGGGGGAAATCACAGGGCTTTGAAAATCTGCTTACATGGATATTTGCTAAAATTATGTTCATGAGGGAAGAAAGCTTAAATATGCACCAAGTATAGACTGGGTAAATGAATTATTATATAATTCACAATGGAATAGAATCCAACCCCTAAAATAATATTGTGGAAGAATAATTAAGAATTAAGAATAATTAAGAAGGATGTTGAGCATCCTTTCATGTGTTTGTTGGCAATCTGTATATCTTCTTTGGAGAAATGTCTGTTTAGGTCTTCTGCCCATTTTTAGATTGGGTTGTTTGTTTTTTTTTATATTGAGCTGCATGAGCTGTTTGTATATTTTGGAGATTAATCCTTTGTCAGTTGCTTCGTTTGCAAATATTTTCTTCCATTCTGAGGGTTGTCTTAAGAAGGAAAGTGTTAATGTTCATTATATATTATAAAGTGAAAAAGTAGGCTAAGAAACAGCATGTACAATATTTTTATGTTTTTGCTTAAAAATGTGTGTGTATACATCTGTGTATTTTATATATGTGTACATACATACAGAGGGAGGGAGAGAGAGAGACTTTAATAGTGGTTCTGTCAAGAGGTTGAGCTTATGGATAGTTTGAATATTATTATTTAACTCTGGTCTATTTTTCTATAATGAATATACTATTGAAATTAGGGATAATTTAAATTTTATTAGTTTTATTTGACTATTGTCTATATTTTCTACAATGACCATACATTGTTTAAAAAACTTTGAATTGGGCTTCCTTGGTGGCGCAGTGGTTGAGAGTCTGCCTGCCGATGCGGGGGACACGGGTTCGTGCCCCGGTCCGGGAAGATCCCACATGCCGCGGAGCGGCTGGGCCCGTGAGCCATGCCCGCTGAGCCTGCGCGTCCGGAGCCTGTGCTTCGCAACGGGAGAGGCCACAACAGTGAGAGGCCCGCGTGCCGCAAAAAAAACAACAAAAAACCCCACTTTGAATTATTATCAGAAAAAGGAATCAACTGAAAAAGTACACTAAAGTGATTCTTAAGCCAAATCTTGAGGTTTTTAGGTACACAAAAAAGGGAATATACGTAAGCATCTTCAATTCTACCTTCTGCCCAGAGACTTAGCTATCACTCAAAGGCAATAGAAAGGTAAAGGGTTTCAAACATCACTGTCAGGTAACAATTCTAGGTCCTGTTATCTTCTGTCATTGGGACTTTCCTTTTGCCAATGAATGAATCACAAGGAACTTGTTTTTGGGCTGTGGGAGAAAAAGGAAATGGCCTTTCAAGGAGGAAGGAGAGAGAGAGGACAATCCACTAGATAAAGACAAACAAATGCCAGCTGAGGAAGGCACATATGCGTGGCAGTTCAAACACAGATGCATTCTGTTCAGAGGCAGTGGGTGTTTTTCCTTTTCTTTTTTTCTTTTTTTTAAATCTCAATAGGCAAATAATTCAAAGAAACTGAAATCTAGAAGATGTAAATATAATAGGCGTAGGAAATACTTGGTCTCTTCATGAGATCCAAAAAAACCTGGTACTTTACCAGGCAACTGATTTTTATTTTAAATCAAAATAATACTTCACATTTAAGTAATTTTCTCCTCTGAAAAATTTTCCATTTCTTTTATCTGAATAAAAAAAGAGAGGTTTCCAACCTGAGTTCAGTTGAACCATACCTAAAATATCTAAATAGACCAGAAACATATAATTTTTTAACATCTTTATTGGAGTATAATTGCTTTAGAATGTTGTGTTAGTTTCTGCTATATAACAAAGTGAATCAGCTGTATGTATACATATATCCCCATATCCCTTCCCTCTTGCGTCTCCCTCCCTCCCACCCTCCCTATCCCACCCCTGTAGGTGGTCACCAAGCACCGAGCTCATCTCCCTGTGCTATGCAGCTGCTTCCCACTACCTATCTATTTCACATTTGGTGGTGTATATATGTCAATGCTACTCTCTCATTTCGTCCCAGCCTAACCTTCCCACTTCCTTGTGTCCTCAAGTCCATTCTCTATGTTTGTGTCTTTATTCCTGCCCTGCCCCTAGGTTCATCAGAACCATTTTTTTTATTTTTTTGATTCCATATATATGTGCTAGTATATGGTATTTGTTTTTCTCTTTCTGACTTACTTCACTCTGTATGACAGACTCTAGGTCCATCCACCTCACTAGAAATAACTCAGTTTCATTTCTTTTTATGGCTGAGTAATATTCCATTGTATATATGTGCCACATCTTCTTTATCCATTCATCCGATGATGGACACTTAGGTTGTTTCCAGCTCCGGGCTATTGTGAATAGAGCTGCAATGAACATTTTGGTACATGTCTATTTTTGAATTATGGTTTTCTCAGGGTATGTGTCCAGTAGTGGGATTGCTGGGTCATATGGTAGTTCTATTTTTAGTTTTTTAAGGAACCTCCATACTGTTCTCCATAGTAGCTGTATCAGTTTACATTCCCACCAACAGTGCAAGAGGGTTCCCTTTTCTCCACACCCACTCCAGCATTTATTGTTTGTAGATTTTTTGATGATGACCATTCTGACCAGTGATACTTCACTGTAGGTTTTTTTGTTTTTTTTGTTTGTTTGTTTGTTTTTTTTGGCGGTACACGGGCCTGTCACTGTTGTGGCCTCTCCTGTTGCGGAGCACAGGCTCCGGACGCGCAGGCTCAGTGGCCATGCCTCACGGGCCTAGCCGCTCCGCGGCATGTGGGATCTTCCCAGACCGGGGCACGAACCCGTGTCCCCTGCATCGGCAGGCGGACTCTCAACCACTGTGCCACCAGGAGAGCCCCAGCTCAGTGTAGTTTTGATTTGCATTTCTCTAATGATTAGTGATGTTGAGCATCCTTTCATGTGTTTGTTGGCAATCTGTGTATCTTCTTCGGAGAAATGTCTATTTAGGTCTTCTGCTCATTTTTGGATTGGGTTGTTTGTTTTTCTGATATTGAGCTGCATGAGCTCTTCGTATATTTTGGAGATTAATCCTTTGTCAGTTGCTTCGTTTGCAAATATTTTCTCCCATTCTGAGGGTTGTGTTTTCATCTTGTTTATGGTTTCCATTGCTGTGCAAAAGCTTTTAAGTTTCATTAGGTCCCGTTCGTTTATTCTTGTTTTTATTTCCATTTCTCTAGGAGGTGGGTCAAAAAGGATCTTGCTGTGATTTATGTCATAGAGTGTTGTGCCTATGTTTTCCTATAAGAGTTTTATAGTGTCTGGCCTTACATTTAGGTCTTTAATCCATTTTGAGATTATTTTTGTGTATGGTGTTAGGAAGTGTGCTAATTTCCTTCTTTTACATGTAGCTTTCCAGTTTTCCCAGAACCACTTATTGAAGAAGCTGTCTTTTCTGCATTGTATATTCTTGCCTCCTTTATCAAAGATAAGGTGACCATATGTGCGTGGGTTTATCTCTGGGCTTTCTATTCTGTTCCATTTCTATTTTTGTGCCAGTACCATACTACCTTGATTACTGTAGCTTTGTAGTGTGGTCTGAAGTCAGGGAACCTGATTCCTCCAGCTCTGTTTTTCTTTCTCAAGATTGCTTTGGCTATTCGGGGTCTTTTGTGTGTCCATACAAATTGTGAAATTTTTTGTTCTAGTTCTGTGAAAAATGCCATTGGTAGTTTGATAGGGATTGCATTGAATCTGTAGATTGCTTTGAGCAGTGTAGTCATTTTCACAACGTTGATTCTTCCAATCCAAGAACATGGTATATCTCTCCATCAGTTTGTATCATCTTTAATTTCTTTCATCAGTGTCTTATAGTCAGAAACATCTAATTTAACAAATGCTTTGACTCGACTAGGTTGCTTCTTCCTAGGAGACACGAAACCTCCCAAGAAGATATACACTCACTAAGTGTGCAGAGAAATCATTTATGCATTTACTCATTTAACATGAATTTACTCATTGCCAGCTGTTAAATGTCCAGGATAAAAAAATAAATAAAGACCAATCCTGCCCTACAGGAACCCTCAGTAAGAGAATAGGTGGGACAGTTGAGAAAGAAGACTTGTTAAACTAAAGCAGACAAGCAAATCCTATTTTCAGCACAGTGTATTAAGTTCTTTAATAGATTAATGCACAGTGTGAGTGCTATGGAAGACCATGGGACAGATATTTTTTTAAATACCCAACAGAAGGAGCCATTAGTGTGTCTTCCAGAGGAGGAAAGACTTGCCAAATCTTGAAAGGATGGGAGGTTAACACAGTAGATGAGTGGGACACACATGTAAGGACACAGAGGTGTGACAAAGCAAGGATCACTAGCTAGGTTGGGAACTTATAAATGATATGGCAGTAAAGTTGGGCAGAAGTCAATAATATTAGGATATAGACTCCAAAATATCAGTGGCTTAAACAAGATAGACATTCATCTTCTTTCTTGTAACTTCAATCATAAATCATCCAGGGAAATAAGACAGATTTACAGTGCGGGATACCCAGGCCCTTTCCATCTTGTTACTCTGGAATCTCAAACCCATGGCTTCCTTCTCGTGGTCTGAATGGCCACTCCAACTCCTACCATCATGCCTGTATTCCAGGAGGAGTGTGGAAGGCGTGCTCCTTTCCTTCAAAGTGAATGAGCCAGATATTTCACTCATCACTTCTGCTCATACCCTTTTGGCCAGCACCAAGTAATATGATTGCAAGAGAGAATGGAAATGCAGTCTTTACCTGATCATCATATGCACAGCAAAAACTCAATGATATTATTACTAAAGTTCAAAGGGAAGAATGGATAACGGGGGCAATTAGCAGTTTCAGATACAATTATCCAGTTGGAAAGTGAGTTGGATTGTGAGATCTGGCTGGAAAGCAGGAGGAATAGCATTATCACATTTATATTTTTGAAAAACCACTTAAGTTAAGGTATGGAATTTGGATTTGAGGGAATCAAGTCAGGAATTATGGAGAGCAGCTAGGAGGCAGGTGCAGTAGACTAGATGAAAAATGATGGTAGCCTGAACTCTGAAAAGAAGTGGTCTGATCTGAGAGAATTTTAGGAACAATAATCCATAGAACTTGGGGATTGGTTGAGTGTAAGGAGTGACCAAAAGAAGGAAATAATCAAGAATGTTTCCTAGACTTCTGCCTGGAGATTTGGATGGACCATTCTCAGAGACTGGAAAGAGTAGAGAGGGAGTCAATTTGGTCAGCTTGAAGTTGTGGTGAACTGATATCATAAGAGAGGACAGGATTAATAAAATGAATTTTGGACTCATAAGAGATCATGTCACTGATGAAATGTGGACTGGATACATATGAAACAAAGGAATTCTTAGGGCAACATAAACATACCTGTTAATTTCTGTTATTTCACTGAAACGGAATTTGATTATACGTTGGCTGTTAACAAGCTCATATGGTTTAAGAACTTGTAAGATTTCCCAACTGTGGTATAGTAAGTTATTGTGAAAAATTATTTATTCACCACCCCCATTTTTGTGGGTGGAGTATACTTGCCCATCCCTTGATTCTGGGTTTGTCCACTGACTTGCATTAGGCAATGGGATGTCAGGAGACTCGAGGCTTGAAAAATACTTGAGAAGCTGGGCTTTATCGGTTGCACCTCTGCTATAACCATGAGAAGAACTTACTATTTCCTTATTCCTGGGAAGAAAATGAGAGCCACAGAGAGCAGAGCCTCCCCATCCTAGTCCCTCCCAGATTAGTCATCCCCAAGCTCATCTTCAAATTTGTGGGCTTATTGCTGTATGCTTCTGAGATTCCATGGTTGTTTGTTACGCAGCAGTATTGTGATCATAGTTACTGATACACCAATAAAAATATTTCCTGATACAATGCCTAGAATTCTCAATATAACTAATATTTCTTAAATGAGTAACTCATGACAATTTTGTATCATGTTACTGTATGATAAGCGAGTTTCGATTGGAGAGAAGAAATACAGAGTTTGGTTGAGATGAATGCCAGACACCCAAAAGAATTCGTGAAGTTCCTGGGCTCTGGGTGGTAGGAAAAGGAGAGGAGAAGACAAAAAGAGTGGAGAGCAGGAATGAAGCTAATATTAACCTTCTTCACATATTTTTTCAGGACGTATCTGGCATTCAACTAAATGCTTGACTTGGAGGGAGGCAGATCTTTTTAAGCTTTAACACTGCTCCTCCAGATATACCATATTCATGGATTAGAAGACTCAATATTGTAAAGATACTATTTCTCTCCAAATGGATGTATAGATTTTATGCCATCTCAATCACTGTGAAAATATACAAACTGACTGTAGCATTTACATGGAAATGCAAAGGCCAGGATATCCATGGTAGTCTTCAAGAAGCACAAAGCTGGAGGAAAATGCCAGATGTCAAGATTTATTATGAAGCTAAAGGAATGAAGTCTGTGTGGTACTGGGGCAGGGAGAGACAAATAGACCATTGGAACAAAATAGAGAGTCCAGAAACAGACTCACCCATATACAGTCACATGATTTATGACCAAATTGACTGCTGTGCAGTGGGAGAAAGGATATTTTCATTTATTTAAATACCCAAATGTAAAAAGCAATGACTCTTGCCTACTACCCCACATGTTCTCCCAAATTAATTTCAGATAGAATGTAGACATAAATGTAAAAGTAAAGCAATGAAAAAAAATAGGATACTATTTTTATGACATATGAGTAGTCAAAAAGTTCTTAAATAGTATCATAAAGGAAATAAATGACAATTTGGACTATAATTCTAATCATCCAGTTTTGAGATGACACTGTCAGTACCATTTCAAGGGTGAAATGTGAACCAGAAGTCATTATTTCATTTATGGAATAGACACTTAAATGTATTATTGCCACTTCAAGGCTCACTGTATAAAACCCCCAGTCTCCGATAGGAAAGACCAAAACTTTCCTTACTAGTGATATGGGTGCTGAGTATAGAATGAATGAGTCTCCTTTCTAATATCAGATATTATTCACTGGTATTAGAATCAATATTAGGGAGCAATCCTAAAGAAGTCATCTTTTTCCAATATAATTTTCCCAGTATTAGTATGCTCACCACAGAGAGGCATCACAGAGCCAAGAGAGAATGCCTCCTTGCTTTGCGCCCTCTGAGCCCTGGAGTACTGCATTAAAGGCCCATGTGAATAGCAAAGCTTTCTTAGTGCATTGTGATGGTCTACAGACACTGACTACTTTACTGACTGGTGGCGGCAAATCTCAAGTGTTAGGTCACTCTGAAATGGAAAGAAAACATCACACATGATGATCTGAGTCAAGGGAAAAGAAGATTAAACCTATATAAGCAATACTTAATAGCATCCATCAGATACAGGAAGGTAAACATATTCAATTTCAGGCATTTCAAGAGCTGAGAGGTTCTTGGGAAAGGGAGACTCAAAAGACTAACTGCCAAAGAAGCATGGAAATGAGCCCAGGAAAGGACAGCCAGAGCGGGAGCCCTGTGTTCTCTGTGCTCTGCGATCACATACACACAGGGCGCAGACCTCACCTCAAGTGACCCAGAGGCTGCCACAAAAGGCTGCGCCTGAGCAAATGAAACGGTGAGCTATTTTTCCCCTGCAGATGTTTTTCACGATGGATTTGTAGTCCCAAAGGGAGGAGTCAGAGCATGAGCACTGAAATCATTCCGTAGCGAGATGTCAGCACGCCCCACAGAGAACCCTTCCTCCCTAACAGGCATGCTCCCTGGCGTCATGCAGCCGACCTTGATGATTCCAAGTGAGGCCTGGCACAATTCGAAAGTTCTGATCGTGAAGGATGTGTGTGTGTGTGTGTGATTCTGTCACAGCAGGATGGGAGACGTTTTACAGCCTACTGCATGGGGGTACTCAGACGCAACACTTTTCTTTTTACTGAAGTATAGTTGGTTCACAATGTGTTAATTTCTGCTGTACAGCAAAGTGATGCAGTTATACATATACATTCTTTTTTATACTATTTTCCATCATGGTTTATCACAGGATACTGAATGTAGTTTCCTGTGCTATACAGCAGGTCCTTGTTGTTTATCCATCCTATATATAATAGTTTGCATCTGCTAAGACCAGACTCCCAGCCCACCCCTTCCCGACCCCCCTCCCCCTTGGCAACCACAAGTCTGTTCTCTATGTCTGCAGATGCAACAGTATTGAGCCGTAACAAAAAACTGCCTATTAAGGATTGCTCTTGTATCTCTCGGGGAAAAAAGGAGACATAATGCCTCCCAGGAGAAAAATCAATGTATATTATCAACATTCAAGAAATACTGTCAAGTGGTCATTTTTTAAACATAATTCCCACCCCCACCCCCCATTTAAGCTGCTACAGTGACAGATAGCATCAAATAGTAGCTTCTCCCCTGGCAATGTTACCTACTCAGATCTTGGATTAAATTAGTTAACCTCTTCCGGATTTCTTTACCTGAAAAACTAAAATGTAAAGTATTTGTTAATTGCCTGCCTTAAGGTCTCCCCCCAAATAAAGAACCTACGAACATTTAAACTTGGACGATTACTTTCTGTTCTGCCAGCTCACTGTGTTATGCAATATCGTGCTAATACCCAAATGTACTTAACCTTGGCGGAGACTAATTGAGCGACTTAAAATGACTTCAACTTGGGCGTCCCTGGTGACGCAGTGGTTGAGAGTCCGCCTGCCGATGCAGGGGACACGGGTTCGTGCCCCGGTCCGGGAAGATCCCACATGCCGTGGAGCGGCTGGGCCCGTGAGCCATGGCCGCTGAGCCTGCGCGTCCGGAGCCTGTGCTCCGCAACAGGAGAGGCCACAACAGTGAGAGGCCCGCGTACCGCAAAAAAAAAAAAATGACTTCAACTTTTATTTTAGAAGTGCACAAGTACAAAATATTTGCGGCCGTTACTGAGAAAGCTTTGGTGATTTATTTCTGTATAGCAGAACCAAAAGAATTTTCATTTAAAAAAGGAACTGCTGGGCTTCCCTGGTGGCGCAGTGGTTGAGAGTCCGCCTGCCGATGCTGGGGATACGGGTTCGTGCCCCGGTCCGGGAAGATCCCACATGCCGCGGAGCGGCTGGGCCCCGTGAGCCATGGCCGCTGAGCCTGCGCATCCGGAACCTGTGCTCTGCGACGGGAGAGGCCACAACAGTGAGAGGCCCGCGTACCGCCAAAAAAAAAAAAAAAAGGAACTGCTTCTTAATCAAAAAATGACTTTTCCCTTTAATAAAACAAAATCAGCCATTCATAGGAGATTCATGCATAACTGGCTGTGTGTTAAATACACTGAATAGGCTTAGAGGATTAATAATATATTTAGAGATTTTAGCACAGTTCCTTTTAAACATCTCCCACATCTCAAATCCCAAATGGACTCACAGAGAGAGGAAGACAATTTGTCAGTTCTGAAATATTGTGTAATATGGATAATCTTGAGAAACAAAGACTCTATGATGCTAACATGTCAATCTGTGTGTCTAGAAGACAACTCTTTGCAATGGATTTAGCACAACACATTAAGATTCTGGCGTTGCTAGTTCTAAAAAGACGTGAGTAGAAAGTGGCTTTTTTGTTTTGTCTGATCAGTGTAAGTTACAGTGGTCCTCAGCCTTCCAAACTGTCCCCGCAGTCACTGGCTCCCTCCCTGCTTCTTCCCTTGATTAAATGAAGTTGGCTACACTCTGATGGGCCATGGAGATTAATTCCGGATATGTGCAGAATCCACCTGGCAAACCCGATAAAGGCAGCTTCCAAGAGTAGAAACAAAACAAAGGCATGAATAATAACATAGGGGGACTTACAAAGGACAAAAATATGGGCCGCCATTTGAAAGTGACAGTAATTACTTAAGTAAATGTCAAAACTCTTGAAAGAAAGAAGAGGAAGACAAGTCATGAATATTTAAAGTTGAAACATGCCATTCTATTGATGTGCTATTTGGAAAGAGATCCTTCTTACATTAGCTCAGGTAGTGTGTTTTGGAAGTGGTGTACAGCCTATCTATCTTTATAATGGGCCAACTGACTTATAAACGATACATAATCCACACATATTTTATCCAGTCCCTTAGTGCCTTGCTACTCAAAAGACTAGCAGCCTTGGCCCCAGCTGGAAACTTGCTAGAGATGCAGAATGTCGTACCCCATCACAGACCTACTGATTCAGAACCTGCATCTTAACAAGATTCCCCAGGTGGTTTGTGCGTGGTAAAGTTTAAGATGCCCAGTCTCAGAACATTTTTATTTTTATTATTTTTTTTAATAAAATGATCCAGGGATTCTTTATTTTTTCTTTTATTTTTGGCTACATTGGGTCTTCGTTCCTGTGCGTGGGCTGTCTCTAGTTGTGGCGAGCAGGGGCTGCTCTTGGCTGCGGTGTGCGGGCTTCTCATTGTGGTGGCTTCTCTTGTTTTGGAACATAGGCTCTAGGCATGCAGGCTTCAGTAGTTGTGGTGTGTGGGCTCAGTAATTGTGGCACACGGGCTTAGTTGCTCCGCGGCATGTGAGATCTTCCCGGACCAGGGCTCGAACCCGTGTCCCCTGCATTAGCAGGCGGATTCTTATCTACTGCGCCACCCGGGAAGTCCCAGAACATTTTTAAATGGCATCTTTTCAGTGATGTGTTGTTCCAGTCTTCTGCATTTAGAATAGTTGCAGTTGCCTCAGAGAATAAAACTATAAATAATTTGTTAACCTACCTGGTCTGGTCGTGAATAGGTTCCTAACTGTCCAATTGTGGTAATTTATAAGACAACCTCTGAAGAATATATAATCCCATAGAGGTTCACGGATTAGGTTTCAAGAAGAAAAGTCTGCAAATTATTAGTGCATCATTAATGCATTCCTGCTACATAAAGACAGTCCTCCATCTCCTTATTTCCTTAAAACATTGGTGTAGCATTTTCTTAAAAGAAATTTAGATTCCAGTTACTGATGGGAAGGTTATCAAAATATTTCTGACCTCAAACAGTAGACCAAATCAAGTCAGTACCAAGAAAAGTACAGTGTGCTCAGAATCGTCAACTGTTAGACCTGGCAATCACTTCAGAAATTAGCTAGCACACTACCACCCTATTTTGACCATGCAGAAAATAAATTCCTACACGGTGAAATGACATGTTCAAGACTTCACAAATAATTGATGACAGCCAGAATTACAGGTCCGGTCTTAGGAATCAAATCAGTGCTGTTTCTCTGCTCAACGTGCATGGATGTGATCTGCATGATGACTGAGGAGTGCAAATGGAAAAAAGCCCCCAGCCTTTCCTGTCTCCAATTGCATCACCCAGTGCATTCAACAATGCCTTTACCTGCTCATTTTGAAGCAATTATTTTTAAGTGAATTTCAAAAGCAGTGTCCAAAAAATAAAAAGAGGGTGTAGCCCTTAAAAAATAGAACTTTTTCAAAAGGAGCCAGGTGCCTGTTTGAATGGTTAATGGATAATCTTGAGCATCTGCTTGAAGTTAGCGTTTATAACAATTATGTGTGCCAATGTAAGCTTCTTTGAAGAAAAGAAGAGGTGGTTTGAGTGAATTACTTTCTCAACTTGAGATCTGGAAAGTCACAATGAGGCCTGCCATTTTTCCCCTTGCTTTTGCCACATGGATAAGAGGACCCAAGGAAGTTAGAAGGGCAAGCAAGTTCTCTTCCATAAGCAGGGGAGAGTGTGTGTACAGAATACTCAGCCAGCACAGAGAGATGAGAAAGCCAACGTGCTGCTCCTCTGAGACCTCCAGAGGCCTGGGCTGGTACCAGAAACACTCACAGTAAGAAAAGGCTCATGGTAAACTGCTTTTTTCACCTTTAGAATAATTGCTTTATTCAGCTTTAGAAGGCTCTTTAGTTTAGGAGGTAAATTAAGCCAGCTCATAGTTAAGTTTGGTGATAGGTTTGGTATTGCTTTTCCCTAATCACCAGTGAGTATTTCATTAGCATGTTTTATTCCTTTAAATTATTTTATGGACTTTAAATGAATAAATAAATTATGTGCTAATCTGTAATATCTGATATCTTCAACAAGAGTAAGTCCTAACCATATCAGCAACTCACTGTTTTCATTCACCTGATTGTGCCCACCTAAAACACAGCGTAAAGGAATATGTAACTTCCTAAGCATTAGTCATTTAAAGTTTTTTATAAGAGGATATTAAAATGAAACTCTCTGTCAGTTTTGGTTGAGAGAATGGAGAACAAAACAATCATTGGCAACAATTCCCACCCTCCAGACTGGAGAGCTACACCACTTCTGCAGGACTTGGAAAAGAGGGATCTGAAAACGTCAATGAATTACCGTCTCGTCCAGCTCTTACTCCTTGGGAACCGGTGCTCCACTTTTGCTTTGGTCTCCCAAGAGTTAATCCATCGTTACTGGAAATGGAATTTGCCACCCAGCCACTCTTAACCAGGTGGAGTGATTTGATTCAGTTGCTGTACATAGGAGCCAGGCATCTATCTGTCTTTGACAAAATGCTGCAATAGTCCTGAAGTGAACTCTAGGGAACCGGTGCCTTAAGCTGCCAGAGTGAAACTCTGAGTGTAGTTTTTTCTGGTAATGTAACAAAGGGAGATTTTTGTAGAGGGAGTGTCTTCATAGCCCTCCTCAAATCACACGGTGCTGTCTCCCACATTTATCAAATGGACAGGGACTTGCAGTAGATTGTCAAATAATGGCTTTCAATTCATCAGACCTCCCAGAAGCCTTGCCCTGTTTCATCGTCTCCCTCTTGGACTCTGGACTTGGCCACGTGCCTTGCTTTGGCCAGTAGAACATCAGTACATGCCATTCAAGCAGAGGTTTGATACGTGCTTGTGCAGTGAGTTTTGCTCTCCTTGGAACTCTAAGACCATGGTGGAGAAGCTGACATTGAAAGACTACGTGAATGGAGAGGCGCAGCCATCCAAGCAGAGCCACCAGCTGGCTGCGGTGAGCTCTGGTGAGAACACAGAACTGCCCAGTCAGTCCACAGAATGGCAAGGAGTAATATTGGTTGGCCAAAAAGTTCGTTCGGCCAACCCAGTACACACTTGCTGAATGAACTGTTTGGCCAACCCAATACACCCTTGCTGTTCTAAGTCACTATATCTTGGGCCAGCTTATATCGCAGAAATAGATAATTGAAACACGATGCAGGGAAACTGTTCACTACATCCATTTAAAAAAGCAACTAATCGGCAAATGCATGAAGTATAAATTTTAAAGTTGATCTTAGAGATGAAAAGTAAGATATCTAAACTTTGAGTAAATTTACATCTCTGCATAATGGATTCCCAAAGAACTAATAAACAAAACAGCACACACATCCCTCTCATTCAGGGATTTTCCTGTTTCAACTCTAGTACCTATACAAGTCTCTGACTTCCAGTTCTTTATAAGATCATACAAAATTTCCATCTTCAATGTTTTAATATAAAAGGTCCCCCAAATATCATTTAACATGTGTGTGTGCATGTGATCTAGAAAGGTCAAATTATTTACGAAGTCACCTTAACCAATTAGTAGCAGAATTGTATGTCTCAGGTCTCATAATTTTGAGTCAAACCTTCTCTCTGCTCACCATCTTTCTTAAACTGCTATACTTGTATTCTTAGAGAAGTCAGGCAGAGTACCAAGGGACTTGGGAAACTACAGGAAAACCATGGTGCATCTTTCCGGTATGTATCTTTACTTGATAGAATTTAGTTTGATGCTATTTTTTAAATTAAAAAAATATAAACATACTGTGCAAATGTAATATTCACAAAAGGCTTAGTTCAAAAAATAGTAAGCTAGCTAGCTCCCTGAGAGTAGATTCTTTTTTTTTTACCAAATGAATACTCTGGTGGAATATTTTAGAAGCACTACACTAGGCTGTCACTCCTATGCTTCTGGAGATGTCTCATTATCATCATGGAAAAGGAAAGAATTCCATGTGGAGAGGCATTGGAATTGTGAACGTTTCCTTGATAAGTCACTTCTCTACAAAGCATGAATGTAGGAAAGGAAGGTGAAGACTTGAATCAATTAGATAATCTTTGTGCAACACTCTGTACAGATTATCACAACTCTAAGTCGCTGTTTTTTTTTTTAGAGGATAATCGTTGATTTCATACGTCCACAGAATATTTACAAAGGACTGGCATGCACTTGGCCACCAAAGTCACTGGTTATTAAATATCCAGATTTGTACCAAACACCTAAGAGAGATCAGTGGTTTTCACACCCAGAGATTCTGATGTAATTAGACTTGGGTGGGACGTAGGCATCGGTATTTTTTAGAAGTTCTCCAGGCTTGTTTCTTACCATAGGACAAAATTTTTATGATTATACTAGATACTGAAAATAAGAGGTCTTCAATTTGTTCATTGTCTTAAGTAGGGTTGGCAGTATTTTCCAGATCTATTTTTCATACTTCTTCAAGTCTTGAGAATACCCAAGGTAAAAAGGGAGGTGGAACAGAGTTCACAATCACTGACATAATCTCTTTTATGTTGAGAATGTCTTTGTACTAATAGTGGGTGAGGCTTGAAAGTCAAGAAGTTAATTTTTCATGACCCATCTTAAATACCAGCCCTATCTTGAAACTGCCCAGATGGTCTCCATCTTAATTTTGTTTTCTATTACAATGCCTTCAATGTTATCTTTCTAAAAAAAACACATGCTGTACTGTGATTGCCCTTCTCACAAATGAGTAATGGTTGTCCATTTATTAAGAAAGTCACAAATTTCTTACTCCAACATTCAAGAGCCTGATAGAGAACCAAACCATTCTTTAAGCCAAATTCTAATGACCCAACACACCAGTCTCTGCCATTGTTATTCCTAGACTATGTATGATGCTTCCGCTATAAGTGGCTTTGTCAAGAATTTCCTTCTTTCCTCTCTCTTTTCATGCTTCAGAGCCCTAGGCAGATGCTACCACCTCCATTAAAATATCTCTAACCCTAATCAGAACGAATAGTTCTTCTTCTACCTGCCCAGCATTGATTTGCATCACAACTAGTATTTGTTGCACGGTGGTTTTCATTATTGGTATTTATGTGTCTGCCTTTCTCCCTAGAAGATGACAACCACAGAAAAAGACAAAGACAGTAAAAAAGAATGTTTAGCAACCACTTATTTTTTTGCCAGCTGCTAAGCTAAATGCTTTCTATAGTTCATACTTAAATTATCACAACAACTCTATCATTAATACCATTTTATAGATGCAGAAACCTAGGCTTAGATGGTTTAAGTAGCTCACTTCAAGGTCAAATAAGCTAGGAAGCTGTAGCTCTAACTTAGATTTGTCTCAGACCAGGGTTCAAATTTTACCCACTGCTATTCTGCTTGTAGTCAGGGGCAGTATATAATTCTTTGTGTATCCTTTGCCATCTCCCAATATCCAGGATAATTCCTTAGTCATAGAAACTGCAAAAGGTTTATTAAATTGTAGGTCTTGAAAGAGATAAGATTTACTCCATTGGCAATGTAAACAACCACAACTTTCTCCCACAGACAAATTTATCATGTGTGTCTTGTGCTTCAAAATACAGTCTGAGTTATCTTGGTTGACATGGGAATGGCAGATGGATAGATTTTCAGTAAAGGTATATAATGGGCACAAAGAAGTCTAGTGGGGAGAGGGGGCTTGGGAGAGACTATTCGATGGCTTTGTATAAACTCCTTTTTCCCACAGGGCATATTTACATAGGAGTTTAGTTAAATAGGCTAAGAGACCATGTGTATTTGTGAAGGGCAAACAGTGAGGTCATCCTCTGTTTGGGGAACTCAGTTATCCATGTTTGATGTGACTCCCCCGAGTGCAACAAGCTGACCCTAGTTGGAATTGCAAATTTACGCATTGGCATTCAAAACATGTTGGGCGTATGTAACACCTACCATCTCTCTGAAGGAATCAAACTTGGAAGAGAAAATTTACTAGATACTAGGCAGCTGTGGTCTCTTCTGAATGTAGACTTTGGATAATCCCTCTGTCATTTATAGGCATGACAATGAACCATGACACCTATCAGTGCCAGATGTGCTAATTTACGATTGGAGGTATAATTACTACTGAAAACTGCCAGGAGGAGGGAAGGAGGACTTTTGAATAAGTTTCTTTTTTTTTTTTTAAATCTTTATTAGAGTATAATTGCCTTACCATGGTGTGTTAGTTTCTGCTTTATAACAAAGTGAATCAGTTATACATATACATATGTTCCCATATCTCTTCCCTCTTCCATCTCCCTCCCTCCCACCCTCCCTATCCCACCCCTCTAGGTGGTCACAAAGCACCGAGCTGATCTCCCTGTGCTATGCGGCTGCTTCCCACTAGCTATCTACCTTACGTTTGGTAGTGTATATATGTCCATGCCACTCTCTCGCTTTGTCACAGCTTACCCTTCCCCCTCCCCATATCCTCAAGTCCATTCTCTAGTAGGTCTGTGTCTTTATTCCCATCTTACCTCTAGGTTCTTCATGACCTTTTTTTTTTCTCTTAGATTCCATATATATGTGTTAGCATATGGTATTTGTTTTTCTCTTTCTGACTTACTTCACTCTGTATGACAAACTCTAGGTCCATCCACCTCACTACAAATATCTCAATTTCGTTTCTTTTTATGGCTGAGTAATATTCCATTGTATATATGTGCCACATCTTCTTTATCCATTCATCCGATGATGGACACTTAGGTTGCTTCCATGTCCTAGCTATTGTAAATAGAGCTGCAACGAACATTTTGGTACATGACTTTTTGAATTATGGTTTTCTCAGGGTATATGCCCAGTAGTGGGATTGCTGGGTCGTATGGTAGTTCTATTTGTAGTTTTTTAAGGAACCTCCATACTGTTCTCCATAGTGGTTGTATCAATTTACATTCCCACCAACAGTGCAAGAGGGTTCCCTTTTCTCCACACCCTCTCCAGCATTTATTGTTTGTAGATTTTTTGATGATGGCCATTCTGACCGGTGTGAGATGATATCTCATTGTAGTTTTGATTTGCATTTCTCTAATGATTAATGATGTTGAGCATTCTTTCATGTGTTTGTTGGCAATCTGTACATCTTCTTTGGAGAAATGTCTATTTGGGTCTTCTGCCCATTTTTGGATTGGGTTGTTTGTTTTTTTGCTATTGAGCTGCATGAGCTGCTTGTAAATCTTGGAGATTAATCCTTTGTCAGTTGCTTCATTTGCAAATATTTTCTCCCATTCTGAGGGTTCTCTTTTGGTCTTGTTTATGGTTTCCTTTGCTGTGCAAAAGCTTTTAAGTTTCATTAGGTCCCATTTGTTTATTTTTGTTTTTATTTCCATTTCTCTAGGAGGTGGGTCCAAAAGGATCTTGTTGTAATTTATGTCATAGAGTGTTCTGCCTATGTTTTCCTCTAAGAGTTTGATAGTTTCAGGCCTTACATTTAGGTCTTTAATCCGTATTCAGTTTATTTTTGTGTATGGTGTTAGGGAGTGTTCTAATTTCATACTTTTACATGTACCTGTCCAGTTTTCCCAGCACCGCTTATTGAAGAGGCTGTCTTTTCTCCACTGTATATTCTTGCCTCCTTTATCAAAGATAAGGTGACCATATGTGCATGGGTTTATCTCTGGGCTTTCTATCCTATTCCATTGATCTACATTTCTGTTTTTGTGCCAGTACCATACTGTCTTGATTACTGTAGCTTTGTAGTATAGTCTGGAGTCAGGGAGCCTGATTCCTCCCGCTCCATTTTTCTTTCTCAAGGTTGCTTTGGCTATTCTCGGTCTTTTGTGTTTCCATACAAATTGTGAAATTTTTTGTTCTAGTTCTGTGAAAAATGCCATTAGTGATTTGATAGGGATTGCATTGAATCTGTAGATTGCTTTGGGTAGTAGAATCATTTTCACAGTGTTGATTCTTCCAATCCAAGAACGTGGTATATCTCTCCATCTGTGTGTATCATCTTTACTTTCTTTCATCAGTGTCTTATAATTTTCTGCATGCAGGTCTTTTGTCTCCTTAGGTAGGTTTATTCCTAGGTATTTTATTCTTTTTGTTGCAGTGGTAAATGGGAGTGTTTCCTTAATTTCTTTTTCAGATTTTTCATCATTAGTGTATAGGAATGCCAGAGATTTCTGTGCATTAATTTTGTATCCTGCTACTTTACCAGATTCACTGATTAGCTCTAGTAGTCTTCTGATAGCATCTTTAGGATTCTCTATGTATAATATCATGTTATCTGCAAACGGTGACAGCTTTGCTTCTTCTTTTCCGATTTGGATTCCTTTTATTTCTTTTTCTTCTCTGTTGCTGTGGCTAAAACTTCCAAAACTAGGTTGAATAATAGTGGTGAGAGTGGGCAACCTTGTCTTGTTCCTGATCTTAGTGGAAATGGTTTCAGTTTTTCACCATTGAGGACAGTGTTGGCTGTGGGTTTGTCATATATGGCCTTTATTATGTTGAGGAAAGTTCCCTCTATGCCTACTTTCTGGAGGGTTTTTATTGTAAATGGGCGTTGAATTTTGTCGAAAGCTTTCTCTGCACCTATTGAGATGATCATACGGTTTTTCTCCTTCAGTTTGTTAATATGGTATATCACATTGATTGATTTTTGTATTGAAGAATCCTTGCATTCCTGGGATAAACCCCACTTGATCATGATGTATGAATCTTTAAATGTGCTGTTGGATTCTGTTTGCTAGTACTTTTTTGATGATTTTTGCATCTATGTTCCTCAGTGATATTGGCCTGTAGTTTTCTTTCTTTGGGACAGTTTTGTCTGGTTTGGTATCAGGGTGAAGGTGGCCTCATAGAATAAGTTTGGGATTTTTCTTCCCTTGCTATATTTTGAAAAGTTTGAGAAGGATAGGTGTTAGTTCTTCTCTAAATGTTTGATAGAATCTACCTATGAAGCCTTCTGGTCCTGGGCTTTTGTTTGTTGGAAGATTTTTAACCACAGTCTCAGTTTCAGTGCATGTGATTGGTCAGTTCATATTTTCTATTTCTTCCTGGATCAGTCTCAGTGGAGTGTTTTGGGGTGCCTGTGACCTTATTTTAGGCAGGCTCTTTGCTAATGGGTGGGGTTGTGTTCCTGTCTTGCTAGTTGTTTGGCATGGGGCGTCCAGCAGTGTAGCTCGCTGGTTGTTGGGTGGAGCTGGGTCTTAGCGTTGAGATGGAGATCTCTGGGACAGCTTTCGCCGTTTGATATTACGTGGGGCTCGGAGGTCTCTGGTGGACCAATGTCCTGAACTCAGCTCTCCCACCTCAGAGGCTCAGGCCTGACACCCGGCTGGAGCACCAAGACCCTGTTAGCTACACGGCTCATACGAAAAGGGAGAAAAAAAGAAAGAAAGAATAAAATAAAATTTAAAAGTTATTAAAATAAAAAAAATTTTAATTATTAAGAATAAAAAAATTTTTAAGTAATAAAAACAAGAAAGTAAAAAAAAGAAAGAAGAGAGCAACCAAACCAAAAAAGCAATCCACCAATGATAACAAGCACTAAAAACTATACTAAAAAAAAAAAAAAACAGACAGACAGAACCCTAGGACAAATGGTAAAAACAAAGCTATACAGACAAAATCACACAAAGAAGCATATACATACACGCTCACAAAAAGAGAAAAATGAAAAAAATATATATATGTTAAGAAAAAAAGGAAGAGAGCAACCAAATCAATAAACAAATCTACCAGTGATAGTAAACTCTAAATACTAAATTAAGATAAACATAAAACCGGAAACAAATTAGATGCAAAAAGCAAACCCCAAGTCTACAGTTGCTCCCAAAGTCCAGCTCCTCAATTTGGGATGATTCGTTGTCTATTCATGTATTCCACAGATGCAGGGTACATCAAGTTGATTGTGGAGCTTTAATCTGCTGCTTCTTAGGCTGCTGGGAGAGATTTCCCTTTCTCTTCTTTGTTCTCACAGCTCCCGGGGTTCAGCTTTGGATTTGGCTCCGCCTCTGCGTGTAGGTCGCCGTAGGGCGTCTGTTCTTCGCTCAGACAGGACGGGGTTAAAGGAGCCGCTGATTCAGTGTCTCTGGCTCACTCAGGCCGCGGGGAGAGAAGGGTGCGGATGCGGAGCGAGCCTGCGGTGGCAGAGGCCGGCGTGACATTGCACCAGCCTGAGGCCGCCGTGTGTTCTCCCGGGGAAGTTGTCCCTGGGTCACAGGACCCTGGCAGTAGCGGGCTGCACAGGCTCCCTGGAGGGGAGGTGTGGATAGTGACCTGTGCTCGCACACAGGCTTCTTGGTGGCGGCAGCAGCAGCCTTAGCGTCTCATGCCCGTCTCTGCTCCATGCTGATAGCCGTGGCTCGCACCCATCTCTGGAGCTCGTTTAGGCGGTGCTCTGAATCCCCTCTCCTCATGCACCCCGAAACAATGGTCTCTTGCCTCTTAGGCAGCTCCAGACTTTTTCCCGGACTCTCTCCCGGCTAGCCGTGGCGCACTAGCCCCTTTCAGGCTGTGTTCACGCCGCCAACCCCAGTCCTCTCCCTGGGATCCGACCGAAGCCCGAGCCTCAGCTCCCAGCCCCCGCCTGCCCCGGCGGGTGAGCAGACAAGCCTCTCGGGCTGGTGAGTGCTGGTTGGCACCAATCCTCTGTGCGGGAATCTCTCCATTTTGCTCTCCGCACCCCTGTGGCTGCGCTCTCCTCCGCTACTCCTACTCCGAAGCTTTCCCCCTCTGCCACCCGCAGTCTCCACCCGCGAAGGGGCTTCTAGGGCTTCACGGCTCCCTCCCACTGGTGCAGGTCCCGTCCCTATCCTTTTGTCTCTGTTTATTCTTGTTTCTTTTGTCCCACCCAGGTACGTGGGGAGTTTCTTGCCTTTTAGGAGGTCTGAGGTCTTCTGCCAGCGTTCAGTAGGTGTTCTGTAGGAGTTGTTCCACGTGTAGGTGTATTTCTGATGTATTTGTGGGGAGGAAGGTGATCTCCACGTCTTACTCCTCTGCCATCTTGAAGGTCCCCCACTTTTTCCATCCTTTCTCGCTCTTAGGTCCACACAGCTAGAAGCAAAGGACTCCAAGATGGCAGAGTCACAAAATAAAAGTCACTAGTCCCTGAGTCAGCATTTGGAAGAAAGGCAGGCAAGAAGAGCACTCAGTGCACGTGAATCTGCTCTAAATGCTTTTACTGTTTCAGTCCATGGAAATTTGGAGGTTCGTATTGCAGAGCTTTGCCTATTCTAACTAATAAACCCACTATGGTAAATAGAATTAGAACATTTCATCTGCATGATAGTCTCCTAATTGTCTATGCTCTTGGGAAGAGGAATAACACATGAACCTAATCCACCCTGACAAGCACAGATTTTTCCTCCTTTCCAGAGAAATCAAAGAAACAGAAGATGTCTTAGAATTTTAGGGGGCTTAAAAGAGGGTCTCTGAAAGGAGGGGGTTGGGCAGAGGGCATTGGGAAGTAGTACTTTGGGGTTTCAGGATGCCAGAGACAGTCCTCATTTACTTCGATGGTTAAAAGTTATACCAAAGGAAAATAAATTATAAAGGAATTATTATGCACCACCCAGCTCACTCATGCTACTGCTTCCTTTTACTTTATTTTATGCTAGATAAAACTGAGTGGATGTATAAATAGAAATGACTGGAGCCTTTATGTCTAATAGCAGAACTCATTTTTATTTCATTTTTGGCCTCTTGATAAAGCTAAAGGATAAAGTCTTTTTTAGAAAGCTTTTATTTTGGATCTGTTAGGCTGTTCTGTTCTAAAATGTCATCAATATTCTTTAAGGTATCAAAACTAATTTTAGCAAAAAGCCCCAGGAGTTGACTGTTGCTGGTCTGAGAATGGATATCAATTTTTTAAACTTAAAACAACTAAGAGCTCCTTAAAAAAAAACCATAAACCAAGCAGACTTTGCTCCTCAAACAATGAGCTGTATGCTTTTTTCACTTTCCACCATTGTACCTCTTCTTATAAGCTACAAGAGGCATATCTGAACCATGACAATGATATAATCCCTTTCATCTTAGACTTCTCACATTTCCCAGTTCATTTGATCTTCTGGCCAGAGGAGAGTAACCAAATCAAGATTCCAGTTTTTATTTCAACAAGCCATATTGACATATGTGTAGGTACACATACATTTGCCAGCTGTCTTCATTTTCTACATCTTTTTATTCTATGCAAACTCTTTTTCCCAACATAGTCATTCAGTAAAGAACTTGGCCCAGAGAGAACATCTGGCCTTTGCCCTGTTTCTGGGAGGTAATCTCTGGGCTCTTGTAATGTTACGCCTGTTAGGACTGTCCTTGTATGCCTGGCGGCCTTCAGTCACACTGGATAGTCTAACAAAGTGATTTAGGATAGGTCATGGCCACACCCATAGAGTCTTTTTTTTTTAGATGAGAAAGTTCATAGCATCTTTATTCACAAGAGCAAACAATTATAAACCTCTCAAATTTTCAGAAAATTAACAGAAGAATAGAAAACAAAGTATGGCAAAATGAAACAGTGGAAGAATTTTTTTTTAAATAAGCAAAGGACAATTTTATTTAAAAAAAAAACCTCATGCAAATGGTCAATAAACATGGGAAAAAATGTTCAATCGTTCTCATAATGAAATAAATACAAAGTTAAGTAGAAGATAATTTCTTACCTAATAAATTGAAAAAGGATTTTTGGTTTGTTTTATTTATTTTTTATTTTTTTTATTAGTCTCTGCTTTACAACAAAGTGAATCAGTCATACATATACATCTGTTCCCACATCCCCTCCCTCCTGCGTCTCCCTCCCTCCCACCCTCCCCATCCCACCCCTCCAGGCGGCCACAAAGCACCGAGCCGATCCCCCCGCGCCACGCGCTCACCCCCCACCATCCATCCACCCCACGCCCAGCAGTGTATACACGTTCATGCCTCTCCCCCGCCCCGTCACAGCCCACCCCCCCATATCCCCAAGCCCACCCCCAGTAGGTCTGTGTCTCTATTCCTGTTTTACCCCTAAGTTCTTCATGACTTTTTTTTTCTTAAATTCCATATATATGTGTTAGCATACGGTATTTGTCTTTCTCTTTCTGACTTACTTCACTCTGTATGACAGACTCTAGGTCTATCCACCTCATTACAAATAGCTCAGTTTCGTTTCTTTTTATGGCTGAGTAATATTCCATTGTATATATGTGCCACATCTTCTTTATCCACTCATCCGATGATGGACACTTAGGTTGTTTCCATCTCCGGGCTATTGTGAATAGAGCTGCAATGAACATTTTGGTACATGTCTATTTTTGAATTATGGTTTTCTCAGGGTATATGCCCAGTAGTGGGATTGCTGGGTCATATGGTAGTTCTATTTGTAGTTTTTTAAGGAATCTCCATACTGTTCTCCATAGTGGCTGTACCAATTCACATTCCCACCAGCAGTGCAAGAGTGTTCCCTTTTCTCCACAGTCTCTCCAGCATTTATGAAACAGTGGAAGAATTTTTAACAATTGAAAGAATAAAGTGATAAATACAACTACAGAGATAAATCTCAAAACATGCTGAGTGAAAGAAGCCCTGCAAAAAAGACTACATACTGTATAATTTTAGTAAATTCTAGAAATCATACACCAAATTTCTTTGATAGAAGACAGATCATTATTTGCTTGGGGCTGGGTTTCTGGGAGCACACCCATGTAGTCTTAAGGTGAGGGCTGGCCATGCTAGAGCGACCCACAATGTGATTTAGGGTGTGGGCTTTGGGTCATGTGGTATCAGTTGGCCTGGAGACTGAGATCAACCATGTAGGCAATCAATTGATCAACCATGCTTACATAATGGAGCCCCAATCAAAACTCCAAATGCTGAGGCTTGAGTTAGCTTCCCCGGTTGGCAATACTGCATGTGCGTATCTAGAAAGTAACGTACCTTGACTCCACGGGGAGAGGACAATGAAAGATTTGTGTTTGGAACCTTCCTGGACTCTGCCCTATGCCTTTCTTTCCTTGACTAGCTTTAATCTGTATCCTTTTCCTACAATAAACCATAACCATGAGTATAATAGCTTTCAGTGAGTTCAGTGCATTGAAACTGAGGGTGCTTTGGGGAACCCTTCCCAAACTTGCAGTTGGTGTCAGAAGTGAAAGCAGTCTTGGGGACTGTGCCCTCCAACTGACCTATTCTGACCTAAACTCTTCACAGTGGTATAATGTAATTGGCAAAGATTTAGGGGCAGAAAATCCAGGTTCAGTGGCAGGCTCTGTGACTCACTAGCTGTGTGAATTTGGGCAATTTATTTACTCTCTCTGTGCCTCAGTGTCCTCATCTGTGAAATGAAAACAATACCATCTATATGCAAGAAGACTACTGCAAAAATTAAATGAGATAATGTATATGGGCTATTTAAAAATTGTGAAGTTTTTATACATGTTAATTGTACAAATGTTTCCTTGTTGCCTTTGAAATTATTCCATGTGAAATCATGCTCTCTGGATTCTTAATCTGCCACTATATCAAAATTATTTTTTTTCCTAAACACAGACTGCTTTCAAATTACTGGAAATATCTGTAATCTCATATCTTATTTCAAACTTATGATGCACTTTGAATGAAAGAACACTAATCATTTCCTGCAATGATAGGGCATAAAACCCCAGATATGATGAAACAAATAATCCAGTAAAATTAGGTATTCAGAGTATGGGCATTAGAGGGAAATCACACAACTGTCAATAACACCACCTTAAACTTGTGTAGTTTTCTCTAGATTTAAAATCTTTTTTTAAGTTATTATTATTTTTTTACATTTATTTATTTTATTTACCTTATTTTTGGCTGCATTGGGTCTTCGCTGCTGCGCGTGGGCTGTTCTCCCGTTGGGGTGAGCAGGGGCCACTCCTGTTAGAGTGCGCGGGCCTCTCACTGCTATGACCTCTCCTGCTGCGGAGCACGGGCTCTAGATGCGTGGGCTTCAGTAGCCGTGGCACGCAGGCTCAGTAGCCGTGGCACGCAGGCTCAGTAGCTGTGGCACGTGGGCTCTAGAGCTCAGGCTCAGTAGTTGTGGCGCATGAGCCTAGTTGCTCTGCGGCATGTGGGATCCTCCCGGACCAGGGCTCGAACCCGTGTGCCCTGCATTGGCAGGCAGATTCCCAACCACTGCGCCACCAGGGAAGCCCCTAGATTTAAAATCTTTACTAACATACATCTTGACCTGTCCCAATAATTTTCTGAAATTGCCAGAATTTTTAATGTTACTTCACTTTTTGGCAACTTGAAACTGAAAAGAGCTATACAGCCCAGAGTTTCATTTTTTCATTCATTAAACACATAGCTATTGGGCAATGACTATCTATTATGTAATGTATCAATACTATTCTGGGTGTGCTGTTCTACAGTGATAAATAGGCAAAACCCTTGAGCTCATGAAACTTACATTTTAGGGATTCTGGTTTCATACATTTGCCATGTAGCTATATATCATAGAAGTATCTGAGATAGGACTTGAATGTGGCTTTTCTGAAAACTACTTCTGTGCTTTTTTTTTAACCATTCTACTTTAATCTATCACTAATACAGAATCAATCTCCCATATACTGGACAGACCATATCTTTCATCTGTACTTTAACTTACACAGTGAAAGAATGTGTTTTAGGGTGATTTCAGACAAGGAACAAACAAGTAAAAAAAAAGAATGGATATCTTCACAAATCCCATCAGACTGTAAATGAAAAAATGTATATAGTTTTTGAACCTAAGGGAAATAACTATTTAATTGTTTATAGTCCCAGATTAGTAGAAGTGTATACAACCTCTGAGAGTTAGAAAGTTGTGGAGTCATTGCTTATTTGGAACTAAGTTAGGAACTTGGGTTATAAAGTTCATTACGAAAATTATGGACTCTAACATTAATAACATTGTAGTCTAGCCAAAGATGCATTTTTTTTACCAAATTATACATTCTTTATCTCTCCCTAAAAGAAATTTGGTGACTGCTACCAAAGTTTTGTTGTAAAGTAATTAACGTATTGATTCACCCGTTCAGCAGTTATTTATGGAGCATCTATTATGTGCCAACAGTGGTGCTGGGACTGGGAATGCAGCAGTGTGTGAAGCAGGAGTAGTCTCTACCTTCTTGAGTCCTGCAGTGTAAATTGGTAAGACAGAAAATGCCCTCCAAAGGGAAGGAGAGCACAGGAGGGAAGCAGGTGAATGGGTTGGAGGTTGAGAATAGATGGGTGTGAGGACCTGGGTGTGGGGAGGGAACAGTCAGGGTGAGGGCATAGAAGCACTGGTCCATTCAAGATGGCTCAGAAGGGCTGAGCAGAGTGGGCAAGGGGAAATGTCAGTGAGGCAAAACAGCCAGGCTGCAACCAGATCATGGAAGGCTTCATGAGCTGAGTTGGCATCTGGCCTTTGTTGTAAAGGCTTTAGGAGGCATCAGAAGGTTTCAAAGAATGGTGATATGACCATATTTGTGTTTATGTAACCAGAAAATGGAGAATGTACTGGAGGAAAGTGAAAATTTCAGGGACGGGACCAGTTGGGTAGCCATGACAGTGGTCCAGGTCACAAAAAAATCATGTCCTGAAGCAGGAGGTGGTGTCTGTGGAGAGAAGATGAACTTGAGAGACAGGGAAGTGGAAAAGTACGCAGACGCAGAAATCAATTGAACATGGAGTGTGGCTAGTTCAGTTGAGTGGATGGTGGCTCGTTTATAGGGCTGTGAAACACTGGGAGAGGAATATTTCCGTGCGCATGCATGTGTGTCAGAATTTGATGGCTCGGTTTTGGGTTTATGTTTGAGACATCCTTGGAGAGAAAGCATGACTAACGGGACTATGCTGATTTGTAGCTCAAGGGAGAGGCATAAAAAAATTCAAACTGCCCAAAGAAAGGGAAGTATTATATCCATTAAACAAACTAAAATGCTCCATGTTCCTTTATCACTTGAATTATTTGTCCTCCACCCTCTTCCTGTTCTGGTAATTAGATACAAATAATTAATTCAAATTGGTAGGCAATAGGCGTATTCTCTTGAATGCATCTTTATTATTTGCCTTTTGTCACTGTCAGTATGGACTTAATGCCATCCACAGGCTCAGCTGGTCCCAATTTAGTAATTATTGCTTACTTTTGGATGTTCAATTTGTTGCAGAATGCCTGAGAGGGACACTTTGTAAGGGCCATCATCTTCAGACATTTAAAAAACATGTCCTCAACAAGGTATTTTGAGTTCTCCTGCCCCAAAAGCGACAAACATCTGGGTACCAGGGAGAGTACATTGTATTATTTCTCAAGAGAGCTCAAAGCAGAGCAACGTGACATAGGAGCTTCAAACCACTGACATAAGGCAGAAAAAGTACTTTTTCTCCAAAGCTCAAGTATCAGATGTATTTTTTACCTTCCTCTAATATGAGAGTTTATTAACCCATTTTATTTATTCCTTCCAGTAACTCCTGGTGTACCATGCCATATTTTGTCACTGCAAACAATGCTCTTGATTTATATTGTTGCCCCAAATTTAGAAGTCTTCATTTTCTCTTCTTTCTCTTTTGCTCAAGCATCATGAAATTGACACCAAAGTATGAAAGTCTAGATCAGGGGTCAGCAAACTACAGCCCGTCAGCCAAATCTGGCCCATTGCCTGATTTTTGAAACAAAATTTTATTGGAACGCAGCCATGCCCGTTTGTTTACATGTTGCCTATGGTCGTTTTTGCACTTTAAGGGCAGAGTTGAATGGTTGTGATCGAGATTACCTGACCCACAAAACCTAAGATGTTTCCTATCTTGCCCTTTAGAGAAAACGTTTGCCAACCCTTAGTCTGAATGAACTCCCTTGTCTGTACCTGTCAATCATTTATTGTCTAAAAAGAAAAAGAAATCCCAACATTCTTCCAAGGGAACACCAAAGAATACAGAGACACAGGCTACCCAGTGTCTTCGCAGGCTAGATTCTCATAACTTTGCCAGCAATAACAAGGAATGAGTCAATGCAGATATTTATAAACCTTTAAGGTTTTTCCCAAAGCTCTTTAACTTTTTATTGTTATGGGTCATAGTATCATGACATATTATTTATCTTGGGAACCTTAATACTGAACGGCAACTTTTTAAAGGCCTTTGTGTTTATATATATTTAGTAGATTGATCCTATTAAGAGTCCTAGGGCTTCCCTGGTGGCGCAGTGGTTGAGAGTCCGCCTGCCGATGCAGGGGACACAGGTTCGTGCCCCGGTCCAGGAAGAGCCCACATGCCGCGGAGCGGCTCGGCCCGTGAGCCATGGCCTCTGAGCGTGCGCGTCTGGAGCCTGTGCTCCGCAACGGGATAGGCCACAACAGTGAGAGGCCCGCGCACCACTAAAAAAATAATAATAATAAAATAAAAAAGAGTCCTAGTTTTTCACTTGCACTCTCCCTCTTTGTGTCCACACCCTTTACCATGTGACTTTGCAGTTTCTCTCACTAGAGGAGCAGAATGTGTTTTCCCATCTTTTTCATCTGAGTTGGCCTTGTGACATGCTTTAGTGAGTAGAATTTGATGAAGATGATGGTGTGCCAGTTCTGAGCCTAATTCTCAAGAAGTCTTGTATGTTTCTGCTCTCTCCCTTGGATCTCTGCTTCTGCCATAAAAACATACCCAGGAGCGTGAAAGATACATGTAACATATCTGAGTCACCCCATTTACTCAAGCCACAGCCAGACAAGATCAACCAACAGTGAGCAATATCCATACCTGTAGGCGAACCTAGCCAAGAATGGCAGAGCCCGTTTAACCAACCACTCCAGATGTGTATGCTATAAACACTTACCATCTTATGTGACTGAGGTTTGTTCATTCATCGTGCAATGTTATTGAGGCAGTAGGTAACTGATACAAACAATATTGAAATTACTCGTCTGGTTGTTAGGCCAGTCCATCTTTTCAAAAACTAATTAAAAATGTTACAGAATACAACCAAAGTGAGTTTGAGAAATTTGAGTCACTTATAAAACTTAATCCAAAGAGTTCAGGTAGAATAATTTCTATGAATTGTCGAAATTTTAAAAGAGCCAACCAGAAAACACTGGCACATTTGGATTATGGCAAATTTCATTTGTAATTCTGTAATCACATTACATTTAAATATCCCCAAATCCCCTTACAATCAATTCCCCAACATTTTTGGATGTATCCCAGAAGTTTTAATCCAAATACAAAACAAATGAGAATTCAGCAAATTGTAGCTATAGAATATTTCGATGCAGTTATCTGTATTTTGCAGGGATTTTGGCCCCTCTAACACTTAATTCTGTGTACAACTACTACAGACAAGGAACAATCAGTCACTTTTTTCTAGAGAACTTGGTGAATAGGGCGTCACGAGATCTCCAAATGTGAGTTATAGCTTTGCCCAAATCCAAAGAGACCCCCTGCATGTTGGGATTCCTGCTTGGATCTGGAAGAGGTGAGGAGAAAGTAATGCATTTTAATAGTTTGGAAGTCTTGTGGCTCAGATTTTATGATCTCCAGTAACTTAACTGACTTGGATGCTGTTTGCTTGGGATCTGGTGAGGGACTCTCCACATGTTTAATTGGCACCTGGATTCAGGTAGGGGTAGTGCCAATAACCTAAGAGCCATGTGGTTTCACTTGGTCTTACTGCTGCTAATGGCGCTGCTCTGCTGGGGAAACGGGGTGGGGGGGGCAATGTCTCCGTCTTCAATCTATCTTGTCCAAGGGCTTAACCCCTCTTCTCTCTGGAGATCCAGCGGTCTCAAAAATTTCTTGTTTGAGCTGTATTTCCTCCCTGTTCACCCTCCCTTCTCTCAGGATCCTTTTTAATTTGCCTAAGGAAGAACTTCTTTTCTTTCCGAATATTTTTAAATCAAATCTCATTTAGCCAAACTTTTCTTAGGGTACTTCCCCAGTCATCTTCCATTGAAAATGTGTGGGTGAGCAGGGAAGCCCTCACCCATCCCCCATGCACCTTCTTAGTTTCAAGTCAGAAATTCTAAATGTTCCAGACAGGAAAAAGTATTTGGTCTTTTTCCAAGACTGGAGAAGATCTGGGCTTTGTGCCAGCATCTCCTTCTTTATCTCATTTGGTTCTGTCCCAAGAAGGTCATCTTTTCTTAAACAAAATTTTGTCTGCAAATACTGGTTAACACTTTGGTTGCATTGTTTTGAGACAATTTCAAATCAGTATGCTTAGGAACCATGTCTCACCCTGGATGTAATTATGAATATACTTTGTGACTTCTCAGACATTCTTAGTACTGTATTTCACCAGGTTACATGCACATCTCTTGAACAGAATTTTCAAAAAGAGATTACTTTTTGTTAATTTTTTACCATTGGCAGTTTCATGTTTTAATGAAATACTTTTGATATTTCACTTGAAATGTGTCTAGTTCACATAGAAAATTACTTCTGAGACCCAAACTTTGGCATGCCATTAAAAAAAATTTTTGTATGCTCAAATCATCCAAAGTTGGAGTTCCAAGTTCATAAAACTTTTTCCGAAGAGGAGCTTTTAAAACTCTGAAATACAGAGTAATTTCTACACATGATAAATTCATCATAGCTTAAAGTAATAGCAAAACTTTTGATCTTATTTTTTTCCCTTGAACTCTTCCTCCTTGGGTTAGTGACAATAAGCATATTCCAGCTCCTTTCTTCCCCTCTCGCATTTAAACCCAATTTTGCCTAATAAACAGCCCTTTATCAGGATGTTGGTTCGGAGGTACTTCCCTCATCCCAGATGTTACCATTCCTGATGGATCTATTCTCGGATCAGTGTCATGATTTTAATGTCAGTTGTCCTTAACATCCAGACACTGCAGTACTAATCCATGTTACATTTCCCCAATTCCTCCCAATTCCCTCAGCCCTAGGGAACCACAAATCTTTCTGTACCTATGGGTTTGCCTATTTTGGATATTTCATATAAATGGATTCATAAACTATGTGATATATTGTGACTGCATTCTTTCACTCAGTATAATGTGGGGTTTTTCTTCTTGTTTTTTTTTGTTTTGTTCATTTGTTTTGTTTTTGACTGCATCATGTGGCATGTAGGATTCCCTGCCCAGGGATCAAACCTGTGCCACCTGCAGTGGAAGCATGGAGTCTTAACCACTGGACCATCAGGGAAGTCTAGTATAATATTTTCAAGATTCATGCAAGTTGTAGCACAAATTAATCCTACATTCCTTTTTTTTTTTGCTGAGTAATGTTCCATTGTATAGATATACAATGTTTTATTTATACATTCATCAGTTGATGATGGACTTTTTTTAAAATTTCCATCTCTTTATTGATATTCTATATTTGATGTGACATTATTATCTTATTTGATGTGACATTGTTATACCTTCTTTTACTTTTTTAATGCACCGTGTGGCATGTGGGATCTTAGTTCCCCGACCGGGGATCAAACCCACGCCCCCTGCACTGGAAGTGCAGAGTCTTAACCACTGGACCTCCAGGGAAGTCCCAATGATGGACATTTGGATTGTTTCCACTTTGGGCTATTATGAATAATGTTGCTGTGAATATTAGTGTACAAGTTTGTTTTTTTTTTTTCCTTTTTGCGGTATGCGGGCCTCTCACTGCTGTGGCCTCTCCCGTTGCGGAGCACAGGCTCCGGATGCGCAGGCTCAGCGGCCATGGCTCACGGGCCCAGCCGCTCCGCGGCATATGAGATCCTTCCAGACCGGGGCACGAACCCGTATCCCCTGCATCGGCAGGCGGACTCTCAACCACTGCGCCACCAGGGAGGCCCTAGTGTACAAGTTTTTGTATGGACATATGTTTTCATTCCTCTTAGGTATATACCTAGAGTAGAATTGCTGAGTCATATGGTGACTAAGAAATCGACAGAGTGATTTCCAAAGTGGCTTCTGTTCCCACCTGCAGTGTATGAGGATGCCAGTTTCTCTACAGCCTTCTCAACACTTATTGTTTTCTGTCTTTTTGATTACAGTCATCCTAGTGGATATGAAAGTCATATCTCATTGTGGTTTTCATTCTGCAATGCAATTTTAATGTTCTTATCAGTTAAAAGCTACAATGCAGGTGCTGAAATCGATGCAGAAATCTAATACTTAGAACCTCTTTCACTTTGTGTGGCCATTAGTGCAGCTTACTTGGGGCTTTTCTGCCTTCCAAGTCCTAAGGCAGACTACATTTCCTGAATGGCTTGCAGTGAGGTAGGGCCAAGTGACTCACTCTGGCCAATAAGCTGTGAATGGAAGCAGTACCTGTCACTTCTATGCCAAGCATTTAATTGCTGTTGCAGGACCATCCAGAATTCTCTCCCTCGACCTTGAGAACCAACAACTTTCAAGATAGTGACACTTTGATAACCTGAGTCATGGGGTTTGGGGACATTCAGCAGAACTGACCTGTGATGCACATGTTATGTGAGTGAGAAACAAACGTTTGTTATTAAGAGATGGGTTTTTTGGTTACTGCAGCATGACTGGGCATATCCTGCATGATAAAAATAATCTTTGTTTGGTTACCATATTAGAGTTCAACAGATGTGGGAAATAATCTAGCATCTCTAAGCCTCAGCCTCCTCCTCTAAACATGGGTGTCATAAAACTACCTCACACAATTGCTTGAAGTTAAGCAAGACCATGTATTATTCAATAATGCTTAGCACAATGCATGGTATATGGCAGCTTCTTAAGAAATGACTGTTACTAACAGAAGGGCAGTGAGGTGAGTGCTGTAATATTGGAGGTAACTTTTTGCGGAAGATGATAAGTTAAGCCTTTGAACGACCAACCCATAGAAGCAAGGAGGCAGGGAGAAGGGTAGTAGCTTTTCTTTGGGTAGTTTGTTTGAGCCTTGCTGCAAGCCTGCCTGGCAAACTTTCTTGTTCATGTACAGATGCATACCGTTATTGCAGGGTGGGAGGACCTTCTTTTGGGTCTTGATTTTTCTTCCCAGAAGAGAAGAAATGGCCACAGTATTCTGACTCATTTCATGGAATGAGGAGCACACAATTTAGAATGTAATTACATTTAAAATATGCTGGAAAGTGATTTCATGAATCCAGAATTATTGATCACTCTTCAGAATGACGGGCAAAGGGGAAAATGCCAAAACAAGTTCCCTTGAGAACATTTAGAATCAATGTAAAATATGTATCTCTTTATATGCATGCCTTCCTTGAGATTTAATGAGGCAGAGACCTGGTTCAGCCTGGCAAAAGACAATCAACAGAATTAGTTAATACCATGCAAAGATTTCTGTACGGAGTGAGAGGAAAGAGAAGTCAATAAACCCAGTCATTTCCATCCATTGGGCACTGGTGTCCACGAATTTTCTTTCTTGGCTTTGTCTCCACTTTCTTCTTTTCTCTTCTTAAATGCTTGACCGTTCCTCTTTGTTCTTTAGCTGATTTGCTCACCTACTCTGCCTGCATTTTAAATACTAGTACTCCACATCGCAAGAATGTCTTGTTCTCTCCTCATCCTGCAAACCCTCCCTCAAAGTACTCATTCTCTACCACAGTTTTACTTGCCCCTGTGGGTTGATAACTTCTCCAAGGCCTTGTTTCTGGGTACATGTTTCTATCTGCTTATTAGAAACCTCCACCTGGATGTCTTACAATATTTAACCTGCCTTGTTCCTTCTTTTTTTTTTTTTTTTTTTTTGCGGTACGCGGGCCTCTCACTGTTGTGGCCTCTCCCGTTGTGGAGCACAGGCTCCGGATGCGCAGGCTCAGCGGCCACGGCTCACGGGCCCAGCTGCTCCGCGGCACGTGGGATCCTCCCGGACCGGGGCACGAACCCGTGTCTCCTGCATCGGCAGGCGAACTCTCAAGCACTGCACCACCAGGGAAGCCCTTGTTCCTTCTTTTTGAGACATTATTCTTTTATCTTCACCAGCCTAACTCCTTCAAGTCTCCCCTTAAGCTTTACTTCAAGGTAGTGTTTCTTAAGACTGAGATCTACCTGAATGCAGTATCCAAACACCCTACTATTTTACCTTAAGCAATTCAGAGCCAATTTTTTAATTAGTTTCTGGTTTATAACAAAGTGAATCAGTTATACATACACATCTGTTCCCATATCCCTTCCCTCTTGCATCTCCCTCCCTCCCACCCTCCCTATCCCACCCCTCCAGGCGGTCACAAAGCACTGAGCTGATCTCCCTGTGCTATGCGGCTGCTTCCCACTAGCTATCTACCTTACGTTTGGTAGTGTATATATGTCCATGCCTCTCTCGCGCTTTGTCACAGTTTACCCTTCCCCCTCCCCATATCCTCAAGTCCATTCTCAAGTAGGTCTGTGTCTTTATTCCTGTTTTACCCCTAGGTTCTTCATGACATTTTTTTTCTTAAATTCCATATATATGTGTTAGCATACGGTATTTGTCTTTCTCTTTCTGACTTACTTCACTCTGTATGACAGACTCTAGGTCTATCCACCTCATTACAAATAACTCAATTTCGTTTATTTTTATGGCTGAGTAATATTCCATTGTATATATGTGCCACATCCTCTTTATCCATTCATCGGATGATGGACACTTAGGTTGTTTCCGTCTCCGGGCTATTGTAAATAGAGCTACAATGAACATTTTTGTACATGACTCTTTTTGAATTATGGTTTTCTCAGGGTATATGCCCAGTAGTGGGATTGCTGGGTCATATGGTAGTTCTATTTGTAGTTTTTTAAGGAACCTCCATACTGTTCTCCATAGTGGCTGTATCAATTCACATTCCCACCAGCAGTCAGAGCCAATTGTTTTAAATTATAAATTTGTGAGGTTTTTCATTTTTCTCTCTTCCATGCTAGACATTTTACTCTGTGAAGGCGAACAGAGCATCTGCTTTGATCTACATCAGATTCCCAGTTCCTGGCACATGGTAGCCACTCAGTAAAACTTTGTTGAATAAATGAATCAGTTATATAATCTGTATCCATAATACTCCCCACTTCTCCTGTTTCTATTTGTATATTCCTGGACATAATGAATGTGTCCCCAAGTTATCCCATTAGTTCAACCAGAATCAGGGAGCCATCCTATATAGCACCTGTATACCACTCTATATACGTCACCTGTAATATCTAAACACTCACAAATATCTACCATTCCTCTTTTTTTTTTTTCTTTTGCGGTACGCGGGCCTCTCACTGTTGTGGCCTCTCCCGTTGCAGAGCACAGGCTCCGGACGCGCAGGCTCAGTTGCCATGGCTCACGGGCCCAGCCGCTCCGTGGCATGTGGGATCTTCCCGGACCGGGGCACAAACCCATGTCCCCTTCATCGGCAGGCGGACTCTCAACCACTGTGCCACCAGGGAAGCCCTGACCACTTACTCTTTTACTTAAAATCCTTCATCAAACTCCCTATTGCCTTGAAGATATGAAGATAAAGTTCATATTCTTAGGCCTGATCTACAAAACCTTCCACAATCTGACAATCTAGTCTCAGTCTTCCTCGCTTACCTCTTTTCATCCTACCCCATTCCTTCTGGTCATCCAGAGCTAATGATTCCCAAACCTACCCTCCTGCCTTTGCACAAATTCTCCTTACCTACAATGTTCCCTTACAGATATTCTCTACCTACTGAACTCTTCACATTTCAAAACAAAGCTTTAAGTTCCCTTCCTCTGGGAAATCTATCCAAGCTCTGCCAGGAAAAATTTAGTGCATTCTCCTCTGCACTCCCTTGGAACTTTGCAAGAGTCTCAGTTGTAGCCCCCACCGTCTTCAGTGATTATTTTTTATTCAGTTATTATTATTTTATTTTTTATTGTCCCGACCACTTCATTGAACCATGAGCTCCTAAAAGCAGGATCTAGCTATAATTCACCTCTGAATCCACTGGAATGCTGGGTCTATATTTGCAAACTATTTGTCTGATAAAATACTTGGACCCAGAATATATAAAGAACTCTCAAACTCAATAAAAAGTAAATAAATATCCCAATATAAAATGGGCAAAAGATTGAACAGACACTTTGTCAAAGAAGATATACACATGACAAATAAGCAATAAAAATATGCCCAGTATCATTTGTCCTTGGGGAAATGAAAATTAAAACCACAGTGAGATACTACCATACTTATTCAAAGGTCTAAACTAACAAAGACTGAACATATCAAGTGTTGGCAGGGATGAGGAGGAACAGAATTTTCATACCCCACTGATGGGAATGTACAGTGGTACAGCCACTTTGGAGAACAGTTTGTGGCGATTTCTTAAAAAGTTAAACACCTACCATATGATTTGACCATTCCACTCCTACATATTTATCTGATAAAAAATAAAGCATATGCCCATACAAAGACTATCATAGAAACTTTATCTGTAATAGCCCCAAATTGGAATGAACCCAAATGTCTATCAACAGGTTCATGGATAAATAAACTAAGATATACCCATAAAATGGAATATTACTCAGCAATAAAAGGAATGAACACACAGAAACATGGATGAATCTCAGAATAATTGTGCTGAGTGAAAGAAGTCAGTCCAAAAAAGTACATACTTTTGGACTCTATTGATATAAGATTCAATAAAATGCAAACTAGTCTGTAGTGACAGGAAGCAAATCAAGTATTTCCTGGGGATGGGAGATGTGATGGGAAGGGCATGGAAAACTATTACAAAGGGCCACAAGGAAACTTGGGGGTGATGAACATGTTTATTATTTTTATTGTGGTAATGGTTTTACTAGTATATACATATGTCAGAACTTAAACTGTACTCCTTAAATATATGATATTTATATGTCAATTTTATCCCAATAAATGTGTTTTAGGGACTTCCCTGGTGGCCCAGTGGTTAAGACTCCACACTTCCAATGCAGGGGGCATGGGTTCGATCAGGGAAGTAAGATCCCGCATGCCGTATGGTGTAGCTAAAAAACAAACGTGTATTTAAAATAACCCTTAATTTTTTTAACCATGTTGTCAAGGATTAACTTTTTAAATTACCAAAGGCCCTTTTAACACAATTTTTAATTCATTTCACAGACTCACTAAATCCTACCTTCACTTTGCACGTGAGACACCCACTTGTCTGCCCACCTAGGCAAAGAAACATTGGGCTAACTTCTCCTGCCTCTCCCACTTTTACCGCCTTCACATTCTCTTCTCCATCCTGACAGAAGGGAATTTAGCACTGATTTTTATAGCTCTCCATTATCTTCTCTGCAATGTCTCATGCATGGCTAGTACTCGTTGCTTCACAAGTGTTTGTCAACAGTGTGTGCATAGATGCAGGACGGTCTTATTGCCCTGGGTGGAATGGTTACGCCTTCTCAGATGATTAAAATTAACCAGCTCTAGGTCAAGAGGCTGGCTTTAATCTCATGTATAGAAATGCACAATGTTTTTCAGCTCTGGGATCATTTAGCCTGTAAATGAGAGAAGGTTAATGATGTGGCTGCAGTTGACACCAGAGTCAGTTCCTCAAGAATGTACATTTTACCACAGCAGTGAATTCCACCATTCTGTCTTCCAGGTCACTTATCCATTCTTCTGCCTCAGTTATTCTCCTATTGATTCCTTCTAGTGTATTTTTCATTTCAGTTATTGTACTGTTCATCTCTGTTTGTTTGTTCTTTAATTCTTCTAGGTCTTTGTTAAACATTTCTTGCATCTTCTCGATCTTTGCCTCCCTTCTTTTTCCGAGGTCCTGGATCGTCTTCACTATCATTATTCTGAATTCTTTTTCTGGAAGGTTGCCTATCTCCACTTCATTTAGTTGTTTTTCTGGGGTTTTATCTTGTTCCTTCATCTGGTACATAGCCCTCTGCCTTTTCATCTTGTCTATCTTTCTGTGAATGTGGTTTTTGTTCTATAGCCTGCAGGATTGTAGTTCTTCTTGCTTCTGCTGTCTGCCCTCTGTTGGATCTACTATTATTTTTTTATAAATCATTTATTAGAGGAAGAATAGTAGCTGCCACTAATATCTTCCCAAACACAGTATAAATGATTTTTGAATAATTCAAGTGTTGGATCATTCTTATTCATATCCACTTGACTTTCTCCAGTAGCAGAAATCTTTAAGAGTTGATGGTTTACAGGTATTTGAAGAAGCCATTATGCAAATGCACATATCATGTCCACTAAAGATATTTGTGGTAGGCACTATGGCAGACACAAAAAAGCATAATGTATTCTCTCAAAGGTTCACCATCTTTTTTGAGAAAATATACCTGATACATGTTTCTCATTAAATAACAATAAAATTTTTGAATGGCTCTTTGAGAGGATGATGACAATCACAAGATAATGCATAGTTATACCAACAGCAATTCAGAGAAGAGATACATAACTTCTGGCTAAAATAAGTGATCTAGACAAGTTTGGTGGAACAGATGGATTTTAAACTACAGTTTAAAAGGTGAATAGAATTAAAGGAAGGAGCAGTGAAAGGAAGGGTGTAAACGGTTGAGTAGAACAGCGTGGGAGACTAAACAATCCATAGTAGAGAATGTCTTTATGCATAAACAAACTAGCATCATTATTGCACTTAGTTTGGACTTTGGACTTGAGTGAATAGAGAGTATCTGTGATCCAGTTTGAATTCTGTGTCTCTCAGCCCAGGGATTTTTGCCAAGTTCTTCTGGTAACAAAGTTCAACACTGCAAAGGAAGCAACAACTGTTGCTTGGTGGGCTCTCTTGGGTTATTGCAGGACTAGATTTCAGGACACATCAGATGGAGTATCTGCTTTGGAGAAACACTGCCTAGTATCACCCAGTCTTGCTCCACTAGGCCCCTGGTAGGACTTTGTACTTATCACTTAAAAGTGAGACATCTGATCTAGCGATCCCACTCCTGGGCATATATCTGGACAAAACTATAATTCAAAAAGATACATGCACCCCAATGTTCATAGCAGCACTATTCACAATAGCCAAGACATGGAAGCAACCTAGATGTCCATTGATAGATGAATGGATGAAGAAGATGTGATATATATATATATATATATATATATATATATATATATATACACAATGGAATATTACTCAGCCATAAAAAAGAATGAAATAATGCCATTTGCAGCAACATGGATGCTACTAGAGAATATCCTACTAAGCGGGGTAAGCCAAAAAGGGACAAATACCATATGATACCACTTATATGTGGGATCTAAAATATGACACAATTGAACCTATCTACAAAACAGAAACAGACTCACAGACATAGAGAAGAGACTTGTGGTTGCCAAGGGGGAGAGGGTAGGGGAGGGAAGGAAGGGGAGTTTGGGATTAGCAGAGGCAAATTTTTATATATAGGATGGATAAACAACAAGGTCCTCCTGTATAGCACAGGGAACTATATTCAATCTCCTGTGACAAACCATAATAGAAAAGAATATGAAAAAATATATATGTAGGTATAGCTGAGTCACTTTGCTGTACAGAAGAACTTAACGCAACATTGTAAATCAACTATACTTCAATAAAATTTAAAAAAGAAAAAAGAATCAAGACCATATAGGGAACCTGTCCATAAAAGGGCACAGAGAAGAGCATAGGGCTTAGTTGGGCCTCAGACAAGGCAATGCACTAATGGGTCTCTGAACCTTTGATTTGGGATAAACATCTTTTGCCACCCTTAAAAGAGGATTCAATAAGGCATTGTCTTAGGCATCCATGCTCTGAATATTTGTATTTGAGGAGGGAATACAAGCAGAACCTCTGTGGTCAAATTCACATGGTGAAGACCAACTCAAAGAGATTTTTTTCCTGATGAAATAATATCCATCAAGTACAGTAGTGTGGTTCCCAAGGAGGCAAGATGGAGGTGGACTGGAGTCTCTGCTTTTTCTCCTGTATTACCAAGAGTTATTTCTCTCTTCCTCTCCTTCCATCCTTATTCTCTTCCCTCCTCCCTTTCCCCTGAATTTGTCATTAGTGTTTTATTGATGATGTTTTCTTTTTTACTCTTTTCAGGTAACCAGGAGTCTAGGTCTCACCCTACCCATGGAACTTCCAAGATGAAAAAAACGTGGTGGCCATTAGTAAGGAGACAAGTGCAGTCTTAATCAGGAAAAACTTTCACCAAACCTAATCATCATTTGAACAAAGGTAAGAGTGGCCGGGTTTTGGCCTGTTAATAAACAGGGGGCCAGGTAGAAATTTCTGGAGTATCAGAAATACAGCTCCAGAGTGGAGCAGGCATTACATTTACAGAAGTCCAAAGGTGGCCCAAGCCTACTAGTGGCGGGTGATAACCAGTCCATCAGCCAGGTGCACCCCATTCAAGAAGCATCATATTTGGCCGGCAGGGAAGACTGTCTTCTCCAGCGCTAACCTCCTCCTGGGTCGCTTTCTTGAGCCTCAGACACAACACCAGCGAGCCCAGTCTCCTCTCTTTCCAAAAGTGACTCACAGTCTAATTTGTGTGATTCTAATTCCTTACTCTGTAAATGCACAAATGGTCTCCCCAAACAATGCAGAGATGTGTTAAAAATTTACATATATGCCTTTGGGGTTTTCTTTTTAGAGCAGTAATAGATGAAATCAGTTTACATTCTGCTGGCTCTTTTCATTAAAATTCAAAACAGCATTTCTCTCTCATCCATGCCTACCTCTCCACAGAGACTCTCCCTTTGATATCTAGTTTTTCACTAATGAAATACAATAACTAGTATGGCATTCTGGAGGGCTATTTATAAAGCTCAAGCATACAAATAAAAACTTCCAATCACCAGTTTTGGCTGTGACACATGATAAAGTAAAGGTGTTAGTGGAAGGCTTTAGCTGGTACTATGACCAGTTGCTCCCTTATTTCATGACGAAGGTCCGCAGAACACGTGTTTCTCGAGAAAAATCCTGTCTGGGTAGACTTAACCACGAGCTTCACTCATTCCAACAACCTAAAAGGCAAGTACTGACAAAAATAAACCAGTCTCACCCCAAACTTGCCAGCCTAGGGTGCACTTCCTCTAAAAATTAGAATCAAAGCCTCTAGGAGAGAAAAGAAACTAAAACTGGACTCTAAATGAACCTAACCTAGTTCTTTACATAAACCTAGGGGACTAAATCTAGGAGTTTTTGTATGAGTAAGAGAAGATGTGACATCAGTCATGCAAGTAAGGGAATTCTATAATAGATACTAAGTGGAAAATGTTATTTTAGTTCCCTGAAAAAAAATTTCTCTGTGAAAATCATAATCAGTACAAAAAATTTAATTCCCTTCTATAGAAGCTGCTCTTATAGATCTGATATGGGGAAGCTAGTAAAAAGACAGTGGGCTTTGTCTTTTTAGCCATTTTTCCTCACTCACATGGGCAGAAGGGACGTGAGATGAAAGTATTACTGTTCAAGAAACAGAATTCCTTCCTTGCCCCTCCTTATTCTCCCACGTAGGAATAACCAATAATCTGCATGAATAACAGGCATGTTATTGATGGTTTCGCTTCTGAAAGTAAATGGAGTATGTAACATTGCTTGATTGGTTAAAATGTAGTGTTAGGGGAATTGAAGGATGGACAGAAAATTGACAGATATATTGACAATAAAAACAGTGACTATAATAATAATGTGTTTTATTATCATAAGCATCTGGTCCTACTTTAAATGACTCTATGCTCCTGAGCTTTTACAGTATGTTCCTGGATAGTGCATTATTTTGTCCTCTTCTTTGAAGCTGGTTGTCACTTATTATAGTCATTAAAATGCCTACTTATAGTATTTTTCAAAGTGTAATATTCATGCCTTTCATACATGAATTTTTTGACCTTGGTAGTTCATGAGCGTGCAGGTGAGTATGTGTGTATACATGCATATTTGTGTGCCCATTTATATCTTAATATACACATTTTTGCACTTCCTGAAATTCACCTTTATTTCTATTAGTTGAGGCTACAAAGTAATTGAATTCTGGTGAAATGCAACTCTACTGTCATCTTGATGATATTTGTTAGAGAGAATTTTGACTTTGGTGTGTGAGTTTTTGTGACTTAGTAGTAACCAAAGTTTTATATCGCTTTCTAATTTTTCAATTTATTTGGAAATAGTTCAGTCATACAGAAAGGTATTGAAATAATATTATAGAAATGTATGTACATCTCATTCAACTTAAGAAATGATATATTACCAAAAGAATTGATACTCCTTCTTGAGGCCTCTTTGATCAGAATTTACACCCTTCTATAGATAATCACAGCCTAGGTTTTGGTGGATTTCTTTGGAGTTTCATTATGTATGTATGTTTGCTTGAATAATATGTAATGTTTTAAACTTTACATAAATTGTAGACTGTTTTTGTCCTTCTGAAATTTGCTGTCTTCATTCAGCATTAAGCTTAGATTTTCATCTGCATGGATACATGTAGCTCTGGGCCCATGGATTTTTCATTGCTGTTTATTATTCTGTGGGATAGATAAACAATAATTGAAACATTCTCTTAATGATTGGCATTTGGGTTCTTCTTATTTTTGCTATCATGAAGTTGCTACCAATAGTACTGCTGTGTTTGTGCCTATATGTGCATGCATGAGAGCTTATCGAGCACATAGACCTAAGAGTAGAATGTCTGGGTTACAGGGTATTAATGACATTGATAGATATTGCCAACTTGATTTCTAAATTTTTGTACAGATTTATACTCCTAGCATCAGTGTATCCTGACCATAAGTAATATGAACAGGGTTTAATTTTCATTTCCTTGATTACTAGTGAATTTGAGAAAACTTTATACATACATATACATATGCTCGCAGGCTTGTAAGTTCTGCCTAAGTTTGAGGGTAGAACAAAACTGCATAGAAAATGGTACAGATGACTGGTTTGCAAGGGAGAAATAGAGACACAGATGTAGAGAATAAACATACGGACACCAAGAGGGGGAAAAGGGGGTGGGATGAATTGGGAGATTGGGATTAACATATATACACTAATATGTATAAAATAGATAATTAATAAGAACCTGTTGTATAGCACAGGGAACTCTACTTCACTGTGCTCTACAGTAGAAACTAACACAACATTGTAAAACAACTAGACCCCAATTAAAAAAAAAACTGCATAGGCACAAGGTGGTGGTTGGCTGCTACTGTGGGATAGGCAGGAAACCTGCCCATGTCCTGGAGCCTTCTCTAAAGAAAGGTGAAAGGCATCTGCTGTGGGAATGGCGAAGTGAGGCAGGAGGAGAGGAGGTTTTATATGTAGCCTTTTAACAGCAATCCTGATGGAAAATTTCCCTAGGGTAATACCCTTGATGCTATTGGAACTATTAGCCTTATCCTTCAAGTATTGCATGACCTATAATATGAATTCAATAAATATAATATCCCTACCTAACCACTTAGTTCTTCTATGAGAGTAGGGGGAAAGGGAATGGGAGAGAATGCGTAAAGACAGTAATTCCTAACTCATTAAATTGAGTGAGATATAATTAAGTAAGGTATAAAGTGCTCAGCCCTAAAGTTGGAAAAGAATATTCGCTCAAGAAAGGTAAGCTGCGGGACTTCCCTGGTGGTCCAGTGGTAAAGAATCCACCTTACAATGGAGGGGACATGGGTTTGATCCCTGGTCAGGGAACTAAGATCCCACATGCCACGGGGCAACTAAGCCCGCGTGCCTCACCTAGAGCCCGTATGCCACAAACTACAGAGTCCACGCGCTCTGGAACCCACACACCAAAACCACAGAGCCCACACACCCTGGAGCCTGCACACCACAACTAGAGAAGAGAAAACCCGCATGCCACAACTAGAGAGAAGCCCGCGCAACACAACTAAGAGCCCGCGCGCCGCAACAAAAGATCCCGCGTACCTCATTGAGGATCCCACGTGCCACAACTAAGACCTGATGCAGCCAAAAATAAATAAAATAAATGAGTAAAAACTAAATCTTACAAAAGAGAAAAGTAAGTTAGAAAAGATTTTTTAAGGAAAATAAAGATAACTTCTCATAATATGCCACTTACAATGTTCCGTGAGGTTACATAAGGACCTCTTCCCATGCCAGCCCTTAATTCACTGTCTGCAGGCTATTTTGGATTTGGAGATCAGACAGTCCAGCTTACTAGAAGTAAGAGTAAATAAGTGTTGAGGTTTGTCTGAGTATCTTTCCTATGAGTAAAGAACTGGAGATGTTGGTACTTTGATCGGACACTTTTTTTTTTTTTTTTTGTGGTACGCGGGCCTCTCACTGTTGTGGCCTCTCCCGTTGTGGAGCACAGGCTCCGGATGCGCAGGCTCAGCGGCCATGGCTCACGGGCCTAGCCGCTCCGCAGCATGTGGGATCTTCTCGGACCAGGGCACGAACCCATGTCCCCTGTATCAGCAGGCAGACTCTCAACCACTGCGCCACCAGGGAAGCCTGATAGGACACATTTTTATAACTTATTTTTTGTTCTTGGCTATGTTCCTGATAGGTGACAACTTAAGAGCTGAAAAAATGAGGATTTCTTTCTTTCTTTCTTTCTTACAAATGTCAGTAGACTCTAATAGCTTACTCTCCAAAAATAAGCATTAGTCTAGGAAAGAACTGGAGGGAGGTTTTTCTCTTCCCAATAAGCCAAGAAGAGGATATATTAATACTCTTTTACAAACTCAAAGAAATAATAACTAACAATTAAGCATCTAAGTTTTTACTGTGTATGGCCTCAGAATTTATGTTCCAAAGTGGCATGATATGATACACATAACAACTTAGGAACAATCTGTAACATCAAAAGTATGATTATCCATCAGGGTTTAAATCACAGTATATCCTAACAATGTCAGAATATCTTTTCCAATAAATAAAATATATTTAAATGGCAGCTAGGTCATACAGGTAGTTCTAAAAGACTATATAAACCATGATTTAGCCAGACCCCAATATTAATAGTATGTGCCTGAACACTAGATTACTTCAGATGTGGGGAGGAAGAAGAAAATGCCCTTTTACTTTAATACTTTCCCGTCTCTCTTTATGAGTCTTATATCACCTTTTTTGCCCCTCTCTTAAGGGTATCTGTATTTTCATTCTGTCCCAAATCATCCATCCCTTCCAGGTTAAAGCTCTGAGTCTCTAAGTCATTCAGTGAAATTGAGATAATATTAAAGCAGGCTAATTGAACTAATTCACACTAACATGAAAATAGTTTCTTAATCCTTCCAAAGGAATTTGAATTCTTAAAAGGTAGCTTTGATAAGCGAATTGAATTCTCAGTATCAGTATTTCATGCACATTAAATAAGTAGAAAATTCAATTAATATTTGGTGAGGTATTTGGAACGATGGGAGATGACTTAGATATCATCACTACCTTAGGAATTGCTTTTCATAATCTATTCTCTCCCAATAATAGAGACATACAAATTTCTCCAGTAATATCTACTTCCCATAATAGTAACAGAGATATCTAGAGAGGGCTTTTTAAATGGTCATGGTCATATTTTTATATCAAAGACTGGTATACAAGGGCTTCTTTCAGAAGATAAAATAATCACTTTTGAAACGTTTGTGTTTTATTTTTATCTTTTGAAATTAGTCTTTTGGGCTTTGTTTTTTATTTTCCTGATGGAGTTGATGGGAAAGGATAATTCGTAGACTCTAAAAAGAAAACATTTCATCCTTTATGCTCCCTCTCATTCTGACTCCAACAATAAATAAAGAAAAAATGGGAAGGGGAGGATGAAAGAAAAGAAGCGAAGACAACCTACATATCGGAAGTAATGATTCATCCTAGATCTTGACATAGAGGGAAAGCTTTAAAAAGAGGCTTGCCTCTGTGTCTTGCAGTAAAAATGAATATTAGCATGAAAGGATGTTATCTGCAAAAGCAGTGAAAGGTTAACCTTAAAGTTAAAAGGAAATAAAATCAAGTTTCATGTGATCATAAAAATGTATTGGACACAATTACAAATCTGGTCTTCTAGTCAATGAATACCTGATTCTTGAAATAAATGGTTTTAGAGATAGCAATGTAAGGAGTATCTTGACACAATGGTTATGGTATCTAAATTGTATTAGTGATTCATAGTCCAGTGAGTCCATGCTTACGTTGTACTTGATGACGAGACAACCTGCTGTTTGACAAAATGGTGACATGTGTCCTAAGCCTTTTCTAAGTCCTGCTGGAGGTCACTGACCCAGAAGAAATAGAAAATGATTCTTGCTCATCTTTTAAAGATTCCTTTGTTTCATCCAAGCATTCTCATTGATTGAATCTCATTACTATGCCTGCACTGAAGTCTCATAAGCCATGCCTGTCTTTTTCTCTTCTGGTCTGTTCAGCTCAGACCCTTCTTTGAACGAGGCTGAATTGAAACAGAAATTTGGGGTTCTACTTCACTTTCGTCTTCACTTCTCAAGGATCAGAATTTTCCCAACACAGCATTTATTTTTTAAAAGAGAAACGTCCTTCAGGAGTTGTTCTGTTCTTAAAACTGATGGCAACAATCTGATGTTAAGCAAAGCTTCAGTCAGCGAATTCCATTCACGAATGGGGTGCTTAATTTGTTCATTCATCTGTCCACAAAGATTTATTAGGCCCCTACTATATGCCAAGTACTAGATTAATTGCCAGACAGAGAGCAGTGAGCAAGAGAGACCGTCTCACATCTTAGGAAGCTTAGCACTGAGGCAGAAAGACAGAGCTGAACGATAATTATAAGATTGAGGATGTTATTTTCTTTCTTTTTTTTTTCTTAAACTGAAGTGTAGTTGACTTACAATGCTGTGTCAGTTTCAGGTGTACAGCAAAGTGAATCAGTTATACATATACATATATCCACTCTTCTTTTTTTTAAGATTCTTTTCCCATGTAGTCCATTACAGAGTACTGAGTATTCCCTGTGCTATACAACAGGTTATTGTTAGTTATCTATCACCTTCCCCTCTTCTAACCACCTCTTTTCCCGAAAGGATGGCGATGCCAATCCCGTCTCTAGGTTGCCCTTCCCCCACAGACCTCACTTTCTAGCCTTGAACACTAGCTTAGACTAGCATTGCCTCTGGCACAGTTATATGAGTCTGTGAACATTTCTTTCTGCAGTAAACATGCAGGTTATTACAAGATATTGAATACAGTTCCCTGTGCTGTACAGTAGGACCTTGTTTATCTATTTTATATATAGTAGTGTGTATCTGTTAAACCCAAACTCCTAATTTACCTCTCCCCTCCTTTTCCCCTTTGGTTACCATAAGGATGTTATAAGGTGAGAAGTGTATGTACCATCAGGGCATACATAGTAAAGGCCTTTTGGAAGAAGGCTTTTAAGCGGAAACCAGAAGGATCAGTAAGAATGGCAAATGCTAAAAGTGGGGAGGGCTTATGCAGAAGGTACAACTTATGTGAATACTCTGAGGTGAAAGAGAATATGACCCATTTACAGAAAAACAGTTCTTTATTGCCAACACATGGAGAATGAGGTCAGGAGTGCAAGGGTGAGACTTTAGAGATAGGTGTGATTCGTATCACAGGGGACCTTGTAGTCAGGCCAAAGAGTTGGTCTTTTTCCTTAGGGCCATGACAGATTTTTAAGTTGGGGAGTAACATTTGCATTTTGAAATTATCTCTCTGCCTGTAATTGTAAAACTAGATCTGAGAATTGTGAGATTGGATGCAAGGAATCCAGTTATGAAGTTATTACAAACCTCTGGTTCCAGAAACATGGTAGCCTAAGATATCAGGAAAAATATTCTTGCTGTAAATAGCTAGACGTTCTGAAAAGAAAAAATAGTTTAAGGAAGTGTGTGTGGTCATAAGAAATATAGATGACAGAAATGAAGGAGCTAAAATCCAAAGAAGCCAGCAAGAGAGCCAGCACTGGCTGTCTGGGAGAGTTGACACTACCCAGTCATTTGCAGGCTTAGGTTTTAATACCCAGAAAGGGACAAAGGTGTTGTCTTGAGCCTGAATGAGGTGAGAAGCTGGAACTAAGATCTCAAAGGGCTGCATCCTCAATAAAAGCGTGAAATAGATAAAAATCCACCCATTAGCAGAGGGACATAGGATGAAACTTTGAGCTCCTGTCTTTCTTAAGATGGCCTTGAGAAAAGGTGCTCTCATCTGAGAGTTTTAGGTCCTGGGCCTTCACCTCACACAGATTTGGGGTTCATATTTATACTACCAACTTGGACCAAGAACACCCAGGAAACCAAACACAAAATTCTCCTGCAGAAATGTTCCCATAACCCATACCACAAACAATATTCATGGAAAAATGAAACAATACAAATGTCTGCTAAGAATGGTTTCAAGAACAAAATTTGATATTTTTAGAAGGAAATAGTTTATAATGGATGAGAATCGTTGGAGATAACAATCCACATATTCAAACTGGAAAGAATTCAGGAAAATGAAATGACATTCTGGAAGGGAATTTGGAATTAGTAGGTATAAACAGCAAAAAAGAAGGAACAGACTCTAAGAAACAGATGCTAATAAAAATGATAGAGAAAATAGGGGGCTAAAAGAACTTCTAGAAATGAAAGACATAGTCACTTAAATTAAGTCAGTGGACAGGTTAAAAATTCTATTAGAAATAGCTAAAGAGAAAATTAATTAACTACAATTTGGATCTTAGAAAGTTACCCAGAATGCAGCATAGAAAGCTACAGAAATGATTATCACAAAAGAAAAGTTGAGAAAAATAGAAGATACAATAGGTAAGATCAACGTGCTCAATAGGAATTCCTGAAGTAATACACAGAGAATGAGGGACAGACAATATTCAGAGAGAAAATTGTATTGCTCTTTAATTGATTAAAAACAAAAGCAAGCATATGATAGCAATTCAAGGGAACACTTTCTGAAGGAGTTGACGTATGTGTGGTGTAGTAAATTGCAAATAGGTGTTAGCCAGGTAAGACTTTTTTTTTGCCTTTTAAAAAATTGTGACATAATTTACATACTATAAAATTCACCCATTAGTTCTCCAAAGAAGACATACAGATAGCCAACAAACACATGAAAGAATGCTCAACGTAACTACTCATTAGAGAAATGCAAATCAAAACTACAATGAGGTATCACCTCACACCACTTAGAAGGGCCATCATCAAAAAATCTACAAGCAATCAATGCTGGAGAGGGTGTGGAGAAAAAGGAACCCTCTTGCACTGTTGGTGGGAATGTAAATTGATACAGCCACTATGGAGAACACTATGGAGGTTCCTTAAAAGACTAAAAATAGAACTACCATATGACCCAGCAATCCCACTACTAGGCATATACCCTGAGAAAACCATAATTCAAAAAGAGTCATGTACCACAATGTTCATTGCAGCTCTGTTTACAATAGCCAGGACATGGAAGCAACCTAAGTATCCATCGACAGATGAATGGATAAAGAAGATGTGGCACATATATACAATGGAATATTACTCAGCCATAAAAAGGAACGAAACTGAGTTATTTGTAGTGAGGTGGATGGACCTAGAGTCTGTCCTACAGAGTGAAGTAAGTCAGAAAGAGAAAAACAAATACCGTATGCTAACACATGTATATGGAATAAAAAAAATGGTTCTGAAGAACCTTGGAGCAGGACAGGAATAAAGACCCAGATGTAGAGAATGGACTCGAGGCCATGGGGAGGGGGAAGGGTAAGCTGGGACGAAGTGAGAGAGTGGCACGGACTAATATATACTACCAGATGTAAAACAGATAGCTAGTGGGAAGCAGCTGCATAGCACAGGGAGATCAGCTCAGTGCTTTGTGACTACCTAGAGGGGTGGGATAGGGAGGGAGACACAGAGGGAGGGGATATGGGGATATATGTATGCATATAGCTGATTCACTTTGTTAAAAAGCAGTAGCTAACACACCATTGTAAAGCAATTATACACCAATAAAGATGTTAAAAAAAATTCACCCATTGAAATTGTACAACTTAATGGGTTTCAGCATATTCACAAGGTTATGCAATTCTCACCATTATCTAATTCCAGAACTCCAAAAAGAAACTCCGTACCCGTTGGCCATCACTCTCCATTCCCTGTCTCCCTCCAACCCTGGGCAACCACTAATCTAGTTTCTGTCTCTATGGATTGCTAATTCTGAACATTTAATACAAATGAATCATATAGTGTATGACCTTTTGTATCAGACTTCTTTTACTTAGCATAATGCTTCAAGATTCATCCATGTTGTAGCACATATTAGTACTTCATTCCTTTTTATTCCATTGTATGGAAATGCCACATTTCGTTTATCCATTCCTCAGTTGATGGACATTTGGATTGTTTCCACTTTTTGATGATTATGAATAATGTTGCTGTAAACATTTGTGTACAAGGTTTTGTGTGAATACATGTTTTTTTATTTTCTTGGATATCTTCTTAGGAGTAGAATTGTTGGGTCTATATGGTAACTCTACATTTAGCATTTTAAGAAAACTGCCAAACTCTTTGCCCTGCAGCTGCAGCATTTTACATTCCCATAGCCAGGTAAGGCAGTATGTAGGTATGTGTACATACATAAGGGAAGGAGAAATGGAGGGAGAGAAATACTTATATCAGGGACGTGACAGTGACCAAAAGGAAAAGCAATGGCATTAGAGTCAGAATAGCACGAATCAAACCCCAAAGATGAGCAATTGTATTTTACGTTGAAGAAAATAGAAATTGTTTGGTATTGCTGCAGCACAAAATTGCATGGCAGAGGGTTAGAGGATTTAGAGATTTAAGACAAGCAAGATTGTTACCACCTCTTATGTCACCTTGGGCAATTCAGGTAACATCTCTGAGCTCTGGTTTATTCATCTGAAAAGTGGGATTAACACTTCTCATCCTGTCAACCTCCCAGGATTATGGGAATCAAATGGCAAAGAGGCTACAAAAGTGCTCCTAAGATTGAGGGTGTAGTAAAAGCAGAAAGCTAGCTCCAGCATAAGCGTAACAAGGTTGATGCCCAGGCACAACCTCAGTGTAGCTCATATAGTTTTGATCTCCAACAAAGCCATAGATTCCTCCTGTTTTTCACTTCTCAAGTGAAAAACATTGATGCACACCAACCATCCTTCAGAAAACAATTCATGTGACATGTCCTTCTGATAGTGAGTAAACATCTGAAATAATTATTTATTGACTTACCATCAACTTAACAGTCTTTTGAGGTGTTATTTTGGGAAGAACTAATAATGTTCTTTTTCACAGTAATTCTTCTACCTAATTTGTTCCACGATACTTCATTTAGTGTTAAATACTCTAATAAATGAAAATGTCAGAGGTTTAAACAGTTTATTTGTTTACATAGTAGTCCAAGATGGTCAACAGGGGCAAGGGAAGATGGGGAGCATATGGGAAGGCTCTGTTTCCATTCAGTCATTCTGGGAGCCAAGATGTAGTTCTTTCTTTCTGGGAGCTTCCAATGTCATAATAAAAATGAGGCATAACAATAAATAATGTCAAATATATATATGAGCTGCCACATGTTGTTGGGGTCTGGGAGGTTGCAATGGAAGAAGCAGGTCCAAGGTTTGGAGTGTTCTATGATGAGTTCCTGTATAAAGATGGATGCCTTAACATAGTGGAGAGGTATTCCATGAAGGAGACACGAAAGGAGTAAAATTTTGGAGGTGGAAGAAGCCAAAGTGATTTCAAATGAGACAAGCATTTCTTCCTTCTTAGAAGTGTGCCATGGTTGTGTAAGATGTTAACATTAGGGGAAGCTGGGTGAAGGGTATACAGGAACCCTCTGTACTAGCTTACAACTCTTATGTAAATCTAAAATATAAACAAGTTTTAAATAATTGTGTGTGTGTGAGAGAGACAGAGAAAGAGAGAGAGAGAGAGAGAAGGTTTGGGTGTGTCTGTGAGGAATGTAATAATGAAGGACACAATTAGGATGGAGGAAATGGGAGAATCACTGTAGTTGTCCAGCTGCACAACTGAAGCAACTGATGCAGAAAGAACAGGTGTTTGTCCAAAGGCACATAGCCACAAAACTGTGACTAGCCCACTCTAGTGTTCCTGATATAGAATAAAACAAGCTTGAAAATGAGCTTGAAAAATGGGAGAGATCCTGAGTAGAGAGTATTTGCGACCAAATACATTGTCAGTAAATTTGTGCTCGTTGTGGCTTCAGACTGTACAAGTTAAGTCATGGGAAGCAAACTTCTAAAAATGATTGATGTCAAATCTAACAAATTAAGAGTTAAAATATGCTCTTTCCCATAAATAACCTACAGGATGATTTACTTCACCATATGTGACTAATGTTCTGGTTTTAATCAGCAGCATATTGCATAGCAAATGCTTACCTGTGACCTGGTCCACTAAAATTAATTGGTAAACATGGCTGTATTTTTAGAATGTAATTGCAACATTTATTAATGAAGGCATGAAACAGCGTCTCATGGTTTCATGTCTGCCAATGGGGATTTCATAAGGGCATTAAATAATATTATTACAGGGTCCAGGGTGGAGCCCTGACATTCCATTTTAGATTATGTTATTTTCATAGTTTCTTGAATGGAGATGGGGATGATAGATGTTGGAAAACGTTACTGTAAATATGCAGCAAGGAAAAATATGTGTGTGTGTGTATATATATACACACACATATACATGTGTGTGTATTTATAAATTACACATATATATCTAATCTGTAGATTTAATCCTCCTTTACTTGAATAGTCACTAAAATATTAACAACAATAATAATTTATTATATTATTTTATACAGTTGTATAATAACCATCACATATAGAACTTTCTACATGCCAGGTATAGTTTTAAGCCATTCAGATACATCAACTCATAAAGTACAAGGAATGCCTGATTTACAAGTAATTAGCCAACAGACGACATCCTCCATTCCCTGTGTACAGGTGACCCTACGCAAAACCACTAGATTACAACTTGCCATGGAAAGAAAGCCACTGGGGAAGAAATCATACATTTTCTCCAGATTCAGACTTAGGAGAATAAAAAATTAGCTAGGGGAGTTTAGGAGGCCTGGTTAGGAAGAGACTCATAGGCTCTTGTGCCCCTAGGACATCCCTTCTCATCAGTCACCCAACACCCCACCCCTGCAGTCACACACACCACTCATGTAAATCTCCTTGCCCTCCAAAGCTGCCTAAATGTTTCACTTCAGCTGTGTATACTGGAAATTTTGCCAGTAAGAAATTTACTTGTAATAACAAGGATTTTCTTTAAAAATGATACTTCCCCAGTCTGAGATATTAGAGTATTAATCAAATAAAAATTCCTGTAGATTCATTCAAGGGGAAGTTTGCTTCTTCCTACTTGATGGAAGAATGTTTGTTAGAGGGGCTAAGTCCCATGGAGCCAAGCAAGACAGTGAAAGGAGATAACGAGTGAGTGAGTGTGATGGGGAGTAAGATGTGCTCTTTAGAATAGACTTGTTAAGACAAAGACTACACCAAGATGAGACTCGGAGTTGGTAGAGAGCAAGCCTGATGAATATTGAGGGAAGACATTTCCAGACAGAGGGAACAAGGCAAGAGATCCTGGGGTCTCTAAGGTATTGGAAAGACTTCCATTGGTACTCATGTGAGATGGCAAAACCTTGGAGAATTTTCAGCAGTGCAGTGATGTGAACTTGCTTACATCTTGCAGGGTCTCTGTGGCAGTTCTGCTGGGAAATGACCCAAATACAGAGGCAAGGGTAGGAAGAAGGGAGGTAAGTTAGGCTACTGCAAGCAATGACAAGAATCTGATAGGAGAGGCTGGTGGTTCTACCAGAGTAGCAGTGCATAGGTCAAAGTGGTTATATTTGTTGAAGGATCGGATGTGAGGTGTGAGAGAAAGAAGAATCACCAATAACACCAAGATGGTTGGCCTGAAACACTGGAACCATTAAGTAACTATTGTCTGAGATGTGGTAGGAGAAGGTACTGGGGAAAAGATCAGGAGTCCAGTCACGTACGTGTACAGTGTGAGGTGTCAGTTAGATATTCAAGTAGAAATTGTGAGAAAAGACTTGCAAATGGGAGCAACAGTAACTATAAAATTATGTGCCATCTTAAAGACTTGCAAGATGACCAGGATATCCTGAGGAAAGGTTTTTTTTGTTCTTTTATATTATCAAATTGGTGGAACACGAGCATTTGGGGACAAGGTATGACAGTCTTGAATAGACTACTGAAGATGGGCGGAAAGTTTCACTAGGACAAAGGCAAGAAAGTAAAGATAGGCGAGCATCAAAGACAAACTTCAACCATTTTAAATACTGCTCTGAAAGAAAAAAACCAATTTAATCCCTGTCTTGCACATCCCCTCTGCATGCCATGGACTCCTGCCCTACCCAGCTTTCCAGAATTCACACTAATACCATTAGTTCAGCTTCTGGGGCTCCTTCATCTCCCAAGAAACCAATAGTTATTTATAACATTCTTTCTATGGATAATTCCAAATGATGCCCACCTCACTTGAAAATACAGGACTGCCTGGATTTTAAAAGCAAAATCATGCCTAATTAGGTAATTCAGTTCACATCTCAAATTGTCTGGGCTCCGTCACTATCATATCACTTGCAGTTTTCTCCTCATATAGCTGCCAGTCATCCTTAGAGGGCACATGTTTGCTGCAAACAGAAAGTTGATGGGGCTTCCCCATGGGGCTTTAGAGGTTAGACCGTCATTCACAGCAACTCCTGACTTTCTGGAACAGAATGCTCTGCCATTGCTAGATTTTGTGACAACTTAGAGTCCTATGTACCCCCATACTATCTCCAGAATTCTTCTTTTCCATTAATAAATTAATTAGAATTTTGTTTTGGGAGAATGTTGTGACATCTCTTGAGATAATTGGAGACGTCCTAGGGAGTTGCAGAGCCAGAGTCAGGAATCACTTCTCTGAGATATTTTCATCTGAAAACTGGGGAAATTGTCACAAGAAAAATAAATGACATGTGGCATTGTAGGCGACTGGGGAAAAAAGGGTCTCTAATTGAGAAGCTGAGTGAAAGGACAGATAACTAATGATACAGAATGATCAACCCAGTTCTGATGATCAGCTGAACAAGTTGAGATGCAGGTTCTACTCTCCGAGTTGTATATGGGCTGAACACATAGACACAGGATCCAGGAAGTATTATGCAGTTACCTTGCCCTGAATAGTTAAGTGCTAGGGAGGCACAGTAAGAAGGACCCCAGTTTTCCAGTAGAGATGGTGGAAGGATCGTTATTGTCAACCTAGTGCTGCTTCACTTCTTCTCAAATGTAAATATGGATCTCCGTTATTCATGGCAGTTTATTAGGGGTTAGATTTCACTCCCCACGCCTCCACTCCAGCACCAGCCAGAACCCCATACAGAATGAATAACTGCTAAACTGGAACATGACTTGCAAAGCTGTAGACTTCTATTTTGATGGCTTCTGGCAAATGTCAAAAATGTTAACAATTTAGATTGTTTTGAGGGTTTCCTTTTGCTCTGACCTCCACCTTGTACTTGGCCCACTAGATTTTCAGTCTAGGCCAAAACTCAAATGACATGTCAGGCAATGAAGCGAATTTTGATACTAAGGGAGAAAAGAAAGGGTGTCGCGATCAAACTCATGGATAGGCCCCAAAGTCATTCATTAGATATTAAATCCACGAGAAAACATAATCAGATGCTCAGCTCACTGCTGAGGCTAGCCAAACTCCTACTTCCTGCCTGTCCCTCTCTGCTACAGGGCTGCCTATTCATGCCTTTAGCCTGGAAGCAGATGGGGTGAAAGAAGAGACTGAGTTGTGTTGTATAGTCATGAAAAGATATCTAAGAGGAGATGAGAACCCATAAAATAAAAATTTCACAGTTGAAAAAGAATGCTTAGTGTCCTCCAATCCAACTCCCTCATTTTACAGATGAGAAAAGTCAAGAGAAACAGAATGACTTGTCTAAGATATGAAAGCTGGGGTGAAGTGAGAGTAGCATCGACATATATACACTACTGAATATAAAATAGATAGCTTGTGGGAAGCAGCAGCATAACACAGGGAGATCAGCTCAGTGCTTTGCGATGACCTAGAGACGTGGGATAGGGAAGGTGGGAGGGAGGCTTAAGAGGGAAGAGATATGGGGATATATGTATGCATATGGCTGATTCACTTTGTTGTACAACAGAAACTAACACAATATTATGAAGCAGTTATACTCCAATGAAGATATATTTAAAAAAATAACAGGGAGGCGGAACGGGCAGTGGCCAGCACACGGGGCTCCCCCGAGCAGCTGTGTGGCTGACAGGGTCTTGGTGCTCTGGCCGGGTGTCAGGCCTGTGCATCTGAGGTGGGAGAGCCAAGTTCAGGACATTGGTCCACCAGAGACCTCCCAGCTCCACGTAATATCAAATGGCGAAAGCTCTCCCAGAGATCTCCATCTCAACGCTAAGACCCAGCTCCACTCAAGGACCAGCAAGCTACACTGCTGGACACCCCATGCCAAACAACTAGCAAGACAGGAACACAACCCCACCCATTAGCAGAGAGGCTGCCAAAAATCATAGTAAGGTCACATGCACCCCAAAACACACCGGACGCAGTCCTGCCCACTAGAAAGACAAGATCCAGCCTCATCCACCAGAACACAGGCACTAGTCCCCTCCACCAGCAAACTTACACAACCCACTGAACCAACCTTAGCCACTGGGGGCAGACAATAAAAACAACAAGAACTATGAACCTGCAGCCTATGAAAAGATCCCAAACACAGTAAGTTAAGCAAAATGAGAAGACAGAGAAACACACAGCAGATGAAGGAGCAAGGTAAAAACCGACCAGACCAAACAAATGAAGAGAAAATAGACAGTCTGCCTGAAAAAGAATTCAGAGTAATGACAGTAAAGATGATCTAAAATCTTGGAAATAGAATGGAGAAAATACAAGAAACATTTAACAAGGACCTGGAAGAACTAAAGAGCAAACAAACAATGATGAACAACACAATAAATGAAATTAAAAATTCTCTAGAAGGGATCAATAGCAGAATAACTGAGGCAGAAGAACGGGTAAGTGACCTGGAAGATAAAATAGTGGAAATAACTACCACAGAACAGAATAAAGAAAAAAGAATGAAAAGAATTAAGGACAGTCTCAGAGACCTCTAGGACAACATTAAACGCGCCAACATTCGAATTTTTGGGGTCCCAGAAGAAGAAGAGAAAAAGAAAGGGACTGAGAAAATATTTGAAGAGATTATAGTTGAAAACTTCCCTAATATGGGAAAGGAAGTAGTCAGTCAAGTCCAGGAGGCACAGAGAGTCCCATACAGGATAAATCCAAGGAGAAACACGCCAAGACACATATTAATCAAACTATCAAAAATTAAATACAAAGAAAAAATATTAAAAGCAGCAAGGGAAAAACAACAAATAACATACAAGGGAATCCCCATAAGGTTAACAGCTGATCTTTCAGCAGAAACTCTGCAAGCCAGAAGGGAGTGGCAAGACAAGTTTAAAGTGATGAAAGGGAAAAACCTACAACCAAGATTACTCTACCCAGCAAGGATCTCATTCAGATTCGATGGAGAAATTAAAACATTTGCAGACAAGCAAAAGCTAAGAGGATTGAGCACCACCAAACCAGTGTTACAACAAATGCTAAAGGAACTTCTCTAGGCAGGAAACACAAGAGAAGAAAAAGACCTACAATAACACACCCAAAACAATTAAGAAAATGGTAATAGGAACATATATATCGATAATTACTTTAAATGTAAATGGATTGAATGCTCCAACCAAAAGACATAGACTGGCTGAATGAATACAAAAACAAGACCCATATATATGCTGTCTACAAGAGACCCACTTCAGACCTAGAGACACATACAGACTGAAAGTGAGGGGATGGAAAAAGATGTTCCATGCAAATGGAAATCAAAAGAAAGCTGGAGTAGCAATTCTCATATCAGACAAAATATAGATCAATGGAACAGGATAGAAAGCCCAGAGATGTACCCAGGCACCTATGGTCATCTTATTTTTGATAAAGGAGGCAAGAATATACAATGGAGAAAAGACAGCCTCTTCAATAAGTGGTGCTGGGAAAACTGGACAGCTACATGTAAAAGAATGAAATTAGAACACTCCCTAACACCATACACAAAAATAAATTCAAAATGGATTAAAGACCTAAACGTAAGGCCAGACACTATCAAACTCTTAGAGGAAAACATAGGCAGAACACTCTATGACATAAATTACAACAAGATCCTTTTGGACCCACCTCCTAGAGAAATGGAAATAAAAACAAAAATAAACACATGGGACCTAATGAAACTTAAAAGCTTTTGCACAGCAAAGGAAACCGTAAACAAGATGAAAAGGTAACCCTCAGAATAGGAGAAAATATTTGCAAATGAAGCAACTGACAAAGGATTAATCTCCAAAATCTACAAGCAGCTCATGCAGCTCACTATCAAAAAAACAAGCCAATTCTAAAATGGGCAGAAGACCTAAATAGACATTTCTCCAAAGAAGATATACAGATTGCCAACAAACACATGACAGGATGCTCAACATCACTAACCATTAGAGAAATGCAAATCAAAACTACAATGAGGTATTACCTCCCTCACACCCGTCAGAATGGCCATCATCAAAAAAATCTACAAACAATAAATGCTGGAGAGGGTGTGGAGAAAAGGGAACCCTCTTGCACTGTTGGTGGGAATGTAAACTGATACAGCCACTATGGAGAACAGTATGGAAGTTTTTTTAAAAACTAAAAATAGAACTACCATACAACCCAGCAATCCCACTGCTGGGCATATACCCTGAGAAAAGCATAATTCAAAAAGAGTCATGTACCACAATGTTCATTGCAGCTCTATTTACAATAGCCAGGGCATGGAAGCAACCTAAGTGTTGCTTAGGTTTGCTTTATAACAAAGTGATTCACTTTGTTATAAAGCAGAAACTAACACACCATTGTAAAGCAATTATACTTCAATAAAGGTGTTAAAAAAAAGCTGGTTAGATGGAAAGCACTGAGCAATAGAAAGGAAAGAACTATTGATACCTGCAACAAGGTAGATAGATCTCCTTGGAATTATACTGAGTGAAAGAAGTCAATCCCCAAAGGTTACATACTGTATGATTTCACTTATGGGACTTTCTTCAAATGACAAAATAATAGAGATGGAGAAGACATTAGTGGTTGCCAGAAGATGAGGGCATTAGGTATGTGCTGCTATAAAAGGTCATGGGGAGATCCTTGCAGTGATGGAAATGTTCTGTATCTTGACTGCATCATTATTGTCAATATCCTTGCAATATTATGCAGTTAGTTTTATGAGATGTTACTCGTGGTAGAAACTGGGTAAAGTCTATATAAAGCGTATATGAGATTTCTCTGTGTTATTTCTTAACACAGAGATATGCAATTACTTCCAAAATGAAAAATTTAATTTAAAAAAGCACAGTTCAGAACAACACTGGTTGTTACATTTATAACCATTCATGAAAATGTTTCCTTAATCTTGATTAGGTGATGGTTGCACGGTTGTATAGGTTGTCAGTCTTATCAAACTGTGTACTTAGTATCTGGGCATTTATTGTACATGAATTATATCTCAATAAAAAAGAAATACAGAGACTTCCCTGGCTGCGCAGATGACACGGGTTTGAGCCCTCGTCTGGGAAGATCCCACATGTCGTGGAGCAACTAAGCCCGTGCATCACAGCAAGTGAGCTGTGTTCTAGAGCCTGCGAGCCACAACTACTGAGCCCATGAGCCACAACTACTGAAGCCCGCGCGCCTAGAGCCTGTGCTCCGCAACAAGAGAAGCCACCGCAATGAGAAGCCTGCGCACCGCAACAAAGAGTAGCCCCTGCTCGCTGCAACTAGAGAAAGCCCGCACGCAGCAACGAAGACCCAATGCAGCCAAAAATTAATTAATTTTAAGAAAACCACAACTATAAAATCAATATCTGCCAACACAATTGTTGCTCCAACTTTTGGACTTGAAAGCTGTACAAACCTTTCATGGAAAGATACTTTTCTCTGACTTGCCTTCTTAGGACCAATAAACATCCTGTTTGCATACCACCACCACGCCTTCAAAAAAAAAGCAAATTAGAGCAGGTTCTACAGCATGGATAGTATGACTCTTAGTAGAGTGCCCACTCCAGGGCTAAGATGAGATATCTCAAAAGTGGCCTCAATTCGTGAGTTACGCTCTACAGGGTTGCAGATTCTGAGTAAAAGGATGGTGAAATGGCTCCAGAATAAAAAAAGGAGGGGGTTTTGCAATGAAAATATGAGACCAGATGTGAGTAACTAGCTACAGAAATAGGCTTTGGGGTAGGTCTGAAGTTTGGGACTGCTAAGAGGGCAATTTGCAAGTGAAGTTGACTTGGGAAATTTATCTTCACTTCATCCAGGCTTGCTTCAGCCTCAGTATGTTAGTTGCCCTTACCAATTATTTGCACCAGTGCCTGGGGAGACATGTGGTTAGAGGCTCCAGAATAGTACAGAGAATGAGAAGGGGGAGCTCTGGAAGGACCTGAAGGGGTTTTCCCTCATTCAGGTGATCTTGCCGGGGGTCTGTAAGCCATGGAAGGTTGCCCCTTTGCCTGGGCAGCTGCTGGATCCCCTGTGTGTTCCTGTGTCCCCATCTGTAGGGCAGTGTCTCCTTTTTCCTCCTGCCCCTCACATCACTATCTCTTCATGACAGCTGTGCCAGAATCACTGCTGCAGTTCAAACAAAAAGGTGCTGGTAGGGTGATCAACTCATTTTGATTTGCCTGGCACTGATTCCATTTTAGTACCAAGTATCCCATGTCCCAGAAACCCCTCATAATCCCAGGCATTTCAGGGACAGCTGGTTACCCTCGGAGCTGGTCAAGGTCAGAGGTCACCAGAGAAAGTTGCTTGTCACTAAAAGGTTTCCCACAGTGTCATTTAAGCTGACAAACTCACCCCAGTCCAGGCTTAGAAATTTGATTTTTATTCCCCACACTGAAAGTAGATCCATCTTATGGGAAGACTCACATCATTCCATGTTTATTGAAACTGACACATAAAGCCAAATACCACTGGAAGGCTGACCTGGCAGATCAGAGCATTCTCTCCTCATAGGGAAGCTTCATGCAAAGACCAATGATTGGCAGAAATTTTTCAGGTGAGCAGGGAATCAGAAGAAGGAGCCTAAACTTTATGATCCATGACAGATTATGCCACAACAGAGAGAACAGGGCTGGAGTCCAGGGGCAGATGCACACACCTGAGGACACACACATGTACCCCAACTGAAAGAAAACTTTCACTGAACAATTCTCACCCTTGCAACACATGATACCTCAGATATTTTCTAGTTTGTTCTATTCTATTTCATTTTAAAAATATTGGTGGTTTAAAAATGTTTGAGAAGCACTATGATCAAACCTGAGAATCATAGCCTTTCTTCATAGCCTTTCTCCAAACAGGTTAAATTACAATGGATTGGATTTCTGCTACTTAAATGGCGCTCACTTTCCCACTCAGCCTCCATGTATGCTCAAGTCACTGTGACTGAAGTTGTGTGTCAAACTCTGCTATCTGACATTTCAGATGCAAGTTTACCCCTAGCTTTACCCCTGGACATTCTCTGTGTGTGATTCTATGTGTGTGTGATCGCGTGTGTGTGTGCGTGCGTGTGTGTGTGTGTGTGTATTACTAGATTAATGCTCATCGAGACACATTCTTTCCAACTTCTTGGGGAGCATCTCACTCATGCCCCCAAGGAACATCCTACAATAGTTAACTAATTACTCATTTTCTAGAACTTGACAGTTAGCCAAGTGCGTTGCTATATGTTATTACTTGAGTATCCATGAAATAGATCAAGCAAGTATCATTGTCTTCAAATTTTACAGTTATAGAAACTAAGGCTTAAAGAGAGTAAGTGATTTTCCCAAAGAGCATAGCCAGAGAATGACAGAGATTCTGTCCACTGACAGGATCAGCACTAAGATCTCAGAAAGAAGACTTGTTAAGACTTTGTATTTTTTCACCTTCCAATAGATGTCTATCTCAGCAGCCTCTTCCATACACCCTCCTCACCTTTCTCCAAAGAATACCCTCTTGTGTTATCAGGACCTTGTTCTGAGGAGGGACCAGAGGAGAAGCCAACATGTAGGTATCCTTCGAGGTCCAGACTCTGTTTCCATGTCACCCATCCCCTTTGTTGTCTTACCTTTGATCTCCTCTACTTTGCCAGCTCTCTCCCACTTCATCACCTGGTACACTACCTCAGTTCTCTCCCACTCCCCGCTCATCAGTCTCTTCCTTTCTATTTTTTAAAATCTGTTCTCATCAGTCTGCTTTATTTATGGAACCATGGTCAGGGGCAGCACTGTCTGGTACCAAAGATGGTTCAAGCTCACTACAGACCATCACTGACTTACAATTTATGTGTCAGGCCACATGGAATTAAGATACCCCAGAAATAAGAAATGCCATATGAACTGCTGGGCTTAATCAAGGCCAGCCACAATAGCAGGCAAACCATTTCATAAATTATTCTGAGCCACTCTCTCCCTCACCCATATTCTTATCTGTGATAGCTGGTCCTGTTCACTGCTTTCAACTTTGTTTTGCTCTGGACTTTTAGATTGCTAGTTTTCTCCATCAGGAGGGCCTCCCCTGGGGAGAGTTTCTTACTGCCCATCCCACCACCACCTCCAGGAGGTAAAACAAACCTGAGGTTCAACTCCTAGAGTTAACTGAGTGCTTCCTAGAATTTAATTTTTGCAGCTTCCTCTGTGCTTACCACCCTGGCCTTATAGTACCACAAGGTGCCTCCAGTTATCTTGAGGAGAAACAAGGAATCTACAAACTAATGTTAGCTTTAATATATAAAATCATAGGGCATTTTCAGGTGAGAAGAATGTGTTACCAAATCAAACTTGTGTTAAAACTTTGCAACTTCAAATTGTTTAGGAACCACTGTTTTAGGGAACCATGATTATAGCATTTGCAGACTAGGGAATGTTGTATGGTGAGTTTGAACATATATTCATAATAAAGTAACAGCGGACCGATATATGTGTGGAAAATATACAGCTGAGTACTAATGCATATGGGGGTCTTTTGAGGGCTGGGAAACTTTATCAGTGTGCACATTTACATTGTTTGGTGATTGATAGATTGAGTGATAACATTTTTAGTGCCTGAAGCAGAGAAAAAAAATGTTCCCCATGTTTTGGCTTCAAAATGATGCTGCTGTCTGAAATGCAAGCCGTGCATTCTCAGGAAGGCTCCTTTCCCAGTGTGGTGTCAGCTCAGTAAAGGGAAGCTCAAGCTCAGGCTAGAGGAAACTGGGTCTCCAGAGACAGGTGAAATGCAAAGTACTGAGGCACGTGGTCCCAAAGTGTTCCATGACATGGTTGAGTCTTCCCACATAAACAAGGTGGGGGGATAAATTGGAAGATTGGGACTGACATATACATAGTGCTATATGTAAAATAGATAACTAATAAGGACCTACTGTATAGCACAGGGAACTCTACTCAATACTCTGTAATGGCCTGTATGGGAAAAAAATCTAAAAAAGAGTGGATATATATATATATATATATATATATATATATATATATATATGTAGCTGATTCACTTTGCTGTACACCTGAAATTAACACATTATAAATCAACTCTACTCAAAGTTAAAAAAAAAAATTCCAAGCCTGCCTCTAGTCTGAGCACACCCAAACCAGAGAGTTTCTTCTGAAAGCTCAGAAATATAAAAACAAAGAAAACAAAACAAGAACAGCAGCAGTAACAGGACCCTTAATCTTTTGTGTCTTGTTGCAGTTTAACTTATTTTCATGCATCCGGTAGATCATAGTGGCTAAGTGTTGGGCTTTGGTTGAGATATACGGAACAATTTTGCATCCTGGCTCCTGCATTTACTGGCGCTCTCTCTCTCTCTCTCTTTCTCTTTCTCTCTCTCTCTCCCTCCCTCCCTCCCTCCAGATCATAGTTTCTCTATCTTTAAAACAGAAATGATGGGAGTTCCCTGGCGGTCTGGTGGTTAGGACTCGGCACTTTCACAGCTGAGGCCCCGGGGTTCAATCCCTGGTCGGGGAACTAAGATCCCAGAAGCCACATGGTGTGGCCAAACAAACAAACAAAAACAGAGATGATAAACCCCAATTTGAGAACTACTGTAAAATAGAAATGAGTTCATGTATTTGTAGCTCCTGGCATATATAAGATGTCCAATAAATGGAAGTTATGATTCTTTTCCTCTGTGGAAGAAAAGAATTTATAAAAAGAATGTTCATTCACCCCTTAAAATACTAGAAGATAATATAGTAATCATCCTACATCCTGCAGTCTTTGGTCTTTTTTTTCCTTCTTTTCTCTTCAGACCAAACATGTTTGGCTTCTTTAATTTTTCTCATACAGTTTACATCCTGGTTAATATTTGAAGGTATACTGGCTCCTGATCCTGGTATAGCAGAAGTGAGTAGTTTATAGAAGATTCCTCCTGGATCCCCCACTAAATAGAGTGTAAACTTTAAGCAAGTCTCTTTAACTCTTTAACCTTCTTATCTATTGAATAAAAAGTGGATAATTGTAGAGAGGAATAAAATGGGAAAGTATGTACAAGTGATTTGTTTACCAACAAATGGCTCTCTGATTGTTAGTAAGGATTGATATGATATAACCATTGATTTAATAGAATTTTCAACTCTAGAAATATATTCATAACTATAATAATGCTTTCTTAAAATACTGTTTATAAACCTTACTTGACTTGTAGTCCTCTTCCATAAAAATATATAATAATCCTGTAAACCTCCTCTGGACATTTTAAAAATCATTTAGGCTCTTTTCCTGGTAAGAGGTAAATAAATAGTTTTAAGGAAAAATGTGCACATATACTTTACTTAAGATCATTATACTGTTAAATAATTTAATAGGAAGTTTAATTGAAATATAGTAATAATCATAATTCATAAAGACAAATTTTACTTTTTCCCATTTAAGGGTGATACAAGCATTTGATTTACTTTAAATGTTTTTAAACAAAAATATATAATTTATCAACAAATTAAATTCAAAATTTATATAAATATTTAATTTGGCAATTGAATAGACAAACCATGGATTAATATTGAACAATGTGTTGTGGTATTTAAAATTGGTAAAAATCATTTGGATGGCATGATATTTAGAATTCTTGCATTTTTTATTTAAACACCCACTTGGCTTATTTGTATAATTTGGAGGTTTGTTGCTAAGTGACATCAAGTAGAGGTAGCCACTGCTCTTTGCAATTGTAAGTGTGCAAACAATACCTGGCAAGTGTGGAGGGTCTTCATTTTCAATAAATGAAAAGTGACAGTTATGTAATTTTCACCACTTAATCTTTCACGCTGTCTATGGGAGTCCTAGAGTAATCTTCATGTGCGAATTGAGAATTTGGACCAAATGGATGCAGCTCATGGCTCTGATGGAGGTCATCTTTAGGTTCACCCACAGAACTGTCATCCTTTCTATGCTCTTAACTAACCAGTGTTTCAACATAAGTGTGCTTTATAAGTCCTGCCTTACCCATCAGTTCATTATTACATTAAATTAAATTAAATAATATTTGACTCAGAATGGAAACAGTTTGAAACTTTATGATAGTGATAAGCTCCTTGGGAGCTTTGTACATAAGTGATGATTGGAGTCACTATTGAGTGTGCTCATCTGATTTCCACTACTTGTCATACAGACAGATATCATATGCAGATATCACTGTGAACTCAAGATAATCTCAAATACTTCTCTTTCAAAGGAAAAGTATTCATATAATGATTTCATCTTTCAATCATTTCAAGAAAGAGAGGGAAACCAATACTCTATCAGTATTGATATGCTGCAGTAACAAACAGCCCCAAACTCTCAGTGGCTTCATGAACATAAAAATTATTTCTCACTTATGGGGTTTCTGCTCATGGTGTTCACTCAGCACTTGCTTTGTAATCACTACAGCAGAGGGATAGGACTGTGGCCAATCACTGGCTTTTAAGGCTCACAACTGGAAATGACACAGGTTACTTCTGCTGTCACTTTATTGGCTGAAACAAGTTACATGGCTGCTTCAAGGAGGCAGGAAAGTGCAGCCCTATCATATTCCTGAACAATCCTGGTAACTACCACAGATAAAACAAATGGAAAACTTAATAGGCTGAGAAAACGCTGCTCTAAAGGACCACTCTTCCCAACCTGAGAGGTTTGGGCCTTCCTGTGCTGGAATTTTGCACTTACCACCTTCTTTTTTGTGCCTTTTCAGTAATTCCCCAGCTTCCCCTTCAACATTTATGACAGCTAAACATTAACAATGCATATCATAACTTTTCCAAGCTTTTCAAGTTACTTTTTAATGGGTGTATACTTTCTAATGAGGATTCTAGCTATAAACTTAAGTCATTAAGACTGAAAACAGAGCTGTCAACACAGATATGACCCACTTTTCTGGTAATCACTGGTCGTCTTCGGCTGATTGTCTAATACTACCCCATCCAAGAGACATTGTTAATAAGGATTTGGCATTTGAAACTTATTTTATGGTCTATTCTCTTTATTTTCTTGGCATGTTAAAACTAACTGTACATCCAAAGTACATAATTCCATTTATTTAAAGGTCAAAATTGAGCAGAACATATATATGGTGCTAGAAGTCAGGGTAGTGGTTGTATTTGGGGGAGAAGTGACTGGGACAATGCATGGGGGTGCAGAATTTGGGTGGGTTAATAATGTTCTGTTTTTGTTTTCGTGGGTTTTTTTTATATGGATGCTGGTTACACGGGTGCTTTTGTCTTATTAAAATGCATTAAGTTGTACTCTTATTCATGTACTTTTCTGTATGATATTTTTTTAAATTGAAATATAGTTGGTCTACAACATCATGTTAGTTTCAGATGTACAGCACAGTGATTCAGCTATATATATACATATATATATACACATATATATATATGTATATATATACATATTCTTTTTCAGATTCTTTTCCCTTATAGGTTATTACAAAATATTGAGTATAGTTCCCTGTGTAGGTCCTTGTTGGTTATCTATTTTATATATAGTGGTGTGTGTATGTTAATCCTAACCTCCTCATTTATCCCTCCCCTCCCTTTCCCTTTTGGTAAACATAAGTTTGTTTTCTATGTCTGTGGGTCTATTTCTGTTTTATATATAAATTCATTTGTATCTCCACATATGAGCAATATCATATGATATTTGTCTTTGTCTGGCTTACTTCACTTAGTATGATAATCTCTAGGGCCATTCATGTTGGTGCAAATGGCATTATTTCATTCTCTTTTATGGCTGGGTAATACTCCATTGTAAATATGTACCACATCTTCTTTATCCATTCCTTCAAAAACTAAAAACAGAGTTACCATATGATCCTGCAATCCCACTCCTGGGCATATATCCAGAGAAAACTATAATTGGAAAAGATATATGCACCCCAATGTTCATTGCAGTGCTATTTACAATAGCCAAGACTAGGAAGCAACCAAAAATGTCCATCAACAAGTGAATGGATAAAAATAACATTATATTTCAATACAAATTTCACTTTAAAAAAACTAACTGGACTTTTATTGCAGTTCTATGACTTTTATGACAGGATTTCATTCTATAGAGAAGATAGAGGAGAAGAGTCTGTGCCCTCCTCAGCTTTGGCTGTTCCATCACCTCATCTACTCCACAAAGGACATTTTCTTTTTAAAAAAAAAAAAATTATTTATTTTAAAATTTATTTTTGGCTGTGTTGGGTCTTCGTTGCTGTGCGCGGGCTTTCTCTAGCTGCGGTGAGCTGGGGCTACTCTTCACTGTGGTGTGCGGGCTTCTCACTGCGATGGCTTCTCTTGTTGTGGAGCACGGGCTCTAGGCGTGTGGGCTTCAGTAGTTGTGGCACGCGGGCTCAGTAGTTGTGGCTCACAGGCTCTAGAGCGCAGGCTCAGTAGTTGTGGTGCATGGGCTTAGTTGCTCCACGGCATGTGGGATCTTCCCGGACCAGGGATCGAACCCGTGTCCCCTGCATTGGCAGGCGGATTCTTAACCCCTGCGCCACCAGGGAAGTCCCAAGGACATTTTCTTAATACTTTCTTTAATCTGTTTTGTATGCACCTGGTGGTGAGTGTGGAGAAAAACTTTGAAGAGGGTTCAGTCTCACCCTCTGCAAACCTGCAAACTACCCTGGTTGCATTCTTCTTACTGGTGTGCAGTTGGGTCTACCCCAGATAAATCAGGGCTTGCTTCTCATGGATATTGGGTCAACGTTGTTATGAAAACAGCTTCCCTATGGTTCATGAAACTCATGAATTTGCAGTTATCCCATCCTTTTGTCATTATTAAAAAGAGTGAAAGCGACTCTTTCTAGATCTCTATATCCCCGAGCCTCTTTGCTCTTTTTAATCTTGACATTGGTAAAGAGACAGGCCAACAATCATGTAGGATGCTTCTCTCCATGTTTCCTCATGACTAAATTCCAGATTATTAGTTATTGGCAGGAACACCACAGAAGTGGTATCGTGTCCTTCTCAGTGTATGATATCAGAATCCACATGAGGTTGGTTTGCCCCAGTATAGGTAGTGTTAACTTTGATCACTTGATTAAGGTGGAGTTTTCCAGGCTCTCCACTGTGCAGTTAGGCTTCTCCCCATTGTAATCAGTGAGTAAACATGGGTTCAATACTCTTCCTCATCAGATGTTTACCCACTAGTTTAAGCATCCATTGGTGGTTTTCTAATTCCATCATTCTCTATTTATTGGTTGCCGTTTTCTGTAAGGAAGGGTTTTTTTCTTCCCCAACATTAATTTATTTATCTGTTTTTTTTCATTAGTATAGACTCATAGACTCTTAGTTTATTAAGTTATCCATTAATCTCTTTATTTTCATGCTCAAATTGCTCTAGATTTTACTAATATGAGCCTCCTCAAACAGCTACCTGTATCCTTTTGGAATATCCGGTAAATTTTTTTGAGTAGTTGTTACTTTCTGGTGAGTGAGATATTTCAAGCTAATCTTGTATTTCCCTGTCCTGACCTTGAATTGGCCTTTTCTCTAAGGAGTTCTGGTTCATTTTACTGGAAAATAGTATTTAAAAACCAAGATCTAGGTACTATACATGCTTATTTCTACTGATTATATAGATTTTTGAATTCACACTGATACCTCCGATTCCAACATAATACAATAAAGTATATTCTAAATTTCTCCCTATATATTAATGCCTCTTTTATCCAGCAGTGAGAAACCTGACTTCCAATTATCTTCGGTATATTTACTTATAGGATGAATTTTCTAGTATGTAACCAATCTTCCCATCAGAACCTCTACTCCCATCCAGACACCTTTCTTAACTTACTTGGGGTCTGACATGGGCAATCTGAGCTACCACTTTCCTCCGTATAATTGTCCTTCTCACCCCTACAGGGTTCCAGCGCCACCCTTGCTGGCAGTTACCTTGCATGGCTTTTGGACTGAATTATTAAGGAAGGAAGGAAGGAGGGAAAATAGCCTTCATTTTTAGTGGATGTTTAAATAGAATTCTGCATTGATTTACTTTTTTCTTTTATGGCTTTAGAGATTTCCATTCTATGTCTTCTAGCCTCCATTGTTTCTGATATAAGATCAGTCATTAATTGAATCATTGCAATGTGTTAAATGTACTGTTTCTCTTTGGCTGCCTTCAAGATTTTCTTTTTATCTTTGGTTTTCAGCAGTTTGACGCTGATGTGCCTAGGTATGGTTTTCTTTGTATTTATCCTGTGTGGGGTTCACCGAGCTTCTTAGATACATGAGTTTAAATATGTCACCAAATTTAGAAAAAAATATTGTAGAGATTTTAGATTACATCACCTTCCATTGAAAAGGGATGATTTTTATTCTAGTAGGCAATTAATTTTGTAACCGAGCAAGACCCTATGGGGGCTTTCCTGGGACAGGCCTTCCCCCATATCCTCTGCTTTAGCTCTTCTCTGAGGTACCTAGATAATAGTATTTGATGCACATTTCCTGAATTGTTTTGCACATGTAAAAATCCCCCCTCTCGAACAAATGGAAGATGTTAACTACTTGATGACCATGAACACATCACCCCAGGCCTCCTGGAGCCTAAGGACTGATAATGTGAACCCCTGTGACACCACCCTGCTACTGCACCATCAGCCAGTCAGAGAATTGTTCACAAGCTGATCACAGACCCTGCGACACCACCCTCGCCAACCTGGCTTTTTTTTTTTTACTATGGGGTCCATGAAAGATTTATTTTGATGTCAGAGATCAAGTTGACCCACTACGTATTATTTTGCTGGTTTGAGATTAATATTTTTTTAACATCTTTATTGGAGTACAGTTGCTTTACATTGGTGTGTTAGTTTCTGCTTTGTAACAAAGTGAATCAGTTATACATATGTTCCCATATCTCTTCCCTCTTGTGTCTCCCTCCCTCCCACCCTCCCTATCCCACCCCTCTAGGTGGTCACAAACCACCGAGCTGATCTCCCTATGCTATGTGGCTGCTTCCCACTAGCTATCTATTTTACATTTGGTAGTGTATATATGTCAATGCCACTCTCTCGCTTTGTCACAGATTACCCTTCCCCCTCCCCATGTCCTCAAGTCCATTCTCTACGTCTGTGTCTTTATTCCTGTCCTGCCCCTATGGAGAACAGTATGGAGGTTCCTTAAAAAACTACAAATAGAACTACCATATGACCCAGCAATCCCACTACTGGGCATATACCCTGAGAAAACCATAATTCAAAAAGAGTCATGTACCACAGTGTTCACTGCAGCTCTATTTACAATAGCCAGGACATGGAAGCATCCTAAGTGTCCATTGACAGATGAATGGATAAAGAAGATGTGGCACATATATACAATGGAATATTACTCAGCCATAAAAAGAAATAAAATTGAGTTATTTGTAGTGAGGTGGATGGACCTAGAGTCTGTCCTACAGAGTGAAGTAAGTCAGAAAGAGAAAAACAAATACTGTATGCTAACACATATATATGGAATCTAAAAAAAAAAATTGGTTCTGATGAACCTAGGGGCAGGACAGAAATAAAGACACAGACCAACCTGGCTTTTAAAAGTGCTTTGCTGAAAGCCGTCGGGGAGCTCAGGGCTTTTTAGGGCATGAGCCACCCCTCTCCTTGCATGGCCTTTCTCTGCTCCAAACTCGGACGTTTCCGTTTGTTTGGCCTGACTATGTGTCAGGCACAGGAACTTGCTTTAACAGTTTGGCTAGATTCAAATTCAAAACTCTTTTTGGCAGTAGGTGGCAGCTGAACCCACTCGGTTCTTTTAGCTTTGCAGATCTTGGCTTTCCCTAGGACTCTTGGAATCTTACTTACACAGTATTTGGGTGGAGTTAATATCAGATTTCCAGTCTCCCCTTGTATGGCTCCCTCCTTTAGGATAAGCCTACTTACTTTCCCACTGCTCTAGTAGTTCAGAACTCTATCTTTGAATTCCTCAAGCAGTTAAGACACGGCTTTCTGCTGGAGTTTTAGCAGCCCCTTGCTGGGCTGGCTGGAGTGCACTCAGGCAAAAGGTCCTATAAATGTAAATTTAACCCAGTGCAGTTTTCTTTCAAGGGTCAACTTCTGTCTCATTTTGTCCAGCTTTATTCATTCACCACACTTTTAAAATAGTTTATCTTAGGGGCTTCCCTGGTGGCGCAGTGGTAGAGAGTCCGCCTGCCGATGCAGGGGACACGGGTTCGTGCCCCGGTCTGGGAGGATCCCACATGCCGCGGAGCGGCTGGGCCCGTGAGCCATGGCCGCTAAGCCTGCGCGTCCGGAGCCTGTGCTCCACAACGGGAGAGGCCACAACAGTGAGAGGTCCGCGTACAGCAAAAAAATAAAATAAAAAATAATAAAATAGTTTATCTTAAAATTGTATTTCCAGTTTTCAGTTGTTATCTGTGGGATTGATAGTTGTATACAAGTGACTTGGCCGTTGCCTGAACAGAACTCTTCTCTGTTTTTGTTTTTTTTTTAGAATCCTTCCATTTGGTGACATTTTGCCTGATATATTTTATTCATGTGTTTATTTATCTGGGTTGTAGTTTATAGACTCATTTATTTTAATACTCATATATTTAGTCTATTATGTACTATAGCCATCTCTCTTTTTTGCACTGTAGCTACTTTTTTGCTGCTCTTTTTTTTCCTTCTGGCTCTTTGATGGTTTGCCCTCCTCCAAACTAAAGTATATCAGTATACAGATCCTTCTCCAAATAAAGCAAAATAATTAGCATGCTTAGATTTACCTTCTATCTCTGTCATCCCTTTGATGTGGAGATGTATTATGGGACATGTTTTTAAAACTTATAATTAGTGCTGGGCTTCCCTGGTGGCGCAGTGGTTGAGAGTCCGCCTGCCGATGCAGGGGACACGGGTTCGTGCCCCAGTCTGGGAAGATCCCACATGCCGCGGAGCGGCTGGGTCCGTGAGTCATGGCCGCTGAGCCTGCGTGTCCAGAGCCTGTGCTCTGCAGCAGGAGAGGCCACAACAGTGAGAAGCCCGTGTACCACAAAAAAAATATATATATATATATAATTAGTGCTAATTTTGATTTAACAAGAAGTCTTACTGATTTCTCTGCTTAGTGTTGCTTCTTTTTTAAAATAAATTTATTAACTTTATTTTATGTATTGTTTTTGGCTGCGTTGGGTCTTCATTGCTGTGTGCGGGCTTTCTGTAGTTGCGGTGAGCGGGGGCTACTCTTCGTTGTGGTGCGCGGGCTTCTCATTGCGGTGGCTTCTCTTGTTGCGGAGCACAGCCTCTAGGCGCATGGGCTTCAGTAGTTGTGGCACGCGGGCTCAGTAGTTGTGGCTCGTGGGCTCTAGAGCGCAGGCTCAGTAGTTGTGGTGCACGGGCTTAGTTGCTCCACGGCATGTGGAATCTTCCCGGACGAGGGCTCGAACCCGTGTCTCCTGCATTGGCAGGCAGATTCCCAACCACTGTGCCACCAGGGAAACCCCAGCATTGCTTCTTGAACCCCACTGTCTCCTTCTGTTGTTGAACCCAAGTTCGTGTGCCCCACGCACAGTGAAGCCAAACAAGTGTGTGTGTATGTGTAGCACCAAGTATTGTTCAATTTATTTTGCTCAGCAAGTGGTTGGGTCAGTCTTTATTCTTTCTATTGACTATTCTTTATTTACCATTGGGAAATCCTAACATATTGAGTTGTACTTCCATTATCTCTATTTTCTCTTTCCAGAAATATTTAAGGATATTGGAATTTCTGAATCTGCTATGCAGTTATCCTGTTGAGCTTTTTATTTTCCAATGATTATTTTTAATATCTAAGACTATAATTGACAACACTTGTTTCTCTGCATAGGTACAAATCCCTTTTACTCTCTAAGGATACAAATTAAACTTACTTTAAAACCCTGTCCCATTTGCTCCTCTTATCCTGTTTCCTTGGTTGGAAATTCTTTCGTTTGCTGGGTCTCTTGTCTCCCCTTCATAATTGGCTTTCGTTAAATGTGTAGAAATTTGGGCTTGTATACTCAACTTTGTAATCAAAATCTCTGGATAGACAAGAGATGCTACAGTGATTTCTATTTTCAGTGCATTTGAAGTAAGACTAGTGGATGGACAGCTGAACTGCCAGGCACTGAACCTCAGCAGCTTATCCTCTATGATTGGTTTCCCTGTCCCTCTCAGGGATATGAGTTTATTCTTTGATTCAAGATCCCACAAGAGACTGATAGGCATTCCCCTTTGCTAGTGTATGGCTCAGTTCATGCAGGAATATCCCTGACTACTCTTGCTGCTGCCCTACACTAACCAACATGCAGGAGCCAGCCCCTTTCTGCTCCTGGGATCATGGACACCCAGGAGGGAAGAGTTCTTAGTGTTGTTCTCTCCTTTTGATATGGACCTCACTTCCAAACATTTGCGTCTGCCGTCTCCTTTTTCAGTACAGTTCTCTTGGTTTTCTACCTTTCAGAACTTTCTCAGAGTTTCTGGTTTGCCAACATTCTTCTTTTTGTTTTTGTAATTGATGATGCAGTCATTAATTTGTCATATCTTTGCTATCATTTCTAAAGATTTTATTAAGGAGAGGGAGGCTATGTGTTCAGTATAGAATTCTGAAACAGAATTCATCATTACTTTTTTCCCTCCACGGTTAATATATTTTATATTATATAATATTTAATAGTGTGTAATATTAGCTGATATGAAAGTAAGACTCACTTAATAAAAAATGTTTCACAGAAAGAGTCTATGTATATGTCCCTTCAAAAGAGGCATATTAGTCATTTTTCAAATGCCAATGTATCAGAAAAAGCCATTCCCCTTTCAGGTCACAAGCTAATTCTTCTGCTAACAAATTAATGTAAATGAGTTAATGCTACCACTAGAGTAAGAACTACTTAATTGTCATAATTAATTGAAGCTAAACATAATCATTGCATAATCAGGCAAGGTACATTTTGAGATGCTGTTTCATTGATTTTTCATGGTGGTTTCTCGTTCCCTGAACTTAATGATAAAATTGAGCAAATCACAGTGTGCCTCTCAGCAATTAGTTCCAATTAGTCAGATTTAAATTCTGTCATGAGTCATGTACCTTGTTTCTTTAGTTGTATTTCTCCAGTACGATCTAGAACTTAAGGATATGTACCCATTAATTAAGAAAATCACATTCATTTCCAGAATACAGTTCTCAATAATTTTAATTTTGTCATTTATTATAAAATATCTGGTGAATACAAATGAGTATGTGTATCCTATAAAATATTAATAAAATAAGCTCCCGTGTACCAATCACCAAGGTAAGAAATGTAACATATCCAAAATTTAAAGCCCTCTGTTTGTCCTTTCTTGACTCCTCTCTTATTCCTCCAGGTTAGTCATTATCCACATTTAGCATTTGTATTATTATACTGATTCTCTTTAACATTTCTGTGGCACATGTGGACATACACATGCACTCTTAAAATGCAAAGAGTTTAGTTAAACTGTTTTTTAAAATTCTTATAAATGGTATTCCTCTACCATTTGCTTTTTTATTCAGTGTTATGTTTCTGTGGTTAACCCATGTTGATGAATTTAGTACTAGATTGTTAATTTTCTCTACTGTGGAGTGTTCCATTTTATTATTATTCCAAAATGTTCTTAACCTTTCTCCTAAAACAGGCATTTATATTATTTTTAGTGTTGTTGCTGTTCTTGGCTTTTGTTTTGTTTGTGCTTTTTTCTGTTATAAAAATGTGGCTAAAAACATTTTTTTTTATGTTTCCTGTGTGCACATAGAAGAGATTCTCTAGGGTAATAGCAGGAAGTAGAATATCTGGGTTGGAGGTTACACTATTTTAAAAATTAATGAATAGTGCCAAATTTTTTCAAAGTACTTATTTATAATTCCACTAGGAATCTATAAGATTTCCCCTCACTCATATGCATACCACTTGGCATTGTCAGGCTTTAAAATGTTTTGCCTATCTGATTGTCTTAGTAAGCTTGGGCTGCCATAACAAAATACCATAGCCTGGGTGGCTTAAGCAACAAAAACTTGTTTTCTCACAATTCTAGAGCCTGAAAGTCCAAGGTCAGGTTACCAGCATAGTTGGGTTCTAATGAGGGCTCTCTTCCTGGCTTGCAGATGGCCTTTCCACCCAAAGCTCATAAAGATAGTCTCCTATTTTTCTTCTAGAAATTTTAAAGTTTTGCTTTCCTCACTTAAGTTTTTAAACTACCTGGAACTAATTGTGGGGATGATCTGTAATTAAGATCCATTTTTTTTCTTTATAGATTAATTAATTAATTAGTCAGACCACTGTTTATTGAGAAGCCCATCCATTCTCCACTGATCTGAAATGCTCTCCTTGTATCACTTGGCAGAGAGGGATGGAGGTGAGAGAGAGAGAGAGAGCTCTCTCTGTGTCTTTTCTTTTAAGAACACTAATCCTATGAGATTAGGGTCCCACCCTAATGATGTCATTTAATCTTAATTAATTCCTTAGTCCAAATACAGTCACATGGGGTGACAACAACATATACATTTTGGGGGAGACACAGTTCAGTCCATAGCACTGGTGGACTGCAAAGACATCTCATTCTAGTTTTCCTTAAAATTTCCCCAACGTGCAATGAGATCAAGCATGTTTTTCTAAGTTTATTGGTCATTGAGGTTTCCTCTTTCTGTAAATGTCCTTTGATCATTTTTCCTTAGTTTGCTTATCTTTATATGGACTTAGACAGATTTTTATATCTTTATATGGATCTTTAAATGAATTTTTATAATTTCTTAATGTATTTTGGATAATAATTCTTTGTTGATGATATAAGTTGCAAATATTTCCTCCTAGTTTGTGGCTTATATTTTCAATTTCCTTATAGCATATTTTGATCACCAAAAGTTCTTAATTTTTTAAAATAAATTTATTTATTATTTTATTTATTTATTTTTGGCTGTGTTGGGTCTTCGTCACTGCATGTGGGCTTTCTCTAGTTGCGGTGAGTGGGGGCTACTCTTTGTTGTGGTGTGTGGGCTTCTCATTGCAGTGGCTTCTCTTGTTGCAGAGCACGGACTCTAGACACGCGGGCTTCGGTAGTTGTGGCATGCGGGCTTAGTAGTTGTGAGTCGCGGGCTCTAGAGCGCAGGCTCAGTAGTTGTGGTGCACGGGCTTAGTTGCTCCGCGGCATGTGGGATCTTCCTGGACCAGGGCTCGAACCCATGTCCCCTGCACTGGTAGGTGGATTCTTATCCACTGCGCCACCAGGGAAGCCCAAAAGTTCTTTATTTTTTTAATGTAATCACATTTATCATGTTTCATTAATAGCTTATACTTTTATATGTAGTTTATAAAGCTCCTTTCCACCCAAAGCTCATAAAGATAGTCTCCTATTTTTCTTCTAGAAATTTTAAAGTTTTGCTTTCCTCACTTAAGTTTTTAAACTACCTGGAACTAATTGTGTGGATGATCTGTAATTAGGATCCATTTTTTTTCTTTATAGATTAATTAATTAATTAGTCAGACCACTGTTTATTGAGAAGCCCATCCATTCTCCACTGATCTGAAATGCTCTCCTTGTATCTGTTTCTTGGCACTGCTGTATCATTGGTCTATTTTTTTCTATCCCTGTATGAATTCTTCACTGTCCTAATTACCATACCCTTTCACTTTATTATATAGTAATATCTCCCATAGTAAATAAGCTCACCCTATTTTTCTTCATGAATATACATACAGAAAGGAGAAAGAGACTCCTTTCTCTTCCATATAAATTTTTGAATTAGAATCTGTTGTGATTTTCATTGAACTTCCATTGATTCTATAGACCACTTTGAAGAGAAGTGGTATATCTACATTGTTTTGATTTTCTAACCATAAACAATTGTTTGGTGTCCCTTAGTGTCTTTTAATAAGTTCCTAAATTTTTTCATATATAGATTCTGCCCAGCTTTTATTACATGCTTCTGACTCCAGGTCTGTAATCTACAACAGAGAGGACAGAAATTGAACTGTTCAGTAACACTATAGTTAAAAAAAAACAAACAAAAAAAACTGGACCTAGGTGGATGGTACTTGGGGCACCAGCATACAAGATCTCCCCAATAATCTCTCAGTTGCCCCATCCACTAGAAAAATAGTGAAGAGACTCTAGACAAAGAAAACTCCAATCCTGGTTTTGTAATTAAATCACTGTGCCTTTAGGTTAGTTATTTTACATGTTTGAGCCTCAGCTTACTCATCTGAAAAATTAGAAAGGAAAACAAACCCCAAAGTGTTCCAGTCTAGCATTATATGAATTTTATTAGGAGAAGATTCATAGTAAAGACAACAACTAACAGGGTCATGAAACTTTCGAACATTATCTTCTGACTTAGCTTTCTTGCAATAACAAACAACCCTCATTTACAGTAATTTATAGGAATAAACATTTTTTTTTGCTCACAAGTCATTAGCTATGGGTTGGGCATGGCTGCTGTAGATCTGATCAGCTCTGCAGCTTTTGCAACTGTACCCTGGAACTCTCCCTGTGAAATGTTGTCCCAAAGCACTACTTCCTAACCTAACAGTTTCTCACATGAATTGTCAATAAAAATTAAAATTGTTTTAATTACAATGTATTTCTGCTTATAAAGGCAATATGTGCTTAGGAAAGAACATCTGGAATCCATAAAAAAAGTAAGAATATAAAAAAAATAAGAATATAATGCACGTGACCCATAAATCCAATAGCTGGATATGATTAATACTAATTTTTTGATATTTTTCCTTTTTGTTTTCACCTTTGTGTCAATGCATATATATGTAAGTTTTAATAAAATCAGAATTATGTTGTGCAAGTCATTCTGTAATCTTATAACAAAACCTAATGTATAAGACTTACCCAGCAGGCAACGCTTCTGTCTTGGGTTAAAATGGTGAGTAGGCCTACCGTTGCAGCATCAAGCAAGTGGCTGGAGGGTATTCGAAAATGGTATTACAATGCTGCCGGGTTCAATAAACTGGGCTTAATGCGAGATGATACAATATGTGAGAATGACGATGTAAAAGAAGCCATAAGAAGGCTTCCTGAGAATCTTTATAATGACAGGGTGTTTCGCATTAAGAGAGCACTGGACCTGACCATGAGGCAGCAGATCTTGCCTAAAGAGCAGTGGACAAAGTATGAGGAGGATAAATTCTACCATATCTGAAAGAGGTTATTCAGGAAAGAAAAGAGAAGAATGGGCAAAGAAATAATCATGTAGTCTAAATCTGGATGTGGCTGTCCTAAAGTATTTTTATGAAGCTGGTTAAACCTAAAATGTACAATGTAGAACTATTTGGGCTGTAAATGTATTAATTTAAATAAAACTCTATTATAATTATTAAAAAAAAGAAAAACCTAATGTATATTGTAATCATACATTTCTTTGTCTTTGTGGACTTTAAATACAGGAATGTAAATGGCTGCATAATATCCCAGAATATGCATGCTCCATAACTTAGTTAACCCTTGCTCCATTGTTAAAGTGTTTCCTTTGTTCTGCAGCTATAAGTAAGGCTACAGTTCATGTTTTTGTAAATAAATCGGAATATTGGTCATCTATTACATCTTTATGAAAGATTTCTAGAAGAGTAACATGAATTCTGGTGTTGGGGTGAGTTTATGTCAAACTCACCACATAAACCTGACATCTCAGTGTAATGGGGGATAAATATGCTTGCAGTTGAAGTCATATGACCATGAGTTATCTGGTTGTTGAGAGTAAACCCAAGGGCAGGCCACGTTCAATTGACTAGGGGTAAGGAGTTTAGTTGGAGGAGGTAGGTAATGAAGTAATGTAGGAAAGAGGTGTTGCATTAGCGAGTCCCATTTTTATGCCAGGCACTGTTTTTTTTGTTTGTTTGTTTTGGCTGCGTTGGGTCTTCGTTGCTGCATGCGGGCTTTCTCTAGTTGTGGCAAGCGGGGGCTACTCTTCATTGTGGCACGCGGGCATCTCATTGCGGTGGCTTCTCGTTGTGGTGCACAGGCTCTAGGCGCGCGGGCTTCAGTAGTTGTGGCACGTGGGCTCAGTAGTTGTGGCACAAGGGCTTAGTTGCTCCGTGGCATGTGGGATCTTCCCAGACCAGGGATCGAACCCGTGTCCCCTGTATTGGCAGGCGGATTCTTAACCACTGCACCACCAGGGGATTCCTACTGTTTTGTTTCTGAGCTGTTTGTTCTGCCTTCCTGCTGGCACTATCCTGCTAGCAAGTCCTCCTCTTGCCTTGGCCTTTGCATTAGTATTTATACTATCTGACCAGCCAGTCACATGTCCTCAATGGGCACACACTTACAACTTATCTTCCATACATACACAGCAAATTTTAATCACTCTTATACATCTAAACATCTGAAATGGTTCTTATGACAACCAGTATGACCATATCAGCTTATCTATGCAGGACTAGTTTTTACTATAAGTATTTGTTCTTCTTAGAGTCAAGAGGATATTTAATTCATATTCTATTTGCCTTTTAGAAAGCTTCACAAGGATATGGTAGCTTATATAGCAGCATATGTAGCACTAGATCCTCAGGAAACAATTCAGCAGTGACCATAAGTTGGGGCAATGCAGATGGGAAAGCCTTCTCTCGAGGTCAGATCCACATAATGATATGATTACTACTAGAAAGGGAAGAATCCTGATTGGCTTCAGCTGACCAGGTAGAATACATTTATTACAAATATTTATTTATTGTTAATTTATTTTATTGAAGTATAGTTGATTTACAATGTTGTGTTAATATCTGCTTTACAGCAAAGTGATTCAGTTATACATTTACATACATTCTTTTTCATATTCTTTTCCATTATGGTTTATCACATGATATTGAATATATTGAATATAGTTCCCTGTGCTATACAGTAGGAACTCATCGTTTTTGTTTTGTTTTGTTTTGCGGTACGCGGGCCTCTCACCGCTGCGGCCCCTCCCGTTGCGGAGCACAGGCTCCAGACGCGCAGGCCCAGCGGCCATGGCTCACGGGCCTAGCCGCTCCGCGGCATGTGGGATCCTCCTGGACTGGGGCAAGAACCCGCGTCCCCTGCATCGGCAGGCGGACTCTCAACCACTGCGCCACCAGGGAAGCCCAAGGCAGATACTCTTGGTCTTTGACGAAAGCAGGCTGCCCCCTGCCATCTCCTATTCCTCCACCAGTCCTTTTTAATAGTGTGTACACCTGCTCTTTTTATGGAATGAAGATAAATCTAAAATGACCACGTGACCCAGCAGTCCCACTCCTGGGCATATATCCAGAGAAAACCATAATTTGAAAAGATACATGCACTCCTGTGTTCATAGCAGCACTATTTATAATAGGCAAGACATGGAAGCAACCTAAGTGTCCATCGATAGATGAATGGATAAAAAAGACGTGGGGCATATATACAACAGAATATTAGCCATAAAAAGAATGAAATAATGCCATTTGCAGCAACATGGATGGACCTAGACATTATCATACTAAGTGAAGTAAGTCCGACAAAGAAAGACAAGTATCATATGATATCGCTTATATGTGGAATCTAAAAAAAAATGATTCAAGTGAACTTATTTACAAAGCAGAAATAGACTCACAGACATAGAAAACAAGCTTATGGTTACCAAAGGGGAAGGAGGGAGGGATAAATTAGGAGTTTGGGATGAACAGATACACACGACTACATACAAGGACCTACTGTATAACACAGAGAACTATACTCAATATCTTGTACTAACCCATAATGGAAGAGAATGTAGGAAAAAAATACATGTATTTATATATTGTATGTATAACTGAATCACTTTGCTGTACATCTGAAACTAACACAGCATTATAAATCCACTCTATTTCAATAGAAACTTCTTTTAAAAAAATAAAATGATCTCTCTCTCACACAGACACACACATCCACATCCACACGTGAACTATTCTAACATTCTGCAGCACTGCCTGTCATCCCTCAGTCCCTAAAATCACCATCGCCCACAAGCTAAATTCAGTCAGCTGCTGGAGGACAAATTTAAGAGTTTCATTTTTTAGCTGGAGAGGTATCCAACGTTTATAAAAAGGAAAACTCTTCTTACAGACTTCCAGTTTCAACTTACATTGTTTTTATCATCATAATGTTATATAGTATGTACAAACATATATGAATAGGTCTCCAGGAATTCTTGTAAGGACTTCAATGACTAAGCTTGTTTTGTCTGCACAAAAATCCTTCGATGTCAAAACTGTTATTATCCCTATTTTCTAAAGCCAGTTTTCAAACATAGGCACGATCGTTGCAGATCCATGACCTTAACCAGTATTCTCCTTCTAAATGTTTATTCTTTGAAACAAAGATAACAAGAAAACATAGTTTAAAATTGCATGTGAACAAAGCAGTAAAACCAAGAAAATTAAAACAACACACACACACACACATACACAGCATACATGCACTCCGATACATATGCATGTATGTGTTTGTGTGTGTGGGTAGAGAGAGAGACAAAAAGAGAGGGGGAGAGAGACAGAGACTGAGAGAGACAGAGAGACAGGAGGGGGAGAATGCTATGGCAGCTTGTCATTTCTGTATACCAATTTCTGTATCAGTCACTTTTGCTTGCAGTGACAAATAGTCCCCCAGAACTTAATGGCTTACAGTCATAAACATTTATTTCTCACACACGTTGCGTGTCGGCAGTGACACCTTACCTGTGGGTCAGTTGCATGGACTGTGGCTTTGCTCAGCTCTGATTGGCTCTGCTTTGCTTCACTTGTCTTCCTTATTCTAGCGTGCAGGCTCAAGGAGCTCTTGAGGCGGTCTGCCCATTTCTGGCCAAGAGGATGTGCAAAAGGCTAAGCCAAACCACACAACCATACTCAAAGCTTTTGTTTGAACTTGATCTATATCACATGACCTCCTATTTCATTGGCCAAACATAAGTTATGTAGCCAAGTCTAGAATCAATAGGGCAGAAAGGTCCTCTGAGAAGGAGGCAAGAGAATGAATAGTTGTGAACAGTAATACAATACACCGCCTCTTCTTTATGTGTTTAAAGATTGCAAGGCCAAATTCTGTTATCAGCTACCCGACAGCTAACTATCTTATGGTGTCATCACAATCCATGCTTATTGACTAAGAGAGCTAATTCATCCAGGAGAAGTTTCTCTGGAATAAGTATGTGTGCACTGCTTTTATCCTTCCATTTAATTGCAAAGATTTGTGCATTATCAGCATGCTAATTTGAAAGAACATTAAAGAACTGAAATTTTTAAAAAAAATCTTGTTGCTTTTTTGCTTCTGTATTAGCACAACTTATTCTGCACAGGCTCCAGCTAGAGGGGCTCTTCAAACCAAAGAGATTTTAGGATGCATTCAGAGAACCATATACTTTTGCATCCTTTTTTGTTACCTTAATTACTTTCCTATTTGCATTCCAAATGCTACTTTATTGAATTTCAATTCAAATTCAGATTATGGTCTCCTAGATAAGAAGGCATTGCTAGCCTATGCTTATTATTATAAATGGCCCTTGGAGAAATCTGAAGCTTCTGTTGCATTACCTTAAAAATTTGAATGTTCCTTTTGATCCAGAGAGGGGACAAGTTGGACTAAAATGCCTATTGGGGTAGGAAGCTGACATTCTAAAGAATATGATTTTTGTAAAACTCATTTATTTGAGCATTACGTCACCAGCACTGGCTCAATTTGATGTTAATGTTTAATTCAGAATGTCCATTTTGCTAGGCAAATGAGAAATCCTGCTGTTAGCTTTTTGAGTAATTCAACTTTCTACAATGTATTTTCATTTCATTGGAGCCTTTAAGGTACTTGACTTCAATCTATCCCACCCACACCCCATTTCTTTTTGTTGCATGCATCATTGGTTCCAAGGGGACATGGGACAGCCTTCTGAAAACGCTTCTTTCTTTTATTGTGTCCCTGTCAACTTCAGAGCCTCAGTCCCAGTACATATGAACCCTCAGGAACTCCACAGAACTAAATCAGAAAAGCCAGGTTAACAGTGAAGTATGGCTTAGATGATGCAAATGGAACTCTCAGATTTTATTGTAGGTGAACATGTCTGACCAGACAGTGGGACAAGAAGTAATGGGGTTCAGGACACACTACCTCAAAATATGGCACCTTAACATATGGGTTATTTCAAACTGAAGGAATTTGAGAAATGGCAGGTGGTGGAAGGACTCTCTGACTTTCCTGTGAAACAGATCATAAGATCTTCATGTGAGAAGTACCCTCCCGATACTTGGAGGGAAGGAGCATCTTGATGTCCACAGATGGAGGGACACCGAGAGGAATCTGAACCAACAGGCCTTGCTAAGTTTCCCAGAGTTGACTACCCTTAGCTCATACCCTTTTGTCCTATCATATTTTTCCACGACTTTCCACTCATCACCAGGCCTAATATAGAAACACTCAAGTGTAACTGTTTCTTCAGGTCTTCGTTTCCTTTCTTAAGGTTCCCAAGTCATGTAAAAAATACATTAAATAAATTTGTATGCTTGTCTCTTGTTTAATCTTTATTTTGTTATGGAGACGTAGCTGAGAACCTAAGAGAGGTAGAGGAAAGATATTTTTCCTCCCCTACAAGGGAGATGTGTTATCTGGTCATGTTCAATCTTTAATAAACAGGAAATGTGTCAAATTTCAATACCTTTTTTGATTTATAAGTTTATAGGGGGAAAGAGTGCTGGTACGCTAAAGCAGGCAAAATGGTTCGCTCCTGTAATATACTGAATAACTGCTACTCAAATTTCATCTGCAAAACAGCAGCAACGGCATCTCAGCGATTGTTAGAAATGCAGAAATCTCAAGCCTGATTCTTGACCTACTGAATCAGAATCTGAATTTTTACATGTCCCCAGGGATGTGTAGAACATTAAAGTTTGAGAAGAACATACCAGAGGATTCGACCCATCATTTCATCAGATACAGACTATGAATAGACCAAGGCTGGAGTGTGAAGATAGAGATATGTATTCTTTTGGTACAGATCGTTTCTGGTACCCAAACTCCTTTTCCACCACTGTCTTTCCCTGTGGTTCTGTCCCAATCCCACCCCACCTACTTTACTGTACAGCTTCCAAAGACTTCCAGGTGCTTCATCCATCCAAGGCGTCCCAAAAGCCCTCACCAAGACCAGGTCTCCATCTAAGCTGTACAGTGGAATCGCCATTAAAGCTTGAAAAGATTGATACCACAGTCTCACCCTCAGAGTTTCTGATTTAATTAATCTGCTGGACATTCCTATGTGCAGCTCAAGTTGAGAACTTGTCCACTAGTCCTGCTCTTTAACTCTCTTAGAAGACATAAGATTGATTTTCTATGATCCACACTAAAAGGTTTATAGATGTTAATGACTTACTTGATAAATCCAAAGAATGTTTCCATCTTGACTGGGAACTACCTCACCCAAGAGGCTAATCTCTAGTGGTTTTGAATTTCCTACTCTTCAGAGGGCTACTCGAATCAAACAAGGAGAGTTGCTGCCGTCTTCTACGGAGGCTGAGGGATTGCTGAGGATATTCAGAGGGTGGCTTGATATCTTCCCAATGGGGTAGGGAATCACCATTGCTTTTATCATAAGGAAGCAGTCAGCTCTCTTGGGCCCATGAGTGAGGAGTTCCTGACTCCTTGGTACATTCTGGCTGCCTGGGTGGCAAATACCTATGTTGCTCCCCTCTTCCTAGAATGGTTAAGAAGACAGAAGAAATCCAAAACATCAGGAGTGATCAGACTTTGGTGATGCTTATCATCTGTCAGCATGGCTCACAACTTGGCAAAGAATGTGTGGAAGGGCCTCCTCTTCTCAGGAGAAATCCAATGCTATTCTGCTGCCAAAGAGGAACCAATGAAGCACCTAAAGCATCTTCTGCTTTGTCTCTACTCTTCAGTGGATATTTGGTTGTTGCCTAACCAGCAGCTATTCCATACTTTTCCCTTCTTAATAGGACCCAGTCGTATCCTACTATGGAGCAGCTGGGATTTCTGAATGGAATTATTCTCTGTGCCAGCTCTAATGGTGAGGCCTAATTGGCTTAAACCAAACATTTGTCCCAGTAATTGGTTCAGGGATGAGTTGTAACTAGCTCTAAGCCAATCTGTAAAGACCCCCCTGGCCGGTTAGCTAGTGTTATGATCTGAATGTTTGTGTGCCCCCCAAATTCATATATTGAAGTCCTGACCCCCAGTGTGATGGTATTTGGAGGTGGGCCTTTGTGAGGTAATTAGGTTTAAAGTAGGTCATGAGGGTGATGCCCTCATGCCATCATGAGGTGGCCTTATAAGTAGAGGAGGAGGTATAAGAGCCCTCTGTCTCCACATGCATACACCAGAGGAAGGCCATGTGAGCACACAGCGAGAAGGCAGCCATCTACAACCCAGGAAATGGACTCTCAGCAAACACTGAATCTGTTGGCACCTTGACCTTGGGTTTCCCAGCCTCCAGAACTGTGAGAAATAAATCTCTGTTGCTTAAGCCACCCAGTCTGTAGTATTTTGTTATAGCAGCCTGAGCTAAGACAGCTAGTGATTGGTTACTATGTGAATGAGGGTGGCACACACCTAAGTTGATCCAGTCAAGGCAAAGGCAGGACACTGTCCAGTCATTGAAGGAAAGAAAGTTTTCTCTCTAGGACTGAACCTGAAAGGAAAGCGTATAGCCCCAGATGCTTCTGGAATGCTCTCGTAGACAGCGGTGACACCATGGGTGGCAGGCAGCACGGAGAGACAGAAAGAATCCTGCCATAGAACTTTCCATGTGTGTGACACTGCAAATGGTCTTATGTGAACTGGTGTGAATCAGGATTTCTGTTACTTTGAAACTGAAAATATCTTAGCTGATACATGTCTTGATCTGGACTAAATGGCCCCAGGTCTTACAATGGCGTGATAGTCTCTTTGTGCCCCTATGATGAAGAGAATGCTGCTTTACCAAGAACAGGCTCAGAACACTGGTTTTCAAACTTATCTGCACACTGGAATCACCCAGGAGTTTCAAAAGATACTGATGCCTGTGTCTCATCCCCCAGAGATTGTGATTTAATTATTTTGAGTGTGATTGTGGTTTTATGTGTCTGCCTGTCTTATCTGCTTAATTTTGGTGGTGAGAGGGCAGGTGGCAACTGAAAAGAAGTGGGAAATTTTGATATAACAAATAAATAAGCACATATCAAATTTTAAATTTTAATATTACCATGCCCAGGATGCTTCTTCTCCTAGCCGTGACCCCTAGGACTCTGGGATAAGAGGAAAAAAGAAATAATCCCAGTTTATAGAATCTTGAGGGGATTTCATTAACCTTGTGATACCCAGAAAACAAAGTCAGTGAATGATGCCATTCCCTGAGTTAATTTCCGAGAAGCAAATGTTCACAAAGGTTTTATAGGTCCCAGTATGACAATATCTTCTCTAGTCTCTGCTCTGTTCTCCATCTCTTCTTCAGTCACCGAGACAACCCACATAGGTATTAGCCAAGAAACCCAGAAGGGACATTTTTAGTGTTTTACCTCATCTCCTTTCTTAGACGGTTCAGAGAATGATTCATATTTGAGAAATTCCTGGGATAGATGAATTAGAGATTCTCAAGCTCCAAAACTATGACAGGTCAGATTGTGGGAAGGGACATATCCCTATTAGAGAGCCATTGAAGACGTAGCAGTGGTACACCAAAACAAATATTAGTTGCAATAAAAGGAAGAAAAAGACAATTGCTATGCAAATATAGGACCACTTAACTTTAGGGGAGGAATGTCAGAGGCCTTATTCAGATCTCAAGAAAAGGAGGAAGAGTCAAATGTTTTCTGCCTAAATTCACTGTGATTGTGCTTTCATACCAGGCTTCCGTATGACTAATGTAAAATGCCTTTAGCAATAGGCCTCAGCAACCTTAACTTGCTAATGTTCTTTAACATTTGGTTATAAGGAAGTGTGCCTTGGCTTGCACCTAGTATTTTTCTCTCCTCAGCAGCTACATGATATATCAATCAGCTTCTACCGCTTAACAAACAATTCCAGAGCTCATTGGCATACAACAATAAACATTTGTTCACACTCTAATAGGTCTGAGAATTGGCTGGAATGGCTCTGGTTCACATTCCTTTTATGCTGTGAGGGATGTGTCCTTCCAGTGACAATGACGGAAATACAAGGAGGAAAAGCAAAAACAAGTGTTTTCTATTATTGCCAAGGCTTGGAACAAGTGCACTATCTCTCATGTTCCATAAACTGAAGCAAGTCACATGGCCCAAGCCCAACATCAGTGAAGCAGGAAAATATACTCCACCCAGTGGTATGAAATTCAAAGTCACGTGACAAGAGTATGGATTCAAGGACAAGTGAAGAATGGGAACAATAATGGGGTCTATCACACATGATCGAGTCCAGACTCTAAAGCAGAGGTTGGCAGACTTTTTCTATAAAAACGCAGATAGTGAATATTTTAGCTTTTGTGGGCCATATGGTCTCTGTCACAACTATTCATCTCTGCCATTTGCCATCGTAGTGCCAAAGCAGCCCTAGACGATATATAAATGAATGAGCATGGATGTATTCCAATAAAACTTAAGTTATTGACACTGAAATTTGAATTTCATATCATTTTCCTATGTTGCAAAATATTCTTCTTCTTTTCACTTTTTCCAACCATTTAAAAATACAAAAACCATGATGAGTTCGCAGGTTATACAAAAGCAAGTAGCAGGTCAGAACTGACCCACAAGCCGTAGTTTGCCCACCCCTGCCCCTCAGTTGTCTGCTGCCTCAGGTCTCACCTGCCATCTGACATTCCAACCACATGAGAACAGAACTTCCCAAATAACCCATTCGATTTAGTGGTCTTAGCCAGCACTAAAATTTAAATGGCTTAGCACAATAAGTATTTATTTCTCACGCATATAATGGGGCCATGGAATCAGTTGAGCATTTGAACTCCATTCAATCATTTAATGACTCAGTCTCCTGTTTTGTGGCTTGGTCTTCCAGAAGATTCTTCAGATCTTCTCTGTTCTGCAGTCAAATGAAGAAGAGAGTAAGGACTGTGGGAGAGAAGGTTGTATGGGCCAGGCTTGGAGTGTATCCCTTCCGCTTGTGTTCCTTTGGTGAGGGACCCCATCCTTTGGCCACATGTAACAGTAGAGGAAGCTAGAAGTGAAGTTGAATGAATGAATGAATGAGTTGTGAGTATAGGAAAATTTCATTCATTTAGAACAGTGAACACATTGCTCTTAGTAGATGACTAAAACATGAACATCAACTGAACTTGTTAAAAAGCAAGCAGGACTGTTATAACCAGCTCAGGTAAATTTCATGTTCCCTTTTCCCCTTTCTTTGTGTTTCCAGAGGTGTTGTAGGTCTTTTGCAAAATGTGCCCTCCTCTATGTCAATTTCCTTTCACCAGTTAAAAACAGAATTATTTCACTCAGGCCTGCCTTACCTTTGCCCTTCCTCTGACAGTGTGTTTGCTCAGGTTAGGGACTACCAAGGACTTAGAGGCATAGCAGTTTTGCTAGGCAGCTTCCTACCCACCCCGTCCCCGAATGCCACCTCCCAACCCCCAAGTTTGCTGCCTTGAGTGTGGCCTTGCCTCTCCAGCCCATCTGCACTTGATCTTGGCTGAAATGGAATTAATGACATTCGCTGTTAGCCTGTTTGTCTCACACAGCTCCAGGATGTGTCCCTTTGTCCCTTTGTCGGTATGCCGCCTCGTACAACAGCTGCTGCTCTCAGCCATCCCTACTGAGAGAAAACAACGGTGCTTCCTGTTGATAGAGCTCCTTTGCTCTGAATCAAAGAAAGGATGTTAAGGCCACGGAGTCCTATTTAATGCTGTGTCTGGGGGCTATTGGTTTTTTAATCATACATACTCTTGCTAGGATTAAGTCCAGCATGAGTCTTAAGGGTATATTCTGGGAGGGGCTACAAAGCACAAAGGGCAGAAAAGATGAATAACGTGATGAGTTCACTTCTTTTTTTTTTAATTTAATTTTTTTATATTAGAGTATAGTTGATTAACAATGTTGTGTTAGTTTCAGGTGTACAGCAAAGTGATTCAGTTATACATACGTATATATCTATTTTTTTTCAGATTCTTTTCCCATATAGGTTATTACAGAATATTGAGTAGAGTTCCCTGTGCTATATAGTAGGTCCTCGTTGATTATCTGTTCTATGTGATGGGTTCTCTTCTGCTTCTGCGAGGAGTCCATTCCCCACTTCCTAGGTCATCTGGCCCGCAGAACACAGAATGACCAGGAGCTGAGACTTATGTGCCTCTCTTTACTTGTGACATGACATGGAAAATTCCAGAAAGCAGTGCTGTCTCCCTTCCTAGCTTTTGCTCTTCCGTTGGATAGAGCCCCTCTTCACCTCTCTGCACCCAAACAGTCAATTTTGTTCTGGATTCCTCTCTGCAGCTCTGTACCACTTCAAGTTCAGAGATGGTGCCTACCAGCAGTGCCCATCTGAATGTCTGGCTGTGGCTCAAGGGACTGATCCATAATAACCGTCTGCACGTCTGGCCTGGAATGCTGATGTGTGGTTACAGTATGAAGCTGATGATTTTTGAGGGCCATGTGCCAGGCACTGTGTCAAGTGTTCTGCCTGTATTATATCATTCAGCCTCCACCGGTACCCAAGAGTTGGCATCATTTCCTCCCATTTTGTGAATGAGGCAACTGAGGCTTGGACTGAATAGCCGGGTCAAGGCCACATAGCTGGGAGGGGGCAGAGCCGGGGTTTGAAACCAATTCTCTGTTACTGCAGAATTTTTGATCCAGAATTCCGTGCTGCTACCTGTCAAACTAGTACAGCTACAACAAATCTAAGAGAATTTCTAGAATCTTAATACTAGAGTGTGGTCTGTAGACCAGGAGCATCAGCATCACCTCGGAGCTGCTATTAGAAATGCAGGATCTCAGAAAATCCACACGTGCATTTTAGCAAGACTGGTGTGATTCGTAGGTATGTGAAAGTTTAAGACTCTCTCATCTAGAATGCTTTCTGTTACAGAAGAGTAAATGTCAAATGATGAGCCGCGGCTCCATCAGCTGGTGCAGACGCAGGACTGGCATCCAGGTCGCCACAGAGATGGGGCGGAGGATGCATTGCATGCAGAGAGGGAGGGGTGAGGCAAGAGAGTTGGTGGTGTCTTAAACTGGGTTCATGGGAACAGCCTCTAAAGGAGGTCGGGAGAAGCAGGATTGAGCAGAGGGAGAATTTGGACTTTAACATTTTTGCACAAGAGGACTCAGCAGATAACACGGGGAGCTGGGATCGCCCTTCAGGGTTGTCCCACACTGAGGCAGGGGGGACAGACCTTTGTACATCCCACCATTGACCAGTCATTGGATGATAATCCCAACTGAGCGTGATTCCCAGGGACAGACAGCTCTGAGCCCTGCATCATCGAGTGGGAGATGAATGCCTAGATCCTAAAGGGAGGGGGTCCGGGCCCTGCCCTGTGATGTTCACTACAGAGGAGGGAGAGGCTGCGGAAAGGTTTTAAGCTTTCTGCCAAGAACAACAGGAAGCCATTCAGAATGACATCATAAAATTTGCATTTGCTAACAATCCCTTTGGCTCCTGTGTGGCAGTGGATCAGCAAGGACAGGAATCAAAGAAAAGCAATCCGTTAGTGAACAGTGGTCACTCAGACAAAAGGAGTAACCCACCTTTAGAAGTGGGCAAATTCAAGAGAAGCTTTGTGCTTAGAAAGTACAAGATATTGCGATTAATTTGCTGTTGAAATGTGGAGACGAAGGATCCAGATGGACCATGGGCTTCTGAAAGGACTCACTGGGAGAATGAAGGTGGGTTTCTGGGAATGGGATCACTGAAGGAGAAGATCGGCAAAAAAACATGAAAGTCTTAACAATTTAACAACATTCAGTTTGCCACAAAACTTTAAACTGTTCTTTGACTCATCTCATTTAGAATCATCATCCCCAGAAACCACAGTCCCTCCAGCATGCATGGCAGATATTGGGGGACAGTGCTTCAAATGTCAAGAAAATTTGAAGCTTCTGGGGTTTCTTTGTTGCTGTTTTTCCCATATTTGTTTTATTTAAATATATCTTACAAATGCTTTTGGTGAAATAGTTCTAAATTACCATTTTGTTGAGCATAAAAAATAACTCAAAAGAACAATCATAAGAAAATCAATTTGACATCTGAAAGAGCACACCTGTAAAATTAGACCAAAACCACTTATGTAAACAAAGGACCCTATGAAAATAGTGTCAAAGCAGAATTTCTGCTGCTGTATGTATATGAGTTTGCTTGTGTTCCTTTTATTACTCCTTCTGAAGCGTTATCAGACCTCTGTACCCCCGACACGCAATTAATTCTCGGAGACAGTCTTGGGTGAAGTAGAAAAGAATAGTTTTATTGCTTTGCCAGGCAAAGGGGGCCACAGCGGGCTCGTGCCCTCAAAACTGTGTGTCCCCACCTGGAGGGTGTAGTCAGGAGTTTGACAGTAATGGTTCAGAGAGGGTGTGATCAGCTCGTGGACGTTCTTCTGATTGGCTGGTGGGGAGGTAAGTGGGCGTCAGCATCATCAACCTTCTGGTTCCAGCTTGTCTGGGGTCTACGTGCCTTGTGGGCAGCACGCAGTTAACTTCTCCCACCTGGCGGGGGTTTCAGTATCTGCTAAACAGCTCAAAGATATTGTTATGTGTGTCCCTTGAGGGGAACCAGGCCCCTGCCCCAAGGCGGCACTGTTGTTTCTCTTGACTGTTCCTCCCTTGTCTCCCCTCCCTTCCCTAATTAGCACCGACCTGTTGGAACTCAGGGAAGGTGGGGGGGCTGAATGAAGCCTATTGCCTGTAATCAAGAAACTGGGGGCGGGGGAATTCCATGGTCGTCCAGTGCTTAAGACTGCAGGCTTTCACTGCTGAGGGCAAGAGTTTGAAACCGAGTGCGGCCCTGTGGGGCTCCTGGGCACAGAGTCCCTTTTTCTCTCCTGTTTCTTGTAGGCAAGACTCCAGCCTCCATGACCTTCCCTGAGTTCCAAAGGGCAGATGTGAACAGTTGCTAATCAAGGGAGGAGTAGCCAAGAAACCACCTGAAGCAAGATTAAAGGGGCCCGAGAAGCTCATCAAGACTAGGAGACCCACCACCTGAGACCCTAATCTTGTCAGCAACCCCGCCCTTGAATCGTTGCTATAAAACTCTTCACCAAACTCCCTTGGGTTGGGACAGTTTTTCGAGGCAGGAGCCTGCTGTGTCCCGCTGTGCCTGGCAAAGCAATAAAGCTACCCTTTACTACTTCACCCAGAACTCTGACTTCGAGATTCGATTCGGCACCGGTGCACAGGGAGGCTGAGCTTTTGGCATCAGGTTCAGTCCCTGGTGAGGGAACTACCGCAAGCTGCACAGCGAAGAAAAACCCACGGGGGACACAGAAAGGCTTTTGAGCCCAGGAGCCCCATAGGGTCCTGCTCGGTTTCACTTCTCCATTTCTGTAACCACCCTGGTGGGCATGTTACCGAGTCCAAGCTCGCTCTGCTTGCCACTGACAGGCCAGTAAATCGGAGACGAGGTGTTGATGCAAGGAAGACGACTTTATCCGGAAAGCCGGCAGACCGAGAAGATGGCAGACTAGAGTCTCCGAAAAACCATCTTACCAGGGTTTGGATGCCAGTTTCTTTTATAGCACACAGAGCGGGAGGAGATGAGGACGTACAGTTAAAAGGCCGTAAGTTTTGCAAATATCCCCGGGAATGGCCAGCCTCGGGGAGGGGATGTGTTAGTTTCTTCCTTCTTGGAGACATCCACAGGTGGGAGGGGTCAGACTGTCTCCCTGTGACCTGAACAAAGGCACTTTAGTTTAACATTCAGGCAGGGGGGCAGGGTTCCCTGAGGCAGGCCATTACGTATGATTATAATAACAAAAGCAACGAAAAGCAAAGGTTAAAGTCAGCGAAGCAGATCGAACGTGGAGTCCGATTTAGCTCTTCCCTGTTACGGGCAGAGCCAGGCACCCTTATTAATCATTCAGTAAATTTATGCCATTATGCATTCAGCCTCACATACTTCAAATACAGTTGAGCCACCCGTGTTGTCGGGTGCAGACAGAGATGAATGGAACCCAGTCCTAACTCTTTAGGAGCTCACAGCACAAAAATAAATATTCTTCCGTTAGCACTTAATAAATGCTAAATTTAATTATTCTTAATACTAAGTGATCTTTTGTTAGATTTTAATATTTATGAAGTCCGTATGCATTCTAAAACATGATGTCAGAAGAGAAAGAAAATCTGCGTTGTGAGCCTGAATGTTTGAATTTAGCCATATATTAAAGGAATCCATTCATCTGATTGCCACCTCCATTGAGATATTTGCTTTGAAAGTGGTACACATAGTTGAATTTTAATTTATATTTACATCCTTGTTTTTTTTAATAAACTTTTTATTTTAGAATAGTTTTATACTTACAGAAAAGTTGGAATATAATACGGAGTCCCACATACCCCATAACCACTTTCCCCTATTATTAGTTTCGCTAATTGGTATGGTACATTTGTCACAACTAATGAAACAATAGTGATACATTATTACTAACTGAAGTCCATATCACATTTCCCTAGTTTTTCCCTAATGTCCTTTTTCTTTTCCAGAATCCCATCCAGGATACCACATTACATTTATTTGTCATATCTTCTTAGACTCTTCTTGGCTATGACAGTTTCTCAGAATTTCCTTGTTTTTGATGATCTTGACAGTTTTGAGGAGGACTGGTCAACTGTTCTGTAAAATTTCTCTCTAGTGAAATTTGTCTGATGTTTGTCTCATGATTAGATTACAAAGGAAGTCACTTTGTGTAGCCCAAACTTAAGAAGTGTGGAATAATGTTCCACCTCCTTGAGGGCAGAGTATCTACATAAATTATCTGAAATTCTTCTGCCTGGGGGGATTTGCTGCTTTTCCTCTAGTTAGTTACTCAGTTAGTTACTTAGTCATCCAACCATTTATTTATATTCATATGGACTCATGGATATTTATTCTATACTTTGGATAATAATCCTATATTGCTTTATTTTGTTGCTCAAATTATTCCAGCTTCGTCCATTGGGAGTTCCTTCACTTGACTCTTGCATCCCTCGACATACTCCCATCATTGTGGGTTTTTTTTTTAAGCATTTCCTTTATTTCTACCTCTACAAGATGCTCCAGACTTGTGTATTTCCTGCCCCAGCCCTAGAGTCAACTCTTTGTCCAAAGAGCCCTAGTTCCTTTTATTGGAGAATGGTATTACAAACAAAGATTTGGGCAGTAGTTACTTTAATTGTCTTTTAAAATGACTTTTAAAAATATTCCACTCATGCTGCATTGGAAAGAGACATTACTGTGCAAATAGAAGATTTCTTGTGAAAATACCAGGACAACAAAGGCAGTAGAAATAAAAAATCTCAGAAGAGACCATAGGATTCTGAAAGCCAAGAGTGGTTGGTGTGGCTCCTACACATGTGACAAGGGACTATTACCCAGGCACCAAAGAGCTTTTAGTCTAAAGCTTCTGGCTGACTTTCAAAGGAAGCTGAATCTCTTCCAGTGAATACGGGGTTTGATTAAACGAAAGAATGAAACCAGAGTTTAACCAAATAAGAAATGCAGGCACAGCCTTGGTATTCTTAGATAGTTCTCCAAACTTACTGTCATCCTAAAGCTGGTGGGGAGGTCAAGTCCAGCAGCTCAGATGTTGAAAGCAGTCCATCACTGTGTGCTGTTCAACACTGCAGCCGCTGAAAATGAGTCCCAGGAAGTTTTAGACTCTGCAGTGTGAAGAAGGCTTAGATGCAATCTGGTGATATTGAAAGAGTGGTATATTAGTATATGAATGCATGCTTTCTAATTTTGGGTTCATTCAATGTAGTTTGTTTTAGCCCTAAAATATCTATAATTAAATTGATGGTTTTACAGTCAATGGAGATTTAGAATCAAGGAAATACTGTGATCCCCCAGGCCATTCATCCCTCAACAATGGGAGCTCCAGAAGGCTCAAGGCCTTTTCCTGGCCTCCCACTTGGGCTAATAAAATTTAGTTTTCCTTAGATCCATTTTGTGAAGTCCTTGCGAAATCACCAGTTTCTCTCTCTCTCCCTCCCCTGCTCCTTTGCTCTCTCCAGCCTGTGAAAATCTTTTTGAATGTCAGGTGTGCTTGTCAGCCTCACTCTACCTTCTGGCTTTGTAAAAAGATGAAATGTTCCTTTTTTTCACTATTCCCTGGAACTGTCTCAATGGTTTAGGAATATTTGAAACTTAAGATTTGAAAAAATGTACCTGTGAAAACTTTTTTTTTCACTGTCTCCTATAGTTACTGAGCTATTTAAACATTTTCCTTCTTTCTGCATCATCTTTTTACAACTGTGTAGTCCTAGAAATTTTTCCTTTTTATCCAAATTTTAAAAATTATTAGCATAGAAGTATGTAGAATATTTGTATAATTTTTTTCTGTTCCCCTGTATATATGATGCTCCTATTGTATTCCTAATTTTGTTTGCTGAGTTTCATCTTTTTTTCTTAATTAGACCAGTTAATGGTTCATCTATTTTTTCCTCATTTTTAAGGAAAACATGGCAATTTTTTTCCTGCATTTTCATTTACTAATGTCTTTCTGTATTTATGAGTGAATTTCTTCTGCTTTCCTTTGGTTTATATTTCTTATTATTTGCTTCTTGAGTTTTTTTTTCAAGATATTTTCTGTATTTTCTTTAATATCATTCCTTATTTTTTATAAATTAATTAATTTATTTTTGCTGTGTTGGGTCTTCGTTTCTGTGCGGGGGCTTTCTCTAGTTGTGGCAAGCGGGGGCCACTCTTCATTGCGGTGCGCGGGCCTCTCACCATCGCGGCTTCTCCTGTTGCGGAGCACAGGCTCCAGACACACAGGCTCAATAATTGTGGCTCACGGGTCTAGTTGCTCCGCGGCACACGGGATCCTCCCAGACCAGGGCTCGAACCCGTGTCCTCTGCACCAGCAGGCAGATTCTCAACCACTGCGCCACCAGGGAAGCCCCTGCTTCTTGAGTTGACTGCTGGATTCATTTGTTTCATTTTTGCTTGTCTAGTAAATGGCTGGTAATCTGGAAACAATATTCGTTGTCTCCTATATGTCAGATTAACAAAAAGGCATGGTGTACATGCCACTATGTACATGCCACTACAGCATAACAGATAAGCGTGTGTGTGTCTGTGTGTGTGTGTGTGTGTGTGTGTAGATGTTTTAAGGATAAAGGAAACTATATTTTAATGTATGCAAAACAAGAGTACATGTATGTAACCATACAGTTATATACCACTCTTTACAGCCTCACAAAGAGCCTGTCTAAGCTGATGCTATTAAGAACCTAGGATTTTCCCAAAGACAAATACAGAAAATAACCCATCTTTCAACAAAAACACAGCTAAATCTAACCTGGGAGAGAACTAAGAAGCAGACAGTCATTCTCCATACCATCAAAAATAGCTTTTTCTGCCATGTTTGGGTTGGAGTATGGTTTCTACTCCAATGTTTACTAAACATGTCTGCAGGTTAGAATCATCTGGGAAGTTTTTTAACATTTCAAAGCCCAGGGCATACATCAGACCAATTAGACGTAATCTCTGCATAGGACACAGGCATCAGTATTTATGATGTACCCCGGGTGATTCCAACACGGTGACATAGTAGGACCTGACATAGTAGGACCCACTGCCCCATGCACACAGCCTAGGACACATGCAACTGAACTTTACTTGTAGTTAATCCTCAGGGTTGTGAAGCAGTAGTTCTCAAGCTTGAACTGTATCAGAATCACTGGAAAGGCTTGTTAAAGCACAGATTTCTGGGCTTCACCCCACAGTGTGTGATTCAGTAAGTCTGGGGTGAAGCCCAAGAGTTGACATCTCTAACAAGTTCCCTGGCGATGCTGATGCTGCTGGTCTGCGGACCATACTTTGAGAACCACTATTGTAAAGTATTGGCTTTAGTTTCAGAAAGGAAAAAAATATTTCACATTTAGCTGTGGCATGAATTCTTTCAAGAAGTTACCATGACTAGACTTTTTAAAAAGCAAGTATATTGAGTACATTTTTAAAGACCATATAAACGTACATTTTCTAAACCTGCTGTACTCTCATTTAACAGAAGTCTTTATGAAGTATTTATTAACAAGTACTTTGTAGGTGACTAAGCTAATTGCCATATTAACAATTCAAGTGTGATGTAGTTGCTTTAATCTAAGAACTTCATTTAGAATTAATTTCTAATTAACTGCTAACGTCTTATGTTTTTTTATGAGCTCATCTATGTGTAGATTAATTCTTAATCTGCACTGATTTCTGTTAAAAAAAGGGCTCAATGTTTCTTTTCTCTCTAAAGATATATGATACTAACCTGAATAAAAGAAAACCTCTCTTTGGTGACTGAGCATCTGTGCGTGAACATGTGTGCGTCAGCAAGTGTGAACAGTAATACAGTGCTGTGAGGTCCAGTAATTAAAGACGACAGTCCAGTTGCAGATCGAAGGTTTTGAATTCTATGCTGTATGGGTCACTAAAACTTGCAAGAGATAGTCATGTCCCCTGGTAGCTTAGACCCTAAGACACGGGTCAACAAATTATGCCCATAGACCAAATTCAGCCCATGCTTGTTTTGTAAATTATGTTTTTTGGAAAACAACCATGCTCTTTCTTTTATTTATTGTCTAGGGCTGCTCTTGGGCTACCATAGTAGACTTGAGTAGTTCAGCCTACAAAGCCTAAAATAATTACTACCTGGCCCTTTATTTAAAAAAAAGAAAAAAAAAACATTTCCAACCCCACTGATCAACTTTCTATGTGTAGGAATAATTAGCCATCCACATAATTGTGCAACCATAGGATCATCCTATCTATATTCTCCCTCATGGTTCTCAAGACTACCCAGGAAACTTTGCCAAGTATTTTACTGAAGACTACCCAGTAAATTTGTCTAAGAGGTAAATTGGGCTGCTTCGGCATTATTTATGAATACTGAACCTTCTACTGGCTGGGAATAGTGGCTCACTTAGCATTCATCCCGTTACTTTGAGAATCTAAGGGTTATCTTGCTGAATCAGAGTCCTAGTTGACTAATGGTCATTGTGGGGAGTTTCTGAGAAATACTTTTTGCATGGGTTGTCCTTATTGCTTATCCTCTCTTTTGTGATAAATGGTAGTTGACCTCAGGGGCAGCTGGTGAAAGGTCAAGAAGATGGGCTGCAATGGCAGTGATGGGAACCATGAGAGTGTATCCATGTGAGGAGAGGACAGTATAAGCCTTGATGGGCTTAAAGATGTAAGAGCGATAACTGCCCATTTCATCGCAACTTGCTGTTAAAATGAATTATATAGGGATGGGGGATTAGCATTTCCGGTTGGATCAGATACTTAAAATAATAATAACTTGCAAGAGAAAAAAATTTGTGAATGGGAAAGCAAAAGAAAATAGGTGGACGGGAAAGCGACTAGAAAATTTTCAACTCCCATGTCCTAAGAGGAAGATGCAGCAACACATGAAATCTGTGCATGGGGTGAGGTGAGGTGTGTGGTTGAGGAAGCAGCTACAGCAAGAGGAAAGTAATTACAGAGAGAGAGGCGATTAAGAAAAGTCAGTAACAACTTGGAAATTAATGTGATAAGATGGCAAAAAGAAGCCAGCCGACTGAAGGAAGCTGGAGTCATCTTGTGCCTCACTGCTCTAGAGATTGCACCATGAATACCAGATTTAGCTCTGTTGTGAGACATCAGGGATTCACAGAAGACATGAGACTAGTGATGAAAATTACTGAGCCCTGAGAAGAAGTAATTTATAGGTAAAACAGTGCATTACTTCTTATCAAATGGGTGATGAGAACAGTGCAGTAAAAAAGGGGGCTTGAAATGAATACTCCTGCCCCACTAAGAAAATAAGGTAGATTCATGCCCATTATTCTTGTGTTTGTGACTACCCTGCATGAGTAGGATCACACAGTAAAGTTCAAATCCTGCTCTTTTGCTTCTAATGAGGAAGAAAAAAAGAAAGGAAAAAATAAAGGGGTAAAGGTGAGTTGGGGAAAATGTTTGGTGCTGTTTTATCCATAATCAGAGATTTGAGTGGCAGGGGAAGCACATGCTGATATTGATTGATTTTATTGTGCATTTTACATTTAAATTTGCTTATTGAGACCTAGCTTGATTGATTTTTATTGCACATTTTAAATTTAAATTTACCTATCACAGTCCCTGCTGTTGTTGCCAGGCATTGTACTAGGAAGTGACCAAATAAGACACTGTCCTCAAAGACTTATGGAGGGTTAGATAAGTAGTCAGATATTTAATATACGTGCTATAATGATGAGGTCCAGAGGAAAGACATCTAGAGGAATCTAGGAAAGCTTCCCAGAAGTGACACCTGAATTGAGACCAGAGATAATTATGAGTTATTAAAGAGAAGGGCTGTGGTAAAGGTATTCTCTGCAAAAGGAAAATTAAGTCGATGTGGTAGACTGATTGCAAAAATGGCCCATATTCTCCACCCATTTATGTACCCATCGTTTTGCAATGTGGGTTTGCAGCTCCTACCATCAAGTGGTGGAGTCTGTTTCCAGCTCGTTGATTCTGGGATGACCTTGTGTCTTGATTTGACTAATAGAATGCAACAGAAATCATATTATGTCAGCTTCATGCCTAGGCATCAGGAGGCCTTGCGTGTTTCTTCTCTCTCTCTTTTTTTTTCTTTCTTTTAAACTCTGCCACCACCATGAGAGTAAACCAGGGCTTGCCTATTGGAGGTGGGGAACTATGTGGAGGGGAGCCAGATCATTCTAGACCAGCCAGCCCCCACCTGGCCTGCTAAATGAGTAAAGACAAATGACCTAGTCCACTGGAGATCAGATGAATCTGGCCCAAACAGGAGAATTACCCAGCTAACCCATAGGTCCATGGGAAATAATAAATGATTGTTGTTATAAGACACTAAGTTTTGGAATGGTTTGTTATGCAACACTAACTTACTAATGCAGAAAATCTGAAGGTATAAGAGAGCAGGACCCATTCAATAAACTAGTAGTAATCTAGGATGGATAGAGAAAGGAGTATGGAGGGAAAAGGATGAAAGATGATGATGGAGAGCCAAGCAAGAACTGGATCCTTCAGAGTTAAGTGATGGGAAACTCTCTAGGGGTTTGAAGAATATGTATGATCAGCATTTCATTTTTGACATGTTACTGCTTGTAAAGGTTAATGACTACAAGGAACACAAAGCTGGGGGTGGGGCAGTAAAGGGGTCGCCGTTTGTAGTGATCTAGGCTAGAGATGATCATAATCTGAACTGGAATAGGGACCATGAGGTAGAGCAGAACAGACAGATTGGAAACATAATTGAGGAGTAGAATTAGGACTTGGTGCTTTATCAGATGTGAGAGATGAAGGAGAGAGAAACTTCAAAGCTGATGCCTGGTATCTAATTTGGGCAAATAAAAGGTTGCGGGGAATCATTCTTTAAGACAGAAACTCAGGGAGAGATTGAGGTTTGGATGGGAGTGGAGGAGATAAGAAACATAGTTTGGGATTTGTTAAGATTGAGATGCCAGTGAGATACCCAATCAGAGATGCCCAGCAAACAGTGGGTTATATAGATCTGAAGCTCAGAAGAGCAACTTGGGTTGGAGATAGTTTAGCAGTTGTCAGCCTACAGTTGGTACTTGAAACCACTTAAACATTTACTGAGCACCTGATTATGTGTCATGTCCTGAACTCTGTGCAAGGAGTAAGGAGGTTAGCAATACAGACTAGGCTATATAATCTAGTGGAGAAGGTTCAACATTGATCAGATAATCACACAAATATAAATATACTGTTTTAGGTACTGAAAGAAAGATACAGTAAACCATGAGTATATAACAAAGAAACTTGATCCAGTCTGAGGAATCAAGGAACAATTCCCTGGGGAAAAAAAGTGCTTAAGCTGAGATCAGAATTATGAGAGGGGTTTCCAAGGTCATAGGGAAACATGGAGTAGAAAAAGAGAATGTTCCACAAAACAGGATAGGAGCAGTGAACCTAGTTTAAAGGCCTCTAAAGTCAGTATGGCAGGATCTTGGGGGGTGGGGTGGGAGGGGAAGGAAAACTGGTACAAGATATGTAGAGAGGAGTGTTGGTAGATATGGAAAGAAATTGACAAATTTGCAAGATATTTAAGAGGCAAAATTGACAAGACAACAAGAGGAATTAGAGGGAGAGGGGGGAGAAATTATTAAGTATAATTTGGGGCGGGGGGTGTCGGTTTGTGTATCTGAATGGATGATGGTGTCATTCATCGAAACAGAAAACACTGGGGAATGAGATCTAAATGTAGAGAGAAAATGCAAGATATCAGTTTGGGAAATATTGAATTGGAGAAGCCTTTAAAATATCCAAGTAGCAAAGCTGAGGGGAAAATTGGATATACAGGTTTGGAGTTCAGAAGGGAGATCTGATCAGACATTTAATAAACTTGTGGATCATCAGGATTTAAATGATAACTGAAGTCAAGGGCGGGGAGACTTTGAGAATTTAAAAAAAAAAAAAGTGTTCTTAGGATCAAACCTTGAAAAGCTCAATATTTGAGAGATAGATATTTTGAGATGAGCCTGCAGAGTGGCATAGAGGGAGTAGTCAGAAAAGGGGAAGGAAAGTGTGATGTCAGAGAATCCAAGGCTATTTTAACAAGCACTCACTCCACAGGCTTTAGGCTACTAAGAGGTCAGGGGAAAGATGGATAAAAATGTCCACTGGGTTTAGCAATGTGAAGGTTACCAATGACCTTCTCAAGAGTCATCATGGTGGAGTGATGAGAGTGGAAGCCAGTATGTTAGAATGGGCTGAAGAGAAAGTGGGTGGTGAGGAAGTGGAGGGACATTTGTAGGTAATTATCAGGAATTTTGGCTAAGAAGGAATAGCAAAGTAGGTGGATGGCATAGCAAAGGTTGAAAGACAGATTTTTGTTGTTGATGATGTTGTTCATTTTTTGTTTGGTTTTGGTGGGAGAGATTTGGGCTTGGGGCTGACAAGAATTCAGAAGAAAATGACATATGGAAGAAAAAGGGGAGAATCCAAAGAAGTAGATGAGATCAGTTAAGAAAAATGTATTAAGGGCGAAGGGAAAATGATCTAGGAAAAAACATTTAAGAAATATCATCATTTTGATGGTTATCATTAAAGTGGAATATTATGCTGCCATTAAAAATAATGTTGAAGAATATTTAGTAATGTACAAAGATGGCTGGGATATTCCATTGTATGGATAATTATCATCTGTTTAACCAAAATGATATGTAGAATATTATCCCAGTTTTGTTTTTAAAAATTAAAAATATGTACACAGGGAAAAGTATGGAAAGATATGCACCAATAAACTTTTCGTAGTTACAAAAAAAAAAAAGAAATACCAACATTTAAGGGAATGTAGAGGATAAGTGTACTAAGATCTAGACAGTGATAGGAGAAAAAGCAGAACATAGTTCCAGGGAAGCCATGGAAAAACACTATTTCGAGAAGGAGAGGGAGATCCATGGGGTCAAATGTGCTAAGAGGTCAAAGATGATAAGGACTGAGAAATGTCTGCTGGCTTGAGTCAGTGGTCATAAAGGCCTAGGATAGAACTGGTTCCTTGGAGCACTGGGATGAGTCCATATTACAGTGGATTAAAGTATGCGTGGACAGACATTTCACAGAGAATTTTCATGAAGAGGAGAGTGAGCCTGGAGATGGACAAGAAGTTACGTAGAGCCGTGATGGTTTGCTTTGGTATTTGTAAGTAAGTTGGAGGAGACTTGAAGATAATTCAGTGTTGATGACAAGGAAGAGACCGAATACACAGAGATTGAGGATAAGAAAAGAATGAGTTCTCTGATAATGAGGAAGAGAGAAACGAGCAAGTGGAAGGGGTAGGCTAAGGAGAGTGGAGATATTGCTCTCCTGGAGCCACCAAAAACAGGAGGAAATGGTGATGGAAGCAAGGGTATTTGTACTATTGATGGCAGAACACTGAGGGAGATACAGTATGGTGGGCTTTTGTTTTCTTTGTTAAATAGGAGCCAACATCACCTGCTAAGAAAGAATCAGGGATACATATACAGAAAGCTTCAACTGTCTTTGCAATATTTTATTTCCTGAGTGGGTGGTGGATATACAGGTGAGCTTCATTCTTTATACTTTTGCATATGTCCAAAATATTTTATTTTGAAAAAAAGAATAATGGGAATTATGGTAGAGTCCAAAATTTGGGAAACACTAAGATTTGAAATAACTGATAGAAGAGAAAGAGCTGATTAGGGCAACAGAGGATGCTGGGCAGGCAGCATCCCAGTTGATTTTAGTGACCATGAATTTACAGTGGATAGCCAACTGTTCACCAGATCACTTCTTTTTCCTCTAGGGTAGCCATCTAAGCTGCATTTTCCAGCCTACGATGCAGCCAAATCATTGAGTCTGAACCAAAGGAATATGAGACAGAGGGATATAAGCCCCCTTCATGACCCTCCACAGTCCTCACATATGTGGCCTTTCCTTTTCTTTCTCCACTAGATGATTGAATAGAGAGAACTCCAAGGACTTAGAGGAAGATGGAGCCACAACATGGCAGGAGCCTGGGTTCCTGAGCCAGCAATTTGAAAGGAGGATCCCAGGAGAGTCATCAGAGTGAGAATACACATGGTACCCTCTTATGTAAGTGAGACCTTCATTTTTGCTATATTACTCTCATAAAATTTTATGGTAGTTCTTCATAGCAGTTACTCTATCCTTGTACTCATCTTTACAAGTGTGTGATTTTGTTTCAGATAGTACTGAACAGCCAGGTGCAGATGCTGAGAACTGTTCAATTACATTCTGTGTATTAGATAATTGAATGGGATGGCCCAAAGGGCAAAAGAACACAAGGAGTAATGAATAAACGATTGGGTTTGTGAACAATTACATTCTTTGAATAATGAGTACTTAAGTAATTAGGATTCCCATTTGGAGGCAGAGGACTTGAGAGACTTTAAGAGCATGGTTGGGATTTCAGAAACATAAAACAGATTCCTGTCCTCAGGAAGGTACTAGAGAGAATGCCCCCTACCTGTCTAAGCTGGATTTGCAAGAGAGAATACTGGGTTCCATCCAACCACAATCCCTGAGCGGTCCTGACCTGCACAACCGTAAAATCTCCCTGCAGAGAATCCAGAAGAAAAAGACCCCTCCTCCAGCTGGTCTAGGGCGCTTTGTGTGGCAGAACCACCCCTCTGCCTGCAGAGAAGAGCTTCTGGCCCAAGCTCAGGACACGGAGTTCACCGGTCCTAGTGGACTCCCCACAGGAGATGGAAAGCTCTCAGCCACTGACCACCACAGACACTCAGAGTGGGGAGACAGAACAAATGACATGGTGAGCCTGATCTGTAGAGGCTGAAGACCTGTAGGATCTATAAGTACACAGGCCCTCCTCTATCATAACTTGCCCTCTCCAGGGAAATCCTCTTCACAGGCCATGGGATGCCCAGTCTCGAGGCCCTAAACTCCCGAATACCCACAGGCCAGTGAGGCAGACGAGCTTCCCCAACTTCTTCCTGCAAGGCTTCCCACTGTGGGGTCGCTCTCAGGGCCTCAGTGGAGGCCTCCAAAAGTCGATGAAAGCAGTATAATCACCTGGGACCTACCCAGCTTCCTGCACAGCCACCTTCCTTTCCTATTCTCCTTATTCCTACTCAGTGGGTCTTCATTTGAGCCTCAGAACCCACCTAGTACAGGATAGTTAATATGAAGAAAGAGGCTGAAGTTGGAGAAGACTGCAAACTTTGTAAATGATGGCAATAGCCTGGGCTCTGGAGCTCAGTAGAGTTGAGTTCAATCACTTACCAGCTGTGTGGTCATGGGCAGGTCACATGATGAATCTAAAATGAGGATTACAATGCCTACCTCCCAGGTTTATTTTAAATATTGTCAGTGACTTACGTAAAAATCTCTGGAACGTGGTAGATCTGCATAAATGGTGATTTTTGTTGTTATTGGGGGTGGCGGTGTTTAATGGACTTGTTTCAGGCAGCATGCTTAAACTTTCTGAAAGGGAAAGAGGGAGGAGAGTATGATTCAGGTTGAAAGTTGCCCTAAAGGAATGCCCATCCATGCCAGCCTAGAAGCTCCATCCATCCTCTGTCCTCACCTACCCCCAGGGCCTTTGCACCTGCGTTCCTTCTGCCTGTCTCCTCCAAGACTGGCGCAAGCCTCATTCTCTTGCTTCCTTCACGTCTTCCCTCCAAAGTTACATCCTTAGCGAGGCCTTCTGTCTCCATCCTGTCTCTCTACAGTAGCATTCCCTAGCTGTCACTCTGTATCCCCTTGCTCTGCTTTAATTTGCTTTATGAAAATTGTCACAACTCGAAAGTTATATATGTATTTCTTTACTTGTTTATTACTCCCCCAATAGAACATGAGATCCATCAGGGTAGGGACCTCTCATATCTCCACAATATCCCCAATGCCTGGCAGATAATAGATGCACAATGAATGTTTTTTCAATGATGATTTTAATAGATGCTTCTGAACGGATGAAAAATGCTGTATTGAATAAGGTATATTTTCATTTTTATTCATTCATTTAAAAAATATTTGTGGTGCATATATTAAAAGCATCATAAAAGCCATTATTAGCCATATAATTTTTCTCAAAATAAAAGACTAATGTAAAATATGTATTTTCTCATAATATATAGTTTTCTCTCATGTCTAATTTTCTTCATAGTAGACCATAATCAAGCCTTCCATTAACAGAAAAGTCTTTTGATTTTCTGTAACAGTGGTCCCTGGCTGGGCCAGATTTCAAAGTTTGATAGATCAGATACACACGCGTGCACACACACAATTATCTGTTTATATCTACATATTTACTTGGGGGCTGGGAAGTGGGGGTGAGGTGTATTTAACCCTGACCACAACTTAAGTTCAGATATGTATAAACAAGTTCAACACGCTGGTAAAGCCCCAAAGAAGGCTGGATTTCAGGGAGGGCTGACCGGTGCCCTGGGCATGAATTTATGATGGGGGAGATGATCTCCAGAATAACCAGACAGACTCAGGAACATGGCCTGAGGGTGGGAGGAGATAGTAATTTTAGCTTTTCTGTGAACTGAACCCCCTTGTGGTATGATGAACCCAGCAAGGCAGAAGAGCCATGAGTGGGAGTGGAAACTGCTGGTTCCTTCAACCTCGTGGCACTTTAGTTCCCAAGCAGCCTTGCTGTGGAACAAACTGAGTCTTCCTTTCACCTTGAAGGGGGCTGTATGGATGCTGATATTAAGTGAGCCACGAGAATGAGGTTTTGGAAGCAGCAGCTACAACTCTGTCTCATGGGAGCAGAAGTGACATACCTCTGCAGGGCTGTCAGGGCCAGCAGGGTCATGGAAAGCTCCACAGAGGCAGCAAATCTCTGGCTCAGCCACACTGAGGCGGCAGAGGCAGCTATAGCTGGTGTAATGACACCACCGCACAGCCCTCCTAGGAGATTTAGGACCTGCACATTCAGAGACCCCACTTGGCTGGCAACCACAGCAAGCCGGGAGTGAGTCTGATAAACAGACACCTGCAAGGCAGCCCTGAGGACCCCCAAAATGCCCGGGGAGGGGAAATTTGCAAGGCACTGATATTTCCGTATAAGCAGATGGAAACTAGGAGCCAAGGGGAATCCAGTATTAATATTAATAAGTCCGTATTTGTAGTCAGTATTCATAAAACCACATTTGTCCTCACAAGCAGGTAGAGATGGGACCATTCAGGTATGCTTAGAGCCACAAACAAGGCTAAACTCTTTTGATTGCTGCATCCTCAGAATGGAACCCATGATTTTCACACCCTCCTGCACCCACAGCAGTGATCCAAAAGGTTCAGATTCATTTGGAAGACATAGCATATACGCCTCTTGCTGGCTTCAGAGAAAAAATTCCAGAACATTCTAATAAAAGTCGGGAAGAGAAAGGTGGCTTCGATATTTGAGTCAAATATAGACATTTAATTCTCTGTTAGGGGGCTTCCGTGGTGGGGCAGTGGTTAAGAATCCACCTGCCAATGCAGGAGACACGGATTCGAGCTCTGGTCTAGGAAGATCCCACCCACCACGGAACAAGTAAGCCTGTGCGCCACAACTACTGAGCCTGCGCTCTAGAGCCCGTGAGCCACAACTACTGAAGCCCACGTGCCACAACTACTGAAGCCCGCCTGCCTAGAGCCCATGCTCCTCAACAAGGGAAGCCACTGCAACGAGAGGCCCGCGCACCAAGAGTAGCCCCTGCTCGCCGCAACTAGAGAAAGGCCGCACGCAGCAACGAAGACCCAATGCAGCCAAAAATAAATAAATAAATAAATTTATTAAAAATAGCAATGTACATACCTTAATTAAAAACCACTTTATTGCTAAAAAATGCTAACCGTCATCTGAGCCTTCAGTGAATTGTAACCTTTCTGTTAGTGGAGGGTCTTGCCTTGACATCGAGGGCTGCTGACTGATCAGGGTGGTGGCTGAAGGCTGGGTGGGTGTGGCAATTACTTAAAATTAGACAAAAGTTTGCTGCATCTACTGACTCCCTTTCATGAATGATTTCTCTGTATGTAACATGCAATGCTGTTTGATAGCATTTTGCCCCCAGTAGAACTTCTTTCAAAATTGGAGTCACTCCTCTCAAACCCTGCTGCTGCTTTATCAACTAAGTTTATGTCATATTCCAATCCCTTGTTGTCATTTCAACCATCTTCATCAGGAGTAGATTCCATCTCAAGAAACCACTTTTTTGGCTCATCCATAAGAAGCAACTCGTCGTCCGTTAATGTTTTATCCTTGATCCCTGGGTTGCAGAATGGATGTTGTGTTAGCAGACATAAAAACAACATTAGTCTCATTGCCATCTCCTTCAGAGCTCTTGGGTGACCAGGTGCATTGTCAGTGAGCAGTAATACTTTGAAAGGAATCTTTTTCTGAGCAGTAGGTCTCAACAGTGGGCTTAAAATATCCAGTGAACCATGTTGTAAACAGATGTGCTGTCAGCCAGGCTTTATTGTTCCATTTATAGAGCACACGCAGAGTAGATTTAGTGTAACTCCTAAGGGCCCTGGGATTTTCACAATGGTAAATGAGCCCTGACTACAACTTTGAGTCACCAGCTGCATTAGCCCCTAACAAGAAAGTCAGCCTGTCCTTTGAAGCTTTGAAGCCAGGCACTGACTTCTCCTCTCTAGCTATGGAAGTCCTAGGGGGTATCTTCTTCCAGTAGAAGGCTGTTTCATCTGCACTGAAAATCTATTGTTTAGTGTGGCCACCTTCATGAATTATCTCAGCTAGATGCTCTGGGTAACTTGCTGCAGCTTCTCCATCAGCACTTGCTGCGTCACCTGGCACTTTGATGTTATGGAGACGGCTTCTTTCCGCAAACCTCAAGAACCAGCCTCTGCTGGCTTCAGACTTTTCTTCTGCAGCTTCCTCACCTCTCTCAGCCTTCATAACATTGAATAGAATCAGGGCTTTGCTTGGATTAGGCTCTTACGGGAATGTTGTAGCTGGTTTGATCTTCTATCCAGACCACTAAAACTTTCCCCGTATCAGCAATAAGGCTGTTTTGTTTTCTTATCATTTGTGTGTTCACTGCACTTTTAATTTCCTTCAAGAACTTTTCCCTTGTGCTCACCACTTGGCCAACTCCTTGGTGCAGGAGGCCTAGCTTTTGGCCTATCTTGGCTTTCGACATGCCTTCCTCACTAAGCTTAATCATTTCTAGTTTTTGACTTACAGTGAGAGACATGTAACTCTTCCTTCCACTTGAATGCTTAGAGGCCACTGTAGGGTTACTAATTGGCCTAATTTCAGTATTGTTGTGTCTCAGGAAACAGGGAGACCTGATGAGAGGGAGAGAGATGGGGAACAGCCTGTCTGTGGAGCAGTCAGAACATGCACACTTATCAAGTTGACCATCTATGTAGGCATGGTTCACGGAGCCCTAAAACAATTACAATAATAACATCAAAGATCACTGATCACAGATCAGCCTCACAAATATAATAATGAAAAGTTTTGACACGGAGACACGAAGTGAGCAAATGCTGTTGGGAAAATGGCGCTGACAGTCTTGCTCAACGCAGGGCTGCCACAGACCTTCAATCTGTGCAAAACACAGTATCTGCAAAGAGCAATAAATGTAAAGCACAATAAAACAAGGTCTGACTGTGAAGGTTTCTGATCTCAAGTTTAACTGACCCCTAGAATCCCCTCTCTTATTGTGTGATGAGAGGTAGCATAAGAAAGAAATTAATATCTAAACTCGAATAGGTGAAGGTTTAAATCCCAAATGTGCCTCATAAAAGGAATGGAACTTTGGGCAATCTGCAAGCTTCAGTTGCTTTAACTCTAAAATGGAGAGAGTAATAATAATGCCTAGCTCTTGGGGCTCTCCTGGTGGCGCAGTGGTTGAGAATCTGCTTGCCAGTGCAGGGGACACGGGTTCGAGCCCTGGTCTGGGAAGATCCCACATGCCGCGGAGCGACTGGGCCTGTGAGCCACAACTACTGAGCCTGCGCGTCTGGAGCCTGTGCTCCGCAACGAGAGGCTGCGATAGTGAGAGGCCTGCGCACTGCGATGAAGAGTGGCCCCCACTCGCCGCAACTAGAGAAAGCCCTTGCGCGGAAACAAAGACCCGACACAGCCAAAGATAAATAAATAAATTTATTTTAAAAAAAAGAAAAACAGAACACACTTGTTTAAAAAAATAATAATACCTAGCTCATAGGGATTTTTATAAAGATTAAGTAGACTATTAAATAGAATAGTGCTTGTCGAAATAATAATAATAATAATAGAGTGGGAGGAAACTTTGGAAGGTGGTGAATATGTGTATGGCCTTGAGGATGATGATGGTTTTCTAAATGTATTCTTATCCCCAAACTCAGCAAGTTGTATACGTTAAAAGTGTGCAGCTTTCGACATGTCAGTCATACCTCAGTTAAGTGGCTTAAAAAATATCAAGAAAAAGTGCCTGTAAAACACTTGGCACTGGGTCAGCCACAAATACTTACTACTGTCAGTGGATAGTATTTTTGTACTTTCTACCTTGAAAAGATAACTTTGCTCTTTCATAAGGAACATAATAGAAGAAATTTCATTGCCCAAGATTTTGATTTTGAATTTGTCCCAAGGAATTTATCTCAAGTGGAAAACATATCTCTACGGGGTACATTCGGAGCCTCTACCCTCCTCCCGGACTTATAGATGAATATGCCTATGATAGTGATATGATTATCCTTTGTTTTTCTGATGAACCTTGTATGTAAAACAATTATTTTCCTAAATGCAAAAGCTTACTATGTACATCAATATACACTCCAGGGGAGAAATTGAGAATGAAACCAGCTGCTTAGTTTAAAAAAAATACCTTTATAATATTTTCCTCCCTCTTCATTTTATAGAATTTTTAAATTACATGATCAAAATCTGTTCCAGAGAATATTGCTGAAGATGAGAATCTTGCCATCTATAGAGAAAAGATGAGTCCTGTGATGTGCTACAAGTAATTGCCATAAAGTTTAATGAAAATCTGTTCCAATACAGTGAAAATCAAAGAGCAAGAAATATCTACCATGCTGGCAGCATCAGTAAGAGGGAGAAAAACCTACCATGTTCTAGAAGTAAATGTGAGGATTTGAACTAATGGGCATAAGAGAGGGAGGGAATAATGACAAGACCAATGCCTCAGAGAATGTTATCTAATTAAGCAAAATGATAAACCTGCAGTCAGGACAGAGTCTCACATTCTTAGCAATTTACACTAAGAGGGAAGGAAGGAGCCAAAGTAATAACTAGACAGAGATAAATTAGTGTTTTCATTTCTGGTGAGTGTTCCCACGCACATTAGTGTCAGCATTGGTACACTTGGTTCTCCGTGTGCTTTTAAAAATGGAGAGACCGAGCAGAGAAAAACATTTTATTCTCATCTCACATTCAACAGGCTAATTGCGTTACGTGAATGGAAACAAATAACCTTCCTCCAAAGATTTTCAGATCTTTTCAAACAAAAGCTTCGTTCCATGATGCATCCAGCAGACACATTCAAGGGGACTTCTCCCCAAAGCTGGGTCTTTTCCACCAGGCTGAGAAGGATTGAAGGAGCAAGGCCACTGGAGGCCTACAGGCTAGCGTCCCAGGCTTTGCCACTTGGCCACCGTGAGATCTTTGGCAATTTACGTGGACCTCTCAGTCTCTCTTTCCTCATCTCTGAAAAGGAGGGAAATGATACTGTCTTACAATGGCAACCTCCCGAGTTTGGCTTGAGATGCTCTGAGGACCTCTGTAATTTCCATTAAGCACCCATCCCCCAAACCATCACAGGTAAAGATAAACTAAGTAAAAATAGTATGATTGCCCTGAAAACAAAGCTTCAAGCTAAATCCTTAAACTTTCCGTTCTTCTCATTTCCTTCATCCGACCCACATGGAACTAGATCACTGGTTCTAAGACCCTCCACGGAAGGAGTCTTAGTTAAAAGACTTCGGTTGTAAGACACACAAGTCCATTCAAGCCAACTAAACAGAAGTTCATTAGAAGGTTGCTAGTGTATCTCTTGGAGCCCACAGAAGATCAAAATTGGGAACTGGAAAACTGTCAGCAACCCAGACAGGTCTCTGCGTTCCTGCTTCTGCCTCTCTCTACATAAGTATCCCCAAATCTGATGCTATAAAATCCAAAGAGGACTCTAGGACACAAACTGTAGAATATAAACATGAAAATTATTCTCCGTGGATTCAACAGTTCTGATCCATTCTAGAAACAGGGGCCACAAATTTTAAATAGGTAATTTGAATGCCTTCGGCACAGTGATACACTGTTCAGCAAGCCTAGTGAGACGCTGTCACCAAGCAGGCACATGCTTGTTTCCCATTGTCCTCTTCCAGTTTCCCCAGGTGGGGCTAGTTCTTCCCCTGTCCCGGGATTAAAGCCGGGATTAAATACTTCTCTGCTTATTCTTAGGTAATTCAAAGGAGTCTGTGGCAACTGTAAATCTCAGAACACAGTTTCCAATCAGCATGTGTTCAGTCGCATATGATAATGAACCCTTCAATCTTCATTTGAAGGCTCTTGTTCCCCTCCCCTGGGTCTGGTGTGTTGCACAACAAAATAGAAAAATACGCCTCGATGGCTCTCTCCTGCAGGCAAAGATTTGCCCCAAGGCACTCATCCCCTTGATGAGGCTGAGAAGTTTAAGACTAGTTTACCCTTTGCAAGTTCTGGGTGATGGTTAGTCTGGCAACCTGATTTGGAATCTAATCCCATAGCCAAAGGTATTGGTCCCACGGGTCCCTTGACCAGCTGCTGTGAAGGCGACTGCCCACTCCCCTGCCACCTTATTCACCCTGGAGGATTGCCCTTGGCAGTAGGGGTGGCCTGGCTAGAAGGGCCTGGGAGTTCACTCCCTCACCCAAGGCGACAAAAGTCTGTGTGATATGAGGGTACCAAAACCCTGCTTTCTTGCCTCAGGGTGAGGCAGACTCCGGTGCTATTCATGCTCCAAAGCTCCCCAAAGTTTCGAGCCAACGCTACACTTCACCAGAAACCACATCCTTGCTTCATCTCTCCTTCCCTGGCCAGCTTTCTCCACTCCTTTACAGACTTTTTCTCTAATCACTTACACAGAAATCCATGTCTCGGGCTCTGTTTCTAGAGAATGCCATCGAAGACAGCTACATGTTGTACCTCGGTTCCCCAGTCAAAGCTCTCAGTTAACACCTTGTTACCCCAGAAGCTGATTATCCTACAATATCCTAGTCCTCATCCACTGGAACAGTGAAGTCCCCCTGAACACATTTTTTTTTAAATTATTGGTTTATGGCTGTGTTGAGTCTTCGTTTCTGTGCGAGGGCTTTCTCCAGTTGTGGCAAGCGGGGGCCACTCTTCATCGCAGTGCGCGGGCCTCTCACTATCGTGGCCTCTCTTGTTGCGGAGCACAGGCTCCAGATGCGCAGGCTCAGTAGTTGTGGTTCACAGGCCTAGTTACTCCGCGGCATGAGGGATCCTCCCAGACCAGGGCTCGAACCCGTGTCCCCTGCATTGGCAGGCAGATTCTCAACCACTGCACCACCAGGGAAGCCCCCCCCCCGAACACTTTTTAATATTCAATAAGATATTGCTTTGTCTCAATAAAAAAGCATGCAATTCTAGATTCTCCCTATCTTCTCTTTTGTCTCTGATTGCTTCCTGCCAAAAAAGAGAGAGATGAATGTGGTTTTTCTTTTCTCTCCCTTCCTAAATCATAGATTTGGCTATCCAATTTCTAACTCTGAATACCAGTATTTTCCACTAGATCAGAAAGGAGGATTATCTGTCAACTCCAAAAGGAAAATCAGACCAAGATGCACAGGCAGAAAAAAAAATCAATTTTCTCCAGGTCATTCACCTACATCATTCCTTCAGAATAGAAACAAAGCAAAAGAATTGCTTTGTTCTTTCAGACAACCTGCCCCCAAGGATGCAGAAGGCAAAGGATGAACTCAGAGTTGCCTGGACTTAAATAAGTAAATAATGTGCATTAAAAGGTCACTCTTGATTCTCTTCACTCAGTTCTGACAGAAAAATGTCTGACTGCCAAGAAGAGCAGTTTGTCCTAGTGTGAATCCGAGCCCACAGAAAGGCGACATCAATCCAGACAGACTTGACAGGTGAAGGTAGCCTTAAATGCCTCCTACCAAACCACAGGAAAAGAGATGGGAGGTAAGAAAGTTCTCAGTAATGCTCTAGCACAGAGGTCAGCAAACTTTTTTTGTAAAAACACCACATAGTAAATATTTTTGGCTTTGCGGGCTATACCATCTCTGTTGCAACTACACAATTCTGCCAGAGTAGCTTGAGAGCAGCCCTAGACGATACTTAAAAGAACGGGCGTGGTCATGTTCCATTAAGACTTTATAAATAGATACAGAAATTTGAATTTTATATCATTTTCATTTATCTCAAAATATTATCCTTTTAATATTTTTCAACCATTTAGGAATGTAAAATTATTCTTAACTCCTGGGCCATCTGAAAATAGAGATAGGCTGGATTTGACCCAAGGGCTGTGGATTGCCAACCCCTGCTCCAGGTCTTAGGGTAGAATTTCTCCTCTTCAGTTCATTCAGGACTGGAAGCTTGTTGTTAAATTGAAAAAGTCAGTTAAAGTAAGGAATCATAAAAAGAATAATTCTTTTTTTAAATAAACTGCTTTGAATAACAACACATCAATATATATGCACTAACCAATTCTTTCAGCATAAGGCCATGACTTTTTATTTTAGCAGAAGTCTGCCAATGAGAATTCAGATGGCCTTCCTTAGTACTTTGACTAAAGTTCCTAGTTCAGTTTAGTCTCAAGTACAATGAGAATTTAAAGTTGCTTGAAATTCATTTAAGGTGCAGAATGCTTCTAATTTTTACAAACCTCCCCAATCTCTTCTGGTTATTCCCCTAACACTTTTTGACAGCAGCATTTCAGAAACTCGCCTTTACAAGCGTTTTTCCACAGCACCCATCTCAATTTCTTAGAACAGCAGTTTTCTTCCTTATTAAATTGAGTAATTGCTATGACAATGAAGAGTGGCATAAACTGGTATAGAAGCAAATGCAATGAACACTTGATAAGCACAGACCCTAACGGTGGGAACAGCTGTGTGTGTGTATGTGTGTGTGTGTGTGTGTGTGTGTGTGATTGAGACCAGCTTACAAGGCACAAGCATTCAGTGGGCAGTGGGCATCAGTTGCTACTTTCCATAGGAGGAAGGTAGCGACCATTAATCCAGGAGTCAGTTGAGTGGAGCATCCTGCTTTCTGACTGTGCTCTTCTGGTGCTTGAACCGGATGTGGGAAGGAAAATTAGTACAAGGATTTTACATCTTTTTATTGAAAGAAGTCATTAGAATTGCATTTCCCAGTGTTTAAAGCAAGAGCATGCCTACCTCCCCTCAAAAGTAATATATTTATCATTTTCTTCCTCAACAAAGATAAAAGACCAATTCAAATAAGTTAGCCCATGATCTAGAAGGAACATATTGAATCTTCCCAGGAGGGATTGGTTCTCTCCCACAGTCATGGGTATTCTCTGCTTTGAATAGCAGTGGGAGTGAGTTTCATGGATGGAAATTAGTACAGCTGTTGAAGGAATGTCAAGCTGATTAGAGCATAATCATCACGAAAACATAGTCAAAATGTAGTGGAATGAGCCGAAAGGGAATTAGGAGAGAAGAGAAACAAGGGTAGCCCCAAAAAAGAATTGCCACATTGCCCAAAATAAACATGTCATCTCTTTCGCAATTAAATTCCAATGCTTTTATCTTCTACAGTGAGCACAGTATTAGTGAAAAACAACTTTCTATATTTGAATTATTTGTACATGTCTTCCTAGATCTCTCCAAGAGCATACGAACATCCTTTGTAATTAATCCTTATTTACTCTATTCTCATGAAATACAAGTGGCTTTTCGCCTCCATTTCAGTATATGTCATCCATTCCTATGGAACCTCCACTGCTCTCTGATGGATGCTCTGCCCGTTCTTACCTGAAGGGTTCATCCTTCTTCATACAATCCTTAGTACTAATGTAACCTGAGATCATTGACAAGAAAAGGACCAACACTTGAACACCCAAGCTTCTGACTGGGACCTCCATTCTGATTTGATCCTTTGAGAAATTCTTCTGATTTTCTCTTTTTTTGTTTTAACTTTTATTGGAGTATAGTTGATTTACAGTGTTGTGTTAGTTTCAGGTGTACAGCAAAGCAAATCAGTTATACATATAAATATATTCATTCTTTTTCAGATTCCTTTTCCTATATAGGTTATTACAGAGTATTGAGTAGAGTTCCCTGTGCTATACAGTAGGTCCTTGTTGGTTATCTATTTTATATATAGTAGTGTGTGTATGTTAATCCCAAGCTCCTAATTTGTCACTTTCCCCCACCTTTCCCCTTTGGTAACCATAAGTTTGATTTCGAGATCTGTGAACCTGTTCCTGTTTTGTAAATAAGTTCATTTGTATGTTTTTTTAAATTAGATTCTACATATAAGTGATATCATATGACATTTGTCTTTGTCTGGCTTATTTCACTTAGTATGATCATCTCTAGGTCCATCCATGTTGCTGCAAATGGCATTATTTCATCCGTTTTTATGGCTGAGTAGCATTCCATTGTATATATGTACCACATCTTCTTGATCCACTCATCTGTCAATGGACATTTAGGTTGCTTCCATGTCCTGGCTATTGTAAATAGTGCTGCTATGAACACTGGAGTGCATGTGTCTTTTTGAATTATGGTTTTCTCTGGATATATGCCCAGGAGTAGGATTGCTGGATCACATGGTAGAGCTTTGGCCTATTGTTGCTCTTTAGACAAATGCATATTAGAATACCATGGGCTATACTCAAACCTATGACTCCTTTAGAACTAGATGGATGTGAGGAGAGAGAAGAGGAGAAGGAAAGAATGCTTATATTTGGTCTTATAATGCCTTAAGCTGTCATTATGCTTGGTGAGCTTCAAAGATGTTCAAAGCTTCCTCCTGAGACATGTAAGGTCCCCTTCATTGTTTCCCAGCTGATCTACTCTGTACTGACTTCCCTTGACTAGAAGATACATCTTATGTCTCCCTTAGACATTAGGCATTTCCTGGTACACCCTCTCCCAATATTTCTCTTTCTCTCTTCCCCTTCCCCCAACCTCTCCCCACTGCCACCGACCAGCTCCCCCCACCCACAGGAAACACTCCAACTTGTATGTCATACAGCCCCAAACTGGAAATTCAGGCCATCCAAATACAGAAGGCTTCTCTTGGCTCTGGGAACAAAGTAGTTTCTCAGCTCTTCCTGAACCCTCTTTTTCATTTCTTGGGCAGGAGTCTGACCTCAGTCTTTCTCAGGCAAGAGTCAGACACGAGTCCCCGTATCTCCCAACAGCAGGAGGCACATCTCAAGCTCTATCAGTGCTTTACTTCCTGGCCCCCACACAAGGATGGGACTAGAATGTAGCCCCTTCCCACCGCATCTCTAAAGAGAGCAAGAACCTGTAGCTCTGCAGCAGTCCTCTTGTTGAAGAGAAATTCCTTCAACAATCTCCTTTACAAAGTCCTCTCTCTGATGCCTTTTTATAGCCTCGATATGGTTGAGGGGTCCAGGAGTCCTGGAACAAAATCTTGGGCTCAGTTCCTTTAAAATCACTTACGATGATTTGGCTGACTCACTTTTGGACTTTCATCTCTATTGTCATTTCTTCTCTGGCCTGAAACTTCAATCTTAACATGGTTACACATGCAAAATTCCATCTTCCAGAGACAATCGCCGAAAACATTTGGATGCATATCCTTTTGTATATTTAAAGTATATATTTCTTAACAAAAATGAGATTATTTTGTAACCTGAATTTTTTCCAATTAACAATATATTCTGAGCATCTTTCCATGTCAATAAATCTCTACACCAACATTTTTAACATTTAAAAGCTATTCCATTGTATGGAACCTACCATTATTTAATGAATTCTTTCTTGACATAAATTGAGGCTGTTTCTTCTTTCTATTATAATAAATGATCCTGTGAAATACACCTTTATTTATGCACTTCAACTCATTCAATTATTTAATTAATATTTATTGAGCACCTATTATAAAAGAGTACCGTGAGTTCCTTGGGAGAAATTTCTAGATGTGGAATAGCAGAGTCAAAATGTATGCTCAGAGATTGGTTCAAGATGGCAGAGTAGAAAGATGTGCGCTCACTCCCTCTTGCGAGAGCACCAAAATCACAGCTAACTGCTGAACAGTCATCGACAGGAAGACACTGGAACTCACTAAAAAGGATACTCCACATCCAAAGACAGAGGAGAAGCCACAATGAGACTGTAGGAGGGGCACAATCACAATAAAGTCAAATCCCATAACTGCTGAGTGGGTGACTCACAAACTGGAGAACAATTATACCACAGAAGTCTACCCACTGGAGTGAAGGTTCTGAGCCACACATCAGGCTTCCCAGCCTGGGGGTCTGAAAACAGGAGGGGGAATTCCCAGAGAATCAGACTTTGAAGGCTAGCGGGATTTTGACAGGACTGGGGGAAACAGAGACTCTACTTTTGGAGGGCACACACAAAGTAGTGTATGCATTGGGACCCGGGGGAAGGAGCAGTGACCCCACAGGAGACTGAACCAGACCTAGCTGCTAGTGTTGGAGGGTCTCCTGCAGAGGCAGGGGGTGGCTGTGTCTCACCGTGAGGACAAGGACACTGGCAGCAGAAGTTCTGGGAAGTACTCCTTGGCGTGAGCCCTCCCAGAGTCCACCGTTAACCCCACCAAAGAGCCGGGTAGGCTCCAGTGTTGGGTCGCCTCAGGCCAAACAACCAACAGGGAGGGAATGCAGCCCCACCCATCAGCAGTCAAGCAGATTAAAGTTTTACTGAGCTCTTCCCACCAGAGCAACAGCCAACTCTACCCACCACGAGTCCCTCCCATCAGGAAACCTGCACAAGCCTCTTAGATGGCCTCATCCACCAGAAGGCAGACAGCAGAAGCAAGAAGAATGACAATCCTGAAGCCTGTGGAACAGCAACCACGTTCACAGAAAGACAAGATGAAAAGGCAGAGGGCTATGTACCAGATGAAGGAAGAAGATAAAACCCCAGAAAAACAACTAAATGAAGTGGAGATAGGCAACCTTCCAGAAAAAGAATTCAGAATAATGATAGTGAAGATGATCTAGGACCTCGGAAAAAGAATGGAGGCAAAGATTGAGAAGATGCAAAAAATGTTTAACAAACACCTAGAAGAATTAAAGAACACACAAAGAGAGATGAACAGTACAATAACTGAAATGAAAAATACACTAGAAGGAATCAATAGCAGAATAACTGAGGCAGAAGAACGGATAAGGGACCTGGAACAGAATGGTGGAATTCACTGCCATAGAACAGAATAAAGAATAAAGGATGAAAGGAAATGAAGACAGCCTAAGAGACCTCTTAGGACAACATTAAATGCACAAACGTTCACATTACAGGGACAACATCAAATGCACCAACATTCACATTATATAGGGGTCCCAGAAGGAGAAGAGAGAGAGAGAAAGGACCCGAGAAAATATTTGAAGAGATTATAGTCGAAAACTTCTCTAACATGGGAAAGGAAATAGCCACCCAAGTCCAGGAAGCACAGAGAGTCCCAGGCAGGATAAACTCAAGGAGAAACACAGTGAGACACATAGTAATCAAACTGACAAAAATTAAAGACAAAGAAGAATTATTAAAAGCAACAGGGGGAAAATGGCAAATAATAAACAAGGGAACTCCCATAAGGTTAACAGCTGACTTCTCAGCAGAAACTCTACAAGCCAGAAGGGAGTGGCATGATACATTTAAAGTGGTGAAAGAGAAAAACCTACAGCCAAGATACTCTACCTGCCAAGGATCTCATTCAGATTCAAAGAGGAAATCAAAAGCTTTACAGACAAGGAAAAGCTAAGAGAATTCAGCACCACCAAACCAGCTCTACAACAAATGATAAAGGAACTTCTCTAAGTGGGAAACACAAGAGAAGAAAAGGACCTACAAAAACAAACACAAAACAATTAAGAAAATGGGAATAGGACCATAGATCTCGATAATTACCTTAAACATGAATGGATTAAATGCTCCAACCAAAAGACACAGGCTCGCTGAATGGATACGAAAACAAGACCCATATATATGCTGTCTACAAGAGACCCACTTCAGACCTAGGGACACATATAGACTGAAAGTGAGGGTATGGAAAAAGATATTCCATGCAAATGGAAATCAAAAGAAAGCTGGAGTAGCAATCCTCATATCAGATAAAATAGACTTTAAAATAAAGAAGGTTACAAGACTACATAATGATCAAGGGATCAATCCAAGAAAAGATATAACAATTATAAATATATATGCACCCAGCATAGGAGCACCTCAATACATAAGGCAAATGCTAACAGCTATAAAAGAGGAAATCGACAGTAACACAAAAATACTGGGGGACTTTAACACCTCACTTACACCAATGGACAGATCATCTAGACAGAAAATTAATAAGGAAACACAAGCTTTAAATGACACAATAGACCAGATAGATTTAATTGATATTTATAGGACATTCCATCCAAAAACAGCAGGTTACACTTTCTTGTCAAGTGCACATGGAACATTCTCCAGGATAGATCACATCTTGGGTTACAAATCAAGAATCAGGAAATTTAAGAAAATAGAAATCATATCAAGCATCTTCTCTGACCACAACGCTATGAGATTAGAAATCAATTACAGGGAAAAAATTGTAAAAAACACAAACACATGGAGGCTAAACCATACGTTGCTAAATAACCAAGAGCTCAGTGAAGAAATCAAAGAGGAAATCAAAAAATACATAGAGACAAATGACAACAAAAACATGATGATCCAAAACCTATGGAAAGCAGCAAAAGCAGTTCTAAGAGGGAAGTTGTGGTTTTTTTTAATAAATTTATTTATTTATTTATTTATTCATTCATTCATTCATTCATTGTTGCCTGCATTGGGTCTTCATTGCTGTGCACGAGCTTCCTTTAGTTGCAGCAAGCATGGGCTACTCTTCGTTGCGGTACGCGGGCATCTCATTGCAGTGGCTTTTGTTGCAGAGCATGGGCTCTGGGTGCACGGGCTTCAGTGGTTGTGGCATGCAGGCTCAGTAGTTGTGGCTCGCAGGCTCTAGAGTGCAGGCTCAGTAGCTGTGGCACATGGGCTTAGTTTCTCCATGGAATGTCAGATCTTCCCGGACCAGGGATTGAGCCCATGTCCCCTTTATTGGCAGGCGGATTCTTAACCACTGCACCACCAGAGAAGTCCCTAAGAGGTAAGTTTATAGCAATACAATCCTACCTCAAGAAACAAGAAAAATCTCAAATGAACAATCTAACCTTACACCTAAAGGAACTAGAGAAAGAACAAACAAAACCCAATGTTAGTAGAAGGAAAGAAATCTTAAAGATCAGAGCAGAAATAAATAAAATAGAAACAAGGAAAACAATAGCAAAGATCAATAAAACTATAAAAGCTGGTTCTTTGAGAAGATAAACAAAATTGATAAACCTTTAGCCAGACTCATCAAGAAGAAGAGGGAGAGGACTCAAACCAATAGAATTAGAAATGAAAAAGGAGAAGTTACAACAGACACGGCAGAAATACAAAGCATCCTAAGAGATTACTACAGGCAACTCTATGCCAATAAAATGGACAACCTGGAAGAAATGGACAAATTCTTAGAAAGGTATAACCTTCCAAGACTGAACCAGGAACTAACAGAAAATATGAACAGACCAATCACAGTAATGAAATTGAAACTGTGATTAAAAATCTTCCAACAAACAAAAGCCCAACACCAGATGGCTTCACAGGTGAATTCTATCAAACATTTCGAGAAGAGCTAATACCTACCCTTCTCAAACTCTTCCAAAAAATTGCAGAGGAAGGAACACACCCAAACTCATTCTATGAGGCCACCATCAGCCTGATACCAAAACCAGACAAAGGTACTACAAAAAAAGAAAATTACAGACCAATATCACTGATGAATATAGATGCAAAAATCCTCAACAAAATACTAGCAAACAGAATCCAACAGCACATTAAAAGGATCACACACCATGATCTAGTGGGATTTATCCCAGGGATGCAAGGATTCTTCAATATATGCAAATCAATCAATGTGATACATCATATTAACAAATTGAAGAAGAAAAACCATATGATCATCTCAATAGATGCAGAAAAAGCTTTTGACAAAATTCAACAACAAGTTATGATAAAAACTCTCCAGAAAGTGGGCATAGAGGGAACTTACCTCAACATAATAAAGGCCATATATGACAAACCCACAGCAAATGTCATTCTCAATGGTGAAAAACTAGAAGCATTTCCTCTAAGATCAGGAACAAGACAAGGAAGTCCACTCTCGCCACTATTATTCAACATAGTTTTGGAAGTCCTAGCCATGGCAATCAGAGAAGAAAAAGAAATAAAAGGAATACAGACTGGAAAAGAAGTAAAACTGTCACTGTTTGTAGATGACATGATACTATACATAGAGAATCCTAAAGATGCCACCAGAAAATTACTAGAGGTCATCAATGAACTTGGTAAAGTTACAGGATACAAAATTAATGCACAAAAATCTCTTGCATTCCTATACACTAATGATGAAAAATCTGAAAGAGAAATTAAGGATACACTCCCATTTACCACTGCAACAAAAGGAATAAAATACCTAGGAATAAACCTCCCTAGGGAGACAAAAGACCTGTATGCAGAAAACTATAAGACACTGCTGAAAGAAATTAAAGATATAAACAGATGGAGAGATGTACCATGTTCTTGGATTATAAGAATCAGTATTGTGAAAATGACTATACTACCCAAAGAAATCTACAGATTCAATGCAATCCCTATCAAACTACCAATGGCATTTTTTAGAGAAGTAGAACAAAAAATCATAAATTTTGTATGGGGACATAAAAGACCCCGAATAGCCAAAGCAATCTTGAGGGGAAAAAAAAAGTAGCGGGAGGAATCAGACTCCCTGACTTCAGACTATACTACAAAGCTACAGTAATCAGGACAATATGGTACTGGCACAAAAACAGAAATATAGATCAATGGAACAGGATAGAAAACCCAGAGATAAACCCACGCACCTATGGTCAACTAATCTATGACAAAGGAGGCAAGGATATACAATGGAGAAAAGACAGTCTCTTCAATAAGTGGTGCTTGGAAAACTGGACAGCTACATGTAAAAGAACGAAATTAGAACACTCCCTAACACCATAGAAAAAAATACGCTCAAAATGGATTAAATGCCTAAATGTAAGACCAGACACTATCAAACTCTTAGAGGAAAACATAGGAAGAACATTGTTTGACATAAGTCACAGCAAGATTTTTTTTTGACCCACCTCCTACAGAAATGGAAATAAAAACAAAAAATAAACAAATGGGACCTAATGAAACTTAAAAACTTTTTCACAGCAAAGGAAACTATAAACAAGACAAAAAGACAACCCTCAGAATGGGAGAAAATATTTGCAAAGGAATGAACAGACAAAGGGTAAAACAAAATATATAAACAGCTCATGCAGCTCAATATTAAAAAAGCAAACAACCCATTCAGCAAATGGGCAGAAGACATAAATAGGCATTTCTCCAAAGAAGACATACAGATGGGCAAGAGGGACATGAAAAGCTGCTCAGCATCACTAATTGTAAGAGAAATGCAAATCAAAACGACAATGAGGTATCACCTCACACCAGTCAGAATGGCCATCATCAGAAAATCTACAAACAACAAATGCTGGAGAGGGTGTGCAGAAAAGGGAACCCTCCTGCACTGTTGGTGGGAATGTAAATTGATACAGCCACTATGGAGAACAGTATGGAGGTTCCTTAAAAAACTAAAAATAGAATTACCATATGACCCAGCATTCCCACTACTGGGCATATACCCAGAGGATAGAATAATTCAAAAAGATACGCGCACCCTGATGTTCGTTGCAGCACTATTTACAGTAGCCAGGTCACAGAAGCAACCTAAGTGTCCATTGACAGATGAATGGATAAAGAAGATATGGCACATATATACAGTGGAATATTACTTAGCCATAAAAAGAAACGAAATTGAGTTATTTGTAGTGAGGTAGATGGACCTAGAGACTGTCATACAGAGTGATGTAAGTCAGAAAGAGAAAAACAAATATTGTGTATTAATGCATATATGTGGAACCTAGAAAAATGGTACAGATGAACCAGTTTGCATGGCAGAAATTGAGACACGGATGTAGAGAACAAATGTATGGACACCAAGGGGAGGAAAGTGGCCGGGGTGGGGGGTGGGTGGGTGGATGAATTGGGAGATTGGGATTGACATGGATACACTAATGTGTATAAAATAAGAACCTGTTGTATTAAAAAAAATTATACATGAGGGCATTTTCAGGCCTGCAAAAATAATCCTAAATTTCCTCATGAAATAAATTACTCAAAGATATGTTCCAGAATAAGAACAAGGAGTCTAGAAATCGGTGTGACATAAGAATCAGTGGCAACATGACACTGAAGAACTGTAGAAAGTTTCATTTCTTTGGTATTTTTTTTTCCTGATCAACAGATTCTATTAGAACAATGCTTAGAATATTATTCTGAAGAAAAAGAATTAATAGCACAAGCATTTATTTTCTTCCATCTGTCTCTATTTGTTCTACTACAGTGTTATAATATTTATATAATGATAAATTGCAAAGGAGGTATTGGGGTTTTCTGTGTTTAGAATCTGCCTAAGGAATCTGCCCAAAGGAATGCATGAGGAGTTAGAGTTACAGAACAGAATGCATTGTCTTCAGCTTTGACCATATAAAAATAATAATATAACAGAAACAAGAATGGGAAGCAGAAGAGGTGGAAAGAAAGGTAGATGTGCTAATGTCCCTGTTTCAGAACAGGAGTCAGTAAATACTGCATAAATTTGTTAAATCAAGAAACATAGATTTAAGAAAGTTCGGGTAAACAGCCACAAAAAAACCCCATAAAACTAAAAATATAATTATTAAAAAGTATGTAATGAAGAGGAGTACAGGATATAAAATAATGATACCAAATTTCTTATACTTCATGATGAGGAGTCAATAAGATATGATCACAGTTGATCAATTTAGGTGTAGGTATAGTGTCAAATTAATGATAATCACTTGAAAAACCAAATTCAGAAATTCTCAGTGGTTGCCTCAGGGCACTGGGGAAGAGGACTTGTGAGTGGGACAGTGGGGAGTGATATCCTTTTAATTTATACAACTTTATATCACTTGATATTTCTTTAACATACTTTATTTCATAGTATTTTTCATGCATACCTTCTTATAGAAAAAGTCTAAAGTGATGTAGATAATGTTAATAGCTTATATTGGTGAATTAGTTTATAAAAAATATACTCATATAAAAAATGTATGCATATTTAAAAATATTTGCTATATATTTCTAGATTGTCCTGCAGATGTATGTGTGTTTGTATATGCGTTTATGTGAGTGAAAGAGAGAGTGTATTTAGTCCCCAGAAAAGAAAAATATTTCTTTTGGGAAACTTCCCTATTTGGGAGAATTAATGTAATACACTGAACACAAGTCATAGCTGTATTTACTTAGCTCCTACAAGTTATTGAATCTGCCCTTTTTACTGTAAACTAATTTTAGGCTTGCATAAAAAAGTTTCAAGGGCTTCCCTGGTGGCACAGTGGTTGAGAGTCCGCCTGCCGATGCAGGGGACATGGGTTCGTGCCCTGGTCCGGGAGGATCCCACATGCCGCGGAGCGGCTGGGCCCGTGAGCCGTGGCCGCTGAGCCTGTGCTCCGCAACGGGAGAGGCCACAACAGTGAGAGTGAGAGGCCCACGTACCGCAAAAAAAAAAAAAAAAAAAGTTTCAAAAAAAATAGAATCCCCTTATATCCCTCTCCTATTTTCCTATTGCATCTTACCATAGCACAATTATGAAGACCAGGAAATTGATATTAGACTGTTATTAACTAAACTGCAGAACGTATTCAAGTTTTACCAGTTTTTCCCCTAAGGTACTTTTTCTATTCCAGGATTTATCCAAGATTCCACTTTGTATGTAGTTCTGATTTCCCTTTGGTCTCCTCCAGTCTGTAATAGTTCTTTAGTTTTACCCTGTCTTTCATGACATTGAAACTTTTTTAAAGTACTGGTTGGCTATTTTGTAGAATGTTTCTCATTTGGGGTTTGTCTGACGTTTCTAACAATGGGATTGAAGTTTCGCATGTTTGACAAGAGTGCGACATATCAAGGGGCTCATGATGTTGATGTGTCTTATTACTTGTGATGTTGACCTTGATCTCTTAGAAATGCTATTTTAATGGTGCAGGAGAGTGGAAATACTGTTTATAGGGCATCAACTATATACTAGGCACACTGCCTTCTTTCTTTCTGTAGTCCTCATAAAGATTCTGTAAAGTAAGTCTCATTATCCCCATTTTATTGAGTCTGTTTAAAAATATGTAGCTCACTCAGAGTCATAAAAGATTCATCTGCCTCCAGAGCCAGGGCTTTCCCAGCACAGGATAAGCATTTCTTCAATATGGGAAACCATTAACAGTAAACCAGGCCCATGTAGGTGTGAGTTGTTGCTCTTCTAGAGTTTGATTCTCAGTTTTCTTCTCCTCAAGGTAGAAGTGTGTAGAGTCACATTTTGAGATACAGTTTTCAGTTATTGATTAACCAAGTCAAATATTTAGTGATCAAAATTTATAGAAAATTCCATCTTACACAACATCGTAGCACCTCTGATCTTTCCTTGCCACGATTTGTGATCTGATTTTCTTTTCGGTTATTATAATATAGAAGCCAAAAGACAAGTGCCAAAGAATTTCCTAAATTGAAAACTGTGAGATGTTGTTTTTCACTCAGTCATATATAGACAATACTTGCATCAAACGAATTGTCTGAAAGTCAGTGATTTATTTCTCTCTTCAGATAATTTGTTTTCCAGGGAAGGAGACCATGCAAAGCATAATACCTGCATGGCACTGCCTGTACCCTGTGAATGTCCCTGCAGTACCATTTAAAGGGTTAACACTTCGATCTGAATGTAAAAGAATAAACAAAAAGTGGAACCCCTGAGGAAAAGCAAAATGAGATAATGCATGGAAAGTGCTGAGCAGAGTGCCTGGTGCACAGTGAACACTCCATAAATTTTAGCTCTACTCATTGCCACTGAAGCTGTCCTAGATGTCACTGTCATTTAACCTGGGGAAGGGAATATGTGGCTGGCTCATCCCCTGCTCTATGAGGCAAAACGTTAGACTGCTATAAATTTAGAAAGGAAGATGGCTGCTCTTTGGCCGGGTTGGCAGCTGTTTATCTTCTGTAAGTGCTCTGGTGCTATTCCATTGCAATATGATCCGACAGCACCATTATGAACCCATTTGGGAGCGAGGTTTGGAGCTAAATCAAGGCAGTGTGGCAAGGAGTCAGTGAACTCAGTTCAACCACTTTTGCAGTTACTTCCTTCCCATCTGAGAGAGTGGCTTTCACAGAAGTAATCATAGGGCAGGGTTTCTCAACCTCAGAGTTATTGATCTGTGGTGCCTGATATTTTGGGTGCTGTGGGAGGCTGTCTACTGTAGGATGTTAAGCAGCATCCCTGGCCTTTACCCACTCGATGCCATTAGCACCTCCACCCCAGCTGTGACAACCAAAAATGTCTCTAGATATTTCCAAGTGAATCTTGGGGCAGAAATCAGTCCTGTTGAAAACAACTGCTAAAAGGTAATGAGTAATTCCATACTCAAGATAAGTGATCATAGATTCAAACTGGAAGTATGGGGAGGATAGGAAACAACATTTTTTGAGCAGTCACTGCTTTGACAGATATTACCTCATGTACTTCATGTAAGTTTCACAACAGTTCTCTGAGATAGTTTTTATTCCCCATTCATGGATGGGAAAACATAGACTCGTAGGAATCAGGTGATTTGTCCAACTGCCCACATAACTGTTCCCTGTTGGGATGGAGCTCTGACAAAAAAGCCCATGCTCATTTTATTACACCTTTATGATTCTCAGTTCAAATAGAGAAGGCTCAGCCTCGTCACACAGTTTCTTCTGCCCAGGAAGGGGAGAGTTACATTTACCAAGTACAACTGGTGATTAAGCTACTGTATCTCACCATAAAATCCACCAGCCTCTATTCCGCTTCATGAGGCTATGGCAGGGACTCAGTTAAACTACATTTCTCCTTTACCAATTAGCTTCCTATTTGGGTTTGCCAACAGGGGGCGCTAGAGGAAGGTTGGCAGGCAGGAGGAGGGTAGAGGGAGTGCCTTCTTCCTATAAGCTAGCTGTTCCTGATCCAGCTGATCCAGCCACGGCCACTGCTGAGCGCCTAAACTACTAACAGCAGAAGCCGACACTAGGTCTCAAATATGGCAACAGTCTTCCAGGGGACCAAACAGCCACCTGGTGGCAGGTTACTTACCCTGGATCCCTTCTGTCACCCACGGAGTAGTGTTCTCTCTTCACTTGAGCAGACACGTTTTCTGGATATTGATTTGCCTTCCCTGCCGGTAATACTTCTGCCCGCACCGCCATCTGTGCACACACAAGATGCTTTATTCACCATCGTGATGTCCCACAAAATCATTGCTTTCTGACCAGAAGCTCAGTTGACAGAAGAAAAAGTGTGGTAATGAGTGCATGGCCATGGAATTTACTGATCTTACCACATACCCCATCACCCAGAAGCAGCTGGTCTAATAGAAGGAAGGAAAACCCAACTAAAGGTTTAGTTGTGACCAGTTGGGAGATAAAGAAAAGATTGGGAACTATCTCACAGGAGGTAGAATGTGCTTTGAGTCGGCAAACAGCATCCATGTCTAACTCCCATAGGCAGAAATCATGGGCCCAGGAATCAAGGGATGGAAATGGGAGTAGCTCCTGTCACCATTATACCCAATATCCTACTCACAGAATATCTGATTTTAAACCCATTACTTGGGTTCTGCTGGTTTGGAGGACTTAATTCCAAGCAGGAGACACAACCATGATTTCACTGAATTGGAAGTTGAGACTGGCACCACCATTTTGGACTCCTGATGACCCTGAATCCAAAGGCACAGAAAGGTAAAGATCTGTCCTGGTTGAGATGAATGATCCAGATTTAAGGGGAGATTGATCTGCTGCTACTCAATGGGGTCAGAGTAGATTACATCTGGAATCCAAGGGACTATCTGGGAATCCTTCTGGTGCTTTCTATGTCCAAGAGTAAGTTAATGGTAACAGTACTCTGCCCCTTGCCCCCCGAAAAAACAGGCAGAACCACCCAACCAGGTAAAAGAATAGCAACTGGCTTACTCAGGGAAAAAGGAATATGGAATGGTATTGGCAGAAGGAAGTTATAAATATCAGTGATGGCATTGTGAACAGTTATAGGTCTTCAGTTACAGAAATGAAGCCTTCAGTTACATTTTCTTCCTTGCCTCCATAACTGTGTATATACATGTATGTGTGTATATATAATACTAATTCCTTTTTATCTCTCTTTTCCTTTTCCCTTTTCACTTTATGTATGTATGTTGGTGGTAGTTAACTTCAAATTTTAGTCCTTTTTTTTTAACTTTGAAGTGATTTTGACTAAGAAATTGCAAATTTTGTCATAATTTAGCCTTTCACTTACAGAATATTCAAGTGTGATTGTGACTAAACTCAAGGAGTGATAAAATTCTCTGGAAAGAGAAACAGTGACTGCCAACCAGAGATGTCTACCATGATCGTTGGGGCTTTGTCTTTCCCCTTTTTTGAAGAGAAGAGAATATCTTTGTTTAGGCAAAAGATAGTTGTATCTTGTTAGGCAGAATAGTAAATTTGTTCATTTGGTTGCATGAAATTGAAAGGAGTGTGCATGGATCCTGATGTACCACAGGTCTGGATTCTGTCAGTTATTAGGCCAATGATAGCTCAAATCCGCCCTTCTAATAGACTCTGCTTTGGGACTAGAGCTCAGCAAACTACATTTCTCCTTTGCCAACTGGCTTCCTGTGAAGTTCAGATGGTAGGGGGAGCCAGACAGAGATTAAAAGTCTGGGGGAGAGAAAGAGAACACCTTTCTCCTTGCTGTTACTGTGAGTGTCATCCCAACTGCAGTAAACCTTTATCCCAGCAGTGCAGTTGGTTCCAGCTTCCAACTTTTTTCTTCCATCCCCAAACCAGCTTTATCATATTACCTCAGAGGTACCAGAAGCAGTCAGATTGGGCACCTCATCAGTGGTCTAAGCGCTAGATCCACAGAGCCTCTCTTCCAAGCTTCTTTTTTTAAACAGATTTATTGAGATATAACTCACATACCATTACATTCATCCATTTAAAGTGTACAGTTCAGTGATTTTTAGTGTGTGCATGGAGTTGTGCAACCATCAAAACAATATAATTTTAGAACATTTTCACCATACCCAAAAGAAACCCAGTACCCATTAGTAGTCACTTTCCACCCCTCTTCCAGCCCTAAGCCACCATTAATCTACCTGTTATTTCTGTGGATTTGCCTATTTTGGACATTTCCTATAAATGAAATCATATAACTTATGGCCTTTTGTGACTGGCTTTTTTCACTTAATTTTTTTTAAGTTTATTCATGTTGTAGCATGTACTTCATTCCTTATGGCTGAATAGTATTCCATTGTATGGATATACCACATTTTGTTTAGCCATTTATCAGCTGATGGACATTTGGGTTGTTTCTACTTTTTCAGCTATTATGAATACTTCTACCACGAACATTTATGTATAGGTTTTATGTAGACCTATGTTTCCATTCTCTTGAGTATATACCTAAAAGTGGAGTTACTGGGTCATATGATATTTTCCAAGCTTCTTAATTCTGATAATCTCTGCCTCTTTATGTTATTCCCACAACCCCAGGAGTAGCAACTCCTTCCTGCAGTTACAATCACTAGATTACCTCAGTGTTCCCTTTTTGATCTTTTTAACCTCCAATGACTGTGTGACCATCACCCTGTATTAAATTTCTTCAGTTGAAGTACTTACTATGGTTTCTATTTTTCTGACTAAACCCTGGATAATACAGTCATATGAAGCATTATAATCAGTTTATCCATCTTCACTGATTAAGGAATAGAAATCTCTTTAACTTCAGCAGGTCAGATAGAAATAATTCTCACACAATGAAGACTGTTAAACATCAACCTATATCCTGTAAGTCAGTAACATAATTTAATCGGAATCCACTGAATGAGTGGCCACCCTGAGATAATATTTTAAGCATCTGTGTGAAATAATTTAAGGCTAGTACCACTTAAATCCTAGAGGAAAATCTGTTCCTTCATTTCTTCCTTCCTTCACTCATCCATTTGTTTGATAATTATTTATTTATCACTCCATTTGTGCTATGTACTGTTCTAAGTGCTGGTGATAAAATAGTGAATAAAATAGACAAAAATCTTAATAATCATAGAATTAATATTTTAGTGGAAGAGAGATGGTAAACAAGTAAGTATAAATGTGTCAGATGGTGAATAGTGATATGGAGAAATTTAAAGAATGTAAGGAAGATAGGGCTGGGTTGAGGGTACATTTTTAAATAGGTTGATCAGGAAAGATTTCACTGTAAAAGTAACATTTCAACAAACTCCTGGTGGAGATGAAGGAGAAAGCATGTGGATATCTGGGGGAAAAGAATGTTCCAGGCAAAGCTAACAGCAAGGCTTCACTCTCAAGGCCTTGAGTTGGAAGGATGCCTGGTTTGTTCAAGGAATAGGAAGGAGGCCAATCTGGCTGGACTTGAAACCAGGGGGAGAGCTGTAGGAGAGAATGTTAGAGAGACGGTGAAAGTTCAATCCTGTAGGGCTTTGTATGCCATTATAAGGACTTTGGTTTTATTATGAGTATGATAGGAAGCCAGTGGAAGGATTTTAACAGAGAAGTGATCTGACTTGGCTTACGTTAAAAAAAAATTTTATACAGCAGGTTCTTATTAGTTATCTATTTTATACATATTAGTATATATATGTCAATCCCAGTCTCCCAATTCATCCCACCACCATCACCCCCCCCCACCCCTGCTTTCCCCCTTTGGTGTCCATATATTTGTTCTCTACATCTGTGTCTCTATTTCTGCCTTGCAAACTGGTTCATCTGTACTATTTTTCTAGACTCCACATATATGCATTAATATATGATATTCGTTTTTCTCTTTCTGACTTACTTCACTCTGTATGACAGTCTCTAGGTCCATCCATGTCTCTACAAATGACCCAATTTCGTTCCTTTTTATGGCTGAGTAATATTTCCTTGTATATATGTACCACACCTTCTTTATCCATTCATCTGTTGATGGGCATTTAGGTTGCTTCCATGACCTGGCTATTGTAAATAGCGCTGCAATGAACATTGTGGTGAATGTGTCTTTTTGATTTATGGTTTTCTCTGGGTATATGCCCAGTAGTGGGATTGCTGGGTCATATGATAATTCTATTTTTTGACTTGACTTACATTTTAACAAGATGGATCTAGCTTCTATGTTGAGAATAGATTGTGGTAGTGGGGATATATGTATATGTATAGCTGATTCACTTTGTTATAAAGCAGAAACCAACACACCATTGTAAAGCAATTATACTCCAATAAAGATGTTTAAAAAAAGAGTTATTGGTGATTGATCACTTGATTAAAGGATTACCCAGAGTCTAAAGCAGTATGTAGTTCTCAACTCTGGTTGCACATTCAAATCACTTAAGGAGCCTTTAAGACATGCTAATGCCCAGGCCCCATTTCAAACCAACTGAATAACAATCTCTGGAAGTTCCAACTGGGCATCAGTATTTTGAAAGCTTTCCAGGATTAATCTAAATGTGCGTATGGGGTTGAGAATCACTGCACTAAAGCGAGAGTGGGCTAATTCCTACCAGCCATTTGTTTTTGTTAATAAAGTTTTATTGGAACACAGCCATTTCTGTATATATTGTCTATTGCTTGTTTCACACAACAAAGGCAGATTTGTGAGCTGCAACAACTGTGTAGTTGAGTAGTGTGACAGGGACCATGTGGCCCACAGAGCTGAAAATATTTACTATTTGGCTCTTTACAGAAAAAGTTTGGCAACCCCTAATCTGAAGAAAGGAGAGACATGGAAATCTCAAAATGTGCAGCGGTCAATTGTTTGCAGCATTTTTTCAGGAATGTATGTAGATAAAGCAGCTGCTGAAATTATTCTGACAGTTGGTGAAAAAAATTTATTCCACTTAATAAAATTTTATTGACATGCAGCTTCTCAGAAGCACACTCTTAAAGGGGGCACCATTGTTAAGCCCTTGACTCTCAGCTTTAAGCCTACCACTGTGATGCTGGAGCTGGCATTCTGCAAACTACATTTCAGTTTGCCAGCGGCTCTGCATTAGGCTCTGGCAATAGGGAGCACTAGAGGAATATTTCAAGCCTGGAGGAGGAAGAAGGGATTTGCTCCTTCCTGTTTGCTTTTATTTCTGTCAGCATCATCCTAGCAATGCTGCTTTATCCTAGTCTTGGCAGTTCATTCCAGTAGTAAAGGTTGATTCCACTTTGAAATTTTGCTGACACTCTCAGAACTAGCCTCACAGTGTACCCCTGGAGATATCATCACTCACAGGCAAAGTCCTTTTCTTAGAGTTCTAGGTCCCAGCCTCATGTGCCCCTGCTCCAAGCTCAAAAGACACCAACGCCAGCCAAGCATTGCCATCTCCCCAGAGACCCAAGTCCCACTTCTGTGGGCCCCCTCCTTCAAGCTTCTAAGTTTTAATAAAGCCAACCTCTTCTCTTTCTTCTTCTCCTTCTCCTCCTCCTCCAAGCCGTAGAGGTAATAATACTTCCTGCACTTGCTACCTTTTTGCCTTTTAAGTTTTCCAATACCTGAGAATATTATTTATATTAAATTCTCTCTGTTAATATTACTGGTGTGGTTTCTATCTCCTGTGTGTGAGAGAGCTATTGCCTACTGTAGTAATCATAAGTTATCATTGTACCCTGTATTCTATAAAGATTGATGGATTCAAACTGTTGTGTGGGAAATGGAATGCTCTCTCTAATATAATCTACCTACATATTCATTAATAATGTCTTATTTATGCACTACATAAAAGAATGGGCTTTGTCACTGTGCATAATATGGATCATGACTTCTGAGGGAATGCCTTTTAGTCTTGTTGGGAATTAATGAATAAGAATTCACTGCATGTTTACAATAGTATATGCTGCAAAGATGCAATCTGATGACTCTAGGGGACATCCCACCCCAGCCTGGTCATCCCTAAAGATAAGGGTCAGACAGAACATGGGTCAATCAGATAACTTCTATCCATTCACGGTACCCAAAATGTAATAGGTCATTTCATCTTTGTAAATAAGCTGAATACAGGACTTTGTTAAGATGGCGTCAGAGCCAAGAAAGGGACAAGTGAACTAGAGACAAGCGCATCTGTGGCTTCTGTTTGGTCCATGATTTGTTCTCGAACATTCATCTTTTAAGCTGATTCATATTGGCTAGTTTGTTTTCATTTCTCAGTTTTCTTTTTGAAAATGGCTACTTTACTACCATTGACTACAAAGAAAAAAAGGGGACAGTTAAACACTGGATTTGTAGAATAAAGGGTCAGCAAATGACAGTCCACAGGCCAAACCTGGCTTGCCACTTTTTTTTTGTAAATAAAATTTTATTGGAAGACAGCCAAGCCCATTTGTTTACTATTTTCTATGGCTGCTTTCACTAAAATAGTAAAACTGAGTAGTTGCATCTGGGACTACATGACTCACAAAGCCAGAAATATCGACTCTCTGGTCTTTTACAGAAGTTTGCTGACCCCTGACAGGAGGAGTCAGTGTCCGTCACTGCAGTGGCATGTGCCAGTCATTAGGGTGTCAGTCACAGGGCCCAGGGGAAACTCTGGTTCTCAAGCTTTCCTTGGCAACTATGTGCTCAAATTTGAATGCCCTGCCAGCCCCTCTGCACCTGTCAATCCCCTACTCAGTTTCTAAGACCCCGTGTATAATTTCTCTGTGTCATTCAAACTTCCCTGACTGTGCTTGGTGTCATTGCCCATCCCTTCTACTATCCATTTGTCTCCAGCTGAATTCGTAGGATCTTTTAGAAATTGCAAGGAGTATTATTCATCCATCTCTTAAAATACGCTTGGCGAGGGCCTTGCACAGAGCACTAATTAGTAATTACGGTTTCATTGATCAACACTATCCAGAGGGAACCATAAAGCTGTCTCAGGCACCAGTGCCTTTGTTTACCTTAGAAAAGAGTATTTGAGTTGTTGTCACCTGCTATTGTGTGCATCCTGTATATCGGGAACTGCCTTCAAGTCACCATCACCAAAATAGATCTGGTAATTATTAGATAAAAGACTGGGCCATATAAAAAAAGAAGAATAGGGAAGAAGGTTATTCATCTTTGTAACTCTCATATTCCTACATAATTCCTGATTATATTAAGCGTAAAGGTATATGTGCTAAAAGAAATAAACTGAGGCTCCATTTGTTGTCTTTCATTTTTTCCCTTCTGTAACTCGCTAAGATTTGTTTTCTTCAAAAGCTTATCAACCATCTCTTGAGTCATACTGCCTGTAGTGTGCTGATTGCCAGAGGTTCAATGTGTTAAGGCTTTTGTGAAAATAAATATAGGCAGGGGCCTCTATGATTCTTTTTTCTACAGGCTCAAGTAAATACCAGAATGATAGAAAAACAAGAGAATGAGAGGTGAAGGTATTGGTAATCATTTTCTAAAATAAGATGTTCTTTGTCTTAAAAGTCATCTCAGGGCTTCCCTGGTGATGCAGTGGTTAAGAATCCGCCTGCCAATGCAGAGGACACGGGTTTAAGCCCTGGTCTAGGAAGTTCCCACATGCTGCAGAGCAACTAAGCCTGTGTGCCACAACTACTGAGCTGGCACTCTAGAGCCCGTGAGCCACAACTACTGAGCCCACGTGCCTAGAGCCCGTGCTCCACGACAAGAGAAGCCACCACAATGAGAAGCCTGCACACCGCAACGAAGAGTAGCCCCCGCTCGCTGCAACTAGAGAAAGCCCATGCGCAGCAACGAAGACCCAATGCAGCCAAAAATAAATAAATAATTTTTTTTAAAGTCATTTCACTGTGTCTGTTCAAGTAGGACTTGGATTGTAATAAGCTTTCAGTAAATATTTAGCCTACAAATTAAATAATATGCAAACACAATTATGTGTGTGTATATATAGAGATGTATTTATATAAATATCACTTAGATTGTGTTAAAGAGTGTTATAGGGCCAACCATACTGTCAGCAGAGTATTTGGTATCCTATATGCAATGATATAAAGAAATCCAATATTACTCAAAAATTTCTCTGTAAATGCCTGAAATTCTGAGATGGATAATTCAATCCATTTTTGGTAATAAGAGGTCCATCAGAACATCACTTCCATGAAATCAGGGACAATGCAATGCCTTGTTCACCAGTGTATTCACAGTTGATGTCACAGTGCCTGGCATAAACAGACTCAACCGTTTGATGTATAAATGAATGGAAAGCATTACCCTCTACAGGCAAATGGCCTTGGGACCTCAATCCACAAGAATCTTAGACCTTCATGATGAGTGAGTTTTTCAGATTAACTTTATTCCTAAAAGATTTATCTGATCAAAGCCCACAGAATGGGAGAAAATATCTGCAAATGGTCTGACTGGCAAGGGATTAATCTCTAAAATTTACAGACAGCTCATGCAGCTCAATATCAAAAAAATGAACAACCCAATAAAAACATGGGCAGAAGACCTAAATAGATGTTTCTCCAAAGAAGACATACAGATAGCCAACAGGCACATGAAAAGATGCTTAAGGTCGCTAATTATTAGAGAAATGCAAATCAAAACTACAGTGAGGTACCATCTCACACCAACCAGAATGGCCATCATCAAAAAGTCTACAAACAGGGCCTCCCTGGTGGCGCAGTGGTTGAGAGTTGGTCTGCCGATGCAGGGGATACGGGTTCGTGCCCCGGTCCGGGAGGATCCCATATGCCGCAGAGCGGCTGGGCCCGTGAGCCATGGCCACTGAGCCTGCGCATCCGGAGCCTGTGCTCCGCAACGGGAGAGGCCACAACAGTGAGAGGCCCGCGTACCGCAAAAAAAAAAAAAAAAAAAAAAAAAAAAAAAAAAAAAAGTCTACAAACAATAAATGCTGGTAAGGGTGTGCAGAAAAGGGAACCCTCCTACATACCGTTGGTGAGAATGTAAATTGGTAAAAGCCGCTATGGAGAACAGTATGGAGGTTCCTTAAAAAACTAAAAATAGAGCTACCATATGATCTAGCAGTTCCACTCCTGGGCATATATCCAGAGAAAAACATGGTTTGAAAGGATACATGCACCCCAGTGTTCATTGCAGTGCTGTTTACAATAACCAAGACATGGAAGCAACCATGTCCACTGAAAGAGCAATGGATAAAGAAGATGTGGTACATATATACAATGGGATATTACTCAGCCATTAAAAAGAATGAAATAATGCCATTTGCAGCAACATGGATGGACCTGAAGATGATCATACTAAGTGAAGTAAGAGGAAGACAAAAATCATATGATATTGCTTGTATGCGGAATCTAAAAATAATGATACAAATGAACTTATTTACAAAACAGTAACAGACTCACAGACTTAGAGAATGAACTTATGGTTACCAAGGGGGAAGGATGGGGGGATGAGGGATAAACTGGGAGTTTGGGATTGACATGCACACACTGCTATATATAAATTAGGTAACTAAAAAAAAAAAAAGCCAGGAAAGGAAAGGGGTGTAGAATTGCTGAGAACCTGTCCTCCTCCTTGGTATTAAGGGAAATTATACTATTATCTTCTTTTGGAGATTTTTCAGAATAAGTATAGGTGAACAACCTCTAAAAAAAATGAAGTAACCCAACTAGGGCAAGTGACATTTTTCACTAGTGATAATCCCACAGGCACTGAAAGGCAGCAAGCTGCTGAGATCCCCATGAATGGTGACCAATACTTGAAATGAGAAGCTCCAAACGAGTCTCTTATCTCAGCGAGCTGAAAGAAAACAAGACTGGGAAGGGAGGGTGACGTTCCAAAGTTCTGTACAAATATTGCTAGCTCTTGGAGTGCTTCCCATTTTTACAATCAAACAATGTTTCTTCAAGGGATGGCTTTGTCATACAAAATGGTCTTCAATCTTGGGGACTAAGGAAATGCTCCTGATAAATTTAATCTAGTTAAAATGCAGGCACCATTTATCACAAATAGGATAGGAAAGATAAATATGTCTGTGTCGTTTTACCTTTGGAGGCTCTGGCTTCAGCACAAAAAAAGTTAGCACGTGAGTTCTCAGCATCCGGTCCTCACCCTTGACTGTGCATTGGCGTCACCTGGGTCCCACCCCCAGAGTTTCTGATGGAGTTGGTCTGGAGTGTGGCATGATTTTTCACAGCTCCCCAGATGACTCTATTGTACAACCAAGTAGGGGGACAAACCGTCCTAGTTTGCCCAGGACTGAAGGGCTTCCTGGGATGTGAGACTTTCAGTGCTAATGGCAGGAAAGTCCCAGGCAGACTAGGACAAGTAGGTCACCCTAATCACTGTTGTAAGAAGTGTGTGTTTGATGGGGTTTGATGGAGGTATGGAGGGAGGGGCGCAGCGCATGCGTTTTAGCCGTGGCAAGGTTGACTACAGAGCCAGTTACCTACCACAGAATCACAGAAGGTATCTAAAATAGATTTGTGTCAGATGGCATGTTCTGAATTTTATCATGTACGATTTCTTGGAAAGGCCAATACTTTTCCTATTTCCTTCTTCCTCTGACTTTTGCAAGTATGATCTTGTTCCTAAATGAAAATCTTGTTCCTGAAAAGAAATCTTCCATAGCAACTGGATTCCCTCCCAGGAACCTGTGCTTTGGGAAGGTCAGCCCCTTCCTTTCCATTAGGTCAATGGTAATTGATAGTTGCCAATATTGGCCAAAATTTCAGTCAGAGGGATTGCAGTGTCGCTCCTTTACAAGTCTGTCTAATCCAGATTCCGACAAACTTCAAGGGCAACTAGGTAATGACTGTGACTCCTCGCCCAGATCACTCTCTCTGGGGGAGTCGCCAAGTAAGGGGTGCATGACCTCTCTCTTTCTAGGAAAGACTGACAGAGAAATGCCAGTAAAGAAAATCCAAATCTCATCACAGAAAAATACTCCTCTTCAATGTTATAAATAATGATTCTTTCAAAGGATATACCAAAGCAGGAGACTGATCCCAACTCAACCCCAATATGGCAAAACTCTGGGGGCTGCAGGAGGTTGAGGACAGAAGGAAATGTCAGCCAGGAGAGGCCTCTTCTGACCACTGGCTGAGAAGTGAGCTTTGCTGGCAAAAAGGGCCCTCCCCCACCTGCCAAGTGTAGATACACTCAGAGGAGGTCTCCGTGGCACGAACCAATCCTTCACTACCATTCAAACAGCTTTCTTCTGATACTTGTGGAGTGAGAAAAATCAGCCCTCCTGTATAAGCTTGCTCTTTTCCAAGCTAGAGTCTTCCTTTCTGTGTGTATTCTTTCTGGGACTCATTTTGTGATCAGGTTCATCTCCGTGCTTTTCCTGTGAGCCTACTTAGGGGCTTTTAGGCTGGCAAGACTGGCCCTTAAATAGTAAAATAAGACGAGAGAATTGGCACCACCTTTTGTGAGATGAAACACCTCTTCTGGAATGAACAGAGCTGAGGTAGTGGCAAGGGTTAGCTGCCATGTCCTACGTGCTATTTCTGGTTGATGCTGCTGCTGCTTTATATAGAGCGAGATAGATATTCAGTCTATGTTCCTCAGCTCATCTACGCAACTATTTGATTTTTTTTTTTTTAAATTTTATTTTATTTTATTTTTTTGCTTTATAACAAATTTAATCAGTTATACATATATATATGTTTCCATATCCCCTCCCTTTTGCGTCTCCCTCCCACCCTCCCTATCCCACCCCTCCAGGCAGTTACAAAGTACCGAGCTGATCTCCCTGTGCTATGCGGCTGCTTCCCACTAGCTATCTACCTCACGTTTGGTAGTGTATATATGTCCATGCCGCTCTTTCACTTTGTCACAGCTTACCCTTCCCCCTCCCCATATCCTCAAGTCCATTCTCTAGTAGGTCTGTGTCTTTATTCCTGTCTTACCCCTATGTTCTTCATGACATTTTTTTTTCTTAAATTCCATATATATGTGTTAGCATACAGTATTTGTCTTTCTCTTTCTGACTTACTTCACTCTGTATGACAGACTCTAGGTCTATCCACCTCATTACAAATAGCTCAATTTCATTTCTTTTTATGGCTGAGTAATATTCCATTGTATATATGTGCCACATCTTCTTTATCCATTCATCCGATGATGGACACTTAGGTTGTTTCCACCTCCGGGCTATTGTAAATAGGGCTGCTATGAACATTTTGGTACATGTCTCTTTTTGAATTATGGTTTTCTCAGGGTATATGCCCAGTAGTGGGATTGCTGGGTCATATGGTAGTTCTATTTGTAGTTTTTTAAGGAACCTCCATACCGTTCTCCATAGCGGCTGTACCAATTCACATTCCCACCAGCAGTGCAAGACTGTCCCCTTTTTTCCACACCCTCTCCAGCATTTATTGTTTCTAGATTTTTTGATGATGGCCATTCTGACTGGTGTGAGATGATATCTCATTGTAGTTTTGATTTGCATTTCTCTAATGAGTAAAGATGTTGAGCATCCTTTCATGTGTTTGTTGGCAGTCTGTATATCTTCTGTGGAGAAATGTCTATTTAAGGCTTCTGCCCATTTTTGGATTGGGTTGTTTGTTTTTTTGTTATTGAGCTGCATGAGCTGCTTATAAATTTTGGAGATTAATCCTTTGTCAGTTGCTTCATTTGCAAATATTTTCTCCCATTCTGAGGGTTGTCTTTTGGTCTTGTTTATGGTTTCCTTTGCTGTGCAAAAGCTTTTAAGTTTCATTAGGTCCCATGTGTTTATTTTTGTCTTTATTTCCATTTCTCTAGGAGGTGGGTCAAAAAGGATCTTGCTGTGATTTATGTCATAGAGTGTTCTGCCTATGTTTTCCTCTAAGAGTTTGATAGTGTCTGGCCTTACATTTAGGTCTTTAATCCATTTTGAGCTTATTTTTGTGTATGGTGTTAGGGAATGATCTAATCTCATACTTTTACATGTCCCTATCCAGTTTTCCCAGCACCACTTATTGAAGAGACTGTCCTTTCTCCACTGTACATTCCTGCCTCCTTTATCAAAGATAAGGTGACCATATGTCCGTGGGTTTAACTCTGGGCTTTCTATCCTGTTCCATTGATCTATCTTTCTGTTTTTGTGCCAGTACCATACTGTCTTGATTACTGTAGCTTTGTAGTATAGTCTGAAGTCAGGGAGCCTGATTCCTCCAGCTCCATTTTTCGTTCTCAAGATTGCTTTGGCTATTCGGGGTCTTTTGTGTTTCCATACAAATTGTGAAATTTTTTGTTCTAGTTCTGTGAAAAATGCCAGTGGTAGTTTGATAGGGATTGCATTGAACGTGTAGATTGCTTTGGGTAGTAGAGTCATTTTCACAATGTTGATTCTTCCAATCCAAGAACATGGTACATCTCTCCATCTATTTGTATCATCTTTAATTTCTTTCATCAGTGTCTTATAATTTTCTGCATACAGGTCTTTTGTCTCCTTAGGTAGGTTTATTCCTAGATATTTTATTCTTTTTGTTGCAATGGTAAATGGGAGTGTTTCCTTGATTTCACTTTCAGATTTTTCATCATCAGTATATAGGAATGCCAGAGATTTCTGTGCATTAATTTTGTATCCTGCAACTTTACCAAATTCATTGATTAACTCTAGTAGTTTTCTGGTAGCATCTTTAGGATTCTCTATGTATAGTATCATGTCATCTGCAAACAGTGACAGCTTTACTTCTTCTTTTCCAATTTGGATTCCTTTTATTTCCTTTTCTTCTCTGATTGCTGTGGCTAAAACTTCCAAAACTAGGTTGAATAAGAGTGGTGAAAGTGGGCAACCTTGTCTAGTTCCTGATCTTAGTGGAAATGGTTTCAGTTTTTCACCATTGAGGACGATGCTGGCTGTGGGTTTGTCATATATGGCCTTTATTATGTTGAGGAAAGTTCCCTCTATGCCTACTTTCTGCAGGGTTTTTATCATAAATGGGTGTTGAATTTTGTCGAAAGCTTTCTCTGCATCTATTGAGATGATCATATGGTTTTTCTCCTTCAGTTTGTTAATATGGTGTATCACGTTGATTGATTTGCATATATTGAAGAATCCTTGCATTCCTGGAATAAACCCCACTTGATCATGGTGTATGATCCTTTTAATGTGCTGTTGGATTCTGTTTGCTAGTATTTTGTTGAGGATTTTTGCATCTATGTTCATCAGTGATATTGGCCTGTAGTTTTCTTTCTTTGTGACATCCTTGCCTGGTTTTGGTATCAAGGTGATGGTGGCCTCGTAGAATGAGTTTGGGAGTGTTCCTCCCTCTGCTATATTTTGGAAGAGTTTCAGAAGGATAGGTGTTAGCTCTTCTCTAAATGCTTGATAGAATTCGTCTGTGAAGCCATCTGGTCCTGGGCTTTTGTTTGTTGGAAGATTTTTTATCACAGTTTCAATTTCAGTGCTTGTGATTGGTCTGTTCATATTTTCTATTTCTTCCTGATTCAGTCTTGGCAGGTTGTGCATTTCTAAGAATTTGTCCATTTCTTCCAGGTTGTCCATTTTATTGGCATAGAGTTGCTTATAGTAATCTCTCATGATCTTTTGTATTTCTGTAGTGTCAGTTGTTACTTCTCCTTTTTCATTTCTAATTCTATTGATTTGAGTCTTCTCCCTTTTTTTCTTGATGAGTCTGGCTAATGGTTTATCAATTTTGTTTATCTTCTCAAAGAACCAGCTTTTAGTTTTATTGATCTTTGCTATCGTTTCCTTCATTTCTTTTTCATTTATTTCTGATCTGATTTTTATGATTTCTTTCCTTCTGCTAACTTTGGGATGTTTTTGTTCTTCTTTCTCTAATTGCTTTAGGTGCAAGGTTAGGTTGTTTATTCGAGATGTTTCCTGTTTCTTAAGGTGGGATTGTATTGCTATAAACTTCCCTCTTAGAACTGCTTTTGCTGCATCCCATAGGTTTTGGGTCGTTGTGTCTCCATTGTCATTTGTTTCTAGGTATTTTTTAATTTCCTCTTTGATTTCTTCAGTGATCACTTCGTTATTAAGTAGTGTATTGTTTAGCCTCCATGTGTTTGTATTTTTTACAGCTCTTTTCCTGTAATTGATATCTAGTCTCATAGCATTGTGGTCGGAAAAGATACTTGATACAATTTCAATTTTCTTAAATTTACCAAGGCTTGATTTGTGACCCAAGATATGATCTATCCTGGAGAATGTTCCATGAGCACTTGAGAAAAATGTGTATTCTGTTGTTTTTGGATGGAATGTCCTATAAATATCAATTAAGTCCATCTTGTTTAATGTATCATTTAAAGCTTGTGTTTCCTTATTTATTTTCATTTTGGATGATCTGTCCATTGGTGAAAGTGGGGTGTTAAAGTCCCCTACTATGAGTGTGTTACTGTCGATTTCTCCTTTTATGGCTGTTAGTATTTGCCTTATGTATTGAGGTGCTCCTATGTTGGGTGCATAAATATTTACAATTGTTATATCTTCTTCTTGGATCGATCCCTGTATCATTATGTAGTGTCCTTCTTTGTCTCTTCTAGTAGTCCTTATTTTAAAGTCTATTTTGTCTGATATGAGAATTGCTACTCCAGCTTTCTTTTGGTTTCCATTTGCATGGAATATCTTTTTCCATCCCCTTACTTTCAGTCTGTATGTGTCTCTAGGCCTGAAGTGGGTCTCTTGTAGACAGCATATAGATGGGTCTTGTTTTTGTATCCATTCAGCCACTCTGTGTCTTTTGGTGGGAGCATTTAGTCCATTTACATTTAAGGTAATTATCGATATGTATGTTCCTATTCCCATTTTCTTAATTGTTTTGGGTTCATTATTGTAGGTCTTTTCCTTCTGTTGTGTTTCTTGCCTAGAGAAGTTCCTTTAGCATTTGTTGTAAAGCTGGTTTGGTGGTGCTGAACTCTCTCAGCTTTTGCTTGTCTGTAAACGTTTTAATTTCTCCATCAAATCTGAATGAGATCCTTGCTGGGTAGAGTAATCTTGGTTGCAGGTTTCTCTCCTTCATCACTTTAAGTATGTCCTGCCACTCCCTTCTGGCTTGTAGAGTTTCTGCTGAGAGATCAGCTGTTATCCTGATGGGGATTCCCTTGTGTGTTATTTGTTGTTTTTGCCTTGCTGCTTTTAATATGATTTCTTTGTGTTTAATTTTTGACAGTTTGATTAATATGTGTCTTGGCGTATTTCTCCTTGGATTTATTCTGTATGGGACTCTCTGTGCCTCCTGGACTTGATTAACTATTTCCTTTCCCATATTAGGGAAGTTTTCAACTATAATCTCTTCAAATATTTTCTCAGTCCCTTTCTTTTTCTCTTCTTCTTCTGGAACCCCTATAATTCGAATGTTGGTGCGTTTAATGTTGTCCCAGAGGTCTCTGAGACTGTCCTCTGTTCTTTTCATTCTTTTTTCTTTATTTTGCTCTGCAGCAGTTATTTCCACTATTTTATCTTCCACCTCACTTATCCGTTCTTCTGCCTCAGTTATTCTGCTATTGATCCCATCTAGAGTATTTTTTATTTCATGTATTGTGTTTTTAATCGATGCTTGATTCATCTTTAGTTCTTCTAGGTCCTTGTTAACTGTTTCTTGCATTTTGTCTATTCTATTTCCAAGATTTTGGATCTGGGAAATAGAATCTTGGATCATCTTTACCATCATTATTCTGAATTCTTTTTCAGGTAGAGTGCCTATTACCTCTTCATTTGTTAGGTCTGGTGGGTTTTTATCTTGCTCCTTCTCCTGCTGTGTGTTTTTCTGTCTTCTCATTTTGCTTATGTTACTGTGTTTGGGGTCTCCTTTTTGCAGGCTGCAGGTTCGTAGTTCCTGTTGTTTTTGGTGTCTGTCCCCAGTGGCTAAGGTTGGTTTAGTGGGTTGTGTAGGCTTCCTGGTGGAGGGGACTAGTGCCTGTGTTCTGGTGGATGAGGCTGGATCTTGTCTTTCTGGTGGGCAGGTCCACGTCTGGTGGTGTGTTTTGGGGTGTCTGTGGACTTTTTATGATTTTAGGCCACCTCTCTGCTAATGGGTGGCGTTGTGTTCCTGTCTTGCTAGTTGTTTGGCTTAGGGTGTCCAGCACTGTAGCCTGCTGGTCGTTGAGTGAAGCTGGGTGCTGGTGTTGAGATGGAGATCTCTGGAAGATTTTTGCCGTTTGATATTATGTGGAGCTGGGAGGTCTCTTGTGGACCAGTGTCCTGAAGTTGGCTCTCCCACCTCAGAGGCACAGCACTGACTCCGGGCTCCTCAATTTGGGATGATGTGTTGTCTATTCATGTATTCCACAGATGCAGGGTACATCAAGTTGATTGTGGAGCTTTAATCCGCTGCTTCTGAGGCTGCTGGGAGAGGTTTCCCTTTCTCTTCTTTGTTCTCACAGCTCCTAGGTCTCAGCTTTGGATTTGGTCCCGCCTCTGCGTGTAGGTCGCCGGAGGGCGTCTGTTCTTCGCTCAGATAGGACAGGGTTAAAGGAGCAGCCTCTTCGGGGACTCTGGCTCACTCAGGCCGGGAGGGAGGGAGGGGCACGGAGTGCGGGGCGAGCCTGCAGCGGCAGAGGTCGGCGTGACGTTGCACCCGCCCGAGTTGCGCCGTGCGTTCTCCCAGGGAAGCCGCCCCTGGATCCCGGGACCCCGGCAGTGGCGGGCTGCACAGGCTCCCGGAAGGGCGGTGTGGGCAGTGACCTGCGCTCGCACACAGGCTTCTTGGCGGCGGCAGTAGCAGCCCCAGCGTCCCACGCCTGTCACTGGGCTCCGCGCTTTCAGTCGCGACTCGCGCCCGTCTGTGGAGCCCCTTTAAGCGGCGCTCTTAATCCCCTCTCCTCGCGCACCAGGAAACCAAGAGGGAAGAAAAAGTCTCTTGCCTCTTCGGCAGCTCCAGAGTTTTCCCGGACTCCCTCCCGGCTAGCTGTGGCACATTAGCCCCCTTCAGGCTGAGTTCTCGCCACCAGCCGCAGTCCTCTCCCTGCGCTCTGACCGAAGCCCGAGCCTCAGCTTCCAGCGCTGCGTGCCCCGGCGGGCGAGCAGACAAGCCTCTCGGGCTGGTGAGTGCCGCTCGGCACCGATCCTCTGTGTGCGGATCTCTCCGCTTTGCCCTACCCAGGTATGTGGGGAGTTTCTTGCCTTTTGGGAGGTCTGGGGTCTTCTGCCAGCGTTCAGTAGGTGTTCTGTAGGAGTTGTTCCACGTGTAGCTGTATTTCTGGTGTATCCGTGGGGAGGAAGGTGATCTCCGCGTCTTACTCTTCCGCCATCTTACCCGGAAGTCTCCAACTATTTGATTTTTATAGAAAGCTGCTAGTGTGTGTCTAAAGTTACTTACCGAGCTTGTTGAACCTGTTTTAGCTTCCTGGGTTTCTCACACAAGTCACAGTGTCCCATCACTTTGCATGGGAATCAAAGAAAGGGATGCCTCCCCACCATGTATCCTCTTTTCCTCACCTAATAGCATGGCGAGGGACTTTGACATTGACCTTCCTGTTGTGTAAGATAAAGAAGGGTTTTTTTTTTTGGTTTCTTTTTTTAAGTTTGAAGGTTTTATATTACTTTACCTTCAGGTCTGTCGCTTTAGAAAATGATTTACGAGGAATAGGAAATGCAGGGGTCTTTAAGCTGTGACCAGCATCTGTGCAGGGTAAATTCTGTCCTACCTGAGCGGCAGGAATTTTCTAGATCATGAATCAGAGCAGGGGGGCTGGTGTAAGCTGGGCTCCAGGGGAGAGAAGCAGCATGGACCTGGCAACCTGTCAGTACCACTGAGCATCACTGCCTGTGTTAACAGGGAACAGCCCCCAGGACAGCAGGAGGATGAAAAAAATACAAAGAAAGCAGAACAAATACAAACAGAGGAGAGGATCTAATTAAACTAGTGTCACTGAAGAGATGACTTCCATTGCATTAAGGATATTTTTAGAAGCACTCTGCTAGCATTTTATTCCTGAAAACGCCCACTCCTCTCAGCAGTATATTAAAAATCTCTAGGTGCCTTCCCAAGATTGGACGTTGGCCAATTCCTGCCGGCTCCTGCTTAGAATAGGAACAGGATGTGCTGTGTCTGCTATTTGAAATCTTGATTTTTTTTTCATCCTTTCCTTAGCACCCAAGTTGGGATTTATGAGGTCACAGATGCTGTCTAGGTAGACTTTCATTTTGTTATTATTTTCCCCATTTATTCTCATTTTTATTTCTAGGCCACCAAAGACACAGAATTCAGCCCACTAACCCAATGAAAAATATATATGTATGTTGGCTGGGAAGAATCCAAATCTGATTACTCTAGTTCTTTATGGAGACTATTTTATGAAGGAATAGAAGCTGTAATTAAGTGTTCTTCCCGCCTATAGCAATTTAATTAAAAAGACTAAAGTTATTGATTTCTTTTAAAACCATTAAAGGGCACCCATGCTGCTGATTCCCGGCTGCTGCTGGCAGACTATGCACTCACGGAGCATAATTTTCCATTTCCTCCAGTACAATGAAACCCTTTATTAAATGCTTTCTCACTGTGGACAGATTGGTTTATAGTTGAAGCAAGCAGGGATTTATAATCCCTTGCCGCTATTTGCTTACCCTTCAATTCAGATTCTGCCAACACCACACAGATTTATCTCCTTAGCTTTTAAAGGACTTTGGATTTTGGGTGATTTCATTTCACAGCTGAAGTAGGCTCAACAGAAGAGACTGTGCCAACCAAGTGGAGTTACCATTGGGCTGCTTGAGTGTCCTTACAACATGGCAGTCAGCTTTCTCCAGAGTAAGTGATCCAAGTAAAAAGTCAAGGAGGAAGCTGCAGTGCCATTTAAGACCTAGTCTCAGAAAGCACACGCCATCACTTCTGCCATATACTCTTTGTAAGAAATGTCACTAGGTCAGCTCCTACTCATGGGAATGGGAAGTGGGCTCCATCTCTTGACGAGAGGATATGAAAGAATTTGTGGACATATTTTAAAACTGCCACACACTTCTCCCTCTACCTGAATTCCTCCTATAAATGCTCAAAGATCTCACTTCTCCACTTTATTCAAGCCTTAGCTCAAATGTCACAACTATAAAGAGGTCTTTCTTGATCCCTCGTTCCATCTAAAATATTATCCAAGTCCCTCTCTACACTATTTCTCTGCTTTAGTTTCCTTCAAAGCATTCTGTCATCACCTGACATTATTCATCTATTTATGTTCATCTATCTCTTAATAATCACCCTCCTCCACTAAAAAGGAAGCTTGATGGGGGCAAGAGATTTTGTGTCTTATTCATCATTGTATCTCCAGTGTCTAGAACACAATAATTGCATAAGAAATACTCATTATTAAATGGATAAACTCATTCCTTTCCTCATGTAGCAAACAATTATTGAAGATAAATTATTTGAAAAAAGAAACCAGGCCATAGGGAAAGGGGTTTATACCAGGAGATAAGATGAAAAGATTATTAAAACAAGTTCTCGAGCTTCTATATGTTCAAGTAACGTTTTCCAAAATGAGTTGCCCAGAGTTTTAATAGGCGCTGTTCAAAGAAAGGGTTCTACAGTTAATGAGAAACATTGGTTTAAACAAAATTAAACGTTTTTTGTTACTACACAGCTTCTCAAAGCTTTTAATATGCTAATGTGCCATGTAAATCCACAAAAAGGAGGGGTAAAATAAACTCCACTTACAAAAATTATTTGAATATGACATTTTCTTTCATTGAACCCAGATGCAAGAGTTAGCCTTGAAAAGGTGAAATGAGTTCTTGAGACAAAAGAGGTGACTTAACGAGAAATCGAAATTTGGAGCAGTAAGAAGTATATAATGACCGGGAGGAAGGGGAATTGGAAAGTCCAGCTCAGTCTTCTGGATATTCTATGGGAGTGATGCTAAGGCCTTGACAGGTAAAGAAAATGCTGTAAAAGCTAGAAAGGAAATAAAAGAACAGCAGAGCCGCTGAAAGGGCCAAGTACAGGAAACAGAGGATAGATTTGGAACAGTCCCAGCCAGTACATTTTCACGACTTTCACCACCCAAGTAATGACCGCTGCATGTGAATGGAGAAAGCAAATTAAAACGGAACTCAGCGGCTTGAATTGACCTAACAAAGTCTCCACATAAGTTCAAGGAGAAAAAAAATTCTAGGGCTTCCCTGGTGGCGCACTGGTTGAGAGTCCGCCTGCCGATGCAGGGGACACGGGTTCGTGCCCCGGTCCGGGAAGATCCCACATGCCGCGGGGCGGCTGGGCCCGTGGGCTGTGGCCGCTGAGCCTGCGCTTCCGGAGCCTGTGCTCCGCAACAGGAAAGGCCACAACAGTCAGAGGCCCTCGTACCGAAAAAAAAAAAAATTCTAAAGATCACGTAGGAAGTGGTGAAAGGGTGCACCTGGAGTGAAAATGGGTAAAAGGACAAGCAAGGTCCAAACCTGTCATGAAAAATAAAGAAAGGGAAGAGAACAAATGCCAACATGAGGCTAGGGGAACCGGTGGGAGAGAGATGGCTGATAAAGATCTCAGGGTCTAAAGAGGTAAGGTGTGGATTCAATGTCATGCCTATGGGCTGCTCTGATTGATGGTGAGATTCACATTGGGAATATACTCGGGAATGGCTGTGACGGAAGGAAGGTGAAGGTGCTGGCAGCTTGCACATTTCCTTGGTTCCTCATACCCCCGTCTGTTCTCTTCCAGTGTCCTTCCGGTGCAGGAAGCCTTCATCTTTGAGTCCTCCGCTCGAAGCTCTGTGTCTGGAGCACAGCGGGATCATCAGAATACCTGATGGGTGAGTGGATGAAAGCCTGCACGGATAAGCAGGTAACGAGGATGGTATTGACACTGTCAAGGGTGTTGCCAGGACAGTGGAGGACGCAAACACAGGGCCCTGTGCAAATGTCACTGATGTCCGTGTCGTGAAGTCTGCATTTAGGGAGCCTTGCTGAAAAGCTCACGCTCATTTTCATCTCGGTGCATTCTGGATGTGGGTATCTTGACTTAACTGATTGGATTCCTAACCACAGCTTTTAGCCCATTACTCCATACCTTGCCTGTCTCAATTTCTGTTCTTCCCATGGAAATCGCCATGACTTATGGTGATTAGAGCCTTAAGAACTCCTCCGGTCTCTTGGCTGCCCGAGGTCCTGACCTAGGCCGGCAAACATCCTGGGAACCCTGGTCAAAGAAAGAAAAGGTTCTTTGGAAAAAGTTTCATGTTTAATAGTAAGGATTTGAAAAACCATGAATGAAGGGATCACACATAGCACATATCAAGTCTCTTAGCCCCAGTATCGCTAACCATAAATGAAACTTCAAGACACTAGGAAATCAAACATGCACTTCTCAGACTCCGGTGGATGTTAGAATTATGTGAATACCTTACCCTCCCATTCCCATTTAGTAGGAGTTGGAGGAACCCAGCCTTCTGCATTTTAACAAGCAACCTCAGTGATTGTCCTGTAGGTGGTCTCAGATATGTTGAGAAATGCCACTCCAAGCTTTTTGCCAATGAATTCCAGTACTGAAGAGATTTTGGGACAGCAATGTAGCCCAGAAGACGGGACTTGTCAGAAAACTCAGTGAGCATAGCAAGAACACTGTTTTTTTTGGGAGATGGGATATTTTTTGGAGGAGGTTTGACGTGATGAGACTGAGGACGCAGATCCAGAACCCCAACCATACCTCGGGGTGGCCCTGCCCTTGAGTTTACCCACCCCGCCCCCGCTGCAGCACCCCCCCACTCTGACTCCAGCTGATGATACCTCCGAGGGGCACTTTGGGCAGGGGCCCAGGGAGTTTTCTCAGAACATTGATGACAGAGGGCAACTGCTCTTGACATGAAATGCTACATAAAAAGCAGAGGTCTCTGCCTTTTCCCAAGGAGTGTGCTTTGCTATTGTCTGGGCTCCAGCAGTGCGAGAAGATGGAGACCGCCTCTGGGCACATTCAGCAGCTCATAAGAGTCCAGAGCAGGGCCCTGGCCAGCACTTACATTTCTTTTTTCCCAGAAGCTCATAAAGCACCTTGGCTGACCCTTCTCCATCACCTCCTAAAAAGACAAAAAGCACTGTCACCAGCTTAGCCATTAGCAGGGACACGATCAATCCTTTGATTTTCTATTGAGCTAGTTTATATCTATGTCAGGGAGGGAATTAGCACCCACATCACATGTGAATTTCCTTCCCTTTCCATCTCTCTCACTGTGAGCAAACCCCTCCAGGTCCCTGCATCCATTCACAAAGTCACAAAATTTCCAGCATCCTTGAAGTTGGCCCCAGTTCTCCGGCAACCAAAACCTCGAAGACACTCATGGGCCTTTTTTGACAGCATCTATATTTCTTTGTGCACATAGAGCAGAAGAAAAGAGGGAAGCCCTCCTCTGGGGAGAAGGTCATAAAGTGTCATCAAATCTGCTCCTGGTCTCAGACACAAAAGCTCAGAACTAGCCTTAGACCATCTGCAATGGTCTCCACCTTTGTCTAAGAGGCAGGCAGTAATTGATTTGACCTGCTTTATGGGGACAGTCTCCCAGGCATGACTGAGTGCTAATTGCTACTAATGAGGTGGCATTTTTAACTGGCTGTGGTCTTGAGCTTCCTGTCCTCCTTCCTCCAAGCGGCATTCCTGCCCCTGGGTTGCATATAGACCTTCCAGCGAGCCCTCAGCCATAAGCTCCATGTCCCCAGCTGCTGAGGGTTGTGTTAAGAAGGGCAAATTCCGTTGCCTTTCAAAAGGGCAATCTGCCTGAATGAGCAGCGTGTAAAGATGCACTGAGGCAATGCCGCTCTTGAGGAAATGAACTCTAAATGTTACAGGATCACTGGAAATTACTTTCCTAATGACTTTTACTGATTCCACTCATTTTCCTGCATTCATCTCTCTCACCCAGAGAAAAATCCACAAGCCCCAATCCATGAAGAATGTTTTCTTGCTAACAGTTATTTGGGAGGCTAAGCTTTACATCAGTGTCTTTGTGTCTCAAAATTGCCATGTGATGTTGAAGCCGAATCTGGCCTCTGTACCCCGACACTGAATTCAGTCTCAGAGACAGAGTTTTAGGTGAAGTAGAAAAGAATAGCTTTATTGCTTTGCCAGGCAAAGGGGGCCACGGCGGGCTAATGCCTTCAAAACTGTGTGTCCCGACCTGGAGGGTGTAGTCAGGAATTTGACAGTAATGGTTCAGAGAGGGTGTGATCAGCTTGTGGACGTTCTTCTGATTGGCTGGTGGAGAGGTAAGTGGGCGTCAGCATCATCAACCTTCTGGTTCCAGCTGGTCTGAGGTCTATGTGCTTGTGGGCAGCATGCAGTTAACTTCCCCCACCTGGTGGGGTTTCAGCATCTGCAAAACAGCTCAAAGATATTGTTATGTGTGTCCCTTGAGGGGAACCAGGACCCTGCCCCAAGGCGGCACTGTTGTTTCTTTCTTTTTTTTTTTTTACAACTTTATTGGAGTATAATTGCTTCACAATGGTGTGTTAGTTTCTGCTTTATAACAAAGTGAATCAGTTATACATATACATATGTTCCCATATCTCTTCCCTCTTGCGTCTCTCTCCTTCCCACCCTCCCTATCCCACCCCTCTAGGTGGTCACAAACCACCTATCTGATCTCCCTGTGCTATGCGGCTGCTTCCCACTAGCTATCTATTTTATTACGCTTGGTGTTTTATATATGTCCATGCCTCTCTCTCACTTTGTCACAGCTTACCCTTCCCCCTCCCCATATCCTCAAGTCCATTCTCAAGTAGGTCTGTGTCTTTATTGCTGTTTTACCCCTAGGTTCTTCATGACATTTTTTTTTCTTAAATTCCATATATATGTGTTAGCACACAGTATTTGTCTTTCTCTTTCTGACTTACTTCACTCTGTATGACAGACTCTGGGTCTATCCACCTCATTACAAATAGGTCAGTTTCGTTTCTTTTTATGGTGAGTAATATTCTATTGTATATATGTGCCACATCTTCTTTATCCATTCATCCAATGATGGACACTTAGGTTGTTTCCATCTCCAGGCTATTGTGAATAGAGCTGCAATGAACATTTTTGTACATGACTCTTTTTGAATTATGGTTTTCTCAGGGTATATGCCCAGTAGTGGGATTGCTGGGTCATATGGTAGTTCTATTTTTAGTTTTTTAAGGAACCTCCATACTGTTCTCCATAGCGGCTGTACCAATTCACATTCCCACCAGCAGTGCAAGAGGGTTCCCTTTTCTCCACACCCTCTCCAGCATTTATTGTTTCTAGATTCCCTTTTCTCCACACCCTCTCCAGCATTTACTGTTTCTAGATTTTTTGATGATGGCCATTCTGACTGGTGTGAGGTGATACCTCATTGTAGTTTTGATTTGCATTTCTCTAATGATTAATGATGTTGAGCATTCTTTCACGTGTTTGTTGGCAGTCTGTATATCTTCTTTGGAGAAATGTCTATTTAGGTCTTCTGCCCATGTTTGGATTGGGTTGTTTGTTTCTTTTGACTGCTTCTCCCTTGTCTCCGCATCCCCTCCCTTCCCTAATTAGCATCTGTTTGAACCTGCCCTTAGGAACTCAGGGAAGGTCATGGAGGCTGATTGAAGCCTATTTCCTGTAATCAAGAAATGGGGGACATGGAAGGGCTTTTGTGCCCAGGAGCCCCACAGGGTCCTGCTCGGTATCACTATTATTGCGACCACAGATTACCCCCTAGTATATTTGCCTTGTGTTAGACAGGGAAAAATCCCTGTTACAACAGGTTGGGAGCTGTCTTTAGTACCACTGGTGGTACAAATGGGGGAAAGAGTGTGGCAGGGTTTATGAAAGAAAAGAGAACTTTTTGAAACATCGAGGATTCCAAATCAACAGAAGAGCTCAAGAAACTAAACAGAGTAAATTCAAGAAAGTAAAAGGAAAAGCACAACAAAGATAGCAAAGGAATTCAGAAAATAGAAAATAAACAATAGAGTCAACAAAACAAAAACCTTGCTTTATGAAAGAAATTAATAATAAACAAGCCTCTAGCAAGACAGATATATGGATAAAGAGAGGATATGCCAATAAACACTATTATAACCACATAAACCAAAGATAATGGAGATTTATAAAAATCATAAAGAATTCAATGAATAAATTTCTACCAATAAATATAAAAATGTAGGTGCAATGGAAATTTTCTAAAATGTTATAAATTACTATAACAGACTAATAATGCTAATCAGTATCTGTGTTCTTCTTTTCTTACTGGGCACACACCTAACTCTGTTACCCAGGTGCTCTTGCAATTACATATGGACAGTGACTGATTTCTGATCAGCAGAATGGTCCAGAAAAATTTTCCAAACATTTATATATATATATTTTTTTCAGATACCAATAAGAAGAGAAAACTGTCAAACTCACTTTACATAGTATGTTATCTTTTGTTTCTGTGCTAATAACCATTTTAACAGGTGTGAGTTGATATCTCAGTGTGGTTTTGATTTGCATTTCCCTGATGATTAGTGAAGTTGAGCATTTTTTTTAATATAGGTATTGGCCATTTTTGTGTCTTCTTTGGAGAAATGTCCGTTCAGTTCCTTAGCTCATTTTTTAATTGAACCAGTAGGTTTGTTTTTTGTTGTTGCAGTTTTTTGTTTGTTTGTTTTACTATTGAGTCATAGGAATTCCTAATATTTTGAGGATTAACCCCTTATCAAATATATGATTTGCAAATAAATATTTTCTCCCATTCTGTAGGTTGCCTTTTCACTCTGTTGATTATTTCCTTTGCTGTGCAGAAGTTTTTTAGTTTGATGTAGTCCTACTTATTTGTTTTCACTTTTGTTGCCTGTGCTCTTGGTGTCATATCCATGAAATCATTTCCAAGACCAATGTCATGAAGCTTTTTCCCTACATTTTCTTCTAGGAGTTTTACCTTTCAGGTCTTATGTTTAAGTCTTTAATCTATCTTGAGTTGGTTCTTGTGTGTAGTGTAAGATAAAGGTCCAATTTCATTCTTTTGCATGTGGATATCCAGTTTTCCCAGCACCATTTGTTGAAGAGGATGTCATTTTTTTATTGTGTGCTCTTGGCTCCCTCATCAAAGATCAGTTGACTGTTTGTTACATATCAATTCTTGACCAGCTGTCATTAACAGTTAATCTTGTAGAGGGCAAAAATGACCTTTGCTATTTCCTTTGTAATGGTTAATATACTTATCCCATTATTTGGTCGATTCTACCAGACTCTGACTCTTTGAGCGTAGATTCTGTGGCTATTTCATCTTTTAGTTACTACAGTACCTCTCAATAGTTCATTGCCTATAAGTGCTGAATAAATGTTTATTGAATGAAAAAAGGCTGAATATAATTCAGCCAAAATTATAAATGCTTCAGATACTATTGCAATATGCAGTTCCTCTCCTTTACATACAAAGCTGACACTTTGAATTAAAAGCATTAAACATGGTTCACATTCTGGTTTTACTGCAAAAATCTCTTTGACTTGAAGCAGGTCACCTCTGAGTTCCATATTCCTCTAACTTTAGTATAAAAGGTTTGAACTAAACGCTGTAGAAGGTCTCTTCCAGCTCTGACATCTTCTGAATAATATCAGGATAGATTTATGCTAATTCGTGTTCACCTTCTCAGTCATTCCTTCTTGTGATTATCAAGATATATTTTGGGTAGAAAGGGTAGGGATCAAGGTATATTCTGTGACCAAGAATGAAAGAAAGCTATTTTAAGACCTGCATGTTGACAATATATGGTAGTCATTAAGGTTGTTCCCAGTGGTCTGGCTCTCTCTTCTTCTACATGATAGTTCTGAACTTCACTACCCACCTGAAGCTAGGTGTGGCCACATGACAAACTTTGGCCAGCAAAATATGCGCCACCATGACATGTGTCACTTTCAGGTGGGAGCTTTAAATTTTGTCATCTTGTCTATCCCTATGCCATGATGATATACAGTGTTCCAGATTGACACTGGTCCCAGGTTGCGGGTAAAGTAGAGCAAAATTCCCAGTCAATTCTTGAAAAACGTGCAGCAAAAGAAAGAAACAACTCTTCGCTGTTTTCATGCCTCTGAATTTGGGGGATAATTTTTGCCACAGCAAAACCCAGCCCTATCTAGATTACACTCTGTGTTATTGCCATGCTCTGATTTAGCAGCTGTTAGTTTACTGCCAGAATACACTGGTTATCCTGATTAACTGTGGATATTTTGCAAGTATTTTATCACTGTGAATGACGTCAAGTTCCTTTAGAATAGGGATATCATCTGTCTAGGTCACCATTGTATCCCAGAGTCTGGAATGATTTTCCCCTCTGCTATAAATTAAGAGAGAATGAACAGTTATCTCTGCAATAAAGTTATGCTTGATTTCTTACATTCCATTATGGCTTTTTTGAGTAGGGAAAAAAAGAACGGACATAAGGCATTGACCTGAAAATTGGATATAACCCTGAGTTCGCTTGCTGATCTTACAGGTGGAAAAAAAAAGATTGAAGACAGCTGAGACATTCTGTCCAGTCACTATACTGGATTCAGCCCTTTGAATGCCAATATCATATCTCAGGCAGGATAGTTACTTTAAAAACACAAGATTTAAGTGTGCCCGTTGTTTTAATTATCTTTGGGTGTCCTGTTTACATTCACATAAATGATTGTTTCATGCTAAATAGATAACAGTGGAAATTGTTACCACATACGTAGTCTCTTTGGGGAATGTGAAGGGGAAAGATAAATATTTGAGAGCCTGCTGTGAATAGGTACTTTCAAATATGCTATCTTTTATAAACGTTTTAATTGATGTAAAATATGCATACAAAACAGTGCTTAACTCATGAGAGTACAGCTCAATGAATTTTCACAGACTGAACACACCTGTTTAATAGGCATCCAGATCAAGAAACAGAACGTGACCAGCACGCTTGAGGTCCCCCCTCTGCCTTGTGCACATTTCCAATCCCTTATTCCGAAGGTAACCACTATCTTGATTTCTAACAGAATAGATTGACTTTGCCTGTTTTTGAAGTTTATGTGAATGGAACCAGAAAATATGTACTTCTCTCTGTCTGGCTTTTTTTCTTTCAGCATGATCCTTGTAATATCCATCCATATTATTGTATGTAGTTGTAGTTTGTTCATTTTCATTGCACATAGTGTTCCATGATGTGAAAATACCACGATGTATTTATCTATTCTAAATAGGCAAGCTAACGGGTATTTGGGTAGTTTGCAGTTTGGGGCTATTGTAAATGGTGCTGCTATGAACATTCCAGTGTATCTATTTTGAACTCATATGAATGTGTCTTTTAGGTATCTATCTAGGAATGCTATTACTGGATCAAAAGGAATGCATGTACGTAATTTTAGAAAATGCTGACAGTTTTTCAAAGTGGTCATGTGATAGACTGCAGAAACGGCCACAACTTCTTCCCCTTCCTATATCCACATCTCTTTATGATGTGACTTTGCAGCTTCTCCCATCAAGAGGTGGAGTCTTTGCCCCCACCTTTGCATCTGGGCTCGCATCGTGATTTGCTCTCGCTAGCCCTCTAGGAATCCTCCTCAGCCTCCATGTAGACAAGTTCAAACTAGCATGCTGAGTGACGAGAAGCATGTGGCCAGGTCACCTCTCTCATACCAACCAACAGGTGGCCAGACATGTGAGTGAAGCCATGCTAGACCAGCCTGGCCCAGCTAACCTGCCAGCTGATGGCAGATGCATGAGTGAGCCCAGCCAACAACAACCCAGCCTGGTACAGATCAAAAGAACCACTCAACCTTAGACTTGTGAATAACAGTAGTGATTGTTTTTTTAAGCCACTGAGTTATATATCCATAGACAATGGTTCTATATGCCATTATTTTGGCAACAGTGCCTTCAGGTAGGTAGTGTTAACTTCATTTTATTCACGAAGAAACTCAGGTTCAGAAAGGCTAGGTGACTTGCCCCAGAACACCCAGCTAGCAAGGGGTACAGCCAGGAATCGAATCCTGCCTAATCCCAAAGCCCCCTTTCTTCTATATCATACTGTTTATAAAGTAAAAGATATAAAAATAAGTAGAAAATTTAGAGCTCTTGACTTTTACATGATCTCAAAACCCCTTGAGTACAAGTTCAATTATGCTGCTCAGTAAGCAACATTGGGAGGTGCTGTCATTTGAGCCCCAACTCCCTCTTCTAGCCCAGAAGCTGGTTATCCAGTGGTCCCTGTGGTATCACACTTTGAAATTTTATGTATAGATACTTATACATGTTTTTCGCTTCAGTAGAATTTTTCACATATGGGTTGACTTGACTTTATTATACTTGATATTTACATATCTCTTGGGCTTTAAAATTAATCTTTTATCACATTTCTGAGTATAATGAAGTTGCTCTGAGGTGATGCCAGTATTGTGTATATATGAAAGAGGACGTGAAAAGAGTCAAGCTGAAAGGGTCAACCTGAGGCTCACCCAACGAGTTTTAGGCCTAGCACAGGAAGAGGTCAAGAGTATACCCTTCTCAAAATCAAGTGATTTGTGGGTGCAAAATTTAGGCAAATTTTAAACGTTTGTGCAGAAAAAAATTGACAGAGGATTGGCAGGGGCACAGAGAGAGTGGGGCGCTCATCCTCCCATTCTCAGCCATTTCTGTGCTAGTATTGTCCTCCTTCCCAATAGATACTAGAAATGTATGAGCCTCAGTTAAAGGGAGTCCTGAGTTAAAATTCTAGCAAAGGTTACTTAGCATCTTTGAGGTGCAGTTTATTCATGTATAATGCATCCCTTGCTGAGTAGTAAGGATCTGGAGAGAGAGAGAGAGAGAGAGATAATCACCTAGCAAGTGCCTGACAACAGATAAGACACTTAGGAATTATAACTCTTAATATTGTTACATTATTGTTCTTATTGATTTTCCCACCGTGGCAATTGACATTACACAGCATTTTTTTTTCTCTCACAGCCCTAACAAAGTTAGTCTGGAGGAAACTCTAAAATGCATCTGGCTGCCCATCTCAATAAGTCAGCATATATCTCTAGTCTGAGCCCTGCAAAAATGCAGGAAAAAAAATGTAAAGCATGGTCTTTCTTTTCTAATAGGGAGGGTAAAACAATTACCCAGATGACTTATAAAAGGTAGAAGGTGCTGGGTGGCATAAAAGAAGGACAAATGATTCCACTGAGGTCCGAGAGGAAGGATGGGATCCAGGTGGAAAGCTGAGGTCAGGAAAAAAGTGATGTAATTGGTGAAAAGATTAATTCTAGGCAGAAATACTAGAATGGGTTAAAGCTGGGAGTTGGGAAGGGGACAGGCATACTCAGGAAACAATGACCTTAACTAGTGTAAGGTAGAGATTGGAGTCATGGGACAAAGAGTTGGAATATAAGACTGTGAAGCCAAGAGAAGACATCTGGGCTAGATTCAGGAGGCACTGCCAGATTTTAGGTAGACACTTGAGGAAGGTAAAGTTGACAAAATGAGCATATCGGAGGAATGAGAAGCAGAGTCCAGAGGGGAAATTGCAGTGTCCAATTATAAGACACATGAGCCTTGTTAGTAGAGTTAGTGGGCGGCAGTTGTATAGAAAGAGGGCATTCTGCTACGTGACATAAGTCACACAGAGAAAGACAAATACCGTATGATATGACACCTGTGGAATCCAAAAAAACCAAACTCATAGAAACGGAGAGTAGAACTGTAACGAGAGGATGCCAGTGCCGAGCCCAAGTTTGGCTACTCGCTGCTCAAAAGGTCAATACTCGAGAGACAAGTGTTGGTGAAAAAGGAAAAGTTGCTTTATTCAGGAGGCCAGCAACCTGGGAAGGTGGTGGACTAAAGTCCTCAGACTGTCTCCAAGTTGCCAGTTAGGAGATAAAGGTTTTCAAGGCAGTGCGATGGAGGAGACTGCAGGGTGTATGATCAGCCTGTGCTCAGTTCTCATGCTTTGGCTGGCATCAAAGTGAAGTTTTGAGCATCACTCGTCTCCTGGTTTCAACCAGTCCAGGGTGTACATGCTTGCAGTCAACAGTTTTCATCTGGTGCAGGTCTGCTTCCTGTAAAAACAGCTTAGACATGTGTGTCAGGCCTTTAGCTGTATCTTTCAGGGAACCGGGAGCTCAGTGATTCCGCTGGGTAGCTGGTTTATAGTCTAAAGTGTTACCAGTTTCCCTACCCAACAGCTATTCTTTGTTTCTACATCTTCACATTTCTCAAGCATTAGCTCTTGAGACAGTCTTTTGAGACTCGGAGGCCTGGGAGACTAAAGCAAAAGCCTTTTACTTCAAAGAACAGGGACACAGGGGCTTGTTTGCAATTCCAATGCCGCCTTTTCTCTGATACCCATCAGTCTTTAGGGGAACAGGTGTTGCATGAGAAAGGGAATAATGTTTTGGGTAGAGAGATTTATGTACTTGAAACGTGCCAAGAGAGTAGCTCTTAAATGTTCTTACCGCTAAACAAATTATGTGATGCGATGGAGGTGTTAGCTCACGCTATGGTGGTCATCATTTTGCAATACATGAGTGTATCAAATCAACACATTGTACACCTTAAACACAATGTTACATGTCAATGATATCAAGATAATCTGGAAAAAAAATTCTAAATGAAAGAAAAAAAGGAAAAGTTCCTTAGAAAGGGTGAGCATATTAGGAAGGCCTTTCAATGGTAGAATTGACTAGACTAAGCCAATGAGCTGAAGGCAAAAAGTCAACTATGACTCAGAAGTTTCAAGTCTGGATGAGTAGGTGAACAGTGGGGCACTCACAGAAGCCAGAGAGTCGGACGAGTTCAGCTTCTTTGGGGAGAGTATGATGAGGCTGTTGTGACCAAATTGGGGTTTAGGGCCATCCTCGTAGAGATGCTCTTACAGGCAGTTGAGGATTCAGAACTTGTATCAGGAAAAAGTTGTATGCTAGAGGGAAGAGTTGGGTGTGATCCAGAAATGAAGCTCAAATGATCTTACATCATGGAAATTAAAAATTCTGAGTCATCTAGGGATGTGGGAAAAGAGGAAGTGAAGTTTTAATAGGCTTGTAGCAATTTACAGCACTAAAATTAAAATGGCATATATATCTGTGAGTTGTCTAGGAAAAACACATTGGTGATCGGCAGTGAGAAAAATTGTTCTGGGACTCTGTCCAGGAGAACAAGGCCTTGATGCTTGTTGCTTCAATCTCTAAACCTCCTTCCTAATTTTGGGGTAACTCCCAGTTCTTACCTAGCTCCTCTCTCCAGACCTGGCTTCAAAGCCTGGCTCCGTTTCCCAAATTTTCCCCTTCACAGAGTTGCAAAAAGCAGCTCACATTCTCCTTTTTTTTTTTTTTTTGTCATCTAAGTATTCCTATTGCAGACACAGAAATAGATAAGAAGTACCAAATGGTGAGTAAGGTGTAGATTTATCATGAAATGTTTAAAATGCCGGTGTTCATTATCCCTAGTCTTTATGCAAATATCAGGCAATAAAGTGCTGGGGCCAGCGTGGACTGGCTCACGAGAGCCAATTGTTAGATATTCAGAAGTTTCGCAAGCCAGTGGTTAAATACAGCTATTATTAAAAATTACATTATACAAACTTACAATGAAATAAATTATCAAAAGCTAATACTACTCAAACTCATCACTTCTTAATTGTTTTATTATTACTTATGTGCTTGAAGTTATTTGTGTTTATTATATCTGTAGGCTGGAAATATCATATAATGGTGTACTACTGCGCATCACTTCCCAATTCTGTGTACAATGATATCATATTGGTAGCTTGAAATAGGCCATCATGGGAGAATTTACAAATCAGAGCTTTTTCATTTTCCATTGGAGACCCAGTTGTGAAACATCTCCCGGTTCACCAGTGCTGTTAGACATCTGTAACGTCACGGCAAAAGCAAAATATCATGGGTTCAGGCACTAGATTGGAGTCCAAGTTCCATTCCTGCTGAAAGAGCAACCAATCTTGAACAAGTCACTAAATGTCTCTTGAGTTCCTGTGTAAGAGTATATTGAGGCTTCCCTGGTGGCGCAGTGGTTAAGAATCTGCCTGCCAATGCAGGGGACACAGGTTCAAGTCCTGGTCTGGGAAGATCCCACATGCCACGGAGCAAATAGGCCTGTGAGCCACAACTGCTGAGCCTGCACTCTAGAGCCCACGAGCCACAGCTACTGAGCCCGCGTGCCACAACTACTGAAGCCCACGTGCCTAGAGCCTGTGCTCTGCAACAAGAGAAGCCACCGCAATGAGAAGCCCGTGCACCGCAGCATAGAGGAGCCCCTGCTGGCCGCAACTAGGGAAAGCCCTCATACAGCAACAAAGACCCAACGCAGCCAAAAATAAATAAATAATTTTTTTTAAAAAAAGATTTAAAGAAATAAATAAAAATAAAAAGAGTACATGAATACCCTTCCCCGACCAGGGATCAAATCCGGGTCCACGGCAGTGGAGGTGCCAAGTCTTAACCACTGGACCACCAGGGAATTCCCAGATAGATTTATTTTGATACCTCTTGTTATTAGAGTTATGAGTTAAAAGAAACCTCTAGGATGGAATTTTTATTTCAAAAAACCAAAACCAAATATGTATTGAAAGGGTGCAGAAAATGATTTGCATCCTACATGATGACATTTTGTCAAACCACCTGTAAAATGTACTTTGATGGGCTTCAGAGCCCATGTTTTCAGCTTGAAAAATACACTCGTGATTTGTGTCAGCTTGTATGATTGGATGGTTGGCCTAGTTAATTCTACCACCTGTTTCAGTCATCAGTTCTTACTAGCTCTCATTTGATGAGGAAAACAATCTCTGGAATTCTACCTTCCTTCCCAAATACCAAAGGATGTTTCGTTTTTATTTAGATATCAGCATATCTTTCTATTTCTCAAAGACTGTTGTTATAAATTCAGGTTCTCCATTGTTTGCTCACATAATCCATTACCATTTGTGTGACAAAAATAACTTTTTCTTATCAAAAACAAGACAAACATGAACGTTGAATGTGTCCTACAACTTCAGAGCATTCAATTAACATTTAAGAATGCATACCTTGAAGGTAGCATATTGCTAATTTCAGATTCCTAAAATTTTTTATGTTACTACATAGAATGTCCAATTCCATACTACAGGATAGAAACTAAGTAAGTGGGTAAAAGCTGAAGCAAGTGATATGACTGAGTCAATTTCAATGCCACAAAAAATTGAAAGCTAAAGGTCAATTTATTGCATGCTATGTTAAAGAATAATTCCAGATGACAAATGTGCCAGGATCCCGAGATGAGCTGTAACCACCCAAAGCAAAGGTAAGGGGTCCTAAAAACAACTATATCTACATGAGGTGCCAGGGAGAGTTTCCAAGTACATATAAACAGAAATGAATGCAGAGATTGAAAAATCATTGCATTAGCTAGAATATAGATAACCACAGCTATGGAATGTATCTTAGAGTCATGATACTTAGGCAATGGGCTGTGATTAAAACTGGAAACGTAACATTAATTTTAGCATGTACTTCAACCAGATAATCTAGGATACTGGCCACCTCCTTGGATTCTTCTTTGGGAGCTCAACATGCATATAAGTGCATGACTTTATGTGTGAATATATGGAAAATCTTTAAAATAATCTTTCTTTCAGGCTCTCCATGGGGCATCTATTGCATTCCTATTTTCAAAAGCGTGCCTTGTATACGTGAAGCATAGGAGATAATGCAGTGAAAAAGAATCAAGTCTCTCCCACAAGGAGTTGCATTTACTCTGGGAAAAAAGATACTCAAACTAGTAATTATTATGTAAAATAAAAATAGAGGTGGACTAAAAGTCCTACAAGAATATCTATCTACCTTTAAGTTTAAATTGAAGAGAGTGTATTTTTTACCAACATTAGAAAGATTTTTTTTTTAATATCTCTAAACCAAGGTCAGAAATTCAAGTTGCCTTCTTGAACTGTTTTTGAGACTTTCAAAACGAAAAATGTGATGAATCACAGGGGTGCAAGGAAGTCAGGAGAGAGGCATCTGGGTAGAACAGATGGGACCTGAGGGGGGAAAGACCAGGCTGTGAGGGTCTTTGGAGCCAACCCTTCTCCCTACCGTGCCCTCGTTTCCCTCTTCAAGCAGCAGGTCAACTGTTTTGGGGCTTTGTTCCAACAAAAGCAAAGTTAGTAAGTTTTTGACAGAGCCATGCATATTCATCAACAGAGGTCAGCAGTATCCAAGTCAATTTAGAGCTTCTAGTTTGCTGAGTCAGGATTTAATCAATCATCAAATACAGATTTACTTCACGTAGTGACTGTCAGTTAATAGTTGGCTTCCTACGAGTTCCTAGAAAGTTATTCCACTTTTGAGATGATTCTTTTTTGGTTTTCACCTGAAAAAGCACTAAGTAAATACACTAAAGAAATAATGTATCTGCATTACCATTTCAGAAAAAGATGCATTCCTCAATTTACTTGAAACACTGGCTTCCTAGTAAGAGAAAATCGTATGGAACATGTTCGAATTGTGTGACTTATTGTCATGAACCCAAATGCTTTCCTTTGGGTTCACATATCCAGTAACAGAAATTGTTTTTAGATCTTCAAGCTGATGGGTACATAAGGTATCTTCACATGTTTCAAAGTCCTCTCATTCATCAGCCTTTATTTTGACCTGTAAGGGGTTTTCTGTGCTCTAATATTTTTAAGACAAGTTTGAGTGCAAAATAACCATAATGTCCCAAAAGACTGAAAAATTAGTGGATAAAACTGGGCAGAAAGACAAATGCACCTTATAAAGAATGACTCCTTATAAAGAATGACTCCTTAATACTCCATTGCCACCTCCACCCACTCTCAAGAAATCTCTTCTGCCTTTGTCAAGTATAATAAGCTTTTATTATATTTCATGTCAAACAATATTCATTTACTTTCACATTGTCGTTTATTACAGTACTTATAAGAGCTTACTTTCATCGTTCAGTTGAGGTATTTTCTACCTGTAAAAAATTAATTAGGGGTCTCAGGTTGGAATGGAATGCAGCGGCATCTTTTCCATTAATATTAATGGAAATATTTTATCATTTAAAGTCTTCTCACTTTGCAGTCAGGTTTTCAGGAGCAATTTAAAGTCTGAAAGTGTGAGGGGAAAGTGTGTTTAGTGAGGAACTACTATGCTTCAGAAATTGTGCTAAGCACCGGGGAAAAGCTTGTAGAAGAGACCGGTGTGGGCCTTGCCCTCTTGGTATTTACAGTTCAGCTGGAAAGATGGTCGAAATCATTTTTTTGTTTTCCAGAGATATGGCTCTACCTGCCTGGGGTTGCTGGGGAGAATCCTTTCACAATGTATACGGTTGTCAAATCATCACATTGTACACTTTACATATCTTCCAATTTTATATGTCTATCATACCTCAATAGTTAGATAGATAGGTTGATAGATAGATAAATGGCTTCTGGTTTCTATGCTGGAAGCTACTGCCTTCAGTGGGGTCAGGTATATTTCCCCAGCATCAGGCATCATTGGGCCTCCTCTGTCATAAGCCATAAATAAAGGGAGACCTAGGCTGGGCCTTTAAGGAAACTTGCAGCCCCACAAATATCACACCAGAAATCCTTGCATTATCCTCCTAGACACCCAAATTTGGACTGAATGCAGATAATAGGACATGACAGGGTATAACCATGGGAGTAGAGAATTTGGAGCCAAAACTTCTGATTAAATTCTGCCTTCACCATTTACCAGCTAAGAACTCTGGACGAGCCCCTGTACATTTCTGAACTCTGGCTTTCTTAGCTATTAAATGGAGACAATAATTTCCACCACATGGATTTGTCACAAAGTTCAAGTAAAATGCATATGAAAGGATTTTGTAGGCAAACCATGACTTTAGTAGCCCTTGCTAATTATCCTTAGCAGTCATTCATTCATTCACTTGCTCATTCATTTATCTACCAGCAATCATTTCTTGAGAACCTAACACTTACTCTGACTACAACAAATAATCACTAGTTTCTGTCCTTCAGGATCAGCTACTTGCCTATTCCCTAAGAGTCCATGGTTAGCCAAGGGTCCTGCTCCAGAATTCAGAGCCACGAACTTGCCTTTGGTCATGCCAGTTCTTCACCAAGGCAAACATACGCCAGACCTCTACCTTCAAGGGACTTCAATATTATAAAAAGATAGCATTCCCCAAAGCTGAGTTTTAAAAACTCTCAAAATATAGGAAAATTCAAGTCATTTTTTTCTACACATTTTTCTTTCCAGTATATTACTCATACATGCCCAACAGAAGCTAAATTTATCTGCTTCTCCCAGCTAAGCCATCTGTTGCACGTAAACATCAATGATGCATGCATCTAGTTAATTAGGGGTCTCAAAAAAATCTGACAACCATGAGACATTAAGTGTTAGGTGTTGATGCTGATATTACAGTGGTAAGTGAAAAGATCTTTGTGTCAGAATGGATCTGTAATAGGTTTACCAATAAAAACAGAAAATTGGGAAGTAGAAGGAAAATATAGGTCTCATGAAAGGAGACATGCGCATCAACACAGAAGGGCAAGGAATGAAACTTTTTAAAAGTGTCATTCATGTGATAGGAGAAAATTATTCTAAAGTCATTCAAAGGAAAATATGGGAAGCAAAATAGAATTTTTCAAAGTCCAAATTCACATATACAGTCTTGCCTTCATGAGCCCGTCAGGCCAACTATATACCCACAATGAACTATGTGCATGGGTAAATCTCCAATGAGGAACAATTCCATCAAATATGTTTTTATGCTACTCATTTTGTCAACAAACATTCATTTAATGTAAATTATTTATTGGCCTAAATTACTTTGCCAATAGAAATAAGTGGCGAATTAGAGTAGTGGTGAAATCAGTGTCATCTCTAAAGGATATCACCAACTTGCCTATTAATTTTAGTGAATTTTCTCTTTTTCTCTTCCTTATAAGACCAAATGAGAACTCTTCTCTATGCTGCATTAAAAAGAGACTCAAAGTGGAGAATATCAAATCAATATGCATAGACTATCACCCACACTTGAACAAGTAATGATAAAATGAACGTAACATTGATTTATCCTAATTCTTAGAAAAGACAAAATGGCTGCTGGTGTCAAATGAGAGGTAGAAAACATTATACCACACTACGTCCTTTAAATGCTAGAGCCCAACCAAAGTCATGTCCTCAGTATCTCAATATTGAAAGCAATCAACCATGCTGTTTATTCTTACCAAAGTTTAGTCTGAGGAATTTGGATAATTATAATGTATTCTCCACTGTTGATGTGGCTGTATACCACATGAAGATTGCAGACTTGTAAAAATTAATCAAGTCATTTGTTTTTATGTATCCTGACAGAGAGAAACCTACAGAGTCAATATACAGTAAATAAAAAATCTTATATATTTTGTCTCCTGCTTTACAAGCTGCATTCCTCCCTAAAGAAAAATCTTGTCTCCATAAGGAATTCATTCAGATTCCAATCTCTGCTCTTGACTGAAAGCACATTTGTCATTCTATATCAGCAATAACCCCTGAAGTAAAGGCCCTCAGTCCATCTTCAGCTCTTCTAGGATGCAGGAAAGCTTTCAAATGTTTGTAAAGTGTATCTTCACTGTGAATATTAAAAATCCACGTATACATTTTGTTAGCTTAGTTTTATTCTAAGTGGTCATGGGAAATTCTAAATGCATATTTGAAATTCATTATAAATTTTTTCAAGCAAAAAAATAACAGTACTCCTGTATTTCTGTTCATCTAGGATCCCATGAACTGTAAAAATTACCATTGGGTCAATAACAGCTTTTTCTTGAGAAAAATAGTGTAACATTAATTGTATATAATTATTTCAAAACCATCAAAATATTAGGGGTTCATGTGCCTTTGTATTGAGGTAATGTCCCAATTCATCTGTTTTATAAATGTTAATTGTAAGGTTTTGCATTTGCTAAACGAAGAGAACACCTACTGATGTTTGAAAATATGAAGGATGAGGGTACCATACAAAAATTATGAAAACATGCATTTCATTGATCCAGGTGTCCATATACATTATAATGGGCCAAATTGATGATCAGAGAGATATTCTTTAAGAATTATATATTTTAATATATATTTTATAATTATATATATACATATATATTTGTTTTTCCTTAGTTTTCACAACAATCTGTGCAATCTATGTTTGAGAATTGAGAATGGGTAGAGAAGTCGCTGTAAACTTAACCAAGAACAGTATATGCAATTTCTTTGACTGACTACACAATCCATTTGAGTTTTATTTATCTTAAGGGTGTGGGAGTACTAATAACACACGTGAAGTTCCTGTTAAGTGAATCAGACCAGACTTGATTTTACACTGAGACTCATACGGCTACACTTGAATCGACAATCTAGGGTCAGCTGACTTGGTGAGGAACTGGATTGGAGTAAAGATGATGAGGAGATATTGAGGGGTATTTCTGAATAGACTGGTGGCTGATACCATATCTACAGACCCATTGAATAGCTTAGAAACTTCATTTTTAAACTATTTATCCACATCCTTAAAGGAAACAATAAATAATTGCATTCTGAAGCATTGATAATAATCTCTTGCTTGGGTAAATTGAGCAAAGAGCTAGGTTGTCTCTGACTTGCTGTATTTGTTTTCTATTGATGCTGTAACAAATGACCACAAAGTTAGTGGCTTAAAACAACACAAATTTATTAGCTCACAGTCCTGGGGATCAGAAATCTTAAATGGGCCCATTTGGCTAAAAAAGAGGTGTCAACAGAACTGCATTTCTTCTGGAGTCTCTAGGGAAGACTCTGTTTTCCTTGCTTTTTCCAGTGTCTGGAGGTTACTTGTATTCCTTGGATCGTGGCCCCTTCCTCACATCACTCCAGCCTCTCCTTCCATTGTCACGTCTCTTTCTCCTTCTCTGCTTCTGTTGTCACATCTCCTTCCCTATCTCTGACTTTTCTGTCTCCCTCTTTCCCTTAAAGGAACTCTTATGATTACGTTGGGCTCACCCAGATAATTCATGATAATCTCCCCATCTCAAGGTACTTAATCACACCTGCAAAGTCCCTTTTGCCCTGTAATGTAACATTTTTATAGGTTCTAGAGATTAGGACATGGATGTCTTTGGGGGCCATTATTCTGTCTACCATACTTGCTTCCTGTCTTTCTTCTCCATTCCTTTTAAAATGGGAGCTCTCAAGTGATGTTCTCTGGTCCATCGGCAAATAGCAAGATTCTCTGAACTCCAGTGGATCTTCTGTCACACTACTATTTGTAGTGTGACAAAGCCTAGACCTCAAATTGTGGAAAAGTAGATCAGAACCACTTAGAACTTGTTAGAAATACAAATTCTCAGACACACATCTGAAACTCTGGGGGTGTGGCCCAGCAAGGTGTGGTCTTCCAGGTGTTCCATGCTTAAGGTTGGAAACCACTGGTCTAGACTTATATTTCTTTTATGTATTATTTGTCTTAGCCTTCATTATTTTAAATCAATGTTAGTCACATCTTTTTAGTTCGAGTGAGCTTTACCAGCTGTAGTAAAGATGCAAGTATTGGATAGGGTGAGTAGGCCTTGAGGTCTTTTGCTAGGTCAATGCAATCAAAAGACACCAAAATCTTATGGGAAGGCCATTTCATACTGGATCCAAATTCCCTTTTTTCTTTTAAATACATGATTATGTTTAATCTTTTCCAGTTTTACTGAGAAATAACTGACATACATCACTGTATAAGTTTAAGGCATACAGCATGATGGTTTGATTTACATATATTGTGAAATGATTACCACAATAGGTTCAGCTAACATCCATTTTCTCATATAGGTATAATAAAAAGAATGAATAAAAGAAGAAAGAAAATGTCCTCTTTGTGATGAGAACTCTTAGGATTTACTCTCTTACATATATAACATACAGCAGTGTTAGCTACAGTCATCAGGTTGTATACTACATCCCTAGTACTTACTTATCTTATAACTGGAAGTTTGTATCTTTTGACTACCTTCCTCAAATTCCCCCTCCCCCCAATTTCCTTTTAATGACTCTTTTTCTTTTTTTATTGAAGTATAGTTTATTTAAAATGTTATATTAGCTACAGGTATACAGCAAAGTGATTCAGTTTATATATACATAATATATATACATTTATATATATTATATCAATTCTTTTTCAGATTCTTTTCCCATATAAGTTATTACAAAATATTGAGCATAGTTTCTTGTGCTGTACAGTAGGTCCTTGTTGGTTATCTATTTTGTATATAGTAGTGTGTATATGTTAATCCCAAATTCCTAATTTATCCCTCCCCCCAACCTTTCCTCTTTGGTAACCATAAGTTTGTTTTCTATGTCTGTGGATCTGTTTCCATTTTGTAAGTTCATTTGTACCATTTTTTTAGATTCCACATATAAGTGATATCATATGATATTCATCTGTCTCTGTCTAACTTACTTCACTTAGTATGATCATCTTTAGATCCATCCATGTTGCTGCAAATGGCATTATTTCATTCTTTTTTGTGGCTGAGTAATATTCCATTATATATATATATACCACATCTTCTTTATCCATTCTTCTGTCAGTGGACACTTAGGTTGCTTCCATGCCTTGACTATTGCAAATAGTGCTACAATGAACATTAGGGTGCATGGGTTTTTTTCAAATTATGGTTTTCTCCAGATATATGCCAAGGAATGGGATTGCAGGGTCATATGGTAGCTCTATTCTTAGTTTTCTTAAGGAACCTCCACACTGTTCTCCGTAGTGGCTGCACCAATTTACATTCCCACCAACAGTGTAGAATGGTTCCCTTTTCTCCACACCCTCTCCAGCATTTATTATTTGTAGACTTTTTGATATGGCCATTCTGACCAGTGTGAGGTGATACCTCATTGTAGTTTTGATTTGCATTTCTCTAATAATTAGTGATGTTGAGCTAATGACTCTCTTTCCACAAAGGTTTTCCTTGTTGAGCCCCAAGCACTCATAGGACCTGTTAGGTATGTGATGAAATTAGACAGTGCCTATTATGTGTCAGGAATTCCATAAAATGTTTCTCATTTAGTATCTCATTATATTCCTCATCTCAATTTTATAAAGTAGATAAGATGAATTTTAATTTTAAATATGAAGAAACTGAAGCTTAGAGAGATATGCTTCACATCAGTTTGTTTATTCACAGTATACCGAGCCAAACATAGCATGAATATTTCTGAATGAAACAAAAGAGGAAAGAAGGGAGAAAAGGAGGCCCCTAAGGTCACAGAAGTACTAAGTGGAAGAGACAAGATTCAAAGCCATATCCATCTGATTTCAAACCCAACTTCATTCCATTCTGCAACGTTGCCTCCAGTCTGTGTGCACCTGTGGGTAAGTGTGTGTACACCCATATATAACTATACGTATATCATGCCCTATACTGTTAACAGATGATTACTATAAATAATGGCTAACTTAAGCTAGTAATCATGAATTGTAACTGGTTATTATCAGTTTTTAGTTTGGGTCACAATATACCTGTATCCATTGAGTTACCAGGGAATCTTTTCAAACACATAGACATATAGAAACCCAATACAATAAAAAATAAAATATCAATTATGGATCAGTAGTTATAAGTTCATCTTTATGTTTTCTGTTTATTTTGTATGTGACACATAGGCTGAAAGTGTCAAAGAGGAATATATATGGTGACTTTTCCTTTTCCCATAAAAATCTATGCAAATCATTTATTCATTAGCCATACTCTTATTTACTTTTGTCAAAACACATATATTTCATAAGATAAAGTTACTTAAAATATTGTTGACACTTTTGGAAAAGCTGATTCCACTCTTAAGATTTTTATCACAAGTAAATTACATGGAATTTTCCATGGAATTTGTGTACATGGTGGCAACAGTTATTTATCCATTATGATTTATACATTAGACTTTCATGCCTCCATTGCACGGATTCATAACCTGGAGTCCATGGACTAGGTGATCCCTGCACAAAATTCAAGGCATCCTTGACTATGATACCACCAAATTCTATGCATTTTATTTTAGGCATTTAAAAACATTGATTCTGAGAAGGGGGACATGGATTTCACCAGACTGCTAAAGAAGTCCACGATACAAGGAAAAATACCCTGATTTAATGAGACTCTATTTTATACTAGACAGTGTGAAATCATCAGTTGCATGCACATTTAACTGTATTCAATTATTTAATTCAATTTAATAAATGGTGAAATCAACAAAGAGTTAATGAACATAACCCTTATTCAAAGCATTGTTCTAGGTGACCAAGACCATTTTATTCTTGATTACAAGAAGTCTGCTATGTTTTCTCTCAAGAGGTTGAAACTTTATTCACAAAAATAATATTAAAAAAATTAAAATTTATTAATCCATCTGCTATATTAAATGGCTAAAAATAAGGTTTTAAGAAAGATCTTAATACCAATGATCTTATACAGATTCCCTCACTTTGTTTAAAGTGCAACATTTCTTACTGGAATGAAAGAAATGATTGGGGGCCAGATTTATGCATTTATATTTCTGGTGGAAAATTCATTAACACTAACCATTCTCTAATAGAACTGCACCTGCAGCTTTTTCCTGTAAGTGTTTAGCAGGGTTGCACAACTAGGCAATTTTGATTATGTTTGACACTTCAGGCATTAGTCTTGCTTAGAGCATTGCTTAAAATTCATAACCAGTAGTTGTGGTGAGATGCTACAGAATATGATGGATGTATGAATTTGGAAACTCAATTTTTATGAGTGAGCAAATACTCTTAACATGAGCTTCAAGATTTAATATCATTTCACCGTAATTATGGTCTTGTTATAAACCATAAATTTCCAATTGATGAATGTAATAAAGGCATATATATACATATATGCATATATACATAATTTATTCTCTTATTCATTCAATCTGTCAGTCAAATATCATATATTTACTCTAATATTTTTTTTTTTTTTTTTTTTGCGGTATGCGGGCCTCTCACTGTTGTGGCCTCTCCCGTTGTGGAGCACAGGCTCCGGATGCACAGGCTCCGGATGCGCAGGCTCAGCAGCCATGGCTCACGGGCCCAGCTGCTCCGCGGCATGTGGGATCCTCCGGGACCGGGGCACGAACCCGTGTCCCCTGCATCGGCAGGCGGACTCTCAACCACTGCGCCACCAGGGAGGCCCTACTCTAATATTTGAATAAATATACTCATTCAAGTATTTACTAAATAACTATACTGAATATCAACTCTACTGCTAAGTGCGATGGAAGATATATAATAACTACTAGGGAAACTCTGAACTTTTCAATGAACTTAATATCCACAGAGCCAGACACAAAATCAAACACAATCCAAGTGCCAAGATGATTAGTTCAGGCCACAGAAGTTTCTTTAGAAGCTCAAAGAATTCAAAGTTCACTGTGAATGGGGAACCCCGGGGAGAGGTTTGATTGTTATGTGTTATTTTTCTTTTTCACATCTATGATCAGAAATGCAATAGCAGTCAAGATGAATAAGATGATAGGAAAGGTATAAATGGGTTAAAGGAGAGCATTTTTTTTTTCTTTTTTTTGCGGTATGCGGGCCTCTCACTGCTGTGAGCTCTCCCATTGCGGAGCACAGGCTCCGGACGCGCAGGCTCAGCGGCCATGGCTCACGGGCCCAGCCGCTCCGCGGCATGTGGGATCTTCCCGGACTGGGGCACGAACCCGTATCCCCTGCATCGGCAGGCGGACTCTCAACCACTGCGCCACCAGGGAAGCCCAAAGGAGAGCATTTTTAAAATTTGGCTCCCAGTATCAACAAGTTTCACTATGACTTCCTTACAGATGCCAAGGCCATGATTCTGAAATTCAGTGGCAAAGGAACTTCAGGTCTATTGTGAATCTTCCATTTATAAAGCATATTTATATAGTAGGAAGACAGTTTTATGAATACTTTAAAAGGAATGTAAAGAACTATGTAAAAATGATTAATTACTAAAGAAATATAAAGTGTTATAACAATAATGATTATTAAAGACAAGACTATAATCATGCATTGCCCACACTCAGATAAACACGCACAACCTGAGTGTACAGGAAGGGGAAGAAGCCAGAAGCAGGCAAGACACAGGTAATGGGAACAAAGTAATGGTCCATGGCCTTTGTGGACATATCTGTACATCTCAATTATCAGTGTCCCAGGGCTTGGAGCAAACATAGGCTCAGAACAGTGGTGGGATGACATATATGCAGAAATCCAGGTGCTAGAAGGTAGGCAAAGCAACCAAGGCAAAGCATCCTTTTAGAAGAGAACCCCAGGTAATGGGTTTGGTTTGAACAGAGAGCTTAGGGAGCGGGATGCAGACCCTGGTGTAGAAAAATCAGATAAACTAGGTATGATTGTATTTATTTATGTATTCATGCATTCATTCATTATTTAGTGTCTACTATGTGCCAGATACTGTCCCAAGCACTGGGTATAGAGCAGTAACCAAGACAATGTCCTTGCCCTTGTGAAGTTTTTACATTCTAGTCACTTATCATTTGAGTTTTTAAAAAACTCTCTTTAAAACTTCATTTTAAAAATAATGACATTCAGAACTCAGACCTATGGATTCTATTCCAACTGAGTTGAAGTTTTCACTGCATGGATATTCCCATGTTTTGAAAGCTCTCTTCATGAATCTGGTATGCAACTGGGTCTGAGAGCCATTGTCCCCAGATCAGTCAAGATAGGTTATGTTCTGCTGCAGGAACAAAGAACACTCAAATTTCAGTGGCTTAAAATTAACCATGTTTATTTCTCCTTACATATGTTACATATGTATTGCAGGGCTCCAGTGTTGCTGTGCTCATCATGATCATGTTAATGGAGCAACTGCCACCTCACATGTTACTGATTAGTGATCAGTAATAGTTCCCAGAGGAAAAGAGCCCTGGAGGCTATCACTCCAGGGGTTAAATTCTCCTCTGGTCTGAAAGTGACACATATCAGTTCTAGTCACAATGCCTTGGCCAGAACTAGTCACAAGAAACCACCCACCCATAAGGGGGCCAAGAAGTACATACCTATTCCTATTATGTGACCAGAAAGTAGAGGAAACGAGAAATAGTTGTTGACCAGCATTAAATATAATCATTAGGGATAGGTATTAAGGATAACCATTGTTAACCAGCATGAATGACAACCATTGTTCACCACCACTAAAGATAACCATTAAGGATAACCATTTTTTAATAAACATATTTATTTATTTTATTTTTGGCTGCGTTGGGTCTTCATTGCTGCGCACAGGCTTTCTCTAGTTGCGGCGAGTGGGGGCTACTCTTCGTTGCAGTGCACGGGCTTCTCATCGCGGTGGCTTCTCTTGTTGTGGAGCACGGACTCTAGGCGCAGGGCCTTCAGTAGCTGTGGCACGTGGGCTCAGTAGTTGTGGCTTGCGGGCTCTAGAGCGCAGGCTCAGTAGTTGTGGCGCACGGGCTTAGTTGCTCCACAGCATGTGGGATCTTCCCAGACCAGGGCTCGAACCCGTGTCCCCTGCACTGGCAGGAGGATTCCTAACCACTGTGCCACCAGGGAAGCCCAAGGATAACCAGTTTTGACCAGCATTGAGGATAGCATAAAGATAAGCATTACATTGACCAGCATTAAGGGTAACTACTATTGACCAGTGTATTCAGAATAAGCATTATTTTAACCAGCATTAGGACAACCATTATGAACCAGCATTAATGATAACCACTAAGGACAAACATCACCTTGACCAGCGTTAAGGATAACAACTTAGGGTAACCGTGCAGGATCTATCCTTCAGGCCGGGGAACTCACATCTTGGATTTGTGGTCTCCATGTAGCCCATCCTGACCAGTCAACCTCCCCATCTTTGCTATATTCTGAACTACAGATTGTCCTGGCCCACGCTCACCACCCAGGAGATGTGAGACAACTCTTTTGTATTTCTCTAGTGTTGTGAGTTCAGTTCCACCACAGTGACTTGAAATAATCTATGTACCTTGCTGAGAGCGGGAACTCTGACTTACCTTGGAATCCCTAGCATGTAGCATGGGGTCTGGCATATGGCATGTGCTCAGGAAATGTTTGTGGAATTGATCAGAATTAGTGCTGCACCTTAAATGAGCCCTAAGATCCTGGAGCACCTCCTAGCAGCCAACTTTCAAATGACTCCATCTTCCCTAAACTTATTCCTTCAACAGGTGAAGCTCCTGTGCCCTGCATGCAGTATATCCGAATGCCCAGGCTGATGAACTCTTTGCACTTCATTCCCTTGATTCCATGTTTGACAGACGTAAACACAGCGATGCCTCTGGCAACATGAAGGTATGAACTACTCATTGAACTAAGCCTCTGCAGAAGCACCCATCCTACTGTGAGATACAATCCTGGAAACTTGTTCATCATAAATACCAATGATTCACCACCTTTCCAAGTCAGATAAGATTTCCTTACAAATTATATTACAGCAAAACCCTGGAGGTAGATGCACCATGGAGGATGAACAGTCTTTTCAGACATTATTTTCTGGGTTGTACTCTCTCCCCATCTCTGCATCTCTCTCTCTCGCTCTCTGTCTCTCTCTCTCTCTCGCTCTCTGTCTCTCTCTCTCTGTCTCTCTGTTTCTCTCTCTCTGTCTCTCTGTCTCTCTCTCTCCCCCTCCCTCCCCCTCCCCTCCCCCTGCCTCTTTCTCCAACTCTGTCTCTCTGTCTCTGTTTGTCTCTGTCTCTCTCTTTCTCTGTGCATGTGTCTCTCTTTCTCCCCACTTTCTCCCTCTCTCTCCCTCTCCCTCTGTGTGTATGTGTCTCTCTCCACAGCCCCCTCTCCTTAATGCCTCATTAACTGGGTAACTGTGTGAATACCGCTTTAAGGATGTATTATATCCTTCATCTCTACCTAAATAATAGAGTAAAAACCAGGGAAATTGCTGTGGACAGAACAAAACTCATTTATCACCAATAAACAGCAGCTGCTGGTGCTTGATAACAGCGCTGTCCCTAAGCACACTGAAATACTCATGCAAGGCGGGGCTAATATCAGAGCACGTTGCACTAAAAACGCTTCACAAACAGAAGTGGGGATATGGGTTGGAAGGGACGTTAAATGAGCAGAGATGGAATCTCTTAAAACTGGAGAAGTAAGAGTAGTATCTCACCTCCGAGATTCTAGTAGTGGGGCTCTCCTTGGACTACACAGATATTAAGCATCTGTAGCCACACAAAGAAAAATCAGGCTAAGAGATAAATTTACATGGTCTAAATGGTCCACTTCCCCTCCAGCCATATTTCCTACATTTGAAATCCCTTTTGTATTTAACAGGGAAGTCCATGCATAAGAATCCAATAGAATAAATTAATGAACATTGAGTTCATGTTCATGTAATATCTACTCTATATTACTATGAATTCATGTTTATATCTATCCCAATAGGGTGTCCTTTTGAGAATTTTTTTTCCAAAACAATCTACAGTCTCTTCTTTCATTTTTATTTTTGTGGCCAGAAACTGGCCCCTGCAGCCCCCAGCCATAGCAAGAATGTAATCTGAAATAGGCTGTCTATGTAGAGTACTGAGCAGTCCTTCAGGCAGTGAATACATAACTCTGGCCATGACAGCTCCATCCTCTAACCAAATGCTCTTTTGTCTTCCCAGCATATTTTCATCCAGTAACATCACAGTCCTTCTTCTCTTGGAAACTGCTTCATCCTTTCCTTCAAATATAGCTCTTGCAGGGCCACCATGTTTTTATATCGCCCTGTTCGCACAGCTAGAGTTGAATGGTACAAAAGCGGCCACTGGACCCAAACCAGGACGATGCAAGCTCTTCCTCTTGCCTTCTCTAGTTGGCGCTGAGTACAAAGCTCCCAATCAGGTAGTGAAAACTACAGAGTATGATACTCAAGAGGAATTAGTAGCCATTTTTCCTGACTCATGGAGGAAACAAAGCCAACAAGCAGAGATAAAAGATGAAAAATAATTTTAATAGCGTTTGTAGTGGACTTTGTCAGCATCCCGCCCATATTCGTCTGAGACCTCCTTTAACCATTTCTGTGCACCTCTTGCCCAGCTTGTGTGCATTTGCTTCTAATAGCCTACATCTGTGACGCTATTAGGACAACAGCTTTTGGAATACAGGAGCGTCTCTGTGCTTTGGCATTTAACAGTCCACACCTGTGACTCTTTTACGACGCCATCTTTTTGGCTAATGGAGCTTCTTTGCCCTGACATGTGAAGCCAGAAGTGCCTGGGTTTACATTTCCCCCAGAGTGGGGTTGGGAGCTTAATCAATAGCTGCCTGGTGCGGTCGTATGAAGACCAAGCTCCCTTGCCACCAGTTGGCGTGAACTCTGAGTTACAGTTTATGCTTTGGAGCTCCCCTGCAGGATCAGGCTGAAGCTGGGACTTGGCTTGGAGTAGCGTACTTGTTTGGCTTCTTCCTCTTTCCCGTCTTGCTTCTCACACTCCCTTCCTGGTTTCTCCGAAGAACACGAAAAGCAGAAACTAAGACAGCATTAAGGTGAGTCACTGGTCCCAGTTACCCCTGGGACTGTTCAATATACCTCTGAAGTTCAGTTACTAAGATGCCCAGTACCCTTTCAATCCTATTTCCTCTTCCTAAACTGGTTCAAATAGAGGTTCTGTCGTTTGCTGTCAAAAGAGATCTGGTTAATTCAACAACTGAGACACCTAGTTCATGGAATATGGTGTGATCTAAATGATTATTTTATAGAATATGTTATCAATAATATGAACAGCTTATGTGCTTGACTAAACAAATTGTTTGGCGGGTCTATATATTTCAGAGATGATTAGTCAACTCCGTGAAAATGGTCGAATCAATTTTTATATTGTGAAAAATCCAGAAACGGCTAAATTAAAACCACCAAATCAATAAGTAGTATTTAGTAAGAGTTTATTGTGCGTATAAGAACAGTTTGCAAACTGGGAGCCTCCAACAGTACAAACTGATATGAAACTAAGGGTCATGAAGTTACAGGATGTCTTACAAAGTGAAAATGAGCAAGTTATTTAACCTTTATGATAATTGGTTATTACAATAAGGGTTTCCAGGTGGCAGGGGATTGGTTAAAAGTGATTATCTCATACCATTTTTAGGAAGGTGGCTTAAGTTTCCTTTATGATTGTCAGAGGCATTTACAAGGAATAACCTAAGTGAAGCTTCACTTATGTTCATGAAATAAGCTAGATTTAGTTTCGCTTACGTGGCTTGAATGGTTTTGTCTGCTCGGGGAATTCTCACGTCCTGTCTCCATTTTATATTTAATTTTAACAATATCTAGATATAGTTACATTTACCATTTAACAGCCTTTGAGAAGTTGGTCCTGTTGATCCATGTAGTTTTACAGAAACTGGTGTAGCAGAATACTGAGCAGGATATTAATAACATTTGCAATCTTATTATGATTATAGACAACATGTGATTTACAACGAATTTTAAAGGCCCAGGAGGAGTTTACTGATGCGAATTATAAGAAACATTTTGACAGCCACCATCTGCAGCAAGGCTTAAGTGAATATAAGCTGCTAAAAATGAGTTTAATATGATAACCAGTTTATTGGGCAGGTTACAGAAATATCTCTCTTCTAACTACTCATCAGGGATTGAGATCATTTGCTCAAAACTTTCCTAACATTTCCCTCCTAGTTTGAAAGAAGAAGGCACAACCAACAAAAACCCAGACTTAAATGAGTTACAGATTTGGGACTAATTGGTGCCTGATTAAAGCTATTCAACCATGATCGTGTTGTAAAGTAGAAGCAAAAATGGGGCCCTGGCAGGAAAGCCCATAATTACTATGACAAAGAAACCGCAATCTCAGTGCTAAATTAAAAATGGAAGTGTTTGACATTTTCTTGAGAAAGGAGGTTCCATAAGACTGTCTTTTACTCATATAAATAATCCGTGAAGTAGTTATTAAATATGAAATTGAATATTGGAAAAAGTGGCTTGTGCATCATTCTCATGTAATTGTTAACCATTAATTAATCCACGAACTTCAAACTAATTTGGTAACATCATAGATACAATACCAATTCACAAACTCAAACTGTACGATAGTGAATTTCAGATGTGCTGATTCTGTTTTCTCCGCAATTTACAACCAAAGAGGAGTGGGGGGTGGGGAGTGTGGTCATCTTTCCAGTGTGTTTTGTTCAGAAATAACTCTCCTAGTCAGGCAGATTGAAGGTATTAAGGCAATGCCTTCCATAGGTTTCATTTGCGAATGAAGTACCTTCATGTAAAAGCATGTCTCCATTCTTCATATTGTTTTCACAAATATATCACAAGGAAGGAAATCATCCTCGGTGGCACTGATGCGTTTCAACCCTTTGGATGGTGCTTTTGTTTATGATCTAGGCTGCTATTCATTTGTTCATTCATATATTCATTCTGTCCTTCAGTCAACATTTGGTCACCCGCAGTTTGCAGGTGCTGGGAATGCCATAATAGCTAAGACAAGGCTCCCTCCCTCCCAAAGTCTCCACAGGCCAGCATGGGTGACAGATGACATGTAACAACCACCAGTATGATGTGATAAATACTAATATAGACATACGTAACAGATCTTTGAACACCTTGGTTGGAAGGAAAGGGAAAGGGGGTGGTAGACGAAGCAGTAGGCCTCTAGGAGAGGAAAACTTAGACACTTGCCATTTGAATTTGGTCCTAGATGAAGAGCAGGATTTTTTCCAAGTACAAAGGAAGCATGAACTTCTGCAGGTCTGGTGAACCTTACGAGCCAAGCCATAAACATGTGGAAGCCCAGTAGGCGAAGACTAAGAAGTTCTGAGTAGGTTTATCCAAGACTGACGAATATACAGACCCCCTATATCTGGCTAGTCAGCATAGGGAGAGCAAAATAGGACCAGCATGTTTGCAAGCTAAACTAAATTTGTTTTTTTTGTGCCGCCATGATACACCCCAGTAGAATAGTACGTTGATTGGGAAAGTTCTCCTGCTACAGTGAAGGACCTAGAATGCATTCAGGGAACAGAGAGCAAGCTCAGTCCTACTGTTGCTTGGCAGTGTAATGGGGAGAGTAGTTTGCATACCTTCGTGGCACTTGGGCTATACTCTACATATGTGACACTTTTGAGCTTAGAAATAGACACCATTAGTTAGTATAGGGCTCGTAATATAAAGGCATACAAGCAGTCTTGGTCTGGACTAATTAATTGGCTGGGCAGAGAAGACCTCACTGGGTAAAATTTTTCAGTATCTGTAACTGGATTGGATGGGAAAGGGCAGGCTTGGGCGAAGTTGTAAAAGCAAGACAAAAACAGTAACCCTCAAAATTTAGAAATTGCTACATACTCTTCTCTGTGTTTTTACTCTAAATTCTCTATATCTGATAAATAAGTGCTGGGGATGTAAGGTACAACATAATTAATAGAATTGACACTGCTGCATGTTATATATAAAAGTTAAGACAGTAAATCCAAAGAGTTCTCATTGCAGGGAAAAAATATTTTTTTATTTGTTTTATTTTGTATCTATACGAGATGATGGACGTTCACTAAATTTATGTGGTAATCATTTCGTGATGCATGTAAGTCAAATCATTATGCTGTACACTTACAAAACTGGAAGAAAAAGATTCGCTATACCTAAAAAAGTCTTCAGAATTCAACTAAGAGTAATTAGGGGCCTTCTACAGGCGAAACAGTTCCAATTTTAACCTTGGTTCTCAAGAGAGCATGCTAGAATCTACTGGAAACCATAGGATAAAACAGGTACATGCTCCTAAAATGTCAATCATACTTGATGAAAAATATCTAAGATATTAATGAATATAATATGGATTCGTAAGTAGAATTCACTTTACATTGTATGCTAAAACAAAAGACTTCAAAGGAGCTTTGAATTATCCACGGGTACCCTTGCACTCTTTCTGCCATTAGGGGAGCATTAGTGAAGAAATTTGAGAGGCCTCTCCTTTATTTAATCCTAACAAATGTGTGATGCTTCCTATTTTACACTTGAAGAGGTTAAGTCTCACAGGAGTTATTAATTTGCCCAAAATGTTACAGCTCCCTTAATTAGAAGATTTCCACTGATGTTTAAATCCCAGCTTAAACAGAAATGAATGTATGACAAGCAGATAAGGACCAACCTTAACTTCTTGGTGTCTAGTATTATATATTAGCACTGACATTTCAAACTCTCACTTTATTCCACTGTTTCTGCCTCAACAATAAAAAACAAAAACATTTAACTGAGTGTTCCATGTGTACTACAAACTGAAAACTTTCAAAGTGCCTCATACTGAACCATTTCCATGTTTAAAACTTATCTTAAACTTTGAGTTGTTTCTGGAAAAGCAGCGCTTAACTGCTGCCATCAGGGATGCCAATTCTTCATGCATTAGTTTTACTTACTCGGGGAGATTAAGCCTTGAGCCCAAGCGTGCACAGTTAGGCACGAGTCTACCTAGTTTAAGAAAGGCTTCAAGAGTGATTGACATAACAAGACAAATCCTCCAAGGAGCTATGGGCCACAGACGGAGCCTAAGATGTAAGAACTCCTCTAAAGGAACTTACTGTCTTGAGATCTGGGACTTTTTCATCTTTTTAACCCAGACACAGGGCAACACCATTGATATGAGACATTGTTATTTTTCACCAGCAGCTCTATAGTTGTTGACCCATGGGCTGCCTCGGGAATGTATTCAAGATAGTGTCTTTTGGCCTTCAGCATCCATAACCACCTACAGTATCTAAAAGGCTGGAGGTCCAAAAAACTACATTTACCAAACTCCCTCAACACTCGTATTCCAGGTGTGATACGGATTCTGCCAACTAGATATACTCATAGGACCTATGGAAAGCAGGAGGGAGATAGAAGCCATTCTTTTCTGTGTTGTTTGGGCATAAAAATATGGCTCGGCAGGTATGATGTTAGCTGAATTTCATGGTCACTGTAGTAGTTTCCTGATCTGTGCATTGCAGTCATGGTGGCATAAAACCTTGAAGTCAGCATAACGAGGGCCTCCTGATTTTGATCCCTTTAGCCCTCCAGTAGTTCTCTAAGCAACTAATTCCTCGTCTTAAATTTCTTTCTGCTTGAAATTCCTTAAGAGGTTTCTTCTAGGGAACATGATGGCAGTCATATCTGTAGTGCCACTGTGAGCTCTTGTTAGCAAAAATGAGACTTAAAAGGCCAACCACAGGGATCTGAAGTTATGGAGATCGATGGGTGTTCCCTCCTTATTTTCCATTGTTTTGTTTAACTAAAGATGATGCAGAGCTTTTGTAGGATGGTTGTAAAATGGCTCTTTCCAGTGTTGGATATTTCCCATTGTCACAATGTATGAACCTGTTTTCTAGAGGTGACTGCTTATAACGTGATTGTATTCAGTTGTGTCTCAAAGCGAATTCTCAACTCTGTCTGTACAGTAGAATCACTCAGGGTTCTTACAAAATGGTATACAGGGCTCCCGTTCCAGAGGTTCTGGTATAATTGGGTTTGGTGGAATCCAGACATCAGTATTCTGTAAAAAAAAAAACAAAAAACAAAAAACAAAAAACACAAAAAACCTTTCCAGTAATTCTAAAAGGCAAGCAGGGCTGATAACAACTGGATTAGACCAAGCCATAGCACTACAGTTGAGCATAATTCACAACAAACATTCACAGTGCACAGACAAAGCCCAATACAGAGGTGTGTAAAATGCTCTAGTGACAACTTACGCATAAAAGTTCAGATAAAGGTGATAGTGGTGAGGCCTGGAGTTGTCTAGGGATGATGGGGGAAGAATGACTTAGGCTGGGCTTTGGACAGTGAATGGAGTTTGCACAGGTGAAAGGGAAGGAAGGGGGAATGCAGGCAGTGGAAACTGCCAGGATAAAGGGGCAAAGCAGATATGAGCATGTGACAGTTGATATGAGATGTGGACAGTTGAAAATCGACTTGGCGAGAGGGGAGTATGAAGGCTGGAAAGTGGAGAGAGGGAACAGAGGGCCTCAGAAACCAGGCAAAGGAGCCTAAACTGGGAGCACCATGCAGCTGGAAGGTCAGTGAAAGGGATGTCCTTGGCCTTCTCTCATGACAGATGGTGCCGTCTTTGGGAAACTAATATTCCTGCACTGAAAAGTATTTCAACTTGATAATGAAAGCTCAGCTCTGGACATAGCTAGTCTCTTCTCTTGGAATGGAAAGAGATGGGAGAGTAACTTGGGGTTTAAACAGCATCACAATTGTATATCCACTGTTCTGGACTGAGGTTAATGATTCTCTCAGAATCCTCAGGGAGCAGTAAGAATATGTTGGGGAAGTTTAGTATTTCCTCATCATAAGACCTGACATTAGCTAAGATGACACTGGTCATGAACACTCTCAGTGCCCCACTTAGATCCCTTCTGATCCCTTGTGCCATTTCAGTGCATGCCCACTCTGGTTTCTGCGGACCTTTGTTTCTTTTTTTTTTTTTAACATCTTTATTGGAGTATAATTGCTTTACAATGGTGTGTTAGTTTCTGCTTTATAACAAAGTGAATCAGTTATACATATACATATGTTCCCATATCTCTTCCCTCTTGCGTCTCCCTCCCTCCCACCCTCCCTATCCCACCCCTCTAGGTGGTCACAAACCACCGAGCTGATTTCCCTGTGCTATACGGCTGCTTCCCACTAGCTATCTATTTTACGTTTGGTAGTGTATATATGTCCATGGCACTCTCACGTTTGTCACAGCTTACCCTTCCCCCTCCCCATATCCTCAAGTCCATTCTCTAGTAGGTCTGTGTCTTTATTCCTGTCTTACCCCTAGGTTCTTCATGACCTTTTTTTTTTCTTAGATTCCATATATATGTGTTAGCATATGGTATTTGTTTTTCTCTTTCTGACTTACTTTACTCTGTATGACAGACTCTCGGTCCATCCACCTCACTACAAATATCTCAATTTCATTTCTTTTTATGGCTGAGTAATATTCCATTGTATATATGTGCCACATCTTCTTTATCCATTCATCCGATGATGGACACAAGTTGCTTCCATGCCCTGGCTATTGTACATAGAGCTGCAATGAACATTTTGGTACGTGACTCTTTTTGCATTATGGTTTTCTCAGGGTATATGCCCAGTAGTGGGATTGCTGGGTCGTATGGTAGTTCTATTTTTAGTTTTTTAAGGAACCTCCATACTGTTCTCCATAGTGGCTGTATCAATTTACATTCCCACCAATAGTGCAAGAGGGTTCCCTTTTCTCCACACCCTCTCTAGCATGTATTGTTTCTAGATTTTTTGATGATGACCATTCTGACTGGTGTGAGATGATATCTCATTGTAGTTTTGATTTGCATTTCTCTAATGATTAATGATGTTGAGCATTCTTTCATGTGTTTGTTGGCAATCTGTGTATCTTCTTTGGAGAAATGTCTATTTAGGTCTTCTGCCCATTTTTGGATTGGGTTGTTTGTTTTTCTGATATTGAGCTGCATGAGCTTGTCTAGGAATAAACCTACCTAAGGAGACAAAAGACCTGTATGCAGAAAATTATAAGACACTGATGAAAGAAATTAAAGATGATACAAATAGATGGAGAGATATACCATGTTCTTGGATTGGAAGAATCAACATTGTGAAAATGACTCCACTACCCAAAGCAATCTACAGATTCAGTGTAATCCCTATCAAACTACCACTGGCATATTTCACAGAACTAGAACAAAAAATTTCACAATTTGTATGGAAACACAAAAGACCCTGAATAGCCAAAGCAGTCTTGAGAACGAAAAATGGAGCTGGAGGAATCAGGCTCCCTGACTTCAGACTATACTACAAAGCTATAGTAATCAAGGCAGTATGGTACTGGCACAGAAACAGAAATATAGATCAATGGAACAGGATAGAAAGCCCAGAGATAAACCTACACACATATGGTCACCTTATCTTTGATAAAGGAGACAAGAATATACAGTGGAGAAGAGATAGCCTCTTCAATAAATGGTGCTGGGAAAACTGGACAGCGACATGTAAAAGTATGAAATTAGAACACTCCCTAACACCATACACAAAAATAAACTCAAAATGGATTAAAGACCTAAATGTAAGGCCAGACACTATCAAACTCTTAGAGGAAAACATAGGCAGAATACCCTATGACATAAATCACAGCAAGATCCTTTTTGACCCACCTCCTAGAGAAATGGAAATAAAAACAAAAATAAACAAATGGGACCTAATGAAACTTCAAAGCTTTTGCACAGCAAAGGAAACCATAAACAAGACCAAAAGACAACCCTCAGAATGGGAGAAAATATTTGCAAATGAAGCAACTGACAACGGACCTTTGTTTATAATACCCGCACCTGTAGATCTCTTTGGAGGAAGCCCCACAAGTAACTGGAGCTGCCTTCTGCATGGTGGAGACCCAGGAGTGTCTGGGGTTGATGTTCCCCACATGCTCCATTTTCCTGGCAGCCCTGAACCAATGACTGGTAGGTGCCAGATTATGAAAGCCTAGCTCCTTCCCTCCAAGTTGAGGCAAAATCTTGAGCATAACTTAACACCTTAGATCTCCCCTGCAGGATCAGACTGAAGCTAACTTTCAGGGAACTGCCCAAGACTGGAAGCTTTCATGACATTCTCTCTTCCCTGCCCTGCTTCTCCAGCTCCCTTACCAGTCTCCCCTAGGAGCATTTTGTTAACATATCATGAGTACAGGAATCCTTGCCTCAGGGTCTTTTCTAGAGAACCCAACCTAGGATAGCACGATACCATTTGCAAAGTACTCTTACATGTGCCATGTTAATTATACTCATTGTGGGCTTTTATTGGCCTCTCTTCCACGTCAGATTTTTAATGGATAATTTAAAAAAAAAACAACAAGTACTAGGATGAAGCTGAGAATCTGACTTGGGAGTTTGTCCAACAAGTCAAAATAGTTACTCTCCATTTTTACCAAATCTGAAGTTATGAATCAGCACATCAAATTCAAGACCTAAATCTGATGTTATTGGATGCAGAAAGGACTATTTTTAAAAGAATCACAACTTAGCAAAGACTCTCTTCCATTCATATCATTCCCAACATTCATACAAATTATTTGTCTTTGCTTCAAAACCAAACGTATTGCTGTAAAAGCTGTCTTAAATTAGGAATTTGGGATTAACAGATAGTACTATATGTAAAATAGATAACCAACAAGGGCCTACTGTATAGCACAGGGAACTATACTCAATATTTTGTAGTAACCTATAAGGGAAAAGAATCTGAGAAAAATAGGTATATATGTATGCATAACTGAATCACTTTGCGGTACACCTGAAACTAACACAACATTGTAAGTCAACTATACTTCAATTAAACAACAACAACAACAAGCTCAGCATCTTCACCACAGTTCTCTATTGGTAGAACAATATTTTTGCAGATTTAAGTGATTCATCACCCAGTTTTATATGCCATTCTAAAAAACATCTCTCCTCTATTCTTTAATCTGCCCAAAAACATTGTGTAAATAATTTTTTGTTACACTAGACAAAATTCTGTCCATATTTTCTTTCACAGCCACATGCAAATATACACATGTGTACACACAGACACACACACACACACACTTCGCATTCTTCTCTAAACCGAGATATCTTTGTGAATGATGCTATACTTCACATCATGGTACCTAGCTTAGTGCCTGGCATGTAACAGCCATGTAAGAGGAAACATGTTTTTTGAACTTACGTCATTAGCAGCATTGTTTTTCTCCCTGCATCCCATTTGCCATTATAAACCCAGTGATTAGGGCCAGAAAAATACTACCTTATTTAGGAGGAGGCTGGAATGCATTGGGAATCCATCTCAGACAGAAAGAATGAGTCCTCTCCTTCTGCCCTGGGGGGAAATAGGGAAGAAAAAGGAGAAGAGGAAGGAAAGCGTGAGATGATGTGCCTTGGCTGCCTTGCTGTGGGTTGAATCCTGGAGAGGAGACGTCTGTTACATGGTCTGAGAGAGAAGTTGAAAGCTGAGTGGTTTGAGGGAGTGGGGGGTGTTCCTAATTGGGATCTCCTGAGATGACAGGCATGTAGGGAGGAAGAACATTCTGGAGAGTGATACTCTTGTATATCTCCCAACTTTCCATACATGGAATGGACCTGAAAGTTTCCACAGCCTCCAGGGAAGGACCAAAGTGAAGCTTGAGAATCTCCTGGGAAACTTTACATGAAGGGTCTCTGTGGAGGGGAGAGTAGCCTAGTGTCTGAGCAACGTGGGGAAGGCCACTCGGAGTGGATGAACAGAAGAGTGAGTCAAACCTTGAAGGGTGCACAAAGCCAGAGAGAATCCAGGTAGCAAGGAGAGATGGTTGACTGTAAAGAGAAGATAGACCACAAGATGTACAAGCCATGGACTTGAGCCATGCATGCCAAAGGCAGCCAGTTCCAGGACCATAGCAAGCACATCCCAGAGGACACAGTAACGCCCGTCCAGAAACCAGACCACCCCTACAAAGGAAACAGCCCGGGGTCCACACCGCCCGCTCCCAACGCTGGAAGGGCCACAAACTTCCGCATCCAACCACAACTCGGGGAAGAGGGTGAACAGGAAAGCAACCTTAAAGGGGAGGTGAAATTCGAATTGACTGAATATTCTGTAACACAGACTGAATCATATAAAAGGGATTATTTAAACCAGAAGAGACAGAAAATCTGTTAACTTTTTTCTCTTGTGTCAGTTATCTATGGCCATGCATAATTTTCTATTACTCCTGTCATAAATTATCACTAGCTTACTGGCTTAAACACTGCAGATTTATTATCTTATAGTTCTGAAGATTGTAGGTCTTGACACAGGTCTCCCTGGGCTAAAATCAAGGTGTTAACAGGGCTGCATTCCTTTCTGGAGGTTGTAGGAGAGAATCCATTTCCTTGTCTTTTCTAGATTCTAGAGGTCAGCCGTATTTCTTGGTTCATGAGCCCCTTCCTCCGTCTTCAAAACCAGCATCTCTCTGACCATTCTCCCACAGTCATATCTCCCACTGACTGGCTAGGAAAGGTTCTCCACTTTTAAGGACTCACACGATTAAATGGGGCCCACCCAGATAATCCAGAATAACCTCCCCATCTCAAGATCCTTAACGTGATTGTATCTGCAAAGTCTCCTTTGCCTTGTAAGGTAACATTCACAGGTTCTGGGGATTAGGGTGTCGACATCTTTGTTTTTTGGGTTTTTTTTAAAATTTTTATTGGAGTATAGTTGATTTACAATGTTGTTAGTTTCTGCTGTACAGCCAAGTGAATCAGTTACACATATACATATATCCACTCTTTTTTAGTTTCTTTTCCCATATAGGTCATTACAGAGTATTGAGTAGAGTTCCCTGTGCTGTACAGTAGGTCCTTGTTGGTTATGTATTTTATATATAGTAGTGTGTATATGTCAACCCCAATCTCCCAATTTATCCCTCCCCTCTCCTTTCCCCCCTGGTAACCATAAGTTTGTTTTCTACATCTGTGACACTAATTCTGTTCATTTGTGCCTTTTTTTTAGATTCCACATATAAGCAATATCATATGTTATTTGTGTTTCTCTGTCTGACTTACTTCACTTAGTATGATAATCTCTAGGCCCATCCATGCTGCTGCAAACGGCGTTATTTCATTCTTTTTTATGGCTGAGTAACATTCCATTGTATATATGTACCGCATCTTCTTTATCCATTCATCTGTCGATGGACATTTAGGTTGCTTCCATGCCTTGCCTATTGTAAACAGTGCTGTAATGAACATTGGGGTGCATGTATCTTTTCAAATTAGAGTTTTCTAGGGTGTCAGCATCTTCGGGTGGCCATTATTCCACCTGGCATAGGCCACAGTGTTGTGGAGATGTCAGAGGGAAGGCAGAAACGCTCAAGGCCCCTGAAGGGCCCCTCTAGGCTCAGAACGAGCATATTGGCACTTGCAGCTCATTCTGTATTAGCCTGGGCCAGAGTCAAAGTAGGAGGCACTAGAGAGTGGTATGGCCAAGGGCCTTCATTCAGGGAATGAAGAAGAAATAGAGCCATTTCTGCAGCCTACTCATCTCCCACCCCCAGCCCACAGCCCTCCCTGCTAGTGAGCCAAAGGTAGGTGCTATAAGCCAACTCGCACCACTTCATGCTTGCACATTACTAAATTGAAGCTGTCTTGTAAGGTACAGAGATACAATAAATGTTAGTCAAGTAGAATTGATTTTAATTCTTCTGTGAACAGGATGGTTATTACATGAGCCTCTCAAAGCTGAAGAAAATGTAAGGTAAATGAGAATAATAGAGCTGAATCATCTTTGTTCATTTGCCCGCTTTTGTTAAAGGGATCATGCTTTCTGCTCAACTGTCATCACAATTTTGTGGCTTCCTGTGAAGTTTTCCCCATTTATAAATGCAGCATTTCCTACACATCCATGAATTCAAAAATGATAGAATTTGCCTAGGCAAATCCTGAATTTGGAGGGAAAAAGCAAAAATAAAATACTAATAGAGAGATAGATATAATTATCTGGAAAATAGTGAAAATCCAAGCACTTTTTAAAACTATATTTTTAATCATATTTTGAACAATTTTTCTATTTCATAGCAGAGCTGCTTTATACGTGCATATTTATCATGTGTGAAATAAAACTTTTATGTATTATTTTATAACAAGGAAACTTTTTAATATTATACTTTTTCCTGAAATATATTAGTTTTGAACAGTGAGCCCACACCTTTCTTTTCTAAGAAGATCAAGGCAAAACCAAACTCAGACATCGCGTGAATCTATTTGATTCTTTAATGAGGAAGACCATGGTAACACAGTGCCACTGATTGATCGGTTTTCCAGGGCAATCAATTACTTTAGCTGTCGTTGCAACTGATCATCTGACAATGCATTTTTCTCTGGCACTCCCTGTTCCTGCATTGTCATGTCCTTTAACTGCATTCACTGCTGGGTGTCACCTGCACATCCCAGCCTCACTCCTCATCCTGAACTTCTCATGACTTGGTTACCCTCTAATTCCACTGGTCCCAGGGAAGGTGGAGTTAGATTGGGATGCCTACTCCATGAAGAGTCTTGTATGGCAGCGCTGATCCCAGAGACCTGGTGATCCCTCCAAGTCATAGCTTCCCATCCACCTCTCCCAGGCCAGCTCATCCCATTGCATCCCCTGGCAACTGGGTAGATAAAATGAAAATCTTATATCACTCCACTGCTCAACACTTTCCAGTGGGTTCTCCTTACAAATAGAATAAAAGCCAAAATGCAAAAGTTGACTCCCTTCATGCCACTCCAAAGTCATCTCCTTTGACTCTCTCTTCATTCACTCCTTTCCAGCCACACTGATCTTTCTGGCTCAGGGCCTTTGCACTTGCTGTTCCCTCTGTCTGAAACCCTTATTAAGTCAATTCACAAATATTTCATATATGGGTCAGGCACTGTTCTAGTTTGTGTGAGCTAAACACATGAAAACCCCTGCCTTAACAGCAACACCATTAGACAAAGACAACAATGGAAAAGCCTGGGACTCTTGGGCCAAAGCAACAACAATAACAAAGCATTTCCATGGCTCTTTGCTGAAGGTAATATTAGTCAGAACTGAGGCTCTTGGACCAAACAGCCAACACTAAAGTTCTTAGAATTATCATGAAAGTGGACTATATGGATGGAAGAAAGACATTTCTTGCAAATAGGGGTATCAGGGCAAGGAGTCAGTACAAATGAAAAAGTCATGAGAAATACCCTTATTTTGTATCCCAACCTGGTAAAGCAGGACATACCAGTTTCATAAATATTTAAAGCCCAGTTTTGAAATGAAGATTTATGTCCCTTGAAGTAGGTTGTTTGTACCCATATAAAGGACAGTCTTAGAAACTCTTCACTGTATCAAAAGTGTCAGTGAATTTGTTTACAGTCAAGCCTGAAAATCCCATTGACATTGAAAAACTGCCTGTTAATCTGCTTTGTCTCCATAAGAGATTAAAACTTTTCTCCTTACAGAAGCCGAAGGTTATACATGAAAGAATAATAGATGGAAAGTAGATGAGTGGTTGCCAGGGGTGAGGCTGGGAGTCAAGGTGGGATGTCTCTAAAGGAGTAGCACAAGGAAGCTCCTTTGTGATGATGGAACAGTTCTGTATCCTGATTGTGATGGTGGTTACATGAATCTATACCTGTGATAAAGCTGCATAGAGCTATACATGCACATACACACATGTACACGCAAATGAGTGCATGCAAAAACTGGTAAAACGTGAGTAATGTCTATAGGTTGTACCAATATCAGTCTCCTGGTTTTGATAATATACTATAAGTTATGTAAGGCATTACCATCATAAGAGGCTGAAGGGTAAACAGAACTTCTCCATACTACCTTTCAACTTCCTGGAAGTCTTTAATTATTTTAAAATAAAAAGGTTTTTAAAAAGATAAAAGTATGGCTTTCATAGGGTGGAGTCAGAGGTTCCTCACTCAGGATTTGATGAGAAACAGCTAAGAAGAGACCAAATGAACTATATTCTGCTTGCCTCATGGATGTCTCACACAGACATGGCCAAACCCCACTTGGTAATTCAGAGTTCAGAGGTCTGAAAATGAAGAACAATATTTCCCCTACCAAAATAGTGTTTTTATTTAAAATTGTGGGACCCAAATCATATTTTTTATGCCTGTCTTAAGTTGGGTTCCCTCGAAGCAGACCCTGACACAAGGATGTGAATGCACATCATTTATGTGAGACATCATCCCAGGAAGCACCACTGGGGAATTACAGGAATGAAGAAGGAAGCCAGGTAAGGGTACATTATAGAGCAATTTAACCACTGTGGGATACTGAAGCCCAGTCCCCCTGGGGTACTCTGCGAGACAGTTTACTAGCATCAGAGTTATCCAAAATGAGGGGAGAGAGGTGAGGGAGCCGGGGTATTTCCCGTGCCATTGGTTGAGAGCTGTATCAATTCCCCAGAACTCCTGCCTGCTCTCCTGCTTGACAGAGATGGTCCTCAGGAAAAGGATCATACAGACTTGCAGTTGGAAACTTTTGACTTCATGGGAATGGTGAGAGCCAAGGGGTATGGACAGTCCGCCAATAGTGACTTTACAGTGAGTCTTCAAAAATACTATTGATAAAAGGATGATAAAACAAAGTGAGTAAAAACATAACATCTCAAATAATGGTATCAGCTATGGATAAAGTTTAAGTGACTTGTTTGAGATCAAATCATATACCTTCTAAAGCATAAGACCAATTTTTTCTTGTTGGCTGCTTCTGAAATTATCTCATTGTCTTTCATGTCCTGGGATTTCACAATGATAGGTCTAGGTGTACTTTTAGTTTTATTTATTCTCCCTGGGATACTTGTGCTTCTGAAATCTTAGGATTAATTCCTTAATCAGTTATGGAATAATCTCAGCTACTATTGCCCAAAGAATTGACTCTCACATTTCTTCCTTTGAGAACTCCAATTAGATGTTTGTTGGTTCTTCTCATTCTATCCTCCATGTCACTTAATTCTCTTCCTGTTCCTATATCTTTAATTCTCTATTTCATTCTCGAGCTCTTTTCTATTTCACTGGCTATCTGTTCAGCACTTCTAATCTGCATTAAAATTAGAAGTTGTGTTTTCTATTTTCTTGGCTATTTTGTTCCTTTCAGAAGTCCATTTGGTTATATTTCAAATCTGCCTGTTATTTTTTCATAGTTGTCTTTTATTTCCTTCTTTATACCTTTAATTATTTCAAACATACTTATTTTATCATCTTAATCAAATGGTTCTATTACCTAAAGTTCTTGGGAGTATAATCCTGCTGTGATTATACCTTATAAGTGAAGTGTGGTTCTCACTTACGATAAGATTGTTATCTTGTGAGTTTCCTCATTTGGGGTTGTGAGCTCAAGTTCAATGAAATTGTTGGTGTGAAAATCTACGACCAGGACTGAGGGTACAACCGTTCAGAGAGGATTTCCATATGCCTCTTCCAGGTACACTAACAGTTTCACTTCTTTATGATCATTTTTATGTTAATTCTTTGACTTTGTGGTTCTTGGACCATTCACTTGAGGTCCCTTATGACAACTTTTTATGGGAGACTTTTCCCCATGCAGAGCCTAAACCAAGACAGACAAGCTTCCTTTGATGTCTGCCTGTTCCATTTGAAAGATATTTTTTCTTATCCACCCTTTAACTGTCATTAAGGATTCAGTCTAGGTATTTCTTGCCAGGAATAATATAAATAAGTGCTAATATAAGCCATCAGAGGTTTTTTTGAAGTATTACGTTCAGGGAAGGCTATTATAGCTCCATTTCACCACTGGGTTTCAGGGGAGTAGGAAGTTAGTACAACCATCCAGTTCAATCACTTCAAAAGACACCTCAGAGGGCTTCCCTGGTGGCGCAGTGGTTGAGAGTCCGCCTGCCGATGCAGGGGACGCGGATTTGTGCCCCGGTCTGGGAGGATCCCACATGCCGCGAAGCGGCTGGGCCCGTGAGCCATGGCTGCTGGGCCTGCGCATCCGGAGCCTGTGCTCCGCAACGGGAGAGGCCACAACAGTGGGAGGCCCGCATACCGCAAAAAAAAAAAAAAAGACACCTCAGAGACTCACAGTTTCTGCACAACCTTGGAGGGTGGTTCATAGTATTACACGAAGAAGCCACTGCAAAATTTCACATCTGCAGCTCACACATCTGTGCATGACCACCAGGGGAAGAACAATGACTTCAGCTTCTCTTCCATCCTCAACTCTTCCATAATTCTGTATCACGGGCCAAATCTAAGCCAAAGTACTCTTTACAGGGGATTCTCAGGAATGTTGTTCTTAGGCATCTAGCTACTGTGAAATTGGACAGAGCATAGGAAATTTAGAAAGGTAATTCATGCCAACAGACCATCCAGTAAATTAAGGATATAACTGTTGAAATTCTTAGATTTATTCAGAAGACGTGTTTCCAAACTTCCTCCTCATTTAGAACTGAAGGTTCATTACCTGTTTCTATACATTAAAACTCAATCCTTGATGTTACTAAGACGGGTAATCTCTATTCTGTTCATGCTAGAGAAGTGGTAATTTCGGATCATAATTTCTTTTTTTTTATAGCCACCTCTTTATGTTTTCCCTCTGCAGAATTCCCTCATGTGCATGTGTGTGTGTGTGCGTGCGTGCGTGTGTGCACTACACACTTAAAGTTTCTTGTATTTTGTCCAGCATTTCTGGCCGTTTTGTAGCAGAAGCGTTTTCCCATTAGCAAGATCACCATATTGATAGAACCATGATTTTGTGTAGTTTTTATTGCGAGTTCATCATTTTGGGGAGGCCAAGGAGTTAGAGAGGAGTCCTATAATGCTCTGGATTTTGGAACAGACTTTCCCCCCACTGGAACTTGGTGGTTTTCATTCATCTCATTAAAATTTTTTATTTTAACTTCTCATCCTGGGGTTTCTGGATCATGCAGGTAATATCAGTCAGAACCCATTCTTCATTTTTTATTGAGATGTAATTGACATATAACATTGTGTAAATTTAAGGTGTACAACATGTTAATTTGATGCATTTATCAATTACCACCATAGCATTAGCTGAGACTGAGGTCTATCACATCACGTAATTATCATTTCTTATTTGTGGTGGGAAAAATTAAGATCTAGTTTCCTAGCAACTTTGAAGTTTATAATACATATTGTCGATAATCACTATGCTATGCATTAGATTTCCAGGACTTATTTATCTACTATTTGCAAGTTTGTGCCCTTAAACAACATCTCCCCAATTCCCACAACCCCAGCCCCTGGTAAATTCTACTCTCTGTATTTATGAGTTTGGGACTTTTAGATTCCACATATATGTGGTATCATACAGCATTTGTCTTTTTCTGTCTGACTTAGCTCACTTAGCATAATGCACTCAAGGTCCATCCATATTGTTACAAATGGCAGGATTTCCTTCTTTCTCACAGCTGAATAATATTGCATTGTATTTATACACCACATCTTCTTTATACATTCATCTGTTGACACACACTTTGTTTACATATCTTGGGTTTTGTGAATAATGCTGCAGTGAACCTGGCAGCATAGAAATCTCTTCAAGATACTGTTTTCATTTCATTTGGATAAATACTCAGAAGTGTAATTGCTGGATCATATGGTAGTTCTAGTTTTCATTTTTTGAGGAAACTTCTTACTGTTTTCCATAGTGGTCGAACCAATTTGCATTCCCACAAGCAGTATACAAGAGTTCCCTTTTCTCCATATCCTTGTCAACATTTGTTATCTCTTTTTGATCATAGTTATTCTAACAGGTGTGAGGTGGTATCTTATTTTGCATTTTGATTTTGCATTTCCCTGATGATTAGTCATGTTGGGCATCTTTTCATGTACCTGTTGGCCAGTTGGATGTCTTCTTTGGAAAAATAACAGAATTCAGTTCCTCTGCACATTTTAAAATCAGATTGCTTGGTTTTTTTTGTTATAGAATTGTATGAGTTCTTTATATGTTTTGGATATTAACCCTTTATCTGATAAATGGTTTGCAAATATTCCCTCCCTTTCTGTAGATTGCCTTTTCATTTTGTTGATTGTTTCTTCTGCTGTGCCGAAACTTTTTAGTTTGATGCAGTCCCACTTGTTTACTTTTTGCTTGTACTTTTGATGTCATATCCAAATAAATCATTGCCACGACCAATGTCAAGGAGCTTTTTCCCTATGTTGTTTTCTAGGAGTTTTATGGTATCAATCTTATGTTTAAGTCTTTAATCCATTTCAAGTTCATTTTTGTGAGTGGTTTAAGATAGGGGTCTAATTTCATTCTTTTTCATGTGAATATACAGTTTTCCCAACACTATTTATTGGAGAGACTTCTCCTTTCCCCATTGTGTATTCTTGGCTTCCTTTTCAGATATTAGTTAACTGTATGTGCTTGGGTTTATCTCTGGGCTCTCAATTCTGTTCCATTGGCCTGTGTGTCACTTTTTATGCCAGTACCATACTGTTTTGATTACTATAGCTTTATAATAAAGTTTGAAATCAGGAAGTGTGATACCTCCAACTTTGTTGCTCTTTCTCAGAATTGCTTTGGCTGTTTGGGGTCTTTTGTGGTTCCATATACATTTAAGGTCTGTGAAAAATGCCATTGGTATTTTTATAGAGATTATACTCAATCTATAAATGGCTTTGGGTAGTATCTTCATGGTGTTTTTATTCGTTTTTTAAAATAATTAATTAATTAATTTTTGGCTGCATTGGGTCTTCGTTGCTGCGCTCGGGCTTTCTCTAGATGCAGTGAGCGGGGGCTACTCTTTGTTGCGGTGCACAGGCTTCTCACTCTGGTAACTTCTCTTGTTGCAGAGCATGGGCTCTGGGCATGTGGGCTTCAGTAGTTATGTCAGGCGGGCTCAGTAGTTGTGGCTTGCAGACTCTAGAGCACAGGCTCAGTAGCTGTGACGCACTGGCTTAGTTGCTCTGTAGCATGTGGGATCTTCCTGGACCAGGGCTCGAACCCATGTCCCCTGCATTGGCAGGCAGATTCTTAATCACTGTGCCACCAGGGAAGTCCTGACATTTTGATTCTTGTAGACAGCTCTTTTATTTTTACAACATCCCCGGACGGAGAGCAGTATTATTTGTATCTTCCTCAAGGAAAGAAAGAGTTATGCACTTTGCATTATTGAGACAGCTTTTGGGGGCTCTGTAACTTTGTTTATGGGCCTCCATTCTAGCTTCCTTAAATGTGCAGGGTCAAGCATGCATCTTCTGCGTGGGCATCCAAACCCAATCTTTAGATCTCTGGACCTGGTACTCCTGTGACCCTCCATTGCATCAGCTTCTGCCTAGTGCTCTGGTGTTCAGTTTCCTTTTCATTTCTAGTATAAAGGGATTTTCTTTATTTTCTTTCAAGTTCAGCTGTGTAGAAAAAGATTGTTACATTTTGTCCAGCATCTGTGCCTATTTGCTTTTCCTTATCAGCTCAGACTGCCATATTGCTGGAAGCTTTGAGGCATTTTCCGTTTTATCTAATATCATCTATAAAGGGCAGGGGGCTACAGCCTTTCAAGTGTCCTCTATACTATATACTTGTAAGCATAAAAATAAAATATGATGAAAAAGATATGGAGCATAAATGGCATTCGTGACACTGAAAATATCAAAAATGGTTTTGAAAAAGATGTTGGCTCAATTTCACATATTTCAGTTTAATAAAGAAAATACATCTGGAAAATGTTGATAATTTGGTAAGGCTGAGGAATCACGGAAATATAGTGTATCTTGAAGTCAACCATGTATTTGACAAAGTGTTTTTGTGACATTCATGTAGATGGATTAAGGCATATTCATTATGGACTAATAGGCTTAGATAGGGGCCTAGCTTATTAAGGAGCACAACTGCAGGCATTTGATAGAACAAACTGATCTCAACCTGAAAGGAGTTGAGGGGGCAGATTCTTAGCATTTATGTTGATGATATGGATGAAGACAGAGAAGACAAAGTAATAATGTTAGCAGAAAGCAAACAGCAAGGAGAGAACACAATTTCTAAACCATTTTGATGTGCTGAAATGCTGAGCCAAATTCACAAGGTAATTTTTTGAGAGTGAAGGAGAATTTAGGGTGTCTTTTATGTAACTGGCTTCAGTGTTCCTTGTGCCAATATTCTGCAAAATCTCCCTTAAAATCTAAGTTCCTTTAAATTATTTACTGAGGTATAACTTACATACAATGTAAGCACATACCAAATTGGATATGTTTTGATAAATGTAGCAAACTGAGACATTCCCATCACAGTGATGCCCACCCATCCCATTTAATCCTCTCTCCCACCAGAGACAACCACTGTTCTGATTTCTATCACAAAAGCTTAATTTTGCCTGACTTAGAACTTCATATAAATGGTTTAATATCATTCTTAAACTTTTTGCCTGGCTTCTGTTACTCAAGATAATGCTTTTAAGATTCATCCATGTTTGTGTGTGTATCAGTTGTACAGGGTTTTGCTGGTTTTGTTTTGTATTGTTGTTTTGTTTCATTGGTGAAAAGTAGCCCATTGTATGACTGTTACCGAGTTCAAGCTCGTCCTGCTCACCACACAACAGGCTAATAAATTAAGAGCCGAGATGTTGAGGCAAGGAACAGTGACTTTATTTGGAAAGCTAGCAGACTGAAAAGATGGTGGACTAGTGCCCCAAGGAACCATCTTACCTGAGTTAGAATTCAGCCTTATTTTATACTAAAAGGGGAGGCGGTGTGGCTGGTTGTTACAAACTTCTTGGTGACAGAATCCTTTGTTCTTTTTTTCTTTTTAATATTTACTTACTTACTTACTTACTTACTTACTTACTTATTTATTTGACTGCACCAGGTCTTAGTTGAGGTGTGCGGGATCTTCATTGCCTCGTGCTGGATCTTCATTGCAGTGTGTGGGATCTTTAGTTGCGGCATGCATGTGGGATGTAGTTCCCTGACCAGGGATGCAACCCGGGCCCCCTGCTTTGGGAGCGTGGAATCTTAACCACTGGACCACCAGGGAAGTCCCCAGAATCCTTTGTTCTTACAGCTATCCGCATATAGGTCTGTTCACAATGTCCCTGTAAACTTCCAACAAGATGATTGTTATTCTCTGTTCTGCAACTTTTTATCTCTACATGAATGGAAAAGTGTTATACCTTTAAAGGGCAAGCCTGGAAAGCAGAGAATTGAGAAAGGGCTATTATGTATATTTCAGGCTATAGGCAGCATCCTTTTACAAAGGTTCAGAGCCAGCGTAACTAAGCACAGGCAACAGAGCACAAAGGTTAGAGCTAAAGGAATAGATCCAATATGGAGTCAGGTTTGTTCTTCTCTGTTAACATGACTCTACCACAATTTGTTTATTCCACTCCCTTACTAAAAGTGCAAAAAGGAAACTCCAGGCTGGGAGGTGAGGGCATTTCGGCATGTCCAGATGATGTAAAAGGTTTGGAATTAATGAAGCTAGAGGGAAATTATCTTTGGAGAGTATTGTTGGAGTCCTGTGGTGTTTTCCCTCACCTCTCCCACACTGGGGGAAAGGAGAGGGATGTTTCCCAGTTCGCCTCAAGCATAGTGAGACAGACTTTAAGAGGACTGCTCAGAAGACTTGCTATGTATTGCATAACTGCAGGGGTCAGTATTCACTCTACAGTCTATGTAAATGGTGACCCCAGAGCTATATCATTTGACAATCAAGGACACAGTGGAATAGGGTCTGACTGATGCTTGACTCACAACAAGGAGAGGCTGATGGAAGCATCAGAGTAGAGGACAGTGTTGAGAGCTGTGCACCTCCACCCACTGTAGGACAAAGGCGTTTTCTCCATCCTTTGGGCAAGATGTAGGCTCTGAAAGTGGGACATAGATTGGTTTTATTTTAAAAGGAAAATTGCCTAAGAAGTCTTCTTGATATGAAGCAAAGTGATCTGAAAAGAAAGAGGTTGGAAATGTGTTTTTGAATGAAGAATTTGGGGAGGATGTTCCTAAGCAGCCAGCCAGAGGAGGTCCTACACTCCACACTATCAGACGTTCCCATGGGAAGTCTCTGAAAAACTCTAAAGTGCACCAAAAGTCAGCTTTAATCGCTTGCCAAACCTGGTGTGTATAAACAGGAGATCACAACAGTACCAATCATTTGGGACTCTTCCTGTCCCCTAGTTCTATTCCTTATGCTGGAGGGTTCCAGAACTAAGGCCAGCCAGCTGAGCAGGGAGGAGGAGATGCACCTAATCAGGAAAGAATCCTGAATCCTCCCGAACCACATCTCTACCCGTTCCAGCCTAGTCCACCCCCTCCCCCAGCTTTTAGATCTGAACTAGGCCAGAGAAAAAGTTTGGAAAGGAAATATCAGTTACTAAAATAAGACTATTCTTATGGCTGGAGGGCTTTTATTACATGAGAGTGACTGGAAAAATTATGGGACCTGCTCTGAGATTTCCTTTCAGAGGAAAACTTAGTCCACTGAGCAATGGGAGAAAAGAATAAAGTTGTTCCATGTGCATTTACAATTGATAGCTATGAAATATTCCATGAAATAGTTACAATCTGTTGTTAAAACATTTGATACTAGGAATACTGCCTATATTTTTCTAAGGCTTAATGTTTTGAATAAATCATCCAAACTTAGGGTTACAGCTAATTAAAGATGAGGTCCAGGAGACATCATTGGAATGCCAACTCAGTTGTGTAAGGATAGACTTACAGTCTGCAGATACAAACAACAGATATTTGCTCATTTAAAGAAGGGTGAGATCTTTGCCCAGCAAGTTTTTCCTGAAATCTTGATTACCCACTATATTTTATTCTAGACTAAAATGTTCAGATTAAAAAGGGGAAATATAATCTTTATAGTTTCAAAAAAGGCAAGGCATGAAGAAGTGTAATTCAAAACTGCAAACTTTAGAGTACAGACTTTTCAAAGTGATTTTCTACATCCATTTTTTAAAATTTTATTTTAATTTATTTTTTTTGGCTGCGTTGGGTCTTCGTTGCTGTGCGCAGACTTTCTCTAGTTGCGGTGAGCGGGGGCTACTCTTCGTTGTGGTGTGCGGGCTTCTCATTGCGGTGGCTTCTGCTGTTGCAGAGCACGGGCTCTAGGTGCACGGGCTTCAGTAGTTGCGGCATGCGGGCTCAGTAGTTGTGGCTCACAGGCTCTAGAGCGCAGCCTCAGTAGTTGTGGTGCACGGGCTTAGTTGCTCCGTGGCATGTGGGATCTTCCCAGACCAGGGCTCAAACCTGTGCTCCCTGCACTGGCAGGTGGATTCTTAACCACTGCACTACCAAGGAAGTCCCTTCTTCATCCATTTTTAACTAGTGGCTCTACAACCAATTGGGTTGTACTACAAACATGATTTAAATGTCATGATAACCAAAGTGGCTAGGTTGATCATTGTTCAACCTCATCACTTGGTCATAGACAAAATAAGAATGGCATCTACGAAGCAACCTAAGTGTCCATCGATAGATGAATGGATAAAGGCGACAATGTGGGGTGTGTGTGTGTGTGTGTGTGTGTGTATGTGCAAAATGGAATACTACTCAGGCATAAGAAAGAATGAAATAATGCCATTTGAAGCAACATGGGTGGATCCAGAGACTATCATACTAAGTGCAGTAAGCCAGACAGAGAAAGACAAATATCATGTGGCATCACTTATATGTGGAATCTAAAAAAATGATACAAATGAACTTACTTACAAAACAGAAACAGAGTCACAGACATAGGAAACGAACTTATGGTTACTAAAGGGGAAAGAGGGGAGTAGGGATAAATTAGGAGTTTGGGATTAACAGATACACACTACTGTATATAAAACAGATAACCAACAAGGACCTACTGTATAGCAGATGGAACTATATTCAATATCTTGAAACAACCTATAATGGAAAAGAATCTAGAAAAATATATATATATTTATATATGAATCACTTTGCTGCACACCTGAAACTAACACAACATTGTAAATCAACTGTACTTCAATTAAAAAAAAGAATTGCATCTACGAAAATATCAAATCTCTACTTGTGAAATGTGACAAATTAATGGTAAGTGGTTCAGTGGTTAACTAGAGAGATTTCACTGCTGAATTACCTACCATATCTATTTAGAAAAGATGGAGAATTCTGCTTGCCACGTGCTTTTTCATCAAAGCATACTCCTCCAAATAAAAGAGATATATTGTAAATGCAAAGCAGTGTGGGAGTAATTAGACCTCCCTAGAAATTCCAGGGCTTCAGCAATGCATTCCTTCAAGCTCTGCTCAAAACGTTCTGTAGAAGAAAAAACAGATATAGATGCAGTAAATGATTTGCTTTGAAAAACAAGTTAGTGAGAAGAAGCCTGAAATTAATTAAGAATTTGGATGCCGCATTTCATGACTTATGCATTCTGTTACAGCAATCATCTCCTTTATTCATGATACGTGGCATTTAATAAGCAATTACTATATGCCCAGGATTATATCCTTGGAAATTCAAAAGAAGAGTAGAGTATTTTCTTCAGGACGTAATGCTGGTGTACATGAAATAAATAACAGTATTGACTTTAGGAAAATCTGCAAGTAGGCAGTAGAGCCCAGAACCCCCTCCCTCTGTTTCAAATCTGTCAAGCTAGCTCCCCCTGCTGGAGGAACTCAATTCCTTTAGGACTACCCTTCTTGGTAAGCCATGACTTCACTACCAACAATTATACCCCTAATCTAGGGACATCCTATGAATTTCCATCAATCAGGGACCCAAGGTACCCTCCAAGTCAAAGAATTCTCAGCCCTTTGACAAATCCAGCTTCTAGTACCAATGGTGTAACCCCCAATGTTATGGTTCACCCACTTCAAGCATTTCTTGATTTTCCTTTGGAAACTAGACTTTTCAAGTGATGTCTTGGGTGGAAGATGATGATTTCATTGCTCCTTATTCATCTTCCACCTAGTAAGTGCTAAGTACTTTTCATGCTCATCTCTAAAGCTCCAAATGCATTTCTCTAACATTCACATCATGACCATCTAAATTGGGATAATTTTGAGAATGAAATGGAGTGTTATGTATAATTGTACTGGAACACTATGCATAAACTGTGGCTGTTCAAGGCAAACCAGGATATATGGTCACACTATCTATAAGACATGTATGTAAAATAAAACGACTGAAAAAAGCTAGGAGCAATGAAAATTTAAGTCACCCCTATTGCAACCTCACTAAGCCAGCAATAGAATTTCTTGGCATGAGTTGAAGTTGAGTGACATGTAGAGGGGATCTTTTTTTAAAAAACAAAGATACCTAATGTTCAGATATTTTTAGACTACTTGGAAACAAAATTAGGTCAAATGGACAGATTTGGGGGTTAAAAAGGTATCTAATATGCCTTTCAATCCATGAATTCCACTTCTAAGAAATTTGTCCAATGAAATAGTTATGGATGTGTGCAAATATTTGGCTACAAAAAGCTCATCTAGCTGTGCTTAAAGAAAGAGGGGGAAGCCTAATTTTTAAAAATAGTGAATTGGATTATATACATTGTCATATCCATATAAAAATTATATACAGTCATTAAGTATAGCACTATAGTTTAATATTTAAAAGCATGGGAAGAAGTTCTCACTATATAAACATTTTTGAAGCAAGTTATGTACTATATTAGTTTGGATCCTGTTTTATTTATTCTTAATTTCTGAATGATTTATTGAAGTATATCTTATTTTTAGTAAAAATAAATTTGTCTCTCTTCAAGGAGAAAAAACAGGAATGATTACTAATAAAATGTCAACAAGAGGATGAGATAATGGCTGATTTAAAATTTTCTTTCTTTGGGTTGTCCATATTTTGTAAGTGAGAGTATTTTATAAATAACATAATAAAATTTATAATAATTTTAACATTCTGTAGGCTGAATTACAAATGTCAGCAAACCCAAGGATGACATTCTGCCTTCTGATCAGAGGGCACACTCGTGCATATGTAGGATAGACAAATTCCACCTCCATCTTTATAACAACTGTCATTCATGAAGTTGGCTCCATTCTCAAAAACACCTCAAAGGCTGATTCAATTGAATAAACTATCTGGACGCTCATTTTGATACTCAAGCTATCTTCTGGGGTCAAGGAGCTGACATGTGTCATCCTAAATGGCCAAATCATAAAACAGTTTATAACATATTGACCACTAAAGATTTTAAAGCTTTCTAATGTTTCAGGAAAGCAGTCCCCATGGTTCACCTTGAGGTGATAAATAGAACTCAGACTGATAAAAGGATATGGGCAATTAATGGCATCCTTTCAGAAGGGGATGTTAAATGATATCAGATACACAATTTTTCCCATGGTTTAATTACACTTGCAAACTGGTTTTAATAAATAAAGGGGTAGATCCTTGGCCATGAGTAATTAGACCATATTGTGAGGTCGAATGAAAAACTGAATTATCATATAATTAAATTTTGAAATAAGTTGTAGAATTGTTTTAACAATATAGAATGCAAAATAAAATAGCCTGTTCTCATGAGCTAGAAGATACCTTTTGGAGGAAGGCTCATGACTAAGGAAGTTGATGACAGTGTTTTGTTCATGAATGACCATCATCACGTGTAGGCAAGGATGTGTTCATTTCACACTGAATTTAGTAATTCTTTCCCTTCTACACACCTAACTCTCTATGCTGTTGATGGCTTTTCATAAGAGAGGGAAATGTAGGTAGGTCAATATAGGATACTGGACTTCTGTGGTGGCACAGTGGTTAAGAATCCGCCTGCCAGTGCAGGGTACAAGGGTTCGAGCGTTGGTCCGGGAAGATCCCACATGCCCCGGAGCAACTAAGCCTGTGCACCACAACTACTGAGCCCGTGTGCCACAGCTACTGAAGCCCGCGTGCCTAGAGCCCGTGCTCCACAACAAGAGAAGCCACCGCAATGAGGAGCCTGCGCACCGCAACGAAGAGTAGCCCCCACTCGCCACAACTAGAGAAAGGCCGTGCACAGCAACAAAGACCCAACGCAGCCATAAATTAATTAATTAATTAATTAATTAATTAATCAATCAATCAATCTAAAAAAATATATAGGATACTTGTGGTGAACTTGACATTTATGTAAGTGGGGGTTCACATCAGAGCCTTCTCTTTTTTTAAAAAAAAAGACCTGGCTACGTTTAAAATAAGATTTAACCTACAAGCCTACAATTGACTCACCATTTGTCAAACACATTTTTAGTGTATAAAGCAAGCACCACAAGTTAATACTCTCCCGATTTTCTACAAACCCAGCAAAAGCTGGCCTCTGACTTTAATTCTTCCCCCTTCCTCCAGTGCCAGGCGGAGAGAAACACCCTGTGGTGGAGACAAATCTGTTGGCTTCACTGTGGGGAAGCATCTCCTCTAGGGGAACCAGCTAGCCTTGTTTGGCCAAGACTTCCCAGTTTTAGAACTAAGAGTTCAGCTTCTAAGAAATCCTCAGTCCCAGGCAAACTGGGATATTGGTCACCCTACTGGACATCCCTCAGTATCACCTGACTTTATGTCTTCTACGTCTCGTCATTTGGGCCAGTGACAAGTTCTCTGGGCCTCAGCTTGCAAGAAGGTACAAAACAGCACCAACCTCATAAGGTTAAGTGAGGACTGGATGAGTTTTTATGTGTAAAGCCATTGTAACACACATGGCCGTATAAGTGAGCACTAAGTGAACAGCATCATTGTTATTAATCAGGAAGGTCATAGAAGAACTAACATTACAACTGAGCCTTAAGGTATGAGTGAAGAGTTAATCAAGAAAAGGTGGTGTAAAGGGGCTTCCCTGGTGGCGCAGTGGTTAAGAATCCACCTGCCAATGCAGGGGACATGGGTTCGAGCCCTGGTCCGGGAAGATCCCACATGGCGTGGAGCAGCTAAGCCCGTGCGCCACAACTACTGAGCCTGCACTCTAGATCCCTCAAGCCACAACTCCTGACGCCCACGTGCCACAACTACTGAAGCCCGTGCGCCTAGAGCCCGTGCTCTGCAACAAGAGAAGCCACTGCAAGGAGGAGCCCGCACACCACAACAAAGAGTAACCCCCGCTCGCCGCAGCTAGAGAAAGCCCGCATGCAGCAACGAAGACCCAATGCAGCCAAAAATAAATTAATTTAAAAAAAGAAAAAGTGATGTAAGGAGGAAAAGATTCAGAAGGTTAGATGAATAAGTAAATACAGTAAATAGGATAAATAAAAATAAAGCCAGATGTTTACTCAAAAGCAAAATACATAAATAATGGAGTAATGCCAACACCAAAGAAATATTTTGCTTTGTCTGATAATTATTTTTAACAGCTAGATTTGCCCTCAAATGCAAGTCCTGTTACCCACACTTTTCTAGGATTTATTTATTACGAACTGCAACCTGACCTTTAATAAAACATTGAACTGACAACAAACCAGGTTTCCCTTACTGAAATAGAAGGTCAAGAGTTGTAGAACATTAAAGCGGGTCCTCGTTTATATCTTGCTTCTTATCTTCTACTTGAGGAAAATAAAATCAAAAGCTGTCAATACAGCCTTTTTCTGTTGAAAAATAAAGGAAAAATTAGCCTAGGATTTTTATCACAGTAAATAAAGCCATGACAACTTCAAATTAGTTGAAGCATCAAAGATACTTTCTTTGTATTAGACGTAAATGTGAACATGAACTTTATGTCATTATGAAATCGCAGTGCCTTTGCCAATATATAAAGTGTTTACATCATTGAAAAACTGATGCAAAATAATTGATTTGAGTTTGGGGCAAGGTTTTTAAACTTTTGATATGGAAACCTTCAAGCATCCACAAAAAATATATATAAAATAAACTCTCATATGCTCATCACTCACATTCAACAAAGAATCAATATTTTGCTATCTTTGTTTCATTTTTTCACACACACACACACACACACACTTTTTTTCTTTTTTCTTTTTTTTTGGGGGGGCGCCACATGGCACGTGGGTTCTTAGTTCCCCGACTAGGGATCTGTACACACACACCCTGCAATGGAAGCGCGGAGTCTTAACCACTGCACCACCAGGGAAGTCCCTTTTTTCTTTTTGTTGGAGCATCTTAAACCAAATGATAGACATCATGTCATTTCACTATAAATACTTCAGTTTGGTCTCTGTCTGATAAGGGCATTATTTGTAACCTAACAACCATGCCATTAGCGCACCTAACAAAATTAACAATTCCTTAATATCTCACAATTAGTCTATATACAAATTTCTCCATTTGTCTCAAAAAATTTTTTGAGTTAATTTGTTTGAATCAGGATTCACAAGGTTCTCTCATTACATTTGATTATGGCTCTTAGGTCTCTATTCTATTACTGAGCTTTCTCCTTTATTTTTTAGTTCTCATGATATGAATTTGTTGGATAAACTTGGTTATTTGTCTTGAAGAATACAGTATGTTTGGGATTTTGATGATTACTTTCTCATGGTATCATTTAAATTATTCCTCTCTTCCCCAGTAGACAGATATTGGGCTCAATTCGTTTCAGGTTCAATTGTTTTCAGTGAGAATAATTCATAGGTAGTGCTGTGATCATCCTGTTGTATCTAGTGATAAGGGAACCAATGTCTGATTGTTGTGAGAATAATCATTGGGTTCTTGAGCTATGAGTCCAATCGATCCATTATGAATTACCAACTTTTCCCCCAGTGGTTTGGTATTTATTGATGGTCATTGGCTACATTCATTATTTCTTTAATGGTTGCCAAAATAATGATTTTCTAATTTTGTTCTGTATTTATTATCTAGAACTGTTCTATGTTTCCTTCATGAACTATTTTTTTTCTTTTTTTCCCTTCCTTCATGAACTATTGTTCACCCTTATGCAATTCATACAGGAAAGTCAAATAAAAGCTTGACTCTGACATGTTATCAATTTTCAGCAAAATGTGCAACCTACAAAAAAAAAAGACAATCATTTTTTGGCTATCATTATCCTTTTGACACAGTCAACCTAATCTTCTATAGCATCCTCTGCCTTCTGGTACAGAGTTTCAAGTTCATCTTTCCCAAGGCTTGCTGTAGACACAGAATCTGTCATTTCTCCAAGGAACCTTGGTTCTTTTTATCAAGGAATTGTATTTTTACAACACAGATGGGGCTTTAAAGGGGTTTATTGCTACTGGATTGTCATTAATTCATGACCTTTTCAATGAGCAGAGGAACCTCCATACTGTTTTCCATAATGGTTATACTAATTTACCTTCCCACCAGCAGTATACTGGTGGGAAGGTAAATTAGTATAAATAATAGTTCCCTTTTCTCCACATCCTCACAAACAGTGAAAATCTTGATTTCTAATGACAGTAATATAATTACATAATTACTGATTAGTAATTACTTATCAAGTATTATTAAGTTAATCACTTTAATTTATTCTTAATTACTTGCTTCATCAAAAATATACCTATACGAATCACAAAACATTAATGTTACCATTTACAATAAGGTCACTAATACAGTTAAGATTTCTTTGTGGTCCTTTCTGTCCTGAGAAGATATCCCACTTAAGACATACAGTCAGTTCACTGTGTTTTAATGTCATTTGAGGTTATTCTTTTTTCTATATGATAATGACATCTTTTTTTTAGATTCCATATATATATGTGTTAGCATACAGTATTTGTTTTTCTCTTTCTGACTTATTTCACTCTGTATGACAGACTCTAGGTCCATCCACATCACTACAAATAACTCACTTTCATTTTTTTTAACATCTTTATTGGAGTATAATTGCTTTACAGTGGTGTGTTAGTTTCTGCTTTATAACAAAGTGAATCAGTTATACATATACATCTGTTCCCATATATCTTCCCTCTTGCGTCTCCCTCCCTCCCACCCTCACTACCCCACCCCCCTAGGTGGTCACAGATCACAGAGCTGATCTCCCTGTGCTATGTGGCTGCTTCCCACTAGCTATCTATTTTACGTTTGGTAGTGTATATATGTCCATGCCACTCTCTCGTTTCTTTTTATAGCTGAGTAATATTCCATTGTATATATGTGCCACATCTTCTTTATCCAATCATCTGTCAGTGGACACAGATTGCTTCCATGTCCTGGCTATTGTAAATAGAGCTGCACTGAACATTGTGGTACTTGACTCTTTTTGAATTATGGTTTTCTCAGGGTATACGCCCAGTAGTGGGATTGCTGGGTCGTATGGTAGTTCTATTTTTAGTTTTTAAAAAAACTTCCATACTGTTCTCCATAGTGGCTGTATCAATTTACATTCCCACCAACAGTGCAAGAGGGTTCCCTTTTCTCCACACCCTCTCCAGCATTTATTGTTTGTAGATTTTTTGATGATGGCCCTTCTGAATGGTATGAGGTGATATCTCATTGGAGTTTTGATTTGCATTTCTCTAGTGATTAGTGATGTTGAGCATCCTTTCATGTGTTTGTTGGCGGTCTGTATATCTTCTTTGGAGAAATGTCTATTTAGGTCTTCTGCCCATTTTTGGATTGGGTTGTTTGTTTTTTGATATTGAGCTGCATGAGCTGCTTGTAAATTTTGGAGATTAATCCTTTGTCAGTTGCTTGGTTTGCAAATATTTTCTCCCATTCTGAGGGTTGTCTTTTCATCTTGTTTATGGTTTCCTTTGCTGTGTAAAAGCTTTTAAGTATCATTAGGCCACATTTGTTTAGTTTTCTTTTTATTTCCATTTCTCTAGGAGGTGGGTCAGAAAGGATCTTGCTGTGATTTATGCCATAGAGAGTTCTGCCTTATGTTTTCCTCTAAGAGTTTGATAGTGTCTGGCCTTACATTTAGGTCTTTAATCCATTTGGAGTTTATTTTTGTGTATGCTGTTAAGGAGTGTTCTAATTTCATTCTTTTACATGTAGCTGTCCAGTTTTCCCAGCACCACTTATTGAAGAGGCTGTCTTTTCTCCATTGTATATTCTTGCCTCCTTTATCAAAGATAAGGTGGCCATATGTGCATGGCTTTATCCCCGGGCTTTCTGTCCTGTTCCATTTATCTATATTTCTGTTTTGTGCCAGTACTATACTGTCTTGATCACTGCAGCTTTGTACTATAGTCTGAACTCAGGGAGCCTGATTCTTCCAGCTTTGTTTTTCTTTCCCAAGATTGCTTTAGCTATTCGGGGTCTTTTGTGTTTCCATACAGATTGTGAAATTTTTTGTTCTAGTTCTGTGAAAAATGCCATTAGTGATTTGATAGGGATTGCACTGAATCTGTAGATTATTTTAGGTAGTATAGCCATTTTCACAATGTTGATTCTTCCAATCCAGGAACATGGTATATCTCTCCATCTTTTTTGTATCATCTTTACTTTCTTTCATCAGTGTCTTATACTTTTCTGCATACAGGTCTTTTGTCTCCTGAGGTAGGTTTATTCCTAGGTATTTTATTCCTTTTGTTGCAGTAGTAAAAGGGAGTGTTACCTTAATTTCTCTTTCAGATTTTTCATCATTAGGGTATAGGAAAGCAAAAGATTTCTGTGAATTAATTTTGTACCCTGCTACTTTACCAAATTCATTGATGAGCTCTAGTAGGTTTCTGGTAGCATCTTTAGGATTCTCTATGTATAGTATCATGTCATCTGCAAACAGTGACAGCTTTACTTCTTCTTTTCCGATTTGAATTCATTTTATTTCTTTTTCTTCTCTGATTTCTGTGGCTAAAACTTCCAAAACTATGTTGAATAATGGTGGTGAGAGTGGACATCCTTGTCTTGTTCCTGATCTTAGTGGAAATGGTTTCAGTTTTTCACCATTGAGGATGATGTTGGCTGTGGGTTTGTCATATATGGCCTTTATTATGTTGAGGTAGGTTCCCTCTATGCCTACTTTCTGCAGGGTTTTTATCATAAATGGGTGTTGAATTTTGTCAAAAGCTTTCTCTGCAACTATTGAGATGATCATATGGTTTTTCTCCTTCAATTTGTTAATATGGTGTATCACATTGATTGATTTGCATATATTGAAGAATCCTTGCATTCCTGGAATAAACCCCACTTGATCATGGTGTATGATCCTTTAAATGTGCTGCTGGATTCTGTTTGCTAGTATTTTGTTGAGGATTTTTGCATCTATGTTCATCAGTGATATTGGCCTGTAGTTTTCTTTCTCTGTGACATCTTTGTCTGGTTTTGGTATCAGAGTGATGGTGGCCTCATAGAATGGGTTTGGGAGTGTTCCTCCCTCTGCTATATTTTGGAAGAGTTTGAGAAGGATAGGTGTTAGCTCTTCTCTAAATGTTTGATAGAATTTGCCTATGAAGCCATCTGGTCCTGGGCTTTTGTTTGTTGGAAGATTTTTTATCACAGTTTCAATTTCAGTGCTTGTGATTGGTCTCTTCATATTTCCTATTTCTTCCTGGTTCAGTCTCGGAAGGTTGTGCATTTCTCAGAATTTGTCCATTGCTTCCAGGTTGTCCATTTTATTGGCATAGAGTTGCTTGTAGTAATCTCTCATGATCCTTTGTATTTCTGCAGTGTCAGTTGTTACTTCTGCTTTTTCATTTCTAATTTTATTCATATGAGTCTTCTCCCTTTTTTTCCTGTTGAGTTTGGCTAATGGTTTATCAATTTTGTTTATCTTCTCGAAGAACCAGCTTTTAGTTTTATTGATCTTTGCTATCGTTTCTTTCATTTCTTTTTCATTTATTTCTCTGATCTTTATGATTTCTTTCCTTCTGCTAACTTTGGGATTTTTTTGTTCTTCTTTCTCTAATTGCTTTAGGTGTAAGGTTAGGTTGTTTATTTGAGACGTTTCTTGTTTCTTAAGGTAAGATTGTATTGCTATCAACTTCCCTCTTAGAACTGCTTTTGCTGCATGCCATAGATTTGGGGTCATTGTGTTTTCATTGTCATTTGTTTCTAGGTATTTTTTGATTTCCTCCTTGATTCCTTCCGTGATCTCTTGGTTATTTAGTAGTGTATTGTTTACCATCCATGTGTTTGTATTTTTTACAGATTTTTTCCTATAATTGCTATCTAGTCTCATAGCATTGTGGTCGGAAAAGATAATTGATATGGCTTCAGTTTTCTTAAATTTACCAAGGTTTGATTTGTGACCCATGATATGATCTCTCCTGGAAAATGTTCCATGAGCACTTGAGAAGAAAGTGTATTCTGTTGTTTTTGGATGGAATGTCCTATAAATATCAATTATGTCCATCTTGTTTAATGTATCATATAAAGCTTGTGTTTCCTTATTTATTTTCATTTTGGATGATCTGTCCATTGGTGTAAGTGGGGTGTTAAAGTCCCCTACTATGATAGTGTTCCTGTCATTTTCCACTTTTATGGCTGTTAGTATTTGCCTTATGTATTGAGGTGCTCCTATGTTGGGTGCATTAATATTTACAGTTGTTATATCTCCTTCTTGGATTGATACATTGATTATTATGTAGTGTCCTTCTTTGTCTCTTTAATAGTCTTTATTTTAAAGTCTATTTTGTCTGATAGAATTGCTACTCCAGCTTTCTTGTGATTTCCATTTGCATGGAATATCTTTTTCCATCCCCTCACTTTCAGTCTGTATGTGTCCCTAGGTCTGAAGTGGGTCTCTTGTAGACAGCATATATATGGGTCTTGTTTTTGTATCCATTCAGCCAATCTATGTCTTTTGGTTGCAGCATTTAATCCATTTAAATTTAAGGTAATTATCGATATGTATGTCCCTATTACCATCTCTTACTTGTTTTGGGTTTGTTATTGTAGGTCTTTTCCTTCTCTTGTGTTTCCTGCCTAGAGAAGTTCCTTTAGCATTTGTTGTAAAGCTGGTTTGGTGGTGCTGAATTCTCTTAGCTTTTGCTTGTCTGTAAAGCTTTTAATTTCTCTGTCAAATCTGAGTGAGATCCTTGCTGGGTAGAGTAATATTGGTTGTAGGTTTTCCCCTTTCATCACTTTAAATATGTCCTGCCACTCCCTTCTGACTTGCAGAATTTCTGCTGAAAGATCAGCTGTTAACCTTATGGGGATTCCCTTGTATGTTATTTGTTGTTTTTCCCTTGCTGCTTTTAATACTTTTTCTTTGTATTTAATTTTTGATAGTTTGATTAATATGTGTCTTGGCATGTTTCTCCTTGGATTTATCCTGTATAGGATTCTCTGCATTTCCTGTACTTGACTGACTATTTCCTTTCCCATATTAAGGGAGTTTTCAACTATAATCTCTTCAAATATTTTCTCAGTCCCTTTCTTTTTCTCTTCTTCTGGGACCCCTACAATGTGAATGTTGGTGCGTTTAATGTTGTCCCAGAAGTCTCTGAGACTGTCCTCAATTCTTTTCATCCTTTTTTCTTTATTCTGCTCTGTGGTAGTTTTTTCCACTATTTTATCTTCCAGGTCACTTATCCGTTCTTCTGCCTCAGTTATTCTGCTCTTGATTCCTTCTAGGGAATTTTTATTTTCATTTATTGTGTTGTTCATCACTGTTTGTATACTCTTTAGTTCTTCTAGGTCCATATTAAACATTTCTTGTATTTTCTCCATTCTATTTCCAAGATTTTGGATCGTCTTTACTATCATTACTCTGATGTCTTTTTCAGGTAGACTGCCTATTTCCTCTTCACTTGTTTGGTCTGGTGGGTTTTTACCTTGCTCCTTCATCTTCTGTGTGTTTCTCTGTCTTCTCATTTTGCTTAACTTACTGTGTTTGGGGTCTCCTTTTCGCTGGCTGCAAGTTCATAGTTCCAGTTGTTTTTGGTGTCTGCCCCCGGTGCCTAAGGTTTGTCCAGTGGGTTGTGTAGGCTTCCTGATGGTGGGGACTGGTGCCTGTGTTCTGGTGGATGAGGCTGGATCTTGTCTTTCTGATGGGCAGGACCGCGTCCGGTGGTGTGTTTTTGGGTGCCTGGGACCTTATTATGATTTTAGGCAACCTCTCTGCTAATGGGTGGTGTTGTGTTCCTGTCTTGGTAGTTGTTTGGCTTAGGGTATCCAGCACTGTAGCTTTCTGGTCATTGACTGGAGCTGGGTCTTAGCGCTGAGATGGAGATCTCTGCGAGAGCTTTTGCCATTTGATATTATGTGGAGCTGGGAGGTCTCTGTTGGACCAATGTCCTGAACTCAGCTCTCCCACCTCAGAGGCCCAGGCCCGACACCTGGCTGGTGCACCAAGACCCTGTCAGCCACATGGCTCAGAAGAAAAGGGAGAGAAAAAGAAAGAACGAAAGAAAAAAATAATATAAAATAATGTTATTAAAATAAAAAATAAAACAAATTATTTAAAATAAATTTAAAAGTAATTTTAAAAAAAAGAAAGAAGAGAGCAACCAAACCAAAAAAACAAACCCACCAATTATAACAAGCGCTAAAAACTATACTAAAAAAAAAAGAAATGGACAGACAGAACCCTAGGACAAATGGTAAATACAAAGCTATACAGACAAACTCATACAAAGAAGCATACGCATACACACTCACAAAAAGAGAAAAAGGAAATATATATATATATATATATATATATCTCCCTATCCTATACATTAAAAAAAAAAGGAAGAGAGCAACCAAATCAATAAACAAATCTACCAATGATAATAAACTCTAAATACTAAACTTAGATAAACAGAAAACAGAAAAAAATCAGCTGCAGAAAGCAAACTCCAAGTCTACAGTTGCTCCCAAAGTCCACCGCCTCAGTTTTGGGATGATTCGTTGTCTATTCTGGTATTCCACGGTTGCACGTACATCAAGTTGATTGTGGAGATTTAATCAGCTGCTCCTGAGGCTGCTGGGAGAGATTTCCCTTTCTCTCCTTTGTTCGCACAGCTCCCGGGGTTCAGCTTTGGTTTTGGCCCCGCCTCTGCATGTCGGTCACCCTCTGGCATCTGTTCCCCACCCAGACAGGACGGGGTTAAAGGAGCAGCTGATTCGGGGGCTCTGGCTCACTCAGGCCAGGGGAGGGAGGGGTACGGAATGCAGGGCGAACCTGGGGTGGCAGAGGCCAGCGTGACGTTGCAACAGCCTGAGGTGCGCCGTGTGTTCTCCCGGGGAAGTTGTCCCTGGTTCACGGGACCCAGGCAGTGGCGGGCTGCACAGGCTCCTGGGAGGAGAGGTGTGGATCGTGATCTGTGCTTGCACACAGGCTTCTTGGTGGCGGCAGCAGCAGCCTTAGCGTCTCATGCCCGTCTCTGGTGTCCGCGATGATAGCCACAGCTGGCACCCGTCTCTGGAGCTCATTTAGGCAGTGGTCTGCATCCCCTCTCCTCACGCACCCCGAAACAATGGTCTCTTGCCTCTTAGGCAGCTCCAGACTTTTTCCCGGACTCCCTCCCAGCTAGCTGTGGCGCACTAGCCCCCTTCAGCCTGTGTTCACGCAGCCAACCCCAGTCGTCTCCCTGGGATCTGACCTCTGAAGCCAGAGCCTCAGCTCCCAGCCCCCATCCACCCCCGTGGGTGAGCAGACAAGCCCCTCAGGCTGGTGAGTGCTGGTTGGCACCGATCCTCTGTGCGGGAATCTCTCCGCTTTGCCCTCCACACCCCTGTTGCTGTGCTCTCCTCCGCGGCTCCGACGCTTCCCCCCACCCCGCCACCTGCAGTCTCCACCAGTGAAGGGGCTTCCTAGTGTGTGGAAACTTTTCCTCCTTCTCAGCTCCCTCTCAGAGGTGCAGGTCCCATCCCTATTCTTTTGTCTCTGTTTATTCTTGTTTCTTTTGCCCTACCCAGGTACGTGGGGAGTTTCTTGCCTTTTGGGAGGTCTGAGGTCTTTTGCCAGCGTTCAGTAGGTGTTCTGTAGGAGCTGTTCCACGTGTAGATGTATTTCTGATGTATTTGTGGGGAGGAAGGTGATCTCCACGTCTTACTTCTCTGTCATCTTGAATGCCTCCTAATGACATCATCTTGATATATAAGTAGGTTTATTTGTTTCAATTTCTTTTCAATTAGTTTCTTTTTTCTTAATTTTGTTTTGTAATTATGGGAAACATTACATGGTTCAAAAACAAACTGAATAACAATGTACATTCACATAATTCTTCCTTTACTTCTCTCTTCTCCATCCTCTTTCCTCCCTCCCCCTGTTGGGAACCATTTTCAAAATTTAGTTTATTTTTCTTTTTAAAATGTAAGTAAATGTGGATATACATATTCATATCCCCACCTTTATTGCATAAAAGTTAGGATTCTATCATCCTCTTCCGTACCTTGCATTTTTTTGTTTAACAAATTAGCCTGGAGATTATTCTCTTCAGTATATAGAGTGTGTCCTCATTCCTTATCACAGCTGCATAGTATTCCATTGTGTGGACTTACCCTTGTGTATTCAGTTGGTCTTCTGTTGATGGGCATTTGGGTTGTTTTTAGCCTTTTGCTTTTAAAATAATGCTGCAATAATTAGCCACCTGCATGTATCATTTTGAATTTTTTGTATGAGACCATTGAAATGCATGAATTAACCAACTTCAAGCCCATCTAACACATTGTATATATTCCTTGTTTGATAAGATGACCCCTCACCAAAAAACTGATGCAAAGAGTTCATTCCATAATTAGGATGATGTTTGTGGTTCATCATAAAAAATCATAATTGTGTTTGTTAATTTCACAGTTACACAAACATACACTCATGGTAGTGAATGTACACACAGCACTGTAATGATGGTGAATATAAGTGGTCACTGGATGTTCCTTTTTCTTTAGCTCTAAAGCTGAAGGTTGGTGTCATGCCACCAACTGCCTTAATAGATTGAGTCTAAGCATGAGCTTCATAGCAACCCTATTTGGACCATTGTATAGAGCCAGCATTTGTTTGTTTGTTTTTCTTACCATGATGTCCCACATGACAGCAGAGGTGATCCCAGGGTATAAAACTCTTCATCAAAATGACAGTAATGTCCTTAAATGGCAGGCAAACCACCAGAAACTGGGAAGAGGCAAAGAATTGTCCCTACCGTTTTCAGAGGAAGGATGGCCCTGCTGGTATCTTGAGTCAGGTTTCTAGACTCTAGAGCTGTGAGGAAATAGATTTCTGTTGTTTTAAGCCTAAATAAATAATGACAGTAGTATCCTTGACAGTTGAGGAAGAGGAGGTTATGTCATTGTAAAGTGGATACAGTGTGACCCTGAGTTCATGAGCCCGGGTGCAAATCTTCGCTCTACCACTTAGGAGCTCTTAAATCTTGGGTAGAAGAGGATGTGAAAGCCACAGATATTCTTAGAAGGGTATGACCCTCATACCTGACTTGGCATACCTCAGATCTACTACCACTGGAGCTCTCTTTGCATGCTGCCCAGGCTTGGTGGAATACCTGGACTTCCCCTAAGTATATTCAAAGGGCGTGTATGATAGGTACATGGTGAGGAGTGAAGAGAAGTTTGGTCCTTACTGTTTTCAAATGTAGTAGCTCCTAGAAAAACCAGCTGAAACTATGTCTGCTTCAAAGTAGACATAGATTAAAGGTCACTAAGAATCCCAATGCCCCCCCTCACATCATCTGTGAACTTCCTGTATTTCTCAGGGTAGATCATATAAGCTTTATATTCCCTGAGGAGACACCACACTTACCCAGGGCTTTGAAAATCTCACAACATTTATTTGCAAAAAGAACATCCCAGATATTACGCTCTCATTTTGCTACAAACCATAGGTATAGATATAACCTAGGGTACTAGTAATTTTGGAAGAAAGATACAGAAGTTACTGGAGGACAAATGATCCAGAATCTAGATTCAGCTATTAGAGAAGGATGAGTTTATGTGATAAACAAGTCGCTTTGGCCTTTTTTTTTTTTTTCCGTCAGTTGGATCAAGGTGCACCATCTCAAAAACCAGTTGCCAAGCAACAGATAAAGTTTCCATTGGACCGTGAAAGATCCAGCTTAGTAAATCTTTTAGCTAAAACCTCTTCCTTTGGAAATGACGCTCCCCAACATTCCCCAGGTATATAACCTGTAAGGGAGAAGATTTTTAGGTCCACATTTTCTTGTCTGAAGTAAAATTCCCATTGGATACTGATATGATGTTAGGGTTGACATTTCATTAGCCTTTAAAATGAACTCAGAGCAGAGACCCAGCAGGACGGTAGGTGGGCTGCTTTCCCAGGTGTTTTCCATGGGTCAGGTTCTGGTGGAAGAGGAGACTCTAGAGGTAAGTCAGGATCAAAAGTAGCCTATGGATTAGTCAAGACAAAGGTCACCAGATTGGAATCCCAGCTCAGTTACTTACCAGCTCTGGACCTTAAGCAAGACTTTTTAATCTCTCTGAGTCTCAGATATCTCATCCATAAAATAGCAATATTAATAACAGAATGTGCCCTACAAGGTCGTTGAAAGAAACGAATGAGAAAATGCACATAAAGTGCTTAGTAGGATGCCCAGAATACAAAAAACAGTCAACACAGGTTCATAGGTATTATTTTTACACTCCAGGCACTTTCCTCTCTTCCTTATCCTGGCCCATTGCTTCTAGCCTATGAGCTGCCTCCTTCTGAAGTCCATATTCAGGTCATTGCACATCTGCCTTTGCTCAATGTTTGATCAAATGGTTAGTGTAGAAGAAAGAGCAAACCGTTTGGCATCATGAGACCTGGGTTCAAATCTCAGCTTCACCTCATAGTCACCCTATGACCTTGGAAAGGGATGGAGCTAAACGCATGCAGATGGGGCACTAACCATCAAGGCTGTGAATGGACCACAGAAGCCCATGTGGATACCAAAGAGGGATACAGGGAGGAGTTGCTGTGGCTCTGAACCTGTATAGTAACAGTCAGATGGGCCAGGGCCCCGGCATCTTGCTCAGATCCTTATCGGTTTAACAGTGGCCACGGGCATCTCTGTATTAATGGAAGTCTTTCAGCAGCAGCCAGATCCATACCCTTGGTAGTAAGGCATCCATCTTCCCTGCCACTAATCTCTTTATTTAGCCAAACTTACTTCCTCTGCTCATAGTTGGAAGGAGAGAAGTGTGCTTATACTTAATTATTTACTTATTTACATTTAGGGCAAAGTACTTCATTCATCATATCAGAACACACTTTTTACTAGCTCTGTCATTAAATTATATAAGTTCTTGGGAAAGCTCTTTGGCTCTCAGTTTCCTCATCTTTAAAACAGGCATCTTGAATGGATAGAGAAGATGTGGTACATATATACAATGGAATACTCCTCAGCCATAAAAAAGAACGAAATAATGCCATTTGCAGCAACATGGATGGACCTAGAGATTATCATACTAAGTGAAGTAAGTCAGAAAGAGAAAGACAAATACCATATGATATCACTTGTATTTGGAATCTAAAATATGGCACAAATGAACCTATCTACAAAACAGAAACAGACTCATAGACATATAGAACAGATTTATGGTTGCCAAGGGGGAGTGGGGGAGGGAGAGGGATGGACTGGGAGTTTGGGGTTGGTAGAGGCAAACTATTACATTTAGAATGGATAAACAAGGTCCTACTGTAGAGCACAGGGAACTATATTCAATATCCTGTGATAAACCATAATGGAAAAGAATATTAAAAAACAATGTATATATGTGTAAAAAAAGAAATACAACAGATTTTTTTCATTAAATAAATAAATGAATAAATAAATAAAACAGGCATCTTCACATTACCCTATTGCTTCTTGCAGTTGCTACCTCCATAATACCCTAGAGTACCCTTGCTATGCTTTCAGTTACCTGGTTAATAACCTTATGCAATTAGTGATTTTCTATGTGATGAGCAATTGCAGTAGCAAGTTAAAGTAAGTTACTAGATTCTAAAGTATGCTACAAGTCTTAGACATTTTCTGCAATAATCCTTGATTGACTTCTCTGTCCCTCTCCACTCTGCATATGCTACACATAACTCCTTTTCCTCCACCACCTGCACCTCCTACCCTGGACTCCATAGTTCAGACATCAGAGTTCTCGAAAACCTGGTTCCAGTCTTACTGTCAAATCTTATAACCCATTGAGAGGGACATCTAGAAAAGCTGCAAGATATTTGTTACTCTTCATCAGTGAGCTAGCTCAATCAGATTACCACCTGGTTGAGTGAAAGGAACACAGGGTTAGAGACTAATCTCATTTGCTTTTTACCAGCTGTAGGGTCTTGTGCAAATATGGCAGGCAGACTCTAAGATGGCCCCACAGATCCCCTTTGCTCGTATTCACACTCTTGTGTAATTCCCTCCTCTTGAGTGTGGGGTGAACATAGTGACTTGCTGCTAACAAGTTGGATGTAACAGACTTGATGGGATGACACTTACATGATCAGGTAATAAGAGATTGTGGCTTCTCTCTTGCTATTCGATTCTCTCAGCTTGCATGTGTGTAAGCAAGCTGCCGCATTGGAGAGGCCCATGTGTCAAGGAATTGAGGGCAGCTTCTCCAAACAGCCAGGAACTGAGGCCCTCAATCCAATAACCCATGAGGAAGTGAATCCACCCAAATCCTTCCCTAGCTGAGTCTTAGGATGATTACAGCCCAGCCAATGCCTTAATTGCAGCCTGTGAGAGACCCAGAAGTAGCGGACCTAGTTAAGCTTCACCCAGATTCCTGATTCACAGGAAGTGAACTGAGGTCATAAATGTGTATTAAGTCACTAAATATTGGGTAAACTCTTTATTACACAGCAATACATAACTAATAAAGCAAGTGAGTTCACTTCTCTGCATCTTAGTCTCCCCATCTGTAAACTAGGTTCAAAAAATGCCATTCTTACAGAGTGGTTGTGAGGATTCATGAGAAAATGTTCATTAAAGTTCTCCAAACATATTAGAGTCTCCATATAAACTAATTTATTCCCTCTGCCTCCATCCCCTAAAGCTTAGTTAAGATTCAATGCGTTGAGAACGTGAATGTTTTGATTAGTGTGAAAAAAAAGGGGAAGGAAAGAATTCTGAATCAGAGCACTGTGGGAAACAGGAAAAGTCTAGCTCTTGTTACTCCACAAAATAAAGAGAACTTAGAAGAGCAGAAGGATTCAGCAGGTCAGGAAACAAGGTCTTGCTCTTCCACTTTCCTCCTGTTCCACACACTTACCAGTTGCTAGAATTATGCCATATTCTATACACAGTATGGGTTTAAGGTACTTCTGTGTCTGGTTTGACACATAACCATCAATTACAGTATTATTGCCCTGTAACAAGTGGTCTGAGTTCCAAAAGCCGACTTACTGTTAAAACGTGTTTTTAAATAAAAACTTTAGCTTTGTCACTCTTTCCAAAGGTAGGGGTTTGAATTAGTCAATGAAGAAAGATCTTTGGAAAATACTGAAACCAAAATAGAAAATGGAACTAGAGAACAGTCAAGTAACTAGAGTGAATTTCCATGTGGGAAAAGCCAAAGCTATGAGTACAGGAAATCTGAGAAGGGGAGGGTAGATGAAGAAACATAAGGTCATTGGAATAAAGGAGGTTGAAGGAAAGGAAGAGAAGAGAGAAAGTCAGCTGCGTAGGCAGTTCTCAGAATGAAAATCATACAGGGCCCTTCCTGTTTTGGAATAAGGATCGTAGAACTTACTTTCTCAGGAGTAACGGTAAAATGGGTAAGATTAGCGAGAAATAGAGGATGTAGCTATTTAAGCCTCAGTCATTACCATCCGTAGGCTGGGGACAGAGGTGTTGGGGGGTTGCTGTGGAAGTGGGAGGGGATTGGCCTTCCCTACGTCATCTTCAAACCACGCGTTGATCTGTCCAGTACAAGAGAAACTCGAGCTCTGCCTTTAGGCTGTTGGTTATTACACAATGTAATAGCTTTTTAGCAGACCTCAGTTCTCTCGAGAGTTCTACTGTGAGGGCTGAGGTCAGTTGCCAAGGATAAGCCTGTTTCTTTTGAGGGTTGGAAAGCTGTCATCTTTATGCTTCAGTTATTCCCTGAGACTCACTTTCTCACACTTTCATCCTTATCTTGTAAAATGGAAAGAAAGAAATTTGGATCCAATCCACCACTTCTCTTGCTTACTCCTTACTAGAGTTTTCACTGACAGTTTTGATAAATTCAAAATGATGCAGAAGTAAGGTATTCCTTGTAGCCTAAATGCTAGTTACATTTATAATGTCATGTTTCTAAACATACATAGGAAATATCACTTTCCTTAAAATATAAAATCTTGATTTAAGCAGGCTGGCTTAAAACCTTTATTACTCTGGGGCTTCCCTGGTGGCGCAGTGGTTGAGAGTCCACCTGCCGATGCAGGGGACACAGGTTAGTGCCCCGGTCCAGGAGGATCCCACATGCTGCGGAGCGGCTGGGCCCGTAAGCCATGGCCGCTGAGCCTGTGCGTCTGGAGCCTGTGCTCCACAACGGGAGAGCCCACAACAGTGAGAGGCCCGCGTACCGCAAAAAAAACAACAACAACAACAACAACAACAAAACTTTATTACTCTGGAAAGGAGGTAAATCAAGAATTTGTTCACCTACCCATAAGCAGAATAGTTGGCATTAAGAAGAGAGGGGCGGGACTTCCCTGGTGGCGCAGTGGTTAAGAATCCACCTGCCAATGCAGGGGACACGGGTTCGAATCCTGGTTCAGGAAGATCCCACATGCTGTGGAGCAACTAAGCCCCTGCGCCACAACTACTGAGCCTGCGCTCTGGACTCCGTGAGCCACAGCTACTGAGCCCATGTGCCACAACTACTGAAGCCTGCACACCTAGAGCCCGTGCTCTGCAACAAGAGAAGCCACCGCAGTGAGAAGCCTGTGCACCGCAACGAAGTGTAGCCCCCACTTGTCGCAACTAGAGAAAGCCCACATGCAACAAAGACCCAATGCAGCCAAAAATAAATAAATATAAATAAATAAATTTTTTAAAAAAGGAGGGGCTTCTACAAAAAGGAAGTGCAGTGTTCATTAATGATGCTCATGTGCCCCCCTCCCCTCAACAAGTTTTTTCCACTCAGATCCTTCATTTCTATATTAAATAGCATCAGTTGTGGCAGTGAGCAAGGTTGAGGGCCCAATATATCATTAATACAGAACAGAAGTTGGCAAACTACAGCCCACTAGATTTGACCACAGAGAGGTCATTGGTGACCTTGGCTAAAGAGCAGTGTCAGTGGGATGGAGAAATGGGTAGAACCAAGCATCGGGGGACAAGGGCTTGCACAAACACTACTGGGGAAGGAAGAGAAAGATAGTGCTGTGTCATATAGCTTTTCAAAGTCTCCTTTTTCTCAACTGAAAATGAGGATAACAGATAACCTCACCCCTCTAGGTTGATAATTAATGAGATAATAAATGTAAATGTGATTAGCAGACCCTTAGTAAGATACTTAATATATTATCCCTTCAATTATTCCTCCTCTACCATTACCTCTCGCCTTTCTTTCTGGAACTCTATTAGATATATGTTGGAATTTTTCCTGTTATCATTCATGTGCCTTAATCTTTTCAAGTTTTTGAACTCCTTATCACTCTATATTTAGTGCTATTTTTTCTAATCTGCCTTCCAGTTCACTATTTTCTTCTTCATCTGGGCCAAATCTGCTATTTAAAAGTTTCAATGTTTTTCTTTAATGCAACAATAGTACTTCTTATTTCTTAACATTCCATTGAGTTTTTTTTTAACATCTTTATTGGAGTATAATTGCTTTACAATGGTGTGCTAGTTTCTGCTTTATAACAAAGTGAATCAGCTATACGTATACATATGTCCCCATATCGCCTCCCTCTTGCATCTCCCCCCATCCTCCCTATCCCACCTGCATTCTTATTCAAGGGCATGAGCTTTTTTTTTTTTTATCTTGTTTATTCTTTTGAGTTTAGTTTTTATTCCTCCTTTTCCCTCTAAATTATTTTTAAATACACTTTTAAAAAATAGGCTCTTCAGCTGGATTCTTTATCTCAAGTTCTATGGTTGTGAATTCTTCTGTGCTTTTTGTCTTTTGACTGTTCCTCAAAGTGAGTCATTTCTTCATGTGGTTTGCGGATTTTTACTGTGAGATCATCTTCAGGATTTCCCCCACTCTGATAAGTATCACAGCCACATTAAATTGTGGAAGTGTTACAACAGAACAATTTTAAATTGTTTCTATTAAATCACTCAAGGAGTTTCATCAATTCTTGATCAATTTTTATGTCAATTTCACAGCTTGGAGAAATCCTGCACTGAGTGAGTAGTGTAAATTTAGAATCCACACCCAGGCATAATGTTGGCCTGAGGCTTCAGTTTCATGCAAGAATGTTTTTTCATCTTGCCCCCTAATAAAGGCAAGAAAAGCAAGCTTCCTTGTGCATATCTGGAACAATGGGCAGAGTGTTTCTAGCTCCTCCTTTACGAAGGGACTACACTTCCATGTCCAGGACTTATGTAGAGGTCTTAGTTCCAGCATCTCCCCTCTGCATTGTGTGGGCCTAGGATTATATAATCTGTTATTATGTGGGCATTAACATCTCAGGCCCTGCTATGGTTATCTGCTGCTGTGTAACAAACTCCTCTGAAACTTAGTGGCTTAAAACAAAACAACCAGTTATTATCTCTCATGAGTCTATAGGTTGAGCTCAGCTGGGCAATTTTTCTACTCCATGAGGTTATCAGCTGAGCTCCAGTCATCTGGAGGATTTCCTGGAGATGAAACATTCAAGTTGGCTCGCTGATATGACTTGCAAGTTGATGCTAGCTGGTGGCCGGGGGCTCAGCTGGGGCTTTTGGATAGGATACATTGGTATTCCTCCATATGACCACTCAGTGAGGCTTGCTTGAGCTTCACACAGCAAAGCACCTGAATTCCAAGAGGAGAAGGTTGAAGCTGTAGATTTCTTCAGTCATGGCCTTGAATATTACACAGCATTGTTTCTGTCTCATTTTATTGGTCAAAGCAATTAATAGGCCAGCCTAGGTACAAATGGAATTTTTTCTTGATAGAAAGGGTGGCAAAGAATTTGTGGCCATCTTTAATTCACCTCTTATGCTATCCCACTAGGGCCTATATCTGATCCATTTCCCTCAAACCCCTCTGATCTTCCACTCATAAAATTCCCCTATGAATTTACATTCCTTCTTTGTTTTTGGCAACTGAAGATTATTCTTGTTTTTCCTTTTGAACTCAACTGAGTACTTAATTTTTTTTTTCATTTTAATGTAGTCCTCATTTCTGAATTTTTAGTTGGAGGGTAGTCTTGTCAGCTATCCTGCCAGAACTTCCTATTTCTTTTGTGTACTCCAACATTTAGGACACTAAGATATGTTTGTTAAACAAAACCAACTCGCAGTTATTATTTTTCATAAGGTAACAAGATTTTTCTGCTATGCCAGTTAGGAATTTCTGCCACAGAGAAGAAAGATATAACATTTGTACGTGTGCCCTGTGGCATCACAGGTACACAATTTGCTTGATCTCTCTCTCTCTCTCTTCTATCTAGAAAATATTGCTCCTAAGTTGTTCATTGCCTACTAGCAATAGAAAGGCTCTCTCCAACAATGGTGCAGCAATTTGTCTCTCATTATTAGAATTAGTTATTAGAATTCGGTCAAAAAGAATCTCATTTGAGCCTAGTGGTCATGCAGAATCAAAAATCACCAGAGAAAACCAATACAGTGATTTCAGCCTTATAGCTGCTGAGTGATAAAGCCGTGAAATGGAACCAAGAATTCATCCTGTTTCTGTTCCCATCCAAATTCTCATGTTTCCTTTAACTGCTAAGACTTCCAAAAAGATGCATTTGGGTATGGAGTATTGCTTTGGCCCTCCTTTTAATTCCAGGCTTGTACACATGTCCATTTACTATGGTTCGTTTCATTTCTAAATGAAATGAAATTTGCATTTATATAGCCCCTAACATACCACATGGGATACTAAAAAACCCTTCACAGCAGAAACAATTCACAAGCTTAGAATTGAAGCTCCTGCAGCAGGCAGATCCATCTTCAAAGTGTTAGACCACCTAATGCTACTTGCTCTGAGTGCTCAGCGGGTTAGGAATAAGGCAGGGATGCAAACTTTTATTTCCTTTTTACCAGCTTTATTAATAAAGATATAGTTGACATATAACATATGTAAGTTTAAGGCATACAACATGATGGTTCAATACACGTATACATTGCAAAATGATTACAGTAAGGTTAGTTAACGTCTCCATCCTCAATACTTACCACTTTTTATGGTGAAAACATTTAAGATCTACTCTTAGTAACTTTCAAGTATATAATACAGTACTGATAACTATAGTCACCGTGCTGTACGTTAGATCTCCGGAACTTATTCATCTTATAACTGGAAGTTGTTCCACAAATATACGGAATCTAAAAAAGTCAAAATTATAGAAACAGAGAATAGATTGTTGGTTATCAGGGGCTAGAGGAGTGGGGAATATGAGGAGGTATTGGCCAAAGAGTACAAACTTCCATTTTATATATATTATATAATATGATATTACCAAATAGCCAAAATGTGTGTTTTTTTTTTTTTTTTTTCCCGTATGCAGGCCTCTCACTGTTGTGGCCTCTCCCATTGCAGAGCACAGGCTCCGGACGTGCAGGCTCAGCGGCCATGGCTCACGGGCCCAGCCACTCCGCAGCCTGTGGGATCCTTCTGGACCAGGGCACTAACCCGTGTCCCCTGCACCGGCAGGCAGACTCTCAACCACTGTGCCACCAGGGAAGCCTGGCCAAAATGTTTTAAAAAAAGAAAGATGTGATAATAAGAAACCTGCTTCCCTAGGTGTTGATAGCAAATGATACAATGTGTATAGAAGGGCTTTAATAATAGTAAAAAGATACACGTGTATATATTTAATTATTAATGTTGGTGGCAGATTCAGAATTAGAATCAAGGTCTCTGGGGACTTCCCTGGTGGTCCAGTGGTAAAGAGTCCACCTTCCAATGCAGGGGACACAGGTTTAATCCCTGGTTGGGGAACTAAGATCCCACATGATGCAGGGCAACTAAACCCGTGTGCCACAACTACTGAGCCCGTGCACCTCAGCTAGAGAACCCACGTGCCACAAACTACAGAGCCCACACACTCTGGAGCCCACGCGCCACAACTGGAGAGAGAAAACCTATACACCACAGCTAGAGAGAAGCCCACACGCTGCAACTAAGACCCAACACAGCCAAAAACAATAAATAAATAAATTAATTAATTAATTTTAAAAAGAAAAATAAAGTTCTCTGACTTAATCTGGTGCACTTTTCACTTTGCCTCACTATCTCTGTTTTGCATACTGATGATGTATACAAACAAGGAAATAAAACCATATAAAGAATGGATACTTCAGTGTAACTTGCATTTATTTGACAGGTTGTTGGATTGATCTGGGTTATCTCAGAAAATGGTCATTCCATTAGGTTTATACACATAATCTGGAGTTCTCCCATAACTTGAAACAGTGATTTGTCTTCAGTTACATTAAAATAAAACTAACATTAAAGCTTACCTCAATTACCAGAATACATAGTTAATGTAGATCTCAGAGATTGAATGACACCTTTCTGACTCCAGCACATAAGTTACCACATAAGATCTGATCTTAGTATTTTACTTATATGGGTAGTTTGACATAAAAGTAGGGTGAACTTTTTTTTTTTTTTTTTTTTTGCGGTACGTGGACCTCTCACTGTTGTGGCCTCTCCCGTTGTGGAGCACAGGCTCCAGCCGTGCAGGCTCAGCGGCCATGGCTCACGGGCCTAGCCGCTCCGCGGCATGTGGGATCTTCCCAGACCGGGGCACGAACCCGGGTCCCCTGTGTCAGCAAGCAGACTCTCAACCACTGAGCCACCAGGGAAGCCCCTGTGAACATATTTTTTTTCAGTTATCTGAATTTCCTAATTTTTGATACTAAATTATATATATATATACACACACATATATATGTTATACATGTACGTAATATACATACATACATACATACATACCCGTACATAAATTCTGGCACCATTCTACTACCAGCATTCTGTCACCATTCAACAACCACTTTCCATGCCCACTGATCTGCTTTCTAACTACCTCCAGAGAAATCCCTAATTAACCTAAGAAGTAGTTTTTTATAACATGAATATTTGGAAATTACTCAGGGAGCACCACATAACACATCTTTAAACCCACCAATTTATTGGGATGAAAAACAAAGAAACTTTAAAAATAGAGCTTCATTGTGGTATATACGCAATGGAATACTACTCAGCCATAAAAAAGAATGAAATCTTGCTGTTTGCAACAACATGGATGGACCTTGAGGGTATTGTGCTAAGTGAAGTATGTCAAGAACAAAATAAATGAAGAAACCAAACCAAGCAAAAACAAACATGTAAATAGATACAGAGAACAGGGTAGTGGTTACCAGAGAGGAAGGGGGGGCGTGAAATGGGTAAAGGGAATCAACTGTGTGGTGATGGGTGGAAACTAAAGTTTTTGGTGGTGAGCACACTGTAGGGTGTACAGAAGTAGAAATATAATGTTGTATACATGAAACTTATATAATGTTATAAGTTAATGTTATCTCGATAATTTTTTTTAAAAATAGAGCTTCAGTTCACCCAGAATTCAAGGACTTTTCAAACCATGAGATTATGAACTCCAATTTTTAAAATTAATTAATTAATTAATTTTGGGGGGCACTGTGTTGGATCTTCGCTGCTGCCAGTGGGCTTTCTCTAGTTGCAGCGAGCCGGGACTACTCTTCATTGCATTGCATGGGCTTCTCATTGCAGTGGCTTCTCTTGTTGCAGAGCATGGGCTCTGGGCAGGTGGGCTTCAGTAGTTGTGGCGCATGGGCTCAGTAGTTGTGGCACATGGGCTTAGTTGCTCCGCGGCATGTGGAATCTTCCTGGACCAGGGCTCAAACCCATGTCCCCTGCATTGGCAGGCGGATTCTTAACCACTGTGCCACCAGGGAAGTCCCTGAACTCCTATTTTTTTTAAATAGCAACATATTTGTAGAACAGAACTCAAATGAATTAGTAAGAATATATAAAGGGAGGAGAAAACATTTCTCTAGCAGCGTTTCATCCTTTGTTAGAATCTGGTACAGTGGAATAGTCATTATGGCCAAAAATTACCAGTAAATGTCACAAAAGCCACAGTCTATTTCTAAATTGCCCCTAGCACTGATTCTTCCTAGCTAAGGAAGAAAATACCTATTTTTGAGTAGGTGGTAAAAAAAAATCTAAATTAAAATACATGCATCTGGAAGACCCACTGTAATGACAAGTAAAAAGAGATATGTGTTCTTTTACACTCCCCACCCCCACAACTTTTTTTAGCAAAATTTATGTTCTCTTATGGATGACTTTCGGAGGAATTTTCTCTCAATTATGCTCTGGAGACCAAGAAGAAGTCACCAGGTTTCCCTTCCATATAATATCAGAATGAGTCAACAAGATGCTTTTGCAGAGAGCTGACATATGGGACGGGAAAAATTAAACATGTTTCTAAGAGGAAATTGTTATCAAAGCAATAATGAAAGTGAAACAAGATCTGCCACCAAGTTTACAAGTAGAAAAAAATATTTACGTTTTTTAAAAAACAAAACTCAGTAGCTTCCTAATCCAGAAAACCTCTCTAAGGCTGACAAGGCATGTAGTTTGGCCACAGAATTACATTTGTTGGTCATTTTTTCCTTTATCCAGGTTCAGAAAATAATTCTCTGACCTCTTAGGTAATGGAAAAACCTTGCAACCAGTTGTGTGTGTGTGTGTGTGTGTGTGTGTAGATAGAGAAATACTGAGATGGAGGTAGAAATACATACTTTTTCACTATAATGCCAATTAGTTTAAACTCCAGGAAGTTGGGAGTTATGTCTTGAGCATATTTATTGCTCCCCAAATTACACTTCTCCTCAGCCAGCACCTAACACAGCTCTTCACCACTCAATAGGCATTCAAAAAATATTTGCAGGATGAATTTCATCTTGGACTATCTTGAACTACTGCTAGAGAACTACTTGTCTGAAGAGGACCTTGGCACACTGCTCAAGAGAGACACTCAGAGCAGCAGAGATGAAGCATCCATTTAAACAAGTGTCTCAGGGGTTCTGTTTCAAGATCCCCCACCATAAATATCCAGGAGATTCAGATAAGGCTCCAGGTGTCTGGAGGGCTGTAGGATGACTTACCGTGGCTCCTCACGTAAGAAGATAATTTCTCTTAGAAAGTAACTCATCCCAAGGAAACAGAGCTGATACTCAAGTTTCACAGAAGGACAATGGTTCTGTATGAAAGGAAAGGGCACAGTTTTGAGTATGTGCTGCTCAAGTTGGTGTCCGACAAGTACTACATCATGAGGGTTAGAATCCAGGGCTTTGGGCTTACCTGGTGGCGCAGTGGTTAAGAATCTGCTTGCCAATGCAGGGGGACACGGGTTCGAGCCCTGGTCCGGGAAGACCCCACATGCTGCGGAGCAGCTAAGCTCATGCGCCACAACTACTGAGCCTGTGCTCTAGAGCCTGTGAGCCACAACTACTGAGCCCATGTGCCACAACTACTGAAGACCACATGCCTAGAACCCGTGCTCTGCAACAAGAGAAGCCACCGCAATGAGAAGCCCGCGCACTGCAACAAAGAGTAGGCCCCGCTTGCCACAACTAGAGAAAGCCCGTGCGCAGCAATGAAGACCCAATGCAGCCAAAAAAATAAAAATAAATAAATTTATTTAAAAAAACAAAAGAATCCAGGGCTTTGGGTGTGAACTCGAACTCTGCAATAAGTAACTCTGTGACGCTGAGCAGTTTCCTTAGCCTCTCTTAGCCTCACTTTCTTTGGTTGTAAAATTGTGTCATCACCACTATGGAATTCTATTGGGTGAAAATTACCTAAGGGTGGCTTCTGGTTTCTGACAAGTTGACAAACCACCTCCAACAAAAGTAAGAGAAAACCATGAACTGAAGAAGTAAAATTATAAAACCTTAAGATGCGCTAATGGGCTGAGGGCGAGTGTGTCGTAAATGAGTGAAGTAATGAGAAGGCAGCTTCCTGGAGTGGAAGGCAGCAGCTGCAGCAATGGACCAATGGATGGTAGGTTGAAGGACAACTTTAAAGTCCTCCTGTTGTTTTTCATTTCTTCCCATTACCTTGAGGCTATCATTGCTCATCCTACCACTAGAGAAATCCAAGCTGCCTGGGATCTGTGAGGGTGATACCAGAGAGCAAAGAAGTACTTCTGTGGTTAACAGCTAATGAAAACAGATGTAGGTTGGAAAGAGAAAAACAGAAACTCTACAGTGGAGAGCCCTGGCAGACACATCCTTAACCAAGTGATCAAGGTAAATATCATCAGTAATAAGTCACAATTATATGATATATCCCTGATATGACAGAGTGAGAATGGACATTTATCTCTGAGATATTTTTCCCCCAAACCCATAACCCCATCCTAATTTTGAGAAAACATCAGATGCACACAAAACTGAGGGACATTCTACTAAATATATGACCAATATTCTTCAAAACCATCAATCATGAAAAACAATGAAAGTCTGAGAAACTCTCTCTGATCAGAGGATATGACAATGTGGCATCCTGGATTGGATAGTAGAACAGGAAAAAATGACATTAGTGGATAAACTGGTAAAATAAAGTCTGTAGTTAATATATTGAACCAATGTTAACTTCTTAGATTTGACAAATGTCCCATGGCTATGTTAGATGATAACTTTCGGGGAAGCTGGATGAAGGATATATGGGAACTCTTTGTGCTGTCTTTGCAGCTTTTCCGTAAATCTGAAATTATTTCAAATTTTAAAATATTTAAATAAAGCAGGTGCAGGTGACTCTGCTATCCTTAATAGTCACTCCTCCATAACCATGATCTACAAACCCCCAGGGCTGGAGGAGATTGCCTCATTCTTGTGCTGCTGCTTTCTAAGAGATTACTATTGAATTCTCAGCAAGAGGCGTTGCCTGGTGGGGTTCATCAAAAGTGGTTTGTCAAGTTCTGTTTCTAGCAGTAATAGACTAGGTTGTTTGGGGCCTACTGTCCCACTGAGGACACCTGGCATACTGGACAAATATTTAAATGTCTTCTTCAAATCGCTGGAGAGCTACAAATGAAGTGAAGAATGACAAATCTAAGGATGAAGAGACAAGAAAAACTCATGAGAAATGAGCTTGGCATTTGGGTTTTATTTCTACTTGGGACAGTGTTAAATTCAAAAGGTAGTGGCTGAAAAGCTGTGAAACTGAGCAGATATTAGTCAGAAATTGGCGTTCGAGATCTGCCTAAAAGGGAAGATTCTGGTGAATACTACAGGTTTTGCCGTTGTGACAGCAAAGGGCTACACTCTATGAGTAAAGGTAAACCAGAATTAAATCAACCCTCCTGAAGTTAGAAGCCCAGGGAAATATCTCCAAAGAAGACATACAAATGGCCACCAGATATATGAAGAGATGGTCAACAGAACCAATCATCAGGGAAATGCAAATCAAAACCACAAAGAGATATCACCTCACACCTGTTTAAATGGCTATTATCAAAAAGACAGGAAATAACAAGTGTTGGTGAGGACATGGAGAAAAGGGAACCCTTGTTCAGTATTGGTGGGAATGTAGATTGGTGCAGCCACTATGGAAAACAGTGTGGAGATTCCTCAAAAAATTAAAAAGAGCACTACCATATGATCCAACAATCTCACTTCTGGGTGTATATACCTAAAGAAAATTAAATCAGTATCTCAAAGAGATATCTGCACTCCCATGTTCATTGCAGTATTATTCACAATAGCCAAGATATGGAGACATCCTAAGTGTCTGTCAGCAGATGAACGAATAAAGAAATATAATTCCATTATATATACCAAAGGGTATAAACTTTCATTTATAAGATGAATAAGTTCTAGAGATCTAATGTACAGGATGGTGGCTATAGTTAGTAATAATATATACTTGAATTTTGCAAAGAGAGTAGATTTTAATTGTTCTCACTAGGGAAAAAAAAGTAACTGTGAGGTGATGGATATGAAAATTAACTTGACTGTGGTAATCATTTCACAAGGTATACTTATATCAAGATACCACATTGTACACCTTAAATATATATAATTTTTGTCAATCACACCTGAATAAAGCTGGGGGGACAATGAGGTCTCAGCAAGACCGCTAATTAAAGATTAACGTAGAAAAATCAGTAATATTTTCCTGTAACAGAAATAACTAGAGGATATTATAAAAATAATATGTCATTCATAATGGCAGTAAAATGTAAAAATGAATACACAAAACCTCAGTGGAGAAATTATTGAACCATATTACATGATGTGAAAGATCTGAATTTGTAGAGAGATATTTCATGTTCTCGGCTGGGTCAACTTAATATTGTGAAGAAGTCAGTTCTTCCCAAATAAATCTATAAATTCAACGTAATTTCTTTTTTCCTTTTTATTAATTTATTTTATTTATTTTTGGCAGCGTTGGGTCTCCGTTGCTGAATGCAGGCTTTCTCTAGTTGTGGTGAGTGGGGGCTACTCTTCGTTGTGGTGCACAGGCTTCTCATTGTGGTGGCTTCTCTTGTTGCAGAGCACGGGCTCTAGGGAACGCGGGCTTCAGTAGTTCTTGCACGTGGGCTCAGTAGCTGTGGCTCGCGTGCTCCAGAGCACAGGCTCAGTAGTTGTGGCGCACGGGCTTTGTTGCTCCGCGGCATGTGGGATCTTCCCGGACCAGGGCTCGAACCCGTGTCTCCTGTATTGGCAGGTGGATTCTTAACCACTGTGCCACCAGGGAAGCCCTCAGCATAATTTCTATCTAAATTACAGCTGAAATTTTTTTAGGAACTTGATAAAATTATTTTGAAATTTATGTGGAAGAATAAAAGTGCACAAATAGCTATTCAACTTTGAAAAAGAAGAACAAAGAGGAGGACTTAGTCTAGCTAAGATTTAAGGTATCCATAAATCCCATAGTAATAAATACAGTAAGTCACTGGCAAAAGCAAACAAACAAACAAGCAGATAGACCAATGGAACCAAATAGAAAATCTAGAGACAAACCCACAAATGTATGAAACCTTAATATCTGAAAGTGTAACACAAATTAATAAAGGAAAGAAAGACTACTCTTTCTACAGCTTCAGGAAAAATTGGCTCATTATATACAGAAATATAATGCTGTATTTCTACTATGCATCACATACAAATGGGAACTCGAGCTTAATGAAATATTCAAGTGTGAAAAATTAAAATTATCAGATAATAGAAGATAATGTAAGAGCACATCTTGATAATATATCTAGATGACGTAAGTAAGGGGAAGAGCTTCTTAAAATGACAGCACGAATTTGATTAATTTGACTATGTCAAAATTGTTATGTTTAACAAGGAACACCATGAAGAAATTTGAGGAGATGAAAGATGAGTACAAGCTTTTAAAAGATCCTCGAAGGAAAACATGAGTAGGACTAAATTTCTTAGTTCAGATATCTTAAACCAGAATGGATTTCTTTACAACTACCCACTCTATTTATATCCCAAAGCTTGGACATTTGTTGAATACTTGAAAATGGCATCTGGGCTAAAGCCTTAATGTGAAATTCAATGACATTATGATTGTTTCTCTTTAGTAGATTTTAAGAAGATCACTGGTAATTACAAGTGGAAGAGAGGGAACTTTAAAAATATCTAAACCTGTCTTATCAATTGACAAAGAAAAATGAGCCTAAAGATATCATACGACTTCCCTAAAGTCACAGTCAGGTTTTTAATTTTGTCTTCTGATAGGAATTGTGAATGCAAAAACGAAGTCTGAACATCTGCGTGTTCAGATTTTCATGTCTTAAAAAAATCATCCTGCATGGGATTTTGTAAATTTGCACAGCCACTTGGCAATCTTGAAGCAACTAAGGCCCTTTTAACATACCTTCAGAATAAATAAGAAATAAAATGGAAATGAGTTACCTCTTAATACCTCCCTGCATATTTTCTGCAATAATGAATAAAATCATCTCATTTAAATTTTAAAAGCTGCAGAGATGAATACAATAATTACTGTAATCCCAAAGACCCAAGGGCTAAAAGAGAGTAGCAAACTGCATAGCACCCAAGGTGAGCCTGAGGAGGCACTTTTTCTGTAAATTCAGTGCTATTTCTACCAAAAGAGAGAATTTGCCTAAGAGACAACCTTTATAACCCTGAGAGCCAATCTGCTGAATGCCAAAAAAAATGTTGAAACACCTCAGTAAATTTTCATCCAAATTTTGTAGATGGAATCAATTTTAGTGAGAAAGTTCATAATACTCAAGCATTCACAGTAAGAGAGTACCCTCTTAAGCTACATGCTCCCCAACTCCCTCACAACCATTTACAGACTGAGCTTAACCCCTAAAGACTCCACTTGAAGGCATCACTTGGGTCTTACTGTTAAATTGTAGACCCAGTGGATCTGTAATTGGTATCTGCCGTCACATAAGTCCCTCTTACATAGCTTGTACTTTTCCACATGTGGTGGGTTGAACATGACAGAAATTCAACTGTATAATCAACTCTAGACATAAATATTGCTCTAAAAGTAAAATTGCCTTATTATCAGGCACCAGAAAAAAATGTTTGCTGGTAGTATTTTCAAAAGGTATAAAGCATTTTTACTCTTCAAGAGAAAAGTTTTAGAAGTTAATGTTTAAAAGAATCGAAAAAGCTGGGAGATGCAATCATGGCAATGACATCTCTTCTGAATATTTTCAAATTCTCACATAAAAATGACAGAATAATTAGAAAAAAATTTTAAACTCATAGACAATATTTTCAAACAAACTAACTGATAAGGTATCCCCAGGAAAACAAAAATACAAGTGAGTGGGGAAAATTCACTGATAACTCTGAGATCTGCATGATATCAGCTTATGGGAGAACGTAGGAAGAAGAATTGGTGTCTGAAGGACTAAAGAATGTCAGAGTAGCCAAGGTGTTCCCCTGAAATCAGGACAGATGGAGTTGAGAACATCAGCTGAAACTTCAGGGGGTTGCCCAAAAGGAAATGTGGACAAGGACTACTGGTAATAACACAAAAGCGGCTAGAGCAGCTAAGGCTCTGTGGAATCTCAAATTTGACATAGCAGAGCTCTTTTCCAGGACGAGGTCCCACAATTTAGAAAAACTGCTAGGAATGAAATCAACATTGAGCAGGATGGGGGCCACAGAGACTCAGGAAAGACAGGGTCCAGATAAAAGAAGGGAGAAGAATAGAACCAAGAAATTGCAGAAAACAAACTACCGTGTTCTTGAACACTATGTGGAATCAGCACACAACGGAGCTCTGTGAAGCTAGGAAAGCTATACCGAGCCCCACCTTCTCCTAAAAAATTCAAGACAATTAATTTCATATAAAGATAAGCAACTGGGCTTCCCTGCTGGCACAGTGGTTGAGAGTCCACCTGCCGATGCAGAGGACACGGGTTCGTGCCCCGGTCTGGGAAGATTCCACATGCCGTGGAGCGGCTGGGCCCGTGAGCCATGGCCGCTGAGCCTGTGTGTCCGGACCCTGTGCTCCGCAATGAGAGAGACCACAACAGTGAGAGACACGCGTACCAGGAAAAAAAAAAAAACTCTATAAGGGTCAAGGCAAAAGAACTTAGGAGCTAAGTTGAGGAAGCTCCCACAGCCAAAGATGGGACAATTTGAGTTTCAAAAGAATAATAATTGCAACTAATTGAAACCCATCAAATATCTTTAAACCTATGACCATATAGTATTTTAAAAGTAATCTGTCACCTTTGAATGATGAGGTTGATAGCCAAGTCATTGCCTTGAAATCGCATATGTAAGGCACAAAAGAATAAAGCATTTATCCTACCTTTCCTATGTGAACTTTACCACTATGTAACCGAAGAGCCGATGATAATTATCTCTTCATAAAAATATTCAAATTAATAAATGAAAAACAAATAACAAATTAGAATAGCACCTTTTTGCAACCTCACTGAAATTGATGGATCTAGCCATTGAGAAACAGTAGCTTTTAATATCATGAAAACACGGAAAAGCCATGTGTCTCCTGAAGAAAGACCACACCATCCTCTTTGCCTTTGTCAAAGGACTCAACCTGAATCTGATCAAACTTCTGGATTCATATGCCAGTTTGTAGGAAATATAATGGATGGAAAAACATATTGACCCATGCCACAAATATGCCATCAGCAAAACCCAGAATGTGTGAAATTCTATATGTCAAAAGAGGTAAATTGTAGGAAAAGAAGAAGGGGATTGAGGGGGGACCTGTAAAATAAGAGACTTTAAAAACATATTATATTTAATTTTTTATTGAAGTATAGTTGATTTACAATATTAGTTTCAGGTGTACAATGTAGTGATTCAATATTTTTATAGATTATACTCCATTTAGTTATTTTAAAATATTGGCTGTATTCCCTGTGCTGTACAATATATCCTTGTAGCTTATTTATTCTATATATAGAGGTTTGTACCCTTTATTCCCCTATCCCTATCTTGCCCCTCCCCCCTTCCGTCTCTCCACTGGTAACCACTAGTTTGATCTCTATATATATGAGTATGTTTCTCTTTTGTTATATTCATTCATTTTATTTTTTAGATTCTACATATAAATGATAACATACAGTATTTGTCTTTCTCTGTCTGCCTTGTTTCACTAAGTGTAATACCCTCCAGGTCCATCCATGTTGTTGCAAATAGCAAAATTTCATTCCTTTTTTGGCTGAGTAATGTTCCATTTTATGTTTCAATATATACCATATCTTCTGTTGATGTACATTTAGGTTGCTTCCATATCTTGGCTATTGTAAATAATACTGCTGTGAATATTGGGGTGTATGTATCTTTTCAAAATAGTGTTTTTGTTTTCTTTGGATATATATACCCAGGAGTGGAACTGCTGGATCATATGCTAATTCTATGTTTAGTTTTTAGTGGAACCTCCATACTGTTTTCCATAGTAACTGAACCAATTTACATTCCCACCAACAGGGTACTAGGGTTCCCTTTTCTCCACATCCTTGCTAACATTTTTTATTTGTAGACTTTTTGATGATAGCCATTCTGACAGGTGCAAGGTGATATCTCATTGTGGGTTTGATTTGCATTTCCCTGATGATTAGCAATGTTGAGCATCTTTTCATATGCCGGTTGGCCATCTGTATGTCTTTGGGAAAATATCTATACAGTTCTTTTGCCCATTTTTAAAAATAAATTTATTTATTTATTTTTGGCTGCATTGGGTCTTTGGTGCTGTGCGTGGGCTTTCTCTGGTTGCGACGAGCAGGAGCTACTCTTCGTTGTGGTGCATGGGCTTCTCAATGCGGTGGCTTCTCTTGTTGCAGAGCACGGGCTCTAGGCACGCGGGCTTCAGTAGTTGTGGCTTATGGGCTCTAGAGCGCAGGCTCAGTAGTTGTGGCGCACGGGCTTAGTTGCTCCGTGGCATGTGGGATCTTCCCAGACCAGGGATCAAACCTGTGTCCCCTGCATTAGCAGGCGGATTCTTAACCACTGTGCCACCAGGGAAGTCCCTTTTGCCCATTTTCTAATCCGATTGTTTGTTTTTTTGATTTTGAGTTGTATGAGTTATTTCTATATTTTGGATATTAACCCCTTATCAGTCATATCATTGGCAAATATTTTCTCCCATTCAGTAAGTTGTCTTTTTGTTTTGTCAATAGTTCGTTTTGCTGTACAAAAGCTTTTAAGTTTAATTACGTCTTATTTATTTTTGTTTTTGTTTCCTTTGCCTTAGGAGACAGATCCAAAAGATATTGCTATGATTTATGTCAAAGAATGTTCTGCGTATGTTCTCTTCTAGGAGTTTATGGTTACTGGTCTTACATTTATATCTTTAATCCACGTTGAGTTTATATTTGTATGTGGTGTGAGAAAATGTACTAATTTCATTCTTTTATGTGTACAGTAAGTCCCCTACATACAAACGAGTTCCATTCCAAGAGTGCCTTCGTAAGCCCAATTTGTTCGTAAGTCCAATTTGTTTGTAATTCCAACAAAGTTAGCCTAGGTGCCCAGCTAACACAATCGGCTAAATAGTACTGTGCTGTAATAGGTTTATAATATTTTTCACACAAATAATACATAAGAAACAGACACAAAAAATAAAGAAAACATGTTTACTCTTACAGTACAGTACCTTGAAAAGTACAGTAGTATGGTACTGGCATCAAGTGAACAGGCAAGAAGAGTTACTGACTGGAGGAGGGAGAGGAGGTGGGAGATGTAAGAGCTGAAGGATCATCAGCAATAAGAGATAGAAGGCAAGCTGCAATTTCACTCATGCCTGACGTTTATGGCACAGGTTCTGGTTCCTTGCTCGATTCAATTCTATCTACCCTCTTGAAAAAACAATCCAGTGACGTCTGGGTAGTAGCTCTGTGTCATAGATGACACGGTAGCACTGGATTGCATTCTGAATGGCTGCTGCAACCTTCATGTACAGTTCTATGTTTGGATAGAACTGTGCCTCAAAAACTAACAGTGCCTCCTCAAATAAAGAAAATCCTCTTGCCATTTCCTGCATCATGAATCTCTTCGGTTCTTCAGTTACTTCTTCTTCCTCTTGTCTCTCTCATCCTTTCTTGGTGCGTGGCACTTCTTAGCAGTACCAGCTACATCACCACTGCTTTTACACTTGCTTCCAGACATCCTGGGCTTGAAATAAAGATACTATACTACTGTACTCCCTCCTGTACAGTAAAGTACACAAAAGTACAACCACTTGTAGAGGATGCACACACGTGGCAATGTATGCCAGACACGTGAACTAACTTACCTGATTGGACATGTGAACGCACGGTCACATCTTTAAAAGTTTGCAACTTGAAGGTTCGTATGTAGGGGACTTGCTGTAGTTGTCCGGTTTTCTCAGCACTGCTTATTGAAGAGACTCTCTTTTCTCCATTGTTTATTCTTGCCTCCTTTGTCATAGATTAATTGTCCATAAGTGCATGGGTTTATTTCTGGACTCGCTGTTCTCTTTCATTGATCTATATGTCTGTTTTTATGCCAGTACCATACTGTTCTGATGACTGTAGCTTTATAGTGTACTCTGAGACCAGTGAGTGTGATGCCTCCAGCTTTGTTCTTTTTTCTCAGGTTTGCTTTGGCTATTCAGGGTCTTTTGTTGTTCCCTACAAGTTTTAGGATTATTTGTTCTAGTTTGGTGAAAAATGTTATGGGTATTTTGATAGGGAGTGCATTAAATCTGTAGACTGCTTTGGGTGATATGGACGTTTTAACAGTATTAATTCTTCCAATCCATGAACACAGGGTATCCTTCCATTTCTTTGTATAATCTTCAATTTCCTTCATCATTGTTTTATAGTTTTCAGAGTATAGGTCTTTCACCACCTTGGTTAAGTTTATTCCTAGCTGTTTTATTCTTTTTGATGCAATTTTAAACAGAACTGTTTTCTTACTTTCTGATAGTTCATTATTAGCATATAGAAAAGCAACAGATTTCTATATATCAATCTTGTATCCTGAAACTTTACCTATCAATTTTTTAATAGGCAAGACTAAGCTATAGTTTCTAGATACACCCAATTGGATAATAAAACCACATATATATACAAAGAAGGATTATTATAAAAAGTAAAGATGGTGGTTACTTTTGAGGGGAAAGAGAATTTTGAGGGGGAATTTCGGAGGGTGACTGGCAAAGTTCTATTTCTTGATCTGGTTAGTAGTTAGAATCATGTTTACCTTATAATAATGCACTGACATGCATATTTGTTTTTTGTGGTTTTCTGTATATGTATTTCATTTTGCAATAAAAAGATTTTAAAAGTAATGTTTATACTCATATTGCTATCAATATTGTCATATTTTCATTGCATTTCTTCTCACCTGTCTCCACTCACCCCTGTACTTACATCTGCATCACTCTGGGGTCCACCACCAACAGAAAGAACGTCTTTCTCAACTTCTGGATAGTAAAGCAATTGAAACCTCAGGGTAGGATGTGTATGTTATTCTACATGGAATTTTGATGACGTTTATTTATGGGATCTAAAAACTTGTTATAAACCATTTGCATCACAGAAATTTAGGGACTTTGTTTACTAGAAATTTTGAGAACAATGGCAGAAGGTTTCAGAATAGCGGGAATTGAAAGGCATTACTTTGTGGACACTCCTGACAGGCTTTGGATTTCTAACATTGGCACATATGACACGCTCCCTGGGTTCTTTTCAGACCAGATTACAGGAATGTTTTTTCCCTTTCGCATTTGCCCCTACCTGGACTGAATCTGATTTTTCTGCTTTTGATAAGAATAACAATAAAATCTGGAAAGCCTGTCTATCTTGAAGACAAGTCTAGACAAGTAATTAGGTTAAATGCCCCCAACATTTCACAATAGTAATATAAGGCGACATGCTAGAGAGGCATAAAGAATAATCCTATTATATTTACATGCAGATATTTCCCTTGGGGCTGACCTAATTAGTCCCGTTAATCAGTATGGCCCGTTCAGTGCTAAGCTGGTGAAAAGCTAAACCTAATTAATACTCTACAGTCAAACAGAGTTCTGGCTGTAGCGGAGCCTAGGCTCACAGCTGTCAGGGAAATATTGCTGCTTTATTTTTCTTTTCCTTCCATCATCTCTGCTCAACTCTTCCCTTCCCAGGTTGCAAGCATATAAGTAACTTGAGGACAAAAACTCTGTCTCATCATCTTCACAGTCTACCTACACTTAGCGCCCTGAACTGCACAAAGCAGAGACAAGGTGTTACCTGTTCAATTCCTTTGTTACAGAAAAAAATTATCTGCAGGGGAAGTATGCAATTAAACTAGAAATGTGCTTAGCTTTAATTTTTTCTTCTTAATTTTCAATTGAGGTATAATTTACATATGGTGAAATAAATTTGAGGACTATGGTTTGATGAGTTGTGATAAATGGATACAGCTGTGCAACCCAAATACCTATCACGATATAGAACATTAGCATGACCCCAGAATATTCCCCTGTGCCCCCCCACTCAATCAGCACAGGCCCCCAGAAGCAACCTCTGTTGTAAATGATATTGTCATAGCTTATTTAGGCCAATTCTGGAACTTCATGATATGAATGGAATGATACAATATGTTTTCTTTTGCATCTGGCTCTGTAACGCAACATGACACTTTTGATATTCACCCATGTTGTGTGTATAAGGAATTCATTCCTCTTTATGCCTGATTAGTAGTCTACTGTACAAATACAAGACAGTTTGTTTTATCCCTTCTCTTGTTGATGAGCATTTGGTTGTTTCCAGTTTAAGGCTATAATGAATAGAGCTGCTATGAACATTCTTGAACAAGTCATTCTGTGAACACGTTTTCATTCCTTTTGAATAGATACCTAGGAGTGGGATTGCTGGGCCATAGAGTAGGTGTATGTTTTACTTCATAAGAAACTGCCAGTTTTGTAAAGTCGTCATATTATTTTATTTTCCCATGAAAACCCTATGCAAGTTCAGGTTGCTCGGCACCCTCTTCAAATGTTCATGAGTGTGTAGTAGAATCTTAACGTGGGTGTAGTTTGTATTTTCCTCATGACGAAAGATGTTGATCAAGTTCTCGTGTGCATATTGGCCAATTTTATAGCTTCTTTTTTGAACTGTTTCCATTTTTATTTTTATTCATTTTCTTTCATTGTTTATTTATTTTTGAGTTATAAGAGCTCATTCTAGATCTTGGATGTTAGTTTTCTTTCTGGTATGTGTTTGGTAAGTATGTTTTCCCCATATGTAGCTTGTCTGTTCATTTTCTAAATATTGTCTTTCTAAATATTGTCTTTGCAGAAGTTTTTAACTTTGATGAAGTTCAGTTTATCAATTTTTTTCTTTTATGGTTAGTGTTTTCTGTGTCCTGTCTGAGAAATCTTTGTCTACTCCATCATCACAAAGACATTCTTCTGTTGTTTTCTCCTATGTCTCTGTCATCTGCCCCATTCCCAGCAGCTATTCTCTGCTAGATCTCGTAGTCTTGCCCTATGCTGTTCAGTTTGTATTTGACCAAAGGGGTCACCTATACAGATTTCTGAGACTCCCTTTCTGCTCAGGTCCCTCTATCCAGTAAATTCCAGCCAATTTAGCAATTTGGATATATGATCTCTGTTTCCTGAGCTCAACAAGACTGCTATTCTCTGTTTGGGTTACTTCCGTACTGTAGTTTGGAAAGTTTACTCAAGCAAAAAGCAGACCAAATATGAAGCTTACTTCATGTATCTCCTTCTCTCAGAGATCAAAATCCTGTTTTGTCTACTGCTTTAAACCAGTTGCTTCATGTATTTTGTCCAGTCTGATAGTTGTTTATGATAGGAAGATAAGTCCAGTAGCCATAATTCTGCCATGATCAGAACCAGTCTTTAATTTTTATGTTTCTATATTGCCAAAGATTTCCCGGAGAATGCATATAAAGGTAAAGGCCCTTGCAAATCAATTCTGGTATCTTTAATGTCGTTGCCTTCTGCAGTGTATTTTGCGTCATAGACACCTTTGAGAATCCAATGCAAGATCGGGAAACTTTCTTTAGAAAAAATGTGCATGGTCACATTTTACAGGCAATTCCAGAGATTTCATTGATTCCCTGAATTCCAGCTGTGAACCATTGATATCAACAGACTGAGAATTAAGAATCCCTGTTCAATATCCTTCCTACAGCTCTACATATGTAGTTGTTTTTGTTTTGTCTCCAAAATGAAAACAAGCTGATAATAGCCAACATAGAAAGTTTGGATAAATTGTATAGAAGTAAATAGGTTTGGATACTGGAGCAAATATATTTCTATGCACACCTCAACAGCTCTGTGATTCACTTTCTGAGCTTAGGAAGAGGTTTAAGATCTTTTAAAGTCTTTTTCTAAGTGAACCTAAACTTTATATCCACCATACTGTACCCTTCACACTTGTGTCTTAGAATGGATTCAGTTGATTGTTGTATGGAAATCAATTGTTTTTATAGTAAAAAATGGCTGGTCATTATATAGTTAACCAATTCAGTTAGGTGCTTATGAGTTCTCCTGTGAATAATAAAGGGAAATACAGCAATGAGATGCAGTTAAAAAGTGTACAGCAGCCTCTCACCTGTTTCACATCAGTTTCTCCAGAAGGCAACTCTGAAATAAGGCCTCAAATACAAGAAGTATATTTGGGAGGTAGTTTCAGGGAACATTTGAAGGGGAGAGGGAAGTGAGATGGGACAGGGGAGAAAGCCAAGAAAGGGATCATGGTGAAGCAAGTTACTACTTTGGAAAACCGGAGCTTAATCCCACTGGGGAGCTCTGGGCTCCAGTATAAAACATACACCTCAGAAGTCTCACATCGGAAGGGCGAGAGAGCTGGGGTATCTATCCACCAAATCCCATTAGATATTGGTTGAGGGCTGCATTCAGAGGATGTTAATTCTCTGGCATGCCTGGACTACTGCATGTGGGTAGACAGAAGGGATTCGGTGGCCAGAGGGATCCTTGAAAGATCACAGGTGCTGGCAGTTAAAAGTCAAGCTGTCTTGAGCATACATCAGTGCTGAGGGGACATGGACACTAAGAGCAGGTGCTGTTTCCTTCAAGTCAAAATGATAATTAGCCCTGGGGACCCTCAGAGTAAATAACAATGTTTTTCCCCATTTTATAGTTTCATTTTGTTCTACAGGATGATGGATGCCTCTCCTAGAGTCCCGAAAACTTTGTATCTGTCACACAACATACGCTCCCTAATGTATCGTGTTCAGAAAATAACGTTCAAATTTGCCGATTTTCTTTGGTTTGTGCATTACTTCCCTCTGGCTGTGGCAGCTAGAGCATCATCAGAAGATGTTTTAATAATAAACAGAGTCCCTGCCAAATATAATTAACTTTCTCTCATATAAATTTTTTTTCTTGTGTGATGTCACCACAGGATTCTACATGACAAAGAAAATAAATGTAGTCTTGATGGAGACTGCTTTAGTTCATCTTCTAAATCGAAATCTAGAGTAACTTCAGGGAGAAGTTTTTTTCCTGGTATGCTTTGCTTCCTTTGAAATGGCTACCTAATAATGGCTAATGTCCTTTGAGTGCCAGGCTCTGTTCTAAGCCCTTTATGTGTATTAATTCATTTAAGATTTGTACAGCCCAGGAGCTTTGTACTATCATCGGTCATATATTATAATTAAAGGTAAAGAGGCAGATAAAAATGATTTCCCTTACCTAGTAATGCCACAGAAATGATACGTAGAAAGTTCTAGAATTGAACGCCTCCTAACAGCTGTAGCACAGTTTTTCCCACGTGCGTCTCAACTAGCATGAGGTCGCTATCGTCCAACAAAGTAAATCTAGAGATGACTTGCTCTTGCTTCTTCTCAAACTTCTGCCAGACATGGATTCCAGCTGGGTTTTTTGTGAACTCCTTCCAAGAAATAGGTCCCTTCAGAATCTTGATGTACCTCATGATGGAGGCTGTTCCCACAGATATTTAGCAGACCAAAGCAATGTGCTCTAGACACAGGTCAAGAAATGTTTTCTGTAAAGGACCAGATAATAAATATTTTCAACTTTACCAGCCATATGTAGCCTGAAAATAGCCATAGACAATACATAAGCAACCGGGCATATCTGTGTGCCGATAAAGTTTTGTTTACAAGCACCAGCAGCAGGTTGGATTTTGCCCACAGGCTAAGTTTGCCCACCTCTGCTCGAGAAATATAGAGTGCAATTACATTCGTCATTAACTGCCCATGAGTTCCACTTTCAGAAAGCCTTGAGTATGTAAAGCCATTATTACACAACTTGTAGGAAAAAGTCATGTGAAGTTAAAGCTAGAAGGACCTTTGAGATGTTCTAATCCAATGAGGAAATTAGTATGGAAGACATTCCCACTTGATTTTATTTCCGTGTAAAGACCTTTTTTATTGCCCCTGAGCCTTCTTGATAAGTGTTAAATAGTAAAGGGAATATTGTGAGACTTAGGGAGAGAATATTCAGGGGAAAATGAATGCTTTCCTTGTTAAACTTAGGCATAGCCTCACAGAGTTCATTAAAGTTCTTCAAATTTAAATTAAATGGGGAAACCAATGTTAAAGAATTAGGATCAAGTCAAGAATGCCAATAAAACAACCTTTACTTTCTCGTGCAGGATAGAAAAGAAAAATAATTCCACTTATAAATTTAATTTTTGTTCACATTTCTTACAATAATATCAGGTGAATATATAATCACTCCTTGGAAGTAACCAAGTGACATAAGTCTACCTAATTTAGGAGATATTTTATTCTCTGGAAAACAACTTAGATGTTAAGAAAAATTGACTCAATTATATGTAAAAAATTATAATGGAAGCATCCTAAACTAAAAGAGACCTAGACATTAGTTATTGCGCTTCCTTCATTTTACAAATAGGACCCCAAGGCTCAAGGGGTTCAATGTCATGCCGAAGGTCATCCAGTTAGAATGAAGCTGGGATAGAACCCACATGCGTTGATGAGAGTCATGTTCCAATTTTAGAGCCAGAAGGGTTCAATCCCAGCTCTGCTACTTGTAACCTTCTAACTTCCAGGAAGTTACTTAAACTCTCTGAGTCTCCATTGTATTATCTGCAAACTGGGGATGACTACTGATCATTCAAGGTTTTGTAGTGATTAAATGAACTATCCAGTATAAAGTCCCGGGTACCTAGTAATTGCTTAATAAATGATAGCTGTCATATTCTGTTGGATAATTATTTATTGAGAAATAATATATGATGTAAGCTGTACATCAGGGAGTGGGGATGCAAAGATAAATAAGACAAAATCCTCACCCTAGACATGTTCATAGGAAACAGACACATGAGCAGATAATTGATAATATATGTAGTCTGTGTTAAGTTCTATAATTGAGATATGCATAAAGTACTACGAGAATATAGGAGATGGAGCATTTAGAACTGTGCTGGCCAAATCCAGTGTCTATTAGCTATATGTAGCTATTAAGTACTTGAGATGTGGCTGATTCAAACTGAGATGTGCTAGAAATGTAAAATACAGGATTTTGAAAGCATAATATCCCCCCCCCAACAAAAAGTAAAATATCTCATAGGTAACTTTCTAGACTGACTACATGTTGAAGTGAAATACTTAGGTAAATAAGGTCAAATCCTGTCTCTCCAGCATTCTAAGTCTGGCAAAGAAGACAGGCAAGTAATTGATATAATGCAATATCGGAAGAGCAATATGAGATGTATACACATGGGGGAAAGCTGTGGGCCTGTGTCACACATGATACGACATTTGAGCTAGCTCTGCAAGCTGCATGGTTCTCCCAGTGGAGGAGGGAGGAAGACGTGTGAGTAAAGACATGGCAGTGTTTGGAAAGAACAAGCTGTTGTTTCTTTTACCAATTTCATCGGATGTCCTTGAAACCAGTGTGAAGAATGCAGTGCTGTTTGCAAGTCCCTTCCATAGTTTAGTTATTCAAGCAATATTTATTCAGCATCGAATAATATCACAGCAGCTAGTACTTACTGAGTTCTTATAATGTGCCAGGTCTGCCTGATACCAAATTCTGTGCTCTCAACTCCATGAGGATACGGCCTCCCTGCCTGTCTAGACCGTCCCAGGAGGCCTTGAGCAGGAAAAATCAGAAAGGTCACAACATAGCCAGAGGGAGCAGCTCCGATTGTGGTCACCTGGGATGTGACAGCCAGCTCTCATCCTAAAAAAACAGCTCTATGTAAAGCACATTTTGAAAAAGCAGAAGACTCAACAGAGAACTTTCCCTGGAGATACTTAGAGTTGCCAGAAATGATCCTGTAGGGTAGAATTCCAGAGAGCAGCCAAGAGAAGCAGTTTGGAGCTGCCAGAGGGAAAGCTGCCCCACCAGAAACACCTCTGTTCCGGGAAGCTACTGTGAACACAGATGCAGGAAACCACCATCACCAGAGATGGCTGCTGAGGCCGCTACTAATAGAAGGGAAAGCTTGGGAGACAATGTAATCAAAGGTTTACCGACCCCTGCCATCTCGAGAGAAAACTGTCTTGACATCAATGCAAAGAGCTGACTCTGTTGATCTTTCAGTAGTCTGATTTCTAAAGATATGGAACAAAGTTCCCTACCTATAAATCTGGTGAGATTGGTCCCCAGAACTTCTGAATGGGGGTTTCTTAGGCCAACAGTATGGAAAAAGAAAAGAAGAGAGTGTTGTGTCAGAGAAAGAGAGAGCTGGACTATGACCCAGCTAGTAAGTTTCTGGTGGAGGTTAAGCCTTTAGAGAAAAATACAGGGTTACATACACATGGCATGTATGGGAATAATCTATCTATAGGATTAACCCAAATAAATAAAGCTTTAATTCATGCCAGTTTTCACTTTTAATTATAGATGACTCCTGGAATTTGGGATTTCCATGGTACCAGATGGTGATCCAAAAGATCTGAGTCACACTAGAAATCAGATTTTTTTAAAAATTTTATTGAAGTATAGTTGATTTACAATGTTGTGTTAATTTCTGCCGTACAGCAAAGTGATTCAGTTATACATATATATATTCTTTTCCATTATGGTTTATCCTAGGATATTGATTATAGTTCCCTGTGCTATACAGTAGGACCTTGTTGTTTATCCGTTCAATATATAATAGTTTGCATCTGCTAACCCCAAACTCCCAGTCCTCCCCTCTCCGATTCCCCCCTCCCCTTTGGCAACCACAAGTCTGTTCTCTACGTCTGTGAGTCTGTTTCTGTTTCATAAAAGTTCATTTGTGTCGTATTTTAGATTCCACATGTAAGTAATATCATAGGGTATTTATCTTTCTCTTTCTGACTTACTTCACTTAGTATGATAATCTCTAGGTCTATCCATGTTGCTGCACATGGCATTATTTCATTCTTTTTTATGGCTGAGTAGTATTCCATTATGTATATATACCACACCTCCTGTATCCATTCCTCTGTCAGTGGACATTTAGGTTGTTTCCATGTCTTGGCTATTGTAAGTAGTGCTTCTATGAACATTGGGGTGCATGTGTCTTTTCAAGTTATAGTTTTGTCCAGATATATGCCCAGGAGTGGGATTGCTGTATCCTATGGTAATTCTATTTTTAGTTTTTTAAGGAAAGTCCATACTAGTCCATACTGTTCTCCATAGTGACTGCACCAACTTACATTCCCACCAACAGTGTATTATTATCTGTAGACTTTTTAATGATGGCCAGGGAATCAGATTCTTGAACAGAAGTTCAAGTACATTCGACTATACTTGTGCCTGGGCTGTATAGAGAGTCTGAGAACCCAAGCCTCAAAGGAGACTGCCTGGCCCGAATTCCAGCCTTTTCCATCCCATAGCCATTTGACCATTAATGATTACTCCTCACTTCTCTGCAAGCAGAGATTTTGTCTGTCATGTTCTCTACAGAATCTCCAACGCCCAGTATATGCTTAGCACATAGTCATTACTCAATGAAAATCTTTTGAACTAAAGTGAGTTGAATAGCATCATCAAAATCATTCTTGTCAAATATTTATTAGGTATCCTGTATAATGTGGTACACTTGATATTGGAAAATTCAGAATCAATGTAAAAGAATTCCAACAGACTTTTATCCAGAATCTACAAAGAACTCTTACAACTAAAGAATGAAATAAACAACCCAATTAAAACACGGCCAAAAGATTTGAATAGACTTTTTTTTTTTTTTTTTTTTTTTTTTTGCGATACGCGGGCCTCTCACTGCTGTGGCCTCTCCCGTTGTGGAGCACAGGCTCCGGACGCACAGGCTCAGCAGCCACGGCTCACGGGCCCAGGCGCTCCGCGGCATGTGGGATCTTCCCGGACCGGGGCATGAACCCGTGTCCCCTGCATCAGCAGGCAGAGTCTCAACCACTGCGCCACCAGGGAAGCCCTAAATAGACATTTTATCAAAGAAGATATACAAACGGATACTAAACACATGAAAAATGCTCCACATTATTAGTCACTAGGGAAGTGCAAGTTCAAACCAAAATGAGATACCATTTCACACCTTCTACAATGGCTAGAATGGCTATAATCAATACAACAGACAATAACAAGTATGAAGAAACAGGAACTCTCATACATTGCTGATAGGAATGTAAAATAATACTGCCATTTTAGAAAACAGTTTCGTAGTATCTTAAATGGTTAAGCATAACTTTACCATGCTGGACTTCCCTGGTGGCGCAGTGGCTAAGAATCTGCCTGCCAATGCAGGGGACACAGGTTCGAGCCCTGGTATGGGATGATCCCACATGCTGTGGAACAACTAAGCCCATGTGCCACAACTACTGAGCTCACGTGCCACAACTACTGAGCCCGCAAACCTAGAGCCCATGCTCTGCAATAAGAGAAACCACCGCAATGAGAAGCCTGCACACCACAATGAAGAGTAGCCCCTACTCGCTGCCACTAGAGAAAGCCCGCACGCAGCAACAGAGACCCAACGCAGCCAAATAAATTAAATAAATAAATAAATTTTAAAAAGTAAATAAATAAATTTAGCATACGCCCCAGCAATTTCACTCCTAAGTATCTACCCAAGAGAAGTGAATATATATGTCCACACAAAGACTTGCATAGTGCGAGGGGTGTAATATGAACCCCATCTATAGTTGAATCCACTGATGCTTGGCTAAGTTCAGGAATTTTTCCAAGGTCATAGAGTTAGTTAAGAACAGAGCTAATATTTTAAGCCAACCTTGTCTGATTCCAAAGACTGTGTTTTTTCCCTCATTGTATTACACTGTTCCCCAGATGTGTACAGATTTTTTTAAGCATTTTTTTGTTATTAAAAGTAAAACATATTCAAAACTGATGGTGACATGGACAAGACATAAAATGCTATTTAAGTTTGGTCTTTTATTCCATAAACTTCTATAGTAAGACAGTTTTGGTAACCTCTCTGTATTTCTTTCCATTTTCTCATCTGCAAAATGGAGATATTAATAGCAACTAATTCCTAAGATTAAAAATTAATGAATGAGGCAATACAAGGTTAAGTGCATAGCACAATGCCTCACACATGGAAATGTTCAGTAATTGTTATCTGTCATTCTAAATGTTGTTATTATAATTATTGTTCTAAATTATTTCTCTGTGGACATTTAAAAAAGGAAAACAAGTGTCAGCTAATATATGAAGAGTCTTCTCAAGAATATGTTGCTTGTTTAGCTTTAGGAATTGTGGAAAAGTCATAATGGATGCTTTGATGATCTCACACTGGATACAGGACAACTGCAAACATGCTGAATATACTTGGGTTGGGAATGTACTCTTTTGAATAAATTAATTTGAGATTATGTCATATTCGTCAGCATAATGGGGTCACAAAAATGATTTATTTTCCAGCATTGCTAAAATGTGTCGTCTTAAGCAAGATAAAGCAGTTAAGCCACAGTGATTACAGCCCTAGGTCTCTCAAGTGGATTTTACAGGAAGTGAACCAATAAGAAATAAGCTCTCAAGTCTGATTGAATAGTCATGGCAAAGACCCTGCCCTGCTCTGGGGGACAGGGCAAGAGGGCAGGGTTAGAAGAGAGGGCGCCATTACCTGAGAGCTCAGCCCCTGTAGGAGGCTAAGATTGCTCTGAATATGACCTTTTGCACACCTGAGGCGGGGCCACCCAGAGCCATTATGCCATCGCCAGCCACATCTATCCAGAAAGAGAAAGAACAGACCAGAATAGTACTGTACCTTGAGATCAGAAATGGGAGAAGGGACGTGTACTAGTTCAATAGGGCTGTCATAACAAAATTCCACAGACTCAGTGGCTTAAACCACAGACATTTATTTTCTCATGGTTCTGGAGGCCGGAAATCCCAGGTCAAGGTGCTGTCAGGGTTGGTTTCTTCTGAGGCCTCTCTCCTTGGCCTACCGGTGGCCGACGTCTTGCTGCCTGTTCACACTGTTGTCCCTCTGAGGGTGTGCATCCCTGATGTGTCTCTCGGTGTGTCCTCATCTCTTCTTCTTTTAAGGACGCCAGTCAGATTGGATCAGGACCCACTCTAACGGCCTCATTTTAACTGAATCACCTCTTGAAAAGCCCCATCTCCAAATACAGTCACATTCGGAGGTACACCTAGTCCAAAATATCAAATGTATAAAATAATTTTGCGTTCCTAATGAATTCAATCAGGCACATCCATTGGAAATTTGGTTTTTAAGTTGAGATGGAACCCAGAGGGGACATGATTTCTGTCTGACTCGTAGGTGATGGCTGTACTCTCCATTAGGTAGAACAGGTGGTGGCCAAAGGGTTAATTCTCCTTGAGGGTCGCATAAGAAGTCTAAGAAAGATGTCATAAAATACATTTTCTGTGAATCAATATCATTTTTGAAGGAAATGACTTTAACAGAAATACGTGATGTGTTCTCAGCGTTGCCTAAGAAAAACAATTGATAGAATATATATATATATATATATATATATGACCTGAAATTGCCCCCAGCAGGACTGGAGGGAAGCGATGATATTTTGGGCCAAAGGCCCCAAGCCAATTGTGCTTAAACGATGCACTTGAGGCTTTTCTGGAAAAGCTGAGTGCCATCATTGGTTATTCTCTAGTTGAATGGACAAAATGCCCCAAGTCATCTCCCAAACACTTTTTCATTTATACTTTAAAGATAAAAGGCAGCAGCTTCCTCTGGCACATTAGATCAAAGTACTGGACAAACACAACAGAGGACAACAAGAAGACTACATTTATCTACTTCTGTGCTAGGAGATTGGCTTCACTCTAACAGCTCCCTGCTCCAGCAAAGCCTCCACCTCCCCTAGGACTGATAATAATAATAGTCACCATCATCGTCATAACTGTAAAAGAGCTGATGTTCCATGGGGAGCTTACTGTGAACCATGTATATTAACTTATTGACTCATCATGATAATCCTAGGAAGCCGGTTACCAATAATAACATCAGCATCCCATTTTGCAGATGGGAAAAATGAGAGCAGACAGGTGAAGTACTTTGAACAAGATCACAGAACTTGCAAGTGACAGGGCTGGGAGTTGGACCCAATCAGCGCGGCTCTGGCATTCGTTCATGCTGCTCTGCACAGCCCTGCCAAAGCCCTTTGTTACCTATCAGGACGCCACCCCCAACTTAACAAACCTTGAGCCCACCTCCTCCCACTTCTGCCCTCCTTTATAGCTAACAAATGATTCTCTAGGCAGCTTCCTTGGAGGTTTTTAAAAAAAATTTTATTGGAGTATAGTTGATTTACAATGTTGTGTTAGTTTCAGGTGTACAGCACAGTGATTCAGTTATACATATACATATATCCACTCTCTTTTTAGATTCTTTTCCCATGTAGGCCATTACAGAGTAGTGAGTAGAGTTCCCTGTGCTGTACAGTAGGTCCTTATCAGTTAGCTATTTTATATATAGTATATGTCAGTCCCAATCTTCCAATTTATCCCTCCCCACTTACCCCCTGGTAACCATAAGTTCGTTTTCTACATCTGTAACTCTATTTTGTAGGTTTGTTTTTAAAACAGTATATTTGGACATCAGTCAGATCCATTGAAAACATGAAAGTTGGTCACATTTTCCTCTTTTTGATGCTTGTGTACTTGTCTTCCCCCACTGGATTTAAATCCCTTTTGAGGACATAGATCATTCAACAAAGTCAGCCATCGTATATTGAGAGGAGCCTGCTTGGACTGGCTTCTCTTTCTAGATTTACACAAGTCTCCATGCCAGGCACTGTGCTGGGCACTTAGGAAGGATCATGAAAAAGACAAATAAGCATGGTCTCTGCAAAGAGCCCACCTTCTCGTCACAGTATTTTCTCAACACTGGCTGCACATCTGAGTCACCTGCGGGAGTTTCAGCATAAATACCAGTGCCGCAGCCTAGACCTTTTGAATCAGAATCTCTAGGGGTGAGGCCAGGACAGCGGTATTGATAGTTTTTCTGGAGCTCACCAGGTCACTCAAATAAGCAACCCAGGCTTGCCTGTCCCTGCGGAGAGACACACATGTAAATGAGTAATCAGAAGACACTGTGGTTAAGAGCAGAGTGCTACAAATAGCACGAAAGACAACTGCTGCTTCTGACCAGAGACCCTGCAGAGGACTTCACAGATGAGGAGGCCACTGACCTGGTCTGATTGGATGAGAAAATGCTCGCGTGGTAGAAGGGAGGGGGGCGTGGATATTCCAGGCAGACTGAAGAGCAGGTGTAAAGACACAGAGTTATGGAAAAGGAAGATGCATTTAGAAAAGAAATAGGGTTCCCCCCGGCTAAACAGTAGGTGGGTGTCAGCAGAGCAGGAGCCTGATCATTAATGGCCTTGGGTGCCGTGCTGGGTACTGCACTTTAATCCTGCAAGTAAGGTTCCGGGCTGTTGTAGCCTAAGTATGAACTGGTATCCTACTTCCTTTAGGTTATGTAAAAGAGGACTCAATATTTTTCTATAGAAATTTTATTATAGAATTTAGGGAGGAAAAAAATAGAACTAAAAGCAGAGAATATCAAAGGCAGAGAAACTGAATAAATTTTGCTATAATTAACATGTGGAACGCACCTTTGTCATCCCTAAAGAACGCTCAGGTAGGAGCCCTTATCAAGCGAGGACCGTCTTCCCTTCTTTCCCGTGAGCGTCTTTGAGTTCACGTTAACCTCCAGAAGGAAAAAGAAATTTCTTCGTCTGCTTTAAATTCTCCTGTGAAGGAGGAGATAATGTCAAGAGGCTCCTATTTGGGAAACATGGAATACTTCTAAATCTTGTTGTATTGATATTTATCAAGGACAGAAGACAATCAAAGCCTTCCATATGGACGTGGGGATCCCATTTTTCCCCTGTACCCCAAAGTGCTTTAATAAATCTCTCCATGGAAATGGGGCCCCTGAAAAATTGTAATTCTTAGAGTTTAACAATATGATTATTTTGCGCCATCAGTAGTGACAAGAAGCTATATTAAGGATGGTCAGTCACTGGTTGTATGACTTACTGCAAGTCATTTCACCTCTCTGAGCCTCCGTATTTCTCAATTGCATCATGAGAGGTTATGCTTAGTTCCTACCAGCTCTGAGATTCTGTGACTTCTATGGATTCTACGTTTTTTCCAACCCTAAAGTTTGGTGATCAAAATCACTTCTGATGCTAACTCACTATGATTCCTCTGACAGCCCATGAAAGCTATTTTACACCTTGGCACCCCCCCAGAGAAATCAGCTTAAAATGTTTTTCTTTGACAAAAATGTGGGCTTAGTTCTTAAAAATGCTGTCAGTTCGCATGCAGTTTGATGGAGCTGCTTAAGAAATCTGTCAACGGCATCCTGGCTTAAATTGTTGAGCAAGCGAACTGATCCTGTACTAATGTAGTTGAATATTTTCTGACAGCCTGCGATAGCTTCTTTAGCTCTTTATGTTCTGTCAACTACTGGACATAGCTTCTTAAAGAGGGGTGAATCTTTGTGTGTTAAAGAATGTCAAATGTGGTTCCGTCACTTACAGTTCAAGGGCATTCTATGCAAGGCTGCCCCAGGTCTCTGTTGGAATGCCCAGAAAAGTTCTGGTAGCCCCTGCTCCACAGAAAACTATTCTATTTCCTCTTAGAAGATGAAGGTTCATTCTTTTTTTCTTTTTTTTGAAGGCTGCACAAGATGGCTTTATTTCTTTTATTTCTGAAGAAATAGCAAAACTCTAGCCTTCCATGCTTCTGTTCTCTCCATCAAATTCAACCATACTTCTGAGGATTACAAAGAGCTTGGCAACAGGGTACTGGGAGGTAAATATGTCTTTACAGCTGAGCTGTAACTGAGCTAGGTTAAGGAAGAACACGGACAACTTTAGTTTTTTATTTTCCATTAATATAGTAATGTTTGGGTATCTGAGGAGGATTGATGGGGCATAAAAACCCAATCTAATTTCTCAGGCTACCAATCATACCTATTTAACAGTGCTTTCCCCCTTCCCTATAGTATTCTTTTAGTTCTGGTGAAGGTTCATTCTTGTCTGAGTATTTGAATTTCACCAAAAAGGTGAAAAGGCCTGACTTTGGATATGCAAAATTAAAACAAATTACTCAGTACTTGTTTGGGGTATCCTAGTCTCTTACCATGTCAGAGCTTCATACCCTACCTCTTCCATTCCAAGAACCATCCCAACTGCTTCCGTTACCAGTTTAGAATGGAAGCCCCAAAGACAAACGCAGATGGCTACTGGTCATACTATACAGGCACACTATAAGTGTGAGGCATACCGTTCAGCTGTTACTGCTGCCAAAGTGACATCATTGCTATTATTAAAGTGTTATGACAGTCCCACGACCATGTACGTGTTCTAGTTCCCTGTTGCTCGAAGCACGGTTTGTGGACCAGCAGTATTGCCATCACCTGGAACCTTGTGAGAAATAAAGAATCTGAAGCCCCACTTTAGATGTGCTGAATCAGAATCTGCTTTTTAACAAGATATCCAGGTGATTTGTAAGCCCATTAGAGTTGGAGAAGTGCTGCCTTGAGTATAGACTTTGGAGTCAGACTAGCTGTGTGACTCGGCAGTGAAAATAAAATGTGACATTTACTAAGGGCTTAATGGTACCAGAGCTTGTGCCCAAGTCATCCTAATTAAATAACACCTCTGAGCCCCTGTTCTTTTTTCCATAGAACAAAACAAAACAATGCAAAACAAAAAACAAAGATACTTAGTTCATACAGCAAATAGCACCACCAAACTGCTCCATCCTAAACCCAGGCATCATCCTCGATTCCCCCCTTTCCCCCACCTTCATCCAGTCCTGACTGCCCTACCTGCAGTCTCTCTAAGGATTCCATCTACTTCTCTCCCTCTGCATAGCCAACAGCTTAATCATCATTTCCCTTGCCTGTACCAGCGCAGTAGCTCTTGACTGGTGTCCATCAACCATCCATCTCAACTCAATCCATTCCTCACATAACATTAAAATACATATGATTTTAAAACTCAAACATAAAATGCCATAGAGACAACCTATAACAAAAGCTGATTCGTAAGGTGTAATAATTTCCAAATGTAAGCAAAGTAACCTGGGCGTGACTTCAGAGAGGAATAATTGATGTGGTTGTCATGGATTCTAGGGAAGGGGAGACCAAAATGGAAGAATCTGTACAGGTAACTGAAGCCTGCCTCTCCCTTTCTCTCCCCCTCCCTCCCTCCCTCCCTCCCTCCCTCCCTCTCTCTCTCTCTCTCTCTCTCTCTCTCTCTCTCTCTCTTTCTCTCTCCCTCTCTCCCCCTCCCCCCTTTGTAAATCTACTATACCATGAGAGTGGACGTGGATGCAGCAGGCTAGCTTTGAGATCAAGCACTTGCCTCCCTCAGGCTGATTTTTTTGCTATCAAGGTTGCCTTTTGAGTATAATTTGGATTCCCATGAAAATTCTCCTAAAGGACAAAATATACTGATAATCCTCTTGTCTACCTATCAGTCTTTCTTCTTAGCATGTTAATAAATTTGCATTGTTTTATTCATCTGTCCTTCATGAGGTCATCCCGCCCAAACCAACTAATTCTGAGAAGACTGACTAAATCGCGTTCTTGATATCCATATTGATTTGGTTGCAAAACAAACCATCCAAACACATACTGGCTTAAAGGCACAACTATTTATTGAGCTCATGCTTCTGTAGGTCATCAGTTTACATTGGGCTAAAACGGCTGGTTCTGCTGATTTGAGCTACTGTGGTTGACCTTGATGGGGACTCACACATGTAGCTGTAATTAGCTGCCAGGCTGACTGGAGGCTGGCTGTCTGCCTGTTCTCCTCCACATGGTGTCTAATCCTCCAATAGGCTAGCCTGGGCTTGATGGCAAGATTTCAAGAGCACCAAAAGGACAAGCCCCAATGCACAAGCACTTTTCAAGCTTCTGCTCATGTCGTATATATGCTACTGTCCCATTGGCCAAAGGAAGTCACAAGGCTAAGCCCAGAGTCAGTGTGGGAGGGAACTACTAAAGGACATGGATACTGGAAGCCATGAACAAATTGAGCCATCCTTGCAAGCAATTCACCAAGCATCTGAAGCTGATAGCCAAGACATAGTGATGACATCAAGGAACCACCAATCATTAAAATCAGGCAGCTTCAGACATTCTTGAGTCATTGTCTATTTTCAATATATCCAACAATTGCAATATTCTATACCATTTTCTTAAAGTAAGGTAAACCCACCTGCATGAGATAAATGCAAAGAAAACAGCCCTTCATCCACGGGCGGCACTGCCCCCTCTGTCTTCCGTATATTTGGGTGTCATGACTGTGAACACGAAGTGTTCATGGCATGGCTCATATCCATGCTGTATTGTCAGGAATGGGAGCAGGGGGTGAGAAGCCAATTCTCCCCCTTGGCATATAAGGAATCACAAGTTTCAACATCCATAGCAGATGTCAGGTTTTTCTGGCCTTTCATGAAATTTGACTTACTGTGTTACACTACTAGAGCAAAAAGATTTTTCAAAAAAAGTATGTGTTTCCAAATACAACTGGTGAAGAGAACTCTTCATACTAAAAAAAACTAAATTAAAAGCTGTCTAAAGTGATTAGGTCAGAACTCTATGGCAGATTTCAAAAAGATGAACTCAGTTAAACCTGGGTTATCTTCTGGAACATTCTATGGGTATTGTGTGCCTGTAGGGGTGCCTGGTGAGCTTTCTCCCCAGAGTCCTAAGTAGGAGGTAGGACATGAGCCCCACTCTTTTTGGCATCATCCATCAAACTGTGGAATTCTTTTCCTAATGCATCTTCACCTCTTGAGATTCAGCCATCAACATGGGAAGAAGTAAGGACACTGATGTCTGATCTCTTAAACCGCTTTCTCTTTCCTTGGATCTTTCTCCCAGAACCAAAAGAACTTCCTGCCCCTGTGGAATAGAAGCATCTCTTCCCCATGTATGATCTTTGATTTCTCCCATTCTTTTCCTAGTCCTAAACCTTATGATTCACAAGATATTGGAAAGGGAGCAACACCTAAAAGGAAATAAAAAATACATTGAGCTATTATTTTCAAAATATCATCACCATCTACTTGTTTTCAAAATTATATTTTTGCTTGAGCAGAAATGGAAACATTTTCCAAGTATAACATAAAAGAAGTAGTGTCTGTGTAATAGCAAGAATATCCCAAAACTTGGCATAAAGATAAGCCAGAAAGGGATTTGTGTTGGTGACAGTATCAGTCTTACATCTCTCTCGTTCTCTCTCCTTTTTCTTCCTAATAAGCTCCCAGATATTAATGGATGCAGAGCTGTACAGTGGCAAGAAGATGGTTGTGCTTAAGAAACATGGTTTTGAAACCTAGATTTTCTACTTGGTAATTGTATGATAGGGACCAAATGCACCACATTTCCCTGAGCCTCAGTTTCCCTTTTTCTGATACTGGCATAAATGCCTTTCCTCACAGCATTGTGCTGAGACTGAAATAAGGTATATAAGCAGACACCTAGTTCAGTACCTGACCTATAGTGGATGCTTGGTAAATGGCAATATTATTATACCCTCAGTTAATAGATTTTTCTTCTCAGAGCATAACATCCAATATCCCAATCCATCTCATCCCATGACGCTCCCTCCAGCCTGCAGGTGTTACCAGCTTGTGTTATCAATTTTACTCTTTTAACAGCTCAGCCTTTCTCTCTGCAAAGGCTTCCCAGCAGATCTGCACTCAAATTCTTCCCAGGGCTGGGGCAGGTAGGAGGGGAGGAGAGGAAATTTCTCACCACCTGCCTGCAGTGTGGATGCCATTATGTTTGCATAATCTGTTTATGCAATGCCTCGTGTCCAAATAGCTCACGAAACACTTTATAAACTTAACTGGCTCTACAAAGCATGTTGCAAGGAGCAAAGTACTAGGCCCACCACTGGGATGGCTCCCCTCCAGGGTACGGTGAAGAGGCTGCAAAACCTGGCACAGGAGCTCTTCCCAGCAATTAGGAAGGCAAGTAAGGAGAAATGCTCTGACTTCACCTGAGGGCACAAGGGAGCTGGAATCTTAAGAGGAAATGACCCTAGCTGGAAGCGTAATAAGAAAATAGAGATGCCTGGCTTTCATAACCATGGGTAGCCGAGAAATTAGATTTGTGATGCACCTAGAGATTTAATTTGTTTTCTTCAAGCCAGCACAATGCTCGGAAAATAATAGATCAAAGTTTCTCACAGCGTGGCTGGGGAGGACCACACTGGAATCACTTGAGATGTTTTTAAATATGCAGGTTCCTGGGCTCACCTCACCTCTATGGCTGATGCAGAGGATCTAGACTGAGGCCTGGGAGTCTGCATTTTAAAGCAACTTCCAGTGATTGCATTATGTCCCAAAAGGTTTTATTTGAATAAATTTATTTATTTATTTTTGGCTGCATTGGGTCTTCGTTGCTGTGCGTGAGCTTTCTCTAATTGCGGCGAGCGGGGGCTACTCTTCCTCGCGGTGCGTGGGCTTCTCATTGCAGTGGCTTCTCTTGTTGCAGAGCACGGGCTCTAGGCACGCGGACTTCAGTAGTTGTGGCACGCTGGCTCAGTAGTTGTGGCTTGCAGGCTCTAGAGCACAGGCTCAGTAGTTGTGGCGCACAGGCTTATTTGCTCCGTGGCACGTGGTATCTTCTTGGACCAGGGATCGAACCCGTGACGCCTGCATTGGCAGGCGGATTCTTAACCACTGAGCCACCAGGGAAGTCCCTGTCCCAAAATGTTTTGTCTTTTGTTTCATTTCCATCTCCTTATATTGCTCCCTGGAAAGTGGTGGGGAAGCAGCAGAAAATCCAGAAAATCCCAGAGGGACCAAGTAGCAACACTGAGGCACTGAGCTTCATATGGGCCATGGAAGTAAAGAAAACCTCTCCCCTCCTACTCCCCACCCTCAAGAGAAAGTGATTATTGAAAAGTACAGCCTTACTCCTTCTCACAAATAAAAGACTCCCATGAGCCCCCATCATAGGTATCTCTATCAGCCTCTTTCCAAATTTGTACTTTTAAGTCTCATAAAGACTTATTTTTTTATTGAAATCTAGTTGATTTACAATGTTCTGTTAGTTTCAAGTGATTCAATTCTATATATGTGTGTGTGTATATACACGTGTGTGTGTGTGTGTGTGTGTGTGTATATATATATATATATTCTTGTTCAGATTCTTTTCCATTATAGGTTATTACAAGATATCAAATAAAGTCTCCTGTGCTATATAGTAGGTCCAGGTTGTTTATCTGTTTTATGTATAGTAGTGTGTATATGTTAATCACAAACTCCTGATTTATCCCTTCCTTTATAAAGACTTCTTAACTCAGCTGATTATACATTAATTTCATTTCAGGCAGTGGTTCTTGATGGTTTTCAAGTCAAAGACTGCTTGAGACTGATGAGAACTATGAATCCTCTCCTCTCTAAAAAATGTACACACACACAATATTTAGCAATAGCTCAAAGTCTTAGGACTTTAAGTGTGGTCCCCATGCCAGTAGCGTGGACCTCACCTAGGAGCTTGCTAGGAATGTAGATGCCATTTGTGACAACATGGATGGACTTGAAGGGCATTATGCTAAGTGAAATAAGTCCGACAGAGAAAGACAAATACTCTGTGATCTCACTTATATGTGGAATCTAAAAAAAAACCCAAACTCAGAAACAGAGAACAGATTAGTGGTTGCCAGGGGTGGGAGGTAGGGGGTAGGGGTAGTGGGTGAAGGTAAGGTGGTCAAAGGGTAAAAACTTCCAGTTATAAGATGAATAAGTTCTGTAATAAGTAAGCACGGTGACTATAGTTAATAAAACTGTATTGTATAGTTGAAAGTTGCTGACAGTAGATTTTTAAAGTTTTTACCACACACGCACAAAAAATTGTAACTATGAGGTGATAGATGTGTTAACTAACTTTACTGTGCTAACCATGTTGCAATATATACCAATATAAAATCACTACTTCTACATCTTAAACTTATGGAATGTTACATGTCAATTATATTTCAATAAAGCCAGGAAAAAAAAGGAATGTAGATACTTGACAAAATTCAACATACTTTCATGGTAAAAACTCACAACAAATTGGGTATAGAAGGAATGTACCTCAATGTAATAAAGGCCATATATGACAGACCCACAGCTAACATCATATTCAATGGGGAAAGGTTGAAAGCTTTCCTACTAAGATCAGGAACAAAACATGAGTGCCCACTCTCACCATTCCTGTTCAACACAGTGCTGGAAGTCCTAGCCAGAGCAACTAGGCAAGACAAAGAAACAAAAAGTTTCCAAATCCGAAAGGAAGAAGTAAGATTGTCTCTGCAGATGATATAATCATATGTATATATACAATATATATAAAGATTCCACCAAAAAACTGTTAAAATTGATAAACAAATTCAGTAAAGTCACAAGATACAAAATCAACATACAGAAATTAGTTATGTATCTATACACTAACAACAAACTATCTGAAAAAGAAATAATGAAAACAATTCCATGTATAATAGCATTAAAAAGAATAAAATACTTAGGAATAAAGTTAACCAAAGAGGGAAAAGATCTCTGCACTGAAAATTATAAGACATTGATGAAAGAAATTGAAGAAGATGCAAATGAATGGAAAGATCAGAAGAATCAATATTATTAAAGTGTCCACACTACCCAAAGCCATCTATAAATTCAGTGCAATCCCTATCAAAACTCCAATGGCACTTTTCACAAAAAATAGGAAAAACAATCCTAAAATGTGTATGGAACCACAGAAGACCCTGAACAGCCAAAGCAATCCTGAGAAAAGAACAAAGCTGGAGGCATCACACTCCCTGATTTGAAACGTTATTACAAAGCTATAGTAATCAAAACATTATGTTATTGGCATAAAAACAGGCACACAGACCAATGGAACAGAATCAACAACCCAGAAATAAACCCACGCATATATGGTAGACTAATATTTGCCAAGGAAGCCAAGAATACACAGTGGGGGAAAGTATAGTCTCTTCAATAAATGATGTTGGGAAAATTGGATATTCACATGCAAAAGAATGAAATTGGATCCCTATCTTACACCACTCAAAAATAATAACTTGAAATAGATAAAAGACTTAAACATAAGAACTGAAACCTTAAAACCCCTAGAAGAAAATATAGGGAAGAAGCTCCCTGACGTTGGTCTTGGTAATTATTTTTTGGATATGACACCAGAAGCACAGGCAACAAAAGCTAAAATAAACAAATGAAACTATATCAAACTAAAAAGCTTCCACAAAGCAAAAGAAACAATCAACAAAATGAAAAGGCAACCTATGGAATGGGAGAAAATATTTGTAAACCATCTATCTGAATAGGAGTTAATATCCAAAATATGTGAGGAACCCATACAACTCAATAGCAAAAGTCAAATCATCCTAGAAAATAGGCAGAGGACTTGAATAGACATTTTTCTAAAGAAGATAACAAACGGCCAATGGGTACCTGAAAATATGCTCAGCATCACTAATCATAAGGGAAATGCAAGTCAAAACTACAATGAGCAAACTTCACACCTGTTAGAATGGCTATTATCAAAAAGACAAGAGACAACAAGTGTATGTGAGGCTGTGGAGAAAAGGGAACACTTGTGCTCTGTTGATGGAAAACAGTACGGAGGTTCCTCAATTTTTTTTTTTTTTCTTTTTGCGGTACATGGGCCTCTCACTGTTGTGGCCTCTCCCATAGCAGAGCACAGGCTCTGGACGCGCAGGCTCAGCGGCCATGGCTCACGGGCGTAGCCGCTCTGCACCATGTGGGATCTTCCCGGACCGGGACACAAACCCGTGTCCCCTGCATCAGCAGGCGGACTCTCAACCACTGCACCACCAGGGAAGCCCTCCTCAAATTTTTTAATATACAACTACCATATGATCCTGCAATCTCACCTCTGGGTATATATCCGAAGGAGATGAGATCACAGTCTCAGAGAGATATCTGCACCTCCATGTTCATTGTAGCATTATTTTACAATAGCCAAAACATGGAAACAACCTAAGTTTCCATCAGTGGATGAATGGATAAAGAAAATACTGTTATGAAGCAGAAATTAACACACCATTGTAAAGCAATTATACTCCAATAAAAAGGTTTAAAAATAAAAATAAATAAAATCAAATAAAATGGTTTTACAACTAGGAAAAAGAAATGTTCTAGAAATTATATGAAAGTCCTAAAATATTAATATGTCCTAGTATAATGTAACCAGTCATAATTCTAGTTATTATCTTAAAATGTGAAAAAGTGAAAGTATTTTCTCTAAGATCAGGAACAAGACAAGGATGCCCACTCTCACCACTCTTATTCAACATAGTTTTGGAAGTCCTAGCCTTGGCAATCAGAGAAGAAAAAGAAATAAAAGGAATACAAATTGGAAAAGAAGAAGTAAAACTGTCACTGTTTGCAGATGACATGATACTATACATAGAGAATCCTAAAGATGACACCAGAAAACTACTAGAGCTAATCAATGAATTTAGTAAAGTTGCAGGGTACAAAATTAATGCACAGAAATCTCTTGCATTCCTATACACTAATGATGAAAAATCTGAAAGAGAAATTAAGGAAACACTCCCATTTACCATTGCAGTGAAAAGAATAAAATACCTACCTAAGGAGACAAAAGACCTGTATGCAGAAAACTATAAGACACTGATGAAAGAAATTAAAGATGATAACCAACAGATGGAGAGATACGCCATGTTCTTGGATTGGAAGAATCAATATTGTGAAAATGACTGTACTACCCAAAGCAATCTACAGATTCAACGCAATCCCTATCAAATTACCAATGACATTTTTTATGGAATTAGAACAAAAAATCTTAAAATTTGTATGGAGACACAAAAGACCCCGAATAGCCAAAGCAAACTTGAGAAAGAAAACCGGAGCTGGAGGAATCAGACTCCCTAACTTCAGACTATACTACAAAGCTACAGTAATCAAGGCAATATGGTACTGGCACAAAAACAGAAACATAGATCAATGGAACAAGATAGAAAGCCCAGAGGTAAACCCACGCACCTATGGTCAACTAATCTATGATGAAGGAGGCAAGGATATACATGGAGAAAAGACAGTCTCTTCAATAAGTGGTGCTGGTAAAACTGGACAGCTACATGTAAAAGAAGGAAATTAGAACACTCCCTAACACCATACACAAAAATAAACTCAAAATGGATTCGAGACCTAAATGTAAGACTGGACACTATAAAACTCTTAGAGGCAAACATAGGAAGAACACTCTTTGACATAAATCACAGCAAGATCTTTTTTGATCCACCTCCTAGAGTAATGGAAATAAAAACAAAAATAAACAAATGGGACCTAATGAAACTTAAAAGCTATTGCACAGCAAAGGAAACCGTAAACAAGACAAAAAGACAACCCTCAGAATGGGAGAAAATATTTGCAAACGAATCAATGGACAAAGGATTAATATCCAAAATATATAAACGGCTCAGGCAGCTCAATATTAACAGAACAAACAACCCAATCCAAACATGGGCAGAAGACCTAAATAGACATTTCTCCAAAGAAGACATACAGATGGCCAGGAAGCACATGAAAAGCTGCTCAACATCACTAATTATTAGAGAAATGCAAATCAAAACTACAATGAGGTATCACCTCACACCAGTTAGAATGGGCTTCATCAGAAAATCTATAAACAACAAATGCTGGAGAGGGTGTGGAGAAAAGGGAACCCTCTTGCACTGCTGATGGGAAGGTAAACTGATACAGCCACTATGGAGAACAGTATGGAGGTTCCTTAAAAAACTAAAAATAGAATTACCATATGATCCAGCAATCCCACTACCTGGCATATACCCAGAGAAAACCATAATTCTAAAAGACACATGCACCCCAATGTTCATTGCAGCACTATTTACAACAGCCAGGTCATGGAAACAACCTAAATGCCCATCGACAGACGAATGGATAAAGAAGATGTGGTACATATATATATACAATGGAATATTACTCAGCCATAAAAAGGAACGAAATTGGGTCATTTTTTGAGACGTGGATGGATCTAGAGACTGTCATACAGAGTAAAGTAAGTCAGAAAGAGAAAAACAAATATCATAGGGCCTCCCTGGTGGCGCAGTGGTTGAGAGTCCGCCTGCCGATGCAGGGGATACGGGTTCGTGCCCCGGTCTGGGAGGATCCCATATGCCGCGGAGCGGCTGGGCCCGTGAGCCATGGCCGCTGAGCCTGTGCGTCCGGAGCCTGTGCTCCGCAACGGGAGAGGCCACAGCAGTGAGAGGCCCGTGTACAGCAAAAAAAAAAAAAAAAAAAAAAAACAAATATCATATATTAACGCATATATGTGGAACCTAGAAAAATGGTACAGATGAACCGGTTTGCAGGGCAGAAATTGAGACAGAGATGTAGAGAACAAATGTATGGACACCAAGGAGGGAAAGCCTCAGGGGGGTGAGCGTGGTGGTGTGATGAATTGGGCGATTGGGATTGACATGTATACACTGATGTGTATAAAATTGATGGCTAATAAGAACCTGCTGTATAAAAAAAATAGAAGAAACCTATTTATTTAAAAAAATTAAAAAATAAGGCTTTTTAAAAAACAAAACAAAACAAAACAAAACCTTCACAGCAGCACCTAGATTGGCACTTGATTAAGTCACTGGGTACTACAACCTAGCCAAACTGCCATAGAAAAAGAACCACCACAGAAGCTAATGGAATTAATTTCTCCTTATTACCATTTTTTCTCTATTACTTTTCCAAAACCTTTGAATGAAAAGGCAAAATGGCATGGACATAAGGGGAGGTTGCTACTTTTGAAAAGCTGCTATACTTAAACGGTTGTTAAAATGAAATTACTTCCCTTAAAGAATGAAAAAAAAATGTATGTCACAGAGATAATGAAATTTCTCTGTTGATTCCATTATAATAAATCAGGTCTTTAATAATGAAAAAAAAATATATATATATACACAATGGAATATTATTTATCCATAAAACAAGAAGGAGATCTTGCCTTTTGCAGCTTCATGGATGGACCTTGAGGTCATTATGCTGAGTGAAATAAGTCGAGCAGAGAAAGAGCAATATTGTGTGTTCTCACTTATATGTGGAAACTAAAAAAAGCTGAATTATAGAAACAGAGAGTAGAATGGTAGTTACCAGGGGCTGGTGCATGACGGGAAGGGGGAGATGTTGATCAAAGAGCACAAACTTTCAACTGTAAGATGAGGATCTAATATATCTGGGGATCTAATGTTCAGTATGGTGACTATAATTGACTGTAATGTATTGTATACTTGAAAATTAAGAGAGTTAATGTTAAATGTTATCACCACAGACAAAAGGTAATTATGGTAGGGAATAAAAGTTTTAACTAACCTTGTCATTAGTTATATATATATGTATTAGTTAAATACATATATTCACAATATATACGTGTATCAAATCATCACATTGTACACCTTAAACGTACATATGTTATATTCAGTAATATCTCTGTAAAGCTGGAGAAAAAAAGGAAATGTAGATGCTTGGTCCTCACCTAAGAACTACCAAGATAGGGACTTTGCTGGCGGTCCAGTGGTTCAGACTCCATGCTTCCAACTCAGGGGGCACGGGTTTGATCCCTGGTTGGGGAACTAAAATCTAAGATCCCACATGCCGCGTGGCCAAAAATAATAATAAAGTTTAGCTTAAAAAGAAAGAACTACCAAGATACGATCTGCATTTTAACCAGGCTCCCAGGGAATCTGTATACTCATTACATTTTGAGAAACTATACTTAAGATATAGCTATGTTTGTGGTACTCAACCTGGGCAAATGTACTGTTGAAAATATCCCCCAGGTGATTCTAGCACACAATCAGTGTGGAGTGGTTCTCAAACATTAGCAAGCTTGAAAAACCACAGGTTGCAGGGCTATACCCCCAGACTGATTAAGTATGCCTGGGGTGGAGCCTGAGATTCTGTACTTCTAACAAGTTTCTAGATGATGCTCCTGCTCTTGGTAGGGGACTAGACTGTGAGAACCACTAGTCTATTCCCGTCATCCATGGCCCAAACTCCTAATTCAAAGACAAGTTGAAGAAGCAGGATGATTCTGAGGACAAAAGTAATCATTCTCCACAATGACTTCAGTTCTCTCTACCCAGCTATTTCCACCAGCTCAGGCAGAGGGTAAAGCACACTTGACTTGAATTGGTAAACTGGAGTAATCTTTATATCAAACAATTAGGACGCTGAGTAGTGAAACAGAACATTTTACTTCCCCCCTTCCCACTCAACACTGTGACTGTCCATTCTCAGGACAGTTCTTTCCAGCTCCTTGAGTGAAATCTAGAACAGTACCCATGGATTTTCCTTATCATTCTTAGGTTTAAAAAAAAATCCTCTGGCAACTTAAGTTCCCCAAACAGTACGAGTTCAATAATTAATATGTCCAATCCAGCTTAATAAGCAAAACGCCTAACTTCACTTACAGCTTTCCTCTTCCTCAGCTCCCAGCCTGCCTCTGGGGAAGGAGCTGAGTTGGTTGGCCCCTCTTGGCTTTCCCACTTCCTCTTTGCCAGTTCAGCTCCAGGCTTCCTTCTGGCTCCTCCAGGTTTGGAGCAGTATAGGTAGATATTTTCGTTTTATTTTTAATTTTTTGGCCACGCATGCAGGATCTTAGTTCTCCAACCAGGGATGGAACCTATGCCCCCTGCAGTGGAAGCGTGGAGTCCTAACTACTGGACCACCAGGGAATTCCCTGGAGAAGTATAGGTAGAGATGAGGGTCAAGAAAGGTCTGACTTAACCCGTACTGTCACCACCAGGCACTGAAAGGCTCTAGGCTTAGTAGGCAAAACTCCAGGAGCAACCATTCCCGTGGAATCCACAGTGACTATCTGCCCCCGCGCCAGGGAGCTCTGGGCCTCTGCTTCCCTGAGGCGGATTGTGTCCTCTCCAACCAACCTCTCAGGAAGCCTCCCTTCACTCCTGTCGCCCCAGCTCCTCTTACTGCTGGAAACCGTTAACGCTGGGAAGCTGCCCTGTTGCTCATTCCTTAGAGGAAACGACTGTCCTGTCCTCCACGTGGATCCTGGCAATGCCAGGCATTCTCACCATGCCCTATGGTGGTATTGCATTCTGCTCCTGTGGATGGCATAGCTCCCCACCTTTCCTTATGGGCATCGCAAGCCACCTGTCTTTAATCTTGTCAGTATGAATCAAGCGCCTGTTTCTTTGCACCCCCGTAATCCAGAGCATTTCAGTATTGCTCCCCCTCTCAGCATGGCTGCCTGTGGTGGCATACGGAAGTATGGTTGGCTTCTCTCTTTTCTCTGTCAGTTCCCTACTCATCTCATTAATTGTGGATTTTGATCATCCTAGGATTGGAGATGGAGCAGGGAGAGCAGGGAGGAAGAGGGGTTAAGAGACAGGAAGGAACTTTTTCTTTGATGAGATGTTTTCAGGGAATCCTTGGAAATTCCCCATGGGGAATCTACATTGCTTTTCCTTGCCGTGGACAATGCATGCCTTCTGCCTGACAGCTTACAGTGTTGATTCTCAACCCCTGTGCTCCAAAAGTCCACATTTGAACAGAGTTCTTTTTAAAACATTCCAGGCTGGTCAAGATCTGCTCCCCAGGAAACACTCATTTAATTTGTTCCCCTTTGGTGGGAATACAACTTGTTTAAATGCATCCCTGTCCCTTTGCTTCCATGAGCCATGTTATGGGTTAAGTTGTGTCTTCAAAAAACAAAGTTGAAGTCCTAACTTAACCCCCAGTACCTCAGAATGTGACCTTATTTGGCAATATGATTATTAAAGATGTCATTAGTTAAGATGAGGTCATACTGGAATAGATGGGCCCTTAATCCAATATGTTTGGTGTCTGTATAAGACAACATGAAGACAGAGACACGCAAGGAAAAGACAGAGGCAGAGATTGGAGATAGGATGCCACAAGCCAAAGAATTCCTGGGGCCACCAAAAGCTGGAAGAAGCGAAGAAGGAATATTCCCTAAATCTTCAGGTGGAGTATGACACCAGTAACATCTTGATTTCTGACTTTTAGACTCCATAACTGTGAAAGAATAGATTTCTAGTGTTTTAAGCCACACAGTTTGTGTTACTTTGTTACAGCAGCCCTAAGAAACTAATACTGGCTACTTTCAGTCATTCCCTTGACTATATTCCTTCTTTCATCATGCATCTTGTACCAATCTCTACATGCTCACTGAATTCAGAGGACACATGGAACAAGCTCTCTTTAAGAGGTGCCCATGAAGTCCCCCTCAGTGACTTGAGGTGAGGGTGAAGCATCCACCTTCACCTCCACCATGGGATGAAGAAAGAGGCAATGTCACACAGCTACAGAATCCAAAGGACCTCTCCCCCACCCCTCTCTCTCCCTCTCCCCCTCCCTCCCTCCCTCTCTCTCTCTCTCTTCCCTGACCTCTCAAGCATCAGTCTTCTTATATACTTGATGTTGAGCTAAGATTCCAAAATTCTGTATGTGTTCATCACATACCTCATGTTGGAACATCGGAATGTGAGAATACTTAACCCTTTTTACTTTTTATTAACAGCCTTTGAGACCTTAGCAAAAAGTAAGAGAGGTAGAATCCCATTTTAAACTCCTGCTACACTGGAGGGCAAAACAGCTCAGTCTCCTGTTACCTTGGAAACTACTTTCTCATTTCTAGTCATGAGAAACATAAGTGAAACTATGATCTAATAAGCAGCTATGGTCCTCTTGCTAATTATCTAAGTCAAACAGAGAGGATACGGCATTCTGAAAACATCAGAGCTCATGTTCCCCTGAGTCCCCATAAAAATCATTACAACCACTGAAATCGTAACCGTGTACTGTTTACAGAGTGAAGGCTTTCTTTTGCAAATCCAAGGGATCAGGGAAAAAAAGGAGTTTCCCAGAATATGTACAGGTAGTTTCCAGATTTTGGATAGGTTGTGTTCCAAGAGTTTATTTGTAAGGTCTTTGAAATTTAGAACACATTCACTAACAAATGGTGTCCAAGAAAGTAATTAGTTTTTCAGATTAACCCCCAAAACTTAGTGTAGTTTAATTTTGTTTAGTTTGATGTAAGGGATCTTTTTTTTTCCATTTACTTTTTTTAACATCTGTATTGGAGTATAATTGCTTTACAATGGTGTGTTAGTTTCTGCTGTATGACAGAGTGAATCAGCTATACGTGTACACATATCCCCATATCCCCTCCCTCTTGCGTCTCCCTCCCTCCCTCCCTATCCCACCCCTCTCGGTGGTCACAGAGCGCCGAGCTGATCTCCCTGTGCTATGCGGCATCTATCCCCATATCCCCTCCCTCTTGCGTCTCCCTCCCTCCCTCCCTATCCCACCCCTCTCGGTGGTCACAGAGCGCCGAGCTGATCTCCCTAAGGGATCTTGAACCACAGCTTTGTGTCAGGCACCAAGCTAAGCATTTGGGTTGTAGCAGTCACCATTAGTGCCCTGTCCCTGACACCCAGCAGATGCTCAATAAATACTGCATACATTGATGCATTAATGAATAAATAAATGAATCCTAGTTGAACAGGGCACAAACTTGCAGCCTGACAGGCCTGGATGTGAACCCTGGGTCCATCTTTTACTTGTTTTATGACACTGGGAAAATCACTAACTCTCCATGAGCCTCATTTTCCTTATGTGTGATATGGAGGTCATAACATGCTGTGAGGACCAAATGAGACAGAACGTAGAGCAGCAGGTAGAATACCTCGCACATGGGCATTTGATAATGTTAATATCATTATACTCCTCTTGAACGAATTAATACCTGCCAAGTCACTATGTCAATCAAACAGAAAAGAACAGTCTCATCTCTCTAACTCAGTGTTTCTCAACTGGGAGTGACTTTGCCCTACCCTCCAAGAGGACATTTTGCAATATCTGGAGACTTTTGGGGTTGTCATAAATGGTGATGGAGGGGCTGCTACTGGCTTCTGTTGGGTAGAGAGGCTAGTGATACTGCTCAACTTTCTGCAATACACAGGGCAGCTCCCCCCGCCCACAAAGATACATCCAGTCCCAAATGTTTCCTTCCCTTGCTCTCCTCCACCTCCAGCATCTTTAGAATCGTGGACTCGTAGCATCGAAAGAGACTATCTTTGGTTTCCCCGAGAATCATACTCTGAGACAAGATTCAGGTAGAAGTTATTTGGGAGGTAGAGGAAACAATAGGTGAGTGAAGAAGTGAGTCAGGGAGCAGAAGGCAGATAATAAAGGGTGCGGAGTCAGCTGCCTAGTGGGCACCTAAACCCAGGAGCCAGAGTAGAACTTTTCTCAGAGCTACCCCACCCAGGGACGAGGGAGCTAAGGTATTTATCCACGAACCCACAGCAATCCTTAGTTGAGGGCTGCTCCTGGGAGGTTGGTTCCCTGACGTCTTTGGTCTTCCACATGAGTGATGAGGTAGGATTCGGAGGCCAGAGAGAAATGCAGCAAAATGCAGGTGCTGGGCCAGTGTGCCCTGACGTAGTAAGAGTGATGGGTTATGGGCAGGATAGTGACAGCATGTGCTACATAGCTTTGTCCCCGTGGCTTTGCTCATGAGCATGTGCTCTGGAGTCTCAGTGCTTGGATGCAAATTCTGGGTGCATCATTGACTTGCTTTGTGACCTTGAACAAGATACCATTCTAACTTCAGTTTCCTCCCCTGTAGAATACAAATGACAGTGGTGCCAACCTCACAGGGCTACCGCGAGGATGAAACAAGGAAATGCAAGTGAAACATGTAAAGTACCTTGCTCAGACAGCCTTAGCTATTACTGTGTTAAAGGTCATAATAATAGCTAACCGTGGTTTACAATTTACTTCACGCCAGGCACCCTTTTAAAGTGTGTGCTGTGCACTAACTCATTTAATCTTCCCAATGACTCTTGGAGGTAGAAGCCGTCATTATCCCTGTGTTGCAGGTAAATACAAGGGTACTAAGAGGTCAGCTACATCAAATCATGTGGCCTGAGATAAGATCTGAAGGTTGGGAGCCATCTGTTATATAAAGAAGGAGAAAAGGACATTCTAGAAGGAGGAATTATGCGATGTTCATGTATGCTAAATCAGAGTTCTCTTTAAAATCTCTCTCTCCTTGTGTGGTGACAAAGTCAGACACTGTGAAAAATGACCAAATATTTCCTGATGATCCAAGTGCCAGGTGCAATCATTCACCTGAATTGCACGGTGACATTTTGCCCAAGACCTGTGCTTGCCAAAGCAAGCGGTTGGCGGCGGCTCAGTCCTAAGGAATGTGGGCTCTCTTTCACCACAGCCTACAATTACAGTGAAACCTGACCTTTGCAGTTTCATCTTCAGGCTTTTGAAATGAAGATGTCGGGATTCAAAATTGGATGTTGTCAGTGAGGAGACGCCTGGAAGCAGAAGAATATTTATGGTAATAAAAAACTTGAGCTCTCAGAGGACCAGCTAAATTATAGTTGGCACAAGGCATATTAGAGCTTGTCCAGATTCACTGTCAGCCTCCTGAATTCATGGCCTTCAAAGGCAATAAATTGTGAGAGGAGTATACTGCTTAAGTAGATCAGAGGTAAAAACGAAAATGGAGAGCCTGTAAAATGAAAATTATTGAATTCCAAACTTTTCTCTTAAATTGTATCAAAACAGAAGGTTTCCTGACATGAACTGGGGTGTTATTAAGGAATCTGAAATTCCTGTTGCCATCTTATCCCTCAGTCTGATTCCCCTCCCCGCCCTCTACCTCCACATGGTGGGGGAGGGTATCTCAAGATGTGTAAAGAAGAAAAAAGATGGAGCAAGAGCCAGCAGATGTGTTAATACCAGTTTGCTCATTTATTCTATTCTGTTTGCCCTGCCATGCTGTAAAATTGTGAACACTAAATCTAGAAATTGAAAACGTGTTAAAAAAAAAAAAAGTTCACCGTGTATATCCTGTAAGACTTTATGGTATTAAGCATAGATCTTACTTCTTTCATGACACACCCATCTGTAATATGAATACCCTTAATTTACAAGTAAATTTAACACATTCATCAAGTTAGAAAGTACTATACCAGCATTATGTGCAGTATAATAAGGGGATGATGATTAAACATTTATTCATACCATCCTTAATAAGAAAATATTTCTCCTAAGAAAGCTGAAAAGAAGTTAAGAAGCAAAAGAAATGTGAACATAAAAGAATGCAGAACAAGGTGTAATCAATGGTGAAAATCCATATCTTAACCCTGCTTAATGAGATGACAGCTTTGTGCTGCCTGAGCCCCATATATCCACCTGGGTACAACAATCAGCCAACCTGTCCTCTCTTACTCTTCTAAACATATGCCATCTAGCTCTCCAGTAATGATGTAAGCAAAGACAAAAACTACAAGATAAATAGGAAACACAAACAGCCTTTAAGTATATTTTACATGGAATAACCATACCCACGAGAGTCAAAAGTGATGAAATTATATCCAACTTGTGAAATATAACAATAAAAGCCCTTCTTTCCTCACACCAGCTCTTGGGAAATGAGATTCCACACCCTCCCATTATAAACCAGTACAATTTTTAACAGGCAGGACCATGAAAAAGATTTATGTCTAACTGAAATCCTTAATCTTGCACTTTAAACCACTTTTCCCTTTGATTGTCTTCACTAGATATAAAGACACTTTCATTTACCTAATGTCCATTTTCTTATTTCCCTTTATCTTCTCTGAGTCACTCAATTTCACTGCCATTCTTACTTTCCTACAATCCAGGCATTTTCTGAGCTATCCATGAAATCTCTAAGGTTCTTAAACTTCATGAGTTTTGGAGTTCAGAATTACATAGTTTATTTAAAAGAAGTAACAACACTGTATATAAGCTATTTTATTTCAAATTTATTTAATATAGATAAAAATATATTGCTTTTGTAAAAAACAAAGAGTATAGAAGCATGTGGATTAAACAATTAAAGCCCCATGTCAAGCCACTACCCTTCCTAAAAGTAACCACATTTAAAAATTTGATATGTGTCCTCTTGGACTCTTGTCTTTCCATTTACAGACCTATGTATGTAAACATATGCAGTTGAACACTGAACAATTTTGACTGCATGGGGGGTTAGGGGCACTGACACACACACCCCCGCCCCATACAGTCAAAAATTTGTATACAACTTGCTTTTTTTTGGAGGAAATATTTTTTAACATCTTTATTGGAGTATAATTGCTTTACATTGTTGTGTTAGTTGCTGCTGTATAACAAAGTGAATCAGCTATACGTATACATATATCCCCATATCCCCTTCCTCTTGCATCTCCCTCCCACCCTCCCTATCCCACCCCTCTAGGTAGTCACAAAGCACCGAGCTGATCTCCCTGTGCAATGCAGCTGCTTCCCACTAGCTATCTATTTTACATTTGGTAGTGTATGTATGTCCATGCCACTCTCTCACTTCATCCCAGCTTACCCTTCTCCGTCCCTGCATCCTCAAGTCCATTCTCTAAGTCTGCATCTTTATTCCTGTCCTGCCCCTAGGTTCATCAGAACCTTTTTTTTTTTTGTAGATTCCATATATATGTTACCATACGGTATTTGTTTAGCATACGGTATTTGTTTTTCTCTTTCTGACTTACTTCACTCTGTATGACAGACTCTAGGTCCATCCACCTCACTACAAGTAACTCAATTTCGTTTCTTTTTATGGCTGAGTAATATTCCATTGTATATATGTGCCACATCTTCTTTATCCATTCATCTGTCGATGGACACTTAGGTTGCTTTCATATCCTGGCTACTGTAAATAGTTCTGCAACGAACATTATGGTACATGACTCTTCATGAATTATGGTTTTCTCTGGGTATATGCCCAGTAGTGGGATTGCTGGGTTGTATGGCAGTTCTATTTTTAGTTTTTTAAGGAACCTCCATACTGTTCTCCATAGTGGCTGTATCAATTTACATTCCCACCAACAGTGCAAGAGGGTTCCCTTTTCTCCACATTTATTGTTTGTAGGTTTTTTGATGATGGCCATTCTGACCGGTGTGAGGTGACACCTCATTGTAGTTTTGATTTGCATTTCTCTAATGATGAGTGATGTTGAGCATCCTTTCATGTGTTTGTTGGCACTCTGTGTATCTTCTTTGGAGAAATGTCTGTTTAGGTCTTCTGCCCATTTTTGGATTCGCTTGTTTGTTTTTTTGAAATTGAGCTGCATGAGCTGCTTGTATATTCTGGGGATTAATCCTTTGTCACTTGCTTCATTTGCAAACATTTTCTCCCATTCTAAGGGTTGTTTTTTTGTCTTCTCTATGGTTTCCTTTGCTGTGTAAATGCTTTTAAGTTTCACTAGGTCCCATTTGTTTATTTTTGTTTTTATTTCCATTTCTCTGGGAGGTGGGTCAAAAAGGATCTTGCTGTGACTTATGTCATAGAGTGTTCTGCCTATGTTTTCCTCTAAGAGTTTTATAGTGTCTGGCCTTACATTTAGGTCTTTAATCTATTTGGAGTTTATTTCTGTGTATGGTGTTAAGGAGTGTTCTAATTTCATTCTTTTACATGTAGCTGTCCAGTTTTTTCCCAGCACCACTTATTGAAGAGGCTGTCTTTTCTCTGTTGTATAGTCTTGCCTCCTTTATCAAAGATAAGGTGACCATATGTGCATGGGTTTATCCCTGGGCTTTCTATCCTGTTCCATTTATCTATATTTCTGTTTTTGTGCCAGTACCATGCTGTCTTGATCACTGTAGCTTTGTAGTATAGTCTGAAGTCAGGGAGCCTGATTCCTCTAGCTCTGTTTTTCTTTCCCAAGATTGCTTTGGCTCTTCGGGGTCTTTTGTGTTTCCATACAGATTGTGAAATTTTTTATTCTAGGTCTGTGAAAAATGCCATTGGTGATTTCATAGGGATTGCATTGAATCTGTAGATTATTTTGGGTAGTGTAGCCATTTTCACAATGTTGATTCTTCCAATCCAGGAACATGGTATATCTTTCCATCTGTTTGCATCATCTTTAATTTCTTTCATCAGTGTCTTATACTTTTCTGCATACAGGTCTTTTGTCTCCTGAGGTAGGTTTATTCCTAGGTATTTTATTCCTTTTGTTGCAGTAGTAAAAGGGAGTGTTACCTTAATTTCTCTTTCAGATTTTTCATCATTATTGTATAGGAATGCAAGAGATTTCTGTGCATTAATTTTGTACCCTGCTACTTTACGAAATTCACTGATTAGCTCTAGTAGTTTTCTGGTAGCATCTTTAGGATTCTCTGTGTATAGTATCATGTCATCTGCAAATAGTGACAGCTTTACTTCTTCTTTCTGATTTGAATTCGTCTTATTTCCTTTTCTTCTCTGATTTCTGTGGCTAAAACTTCCAAAACTATGTTGAATAATGGTGGTGAGAGTGGACATCCTTGTCTTGTTCCTCATCTAAGTGGAAATGGTTTCACTTTTTCACCATTGAGGACGATGTTGGCTGTGGGTTTGTCATATATGGCCTTTATTATGTTGAGGAAATTTCCCTCTATGCCTACTTTCTGCAGGGTTTTTATCATAAATGGGTGTTGAATTTTGTTGAAAGCTTTCTCTGCATCTATTGAGATGATCATATGGTTTTTCTCCTTCAGTTTGTTAATATGGTGTATCATGTTTATTCATTTGCGTATACTGAAGAATCCTTGCATTCCTGGGATAAACCCCACTTGATCATGGTGTATGATCCTTTTAACGTGCTGCTGGATTCTGTTTGCTAGTATTTTGTTGAGGATTTTTGCATCTATGTTCATCAGTGATATTGGCCTGTAGTTTTCTTTCTCTGTGACATCTTTGTCTGGTTTTGGTATCAGAGTGATGGTGGCCTTGTAGAATGACTTTGGGAGTGTTCCTCCCTCTGCTATATTTTGGAAGAGTTTGAGAAGGATAGGTGTTAGCTCTTCTCTAAATGTTTGATAGAATTCGCCTGTGAAACCATCTGGTCCTGGGCTTTTGTTTGTTGGAAGATTTTTAATCACAGTCTCAATTTCAGTGCTTGTGATTGGTCTGTTCATATTTTCTATTTCCTCCTGGTTCAGTCTCGGAAGGTTGTGCATTTCTCAGAATTTGTCCATTTCTTCCAGGTTGTCCATTTTATTGGCATAGAGTTGCTTGTAGTAATCTCTCATGATCCTTTGTATTTCTGCAGTGTCAGTTGTTACTTCTCCTTTTTCATTTCTAATTCTATTGATTTGAGTCTTCTCCCTTTTTTTCCTGTTGAGTCTGGCTAATGGTTTATTAATTTTGTTTATCTTCTCGAAGAACCAGCTTTTAGTTTTATTGATCTTTGCTATCGTTTCTTCCATTTCTTTTTCATTTATTTCTGATCTGATCTTTATGATTTCTTTCCTTCTGCTAACTCTGGGGGTTTTTTGTTCTTTTTTCTCTAATTGCTTTAGGTGCAAGGTTAGGTTGTTTATTTGAGATGTTTCCTGTTTCTTAAGGTAGGATTGTATTGCTATAAACTTCTCTCTTAGAACTGCTTTTGCTGCATCCCATAGGTTTTGGGTCATTGTGTCTCCATTGTCATCTGTTTCTAGGTATTTTTTTATTTCCTCTTTGATTTCTTCAGTGATCACTTGGTTATTAAGTAGTGTATTGTTTAGCCTCCATGTGTTTGTACTTTTTACAGATCTTTTCCTGTAATTGATATCTAGTCTCATAGCATTGTGGTCGGAAAAGGTACTTGATACGATTTCAGTTTTCTTAAATTTACCAAGGCTTGATTTGTGACCCAAGATATGATCTATCCTGGAGAATGTTCCATGAGCACTTGAGAAAAATGTGTATTCTGTTGTTTTTGAATGGAATGTCCTATAAATATCAATTAAGTCCATCTTGTTTAATGTATCATTTAAAGCTTGTGTTTCCTTATTTATTTTCATTTTGGATGATCTGTCCGTTGGTGATAGTGGGGTGTTAAAGTCCCCTGCTCTGAATGTGTTACTGTCGACTTGCCCTTTTATGGCTGTTAGCATTTGCCTTGTGTATTGAGGTGCTCCTATGTTGGGTGCATAAATATTTACAATTGTTATATCTTCTTCTTGGATTGATCCCTTGATCATTATGTAGTGTCCTTCTTGGTCTCTTCTAATCGTCTTTATTTTAAAGTCTTTTTTGTCTGATATGAGAATTGCTTCTCTAGCTTTCTTTTGATTTCCATTTGCATGGAATGTCTTTTTCCATCCCCTCACTTTCAGTCTGTATGTGTCTCTAGGTCTGAAGTGGGTCTCTTGTAGACATCATATGTATGGGTCTTGTTTTTGTACCCATTCAGCCAGTCTGTGTCTTTTGGTGGGAGCATTTAATCCATTTACATTTAAGGTAATTATTGATATGTATGTTCCTCTTCCCATTTTCTTAATTGTTTTGGGTTTGTTATTGTAGGTCTTTTCCTTCTCTTGTGTTTCTTGCCTAGAGAAGTTCCTTTAGCATTTGTTGTAAAGCTGGTTTGGTGGTGCTGAACTCAGCTTTTGCTTGTCTGTAAAGGTTTTAATTTCTCCATCAAATCTGAATGAGATCCTTGCTGGGTCGATTAATCTTGGTTGTAGGTTTTTCTCCTTCATCAGTTTAAATATATCCTGCCTCTCCCTTCTGGCTTGCAGAGTTTCTGCTGAAAGATAAGCTGTTAACCTTAGGGGATTCCCTAGTGTGTTATTTGTTGTTTTTCCCTTGCTGCTTTTAATATTTTTTCTTTGTATTTAATTTTTGATAGTTTGATTAATATGTGTCTTGCCGTGTTTCTCCTTGGATTTATCCTGTATGGGACTCTCTGTGCTTCCTGGACTTGATTAACTATTTCCTTTCCCATATTAGGGAAGTTTTCAAGTATAATCTCTTCAAATATTATCTCGGGTCCTTTCTCTCTCTCTTCTCCTTCTGGGACCCCTATAATGCAAACGTTGTTGCGTTTACTGTGTTTGGGATCTTTTCATAGGCTGCAGGTTCATAGTTCCCGTTGTTTTTAGTGTCTGTCCCCAGTGGCTAAGGTTGGTTCAGTGGGTTGTGTATGCTTCCTGGTGGAGGGGACTAGTGCCTGTGTTTTGGTGGTTGAGGCTGGATCTTGTCTTTCTGGGGGCAGGTCCATGTCTGGTGGTGTGTTTTGGGGTGTCTGTGAGCTTATTATGATTTTAGGCAGCCTCTCTGCTAATGGGTGGGTTTGTGTTCCTGTCTTGCTAGTTGTTTGGCATGGGGTATCCAGCACTGGAGCTTGCTGGTCATTGAGTGAAGCTGGGTCTTGGTGTTGAGATGGAGATCTCTGGGAGATTTTTGCCATTTGATATTACATGGAGCTGGGAGGTCTCTTGTCGACCAGTGTCCTGAAGTTGGCTCTCCCACCTCAGCCACAGCCCTGATGCCTGGCTGGAGCACCAAGAACCTTTCATCCACACGGCTCAGAATAAAAGGGAGAAAAAGTAGAAAGAAAGAAAGAAAGAAAGAAAGAAAGAGAGAGAGAGAGGGAGGGAGGGAGGAAGGAAGGAAAGAAAGAAAGGATAAAATAAAATAAAGTAAGATAAAATAAAGTTATTAAAATAAAAAATAATTATTAAGAAAAAAAGTTTTTAAAAAGTAAAAAAACGGACAGACAGAACCCTAGGACAAATGGTGAAAGCAAAGCTTTACAGACAAAATGTCACACAGAAGCATACACATACACACTCACAAAAAGAGGAAAAGGGGAAAAAATAATATATCGTTGCTCCCAAAGCCCAGCTCCTCAATTTGGGATGATTCGTTATCTATTCAGGTATTCCACAGGTGCAGGGTACATCAAGTTGATTGTGGAGATTTAATCCGCTGCTTCTGTGGCTGCTGGGAGAGATTTCCCTTTCTCTTCTTTGTTCGCACAGCTCCTGGGGTTCAGCTTCAGATTTGGCCCCGCCTCTGCATGTAGGTCGCCGGAGGGCGTCTGTTCTTCTCTCAGACAGGACAGGGTTAAAGGAGCCGCTGATTGGCGGGCTCTGGCTCACTCAGGCCGGGGAGAGGGAGGGGTACGCATGCGGAGCGAGCCTGCGGCGGAAGAGGCCGGCGTGACGTTGCACCAGCCTGAGGTGCGCCGTGCGTTCTCCCGGGTAAGTTGTCCCTTGGTCATGGGACCCTGGCAGTAGCGGGCTGCACAGGCTCCCGGGAGGGGATGTGTGGAGAGTGACCTGTGCTCGCACACAGGCTTCTTGGTGGCGGCAGCAGCAGCCTTAGTGTCTCATGCCCGTCTCTGGGGTCCGCGCTGATAGCCGCGGCTCACGCCCGTCTCTGGAGCTCGTTTAGGCGGTGCTCTGAATCCCCTCTCCTCGCGCACCAGGAAACAAAGAGGGAAGAAAAAGTCTCTTGCCTCTTCAGCAGCTCCAGACTTTTTCCCGGACTCCCTCCCGGCTAGCCGTGGCGCACTAGCCCCGTTCAGGTTGTGTTCACGCTGCCAACCCCAGTCCTCTCCCCGCGCTCTGACCGAAACCCGAAGCCCGAACCTCAGCTCCCAGCCCCGCCCGCCCCTCCGGCTGAGCAGACAAGCCTCTCGGGCTGGTGAGTGCTGGTCGGCACCGGTCCTCTGTGCGGGAATCTCTCTGCTTTGCCCTCTGCACCCCTGTGGCTGCGCTCTCCTCCGAGGCTCTGAAGCTTCCCCCCTCCGCCACCCGCAGTCTCCGCCCACGAAGGGGCTCCTAGTGTGTGGAAACCTTTCCTCCTTCACGGCTCCCTCCCACCGGTGCAGGTCCCGTCCCTATCCTTTTGTCTCTGTTTTTTCTTTTTTCTTTTGCCCTACCCAGGTACGTGGGGAGTTTCTTGTCTTTTGGGAGGTCTGAGGTCTTCTGCCAGCGTTCAGTAGGTGTTCTATAGGAGCAGTTCCACGTGTAGATGTATTTCTGATGTATTTGTGGAGAGGAAGGTGATCTCCGTGTCTTACTCTTCCGCCATCTTGAAGCTCCTCCTGAATTTTATATAGATTATTTCTCTTTATTTATATAATTTATTCTTGTTTGTATATTTCTTGGATATTTTACTGTACTGGTACATAAAGCATATGTGTTTCATACTGAAGTTGATGTAACTACAATTTGGAACAGAGGCTAGAAATAACAGTCACTTAAACAAATTAGAAGCCCATTTCTCTTTGACCATGGTAGAAACTAGCTGGTTGTTCTCCAAACCATATTTCTTTTCCTCCTGGACACACAGTTAAACTACAATTCCCAGACTTCATTATAGTTGGGCATATCCGTGTGACTGAGATTCACCAATGAGCTATGCACCAAAGCAGTGCGTGCCACTTCCAGGGGTGATGAAACCCTCCCACAGGTGGTCATCCACTCTCCATCTGACCGGACTGGACTCTAAGAGATGAAGGATAAGGGAGTCAAAAGATGGAAGACCAGATCTCTGGTTGCCACTGTGAGAGGATTTTCCAGGAAAGTCATTCAACCCAGACATCTAAGATGGATGTTTTCATTTGCATGAATGAAAATGAACTTTTATTTTGTTAAGCCCCTAAAATTGGGATTTGTTTGTTATAGCAATTAACCTACCTTGAACACTACAGTCACCTAAACTTAATCTGAGTTGAGCAGTCCAGGCCTGGTATGGTGACTCAGCAGAGTCATCAGAAATCTGAGCTTTTATCTCCTGCCTCACCGTCCTTAACAAGTATGGTAGAGCTTGGTACCATCTGCTGTGCTTAGTCTCTGGACCTTGTGGGGAACTGAATGTGTGAGTCTCCAGGCTATCACCCCTTCAGTGGTTACAATATATTACATGTCTGATGCCTAATCATTATTATGTAACCTGTGAACAATACATAGCAAGATGGTGCTCATAAGAAAATGTAACCAAGTCTTGTATAAGGTCTCAAAAAACTATACAGAGTTCCCCAAGGCTCCAGAGCAATTCATCTGTTCACCATCTCATACTCTAGGAGCCCCTCTTTTTTTTCTTGAAGTATAGTTGATTTACAATGTTGTGTTAATTTCTGCTGTACAGCAAAGTGATTCAGATATATATATATTCTTTTTCATATTCTTTTCCATTTTGGTTTACCTCAGGATATTGAATATAGTTCCCTATGCTATACAGTAGGACCTGGTTGTCTATCCATTCTGTATGTAATAGTTTGCATCTGCTAGTCCCAAACTCCCAATCCATCCCTCCCCCACACACACCCCCAACCCTTGGCAACCACAAGTCTGTTCTCTATGTCTGTGAGTCTGTTTCTGTTTTGTATATAGGTTTATTTGTGTCATATTTTAGATTCCACATGTAAGTGATATCATATGGTATTTGTCTTTCTCTTTCTGACCTCCTTCAGTTAGTATGATCATCTCTAGGTCCATCCCTAGCTCCCTATCTTATTCTTTGTATGATTATCCCTAAAGACTCATCGGGAAGTAAGTTATGATAGCTACATGTAGTCAAACGTAATCTCTTTCATAAGAATTGCTATAGCCCTTCATTCAGTGGTAGCTTGGGAAAGGGAGCCTCTTATGTGGTTCCATATTAAAGTACTGCATCACTTATGAAAGAAATTACATTGCTGTGTTGTGATGCATTTCTTTTCTGCACAATAGAATAAAATCTGTAAAATCTGATATAGTCAATGTGCACGAACCAGTACTGTTCCTGCTGGGTCTTATTAAGAAGACAGTGCTGCAGAAATGGGTGTTCATAAATTTCTGTTCATATTATATAAACAGAAAGATGTGTAAATATGAATATATATGTGGAAAATATTTTAGTGAGCCTAAAGCTTAAAATACCTAATGAAACAGAGTGAGCTAAAATTTTTGGATTTTTATGAATTACCCGGAGTTCACCTTCAGAAGAAGTTGTAAATATATAATTATGGGATGAAGGCAGATCAAGCCATGGCAGTCACAGAGGTAGCCAACGTATTTCAAATGAGTTCATTTTGAACCATAGCTACATGCAAAAATACTGAACTATGACTCTCTAAAATGTTCACTTCGAGGATAATGTTGCTTATGTATTTTCAGTCTCATGATAAAGGGGAAAAGGAAAACATACAAATACATATTTCATGAAAGCTATTTCATGAGCCTAATTAAGAAATTACAAGCTCTGTGGCGTGTGTTCCATGCTCCAAACCTATGGGATTTGCTTTATTATGATGTAAATTGCTATCCTCTACAAATTTCTATTAAGGTGATACGTGTCAACTGACTCCTGCCCCTCCCCAAATATATCAGTGATTGCAACAATTCGCACACATCTTCTGATTTGGAGGAGTGGGGGGAAGGGTAGTTTCCCCTTGTGACACACAACTTCATGTTACTTAATATTATGCTATATCCAGTCAAATTTTTAAAACATGCTAGTGACTGTTGATTGTATTTGTTGCATTATGTGGTGAGTACAATCCACTAAATTTATTTTCTTTGAAGAGGTTTTTTTTAATACATTTTATTGAAGTATAGTTGATTGACAGTGTTGTGTTACTTTCAGGTGTACAGCAAAGTGATTCAGTTATATATATATAGATATAGATATAGATATATAGATATATAGATATATAGATATTCTTTTTCAGGTTCTTTTCCATTATAGGTTACTACAAGATCCTAAATACAGTTCCCTGTGCTCTACAGTAGGACCTTGTTGTGTATCCATTCTGTATATAATAGTTTGCATCTGCTAATCCCAAACTCCCAATCCTTCCCTCTCCCTATTCCCTCTCGCCCGTGGCAACCACAAGTCTGTTCTTTATGTCCGTGAGTCTGTTTCTGTTTCATAGATATATGCATTTGTGTCGTATTTTAGATTCCACATATAAGTGATATCATATGATATTTGTCTTTGTCTTTCTGACTTACTTCACTTAGTATGATAATCTGAAGAATTTTTTAGTGTAAGCTCTGGAATAATTTTTAGGTAGAGGAAAACTGGTTAAAATCAATATGTACCAAGTATAGGGGTTGCAGGTCCACCCCCTGGAGTCTCCACCTGAAACATCAGTAATACCATGTATCCATCTACACACCTGAAGCCCCCTGTGCACCCTTCTCCAGTTTCATTTTCCTCCCTCCCCTCCCCACACAAAGTTACCATTCTCCCGAAATTGGTATTTACGATTCCCCAGCTTTCCTTTATGTCTTTACCACGTGTGTATGTACCCATAAGCAAATCGTTATTGCTTGCATGCTTTTAAATGCTACATAAATAGTATCATACTTCATGCCTTCCTCTACATCATGTGTCCTCACCCAGTTCTCAGAGGGGCAAAAAAGTCTTGCTCTTCTGATGTATAAAGCACAGATATACATACAGGACATAAACAGATAAACAGTATATCTGAGGTATTACAATTGCATGAGAGGGAATTAGGAATAAATGTCTAAAAAGGCTCACGGGGGAAGTGATAATGAAAAGGTTGAGACACTGTTCTGCATTCTGCTATTTTCCCTTAGTTTTATGTCCATGAGGTGTGTGTGTGTTGATATATGCAACTCTAGTTTATTCCTTTTTCACTATGTAGAGCAGTCGGATGCGTGAGTATATCACAAATTATGTATCCATTCTTCTGTGGATAGCAGTGTCGGTTGCTTCTGTAAGTACAAGCATCCTTGAGCACAGCCCCCTGTACTCACATTAGGGAGTTTCTCTGGGACGTATACCCAAGTGTGGCATTGGTGCGGCTTGACTAGCAGCATATTCATCCTTGATGAATGTTGGTCAACCAGTTGCAGAGCCGCCCAGATTCAAACCGCACCTCCTGAAAGGAGTTTCAAAGAATGTGCGGACATCTTTAATTTTTTCAGGGCTGGGGGCTCTGGGAGGACCTTCTCCCTACCTCCATACCCGCACAGCACAGAAAAACAGAAAAATCCCTCTAGGTCAACAATGCTCTCTACTTTCATCCAGTCACCAATTTCTGTGGACATTATGTGTGTGTGTGTGCATGTGTTTGTGTATCCATCCTTAAGGGTGGTTTTTGTACATAGAAGAGTATTCTGAGGTTTAGTGCATGTGTTTTAAAAATCAACATTCAATTTATTAAAGTTACAAATTCAAAAATCTAACTCCTTAAGTTTTTAAATCTTAAAATTTTGTTCTATGTATAAGTCTAGCAAAATTTAGGAATAACCTTTAAAAGGCCCTTGTGTAATGTTGGGCCCATTTCAAATTTAAGTGCCTTTAAGCATTTTTAACTAAATTTACAAATTTAACATATTCAGTTTTTTTTAAAAGAACTACAATTATCTGACTTCACAAACAAAACCTTCAAGTTTTCTTTTTTTACTGAAGTACGGTTGATTTATAATATTATATTTCAGGTATACAGCATAGTGATTCAATATTTTTACAGATTATACTCCATTAAAAGTTATTATAAAACAATAGTTATATTTCCCTGTGCTGTACAATATATCCTTGTAGCTTATTTGTTGTATACATGTTAGTTTGTATTTCTTAATCCCATGGCCCTATCTTACCCCTCCCTTGCTTCCCTCTCCCCACTGGTAACCACTAGTTTATTTTCTGTATCTGTGAGTCTCTTTCTGTTTTGCTTTATACATTCGTTTTATTTTTTAGATTTGACATTTATGTTATATCATACAGTATTTATATTTGACTTATTTCACTAAGCATAATATTCTCTAGGTCCATCCACGTTGCTGCAAATGGCAAAATTTCATTCTTTTTTATGACTAATACTCCATTTTATATATATATATATATATAAAATTATTTATATATATATGTGTGTATATATATATATATATATATATATATATATACATCTTCTTTACCCATTCATCTATTGATGGGCACTCGGGCTGCTTCTATATCTTGGCTATTATAAATAGTGCTAATATGTACATGGGGGTGCATGTATCTTTTCAAATTAGATTTTTCATTTTTTCTGGATATGTACCCAGGAGTAGAATTGCTGGATCATAACAATTAAAAACTTTAGAGTTCTTAAGTTATGTTTATAAATCTAATAAATTAGGCATAAATGAGATAATACTTAAGTACTTTAAATATTCTAATTTAGATTATAAATTTAGTAAAATTTTAACTTAACAGCACAAATCTAAATTAATTACTCAGTTACATAGTTTAAAATGAAAGGGCTGACCCAACACTCTAAAAAGGTTAAATTCTTTTAAACTTTACAAATACTTAAGATCCTAAGTATGTATCAGTGCTTTAAAACAAAAATAAAGTAATACTACTGCTCTGATTATCTGAAACACTTCTATCCTTAATTCTAAATTTTTCTGGAGTTAAAGACTTCTAATCCACTAAAAAAGTTTATGCCATCCCACAGCATTTAGGGATTGGCCAGGACATGACTGAATGTTTGACCATGACACCAATGGAATTGACCGGGTCCTATTTATTCTTTTTTTAAATTGACATATAGTTGATTTACAATGTTGTGTTTGTTTTAGGTGTACAGCAGAGGGATTCAATATATATATATTGTTTTTCAGATTCTTTTCCATTATAGGTTATTACAAGATATTGAATATAGTTCGCTGTGCTATACAGTAGGTCCTTGTTGTTCATCTGTTTTATATATAGTAGTGTGTATCTGTTAATCCCAAACTCCTAACTTATCCCTCCCCCCCTCCCTTCCCCTTTGGTATGATCATCTCTCGGTCCACCCATGTTGCTGCAAATGACATTACTTCATTCTTTTTTACAGCTGAGTAATATTCCATTGTGTATACATACCACACCATCTTTATTCGTTCATCTGTTGATGGACACTCGGGTTGCTTCCATGTCTTGGCTATTGTAAATAGAGCTGCAATGAACATTGGGATGCATGTATCTTTTCGAATTAGAGTTTTTGTCTTTTCTGGATATATGCCCAGGAGTGGTATTGCTGGATCATATGGTAACTCTATTTTTAGTTTTTTAAGGAACCTCCATACTGTTCTCCATAGTGGCTGCACCAATTTATATTCCAACCAACAGTGTAGGAGGGTTCCCTTTTCTCCACATCCTCTCCAGCATTATTTGTAGACGTTTTGATGATGGCCATTCTGACTGGTGTGAGGTGATACCTTGTTGTAGTTTTGATTTGCATTTCTCTAATAATTAGTGATGTTGAGCATCTTTCCATGTGCCTGTTGGCCATCTATATGTCTTCTTTGGAGAAATGTCTATTTAGGTCTTCTGCCCATTTTTTTATTGGGTTGTTTGTTTTTTGATATTGAGTTGTATGAGCTCTTTGTACATATTGGAGATTAATTCCTTGTCATTCACATCATTTGCAAATATCTTCTCCCACTCCGGAGGTTGTCTTTTTGTTTTGCTTATGGTTTCCTTTGCTGTGCAAAAACTTATAAGTTTTATTAGGTCCCATTTGTTTACTTTTGCTTTTATTTCTTTTGCCTCGGGAGACTGACCTAAGAAAACATTGCTGCAATTTATGTCAAAGAATGTTTTGCCTATGTTCTCTTCTAGGAGTTTTATGGTATCATGTCTTATATTTACATCTTTAAGCAATTTTGAGTTTATTTTTGTGTATGATGTGAGGGTGTGTTCTAACTTCACTGATTTACATGCAGCTGTCTAGCTTTCCCTACACTACTTGGTGAAGAGACTGTCTTATCTCCATTGTATATTTTTGCCTCCTTTGTTGAAAATTAATTGTGAGTTTATTTCTGGGCTCTCTATTCTATCCTGTTGATCCATACGTCTGTTTTTGTGCAAATACCATACTGTTTTGATTACTGTAGCTTTGTAGTATTATCTGAAGTCTGGGAGGGTTATGCCTCCAGCTTTGTTCTTTTTCCTCAGGATTACTTTGGCAATTCTGGGTCTTTTGTAGTTCCATATAAATTTTAGGATTAGTTGTTTTAGTTCTGTAAATATTTCATGGGTAATTTGAGAGGGATTACATTAAGTCAGTAGATTGCTTTGGGTAGTATGCCATTTTAACAATATTAATTCTTCCAATTCAAGAGCATGGGATATCTTAACATTTCTTTGAATCATCTTCAGTTTCCTTTATCTGTGTTTTATACTGCTCAGCTTGTGTCTCTCACCTCCTTGGTCATGTTTATTCCTATGTTTTTAAAAAATATATTTGTTTATTTATTTGGCTGTGCTGTGTCTTAGTTGTGACATGTGGAATCTTCATTTGTCTTAGTTGCAGCATGCAGGGTCTTTAGTTGTGGCAAGTAGGATATTTAGTTGCAGAATGTGAATGCTTAGCTGCAGCATGTAGCATCTAGTTCCCTGACCAGAGATCGAACTGGGGCCCCCTGCATTAGGAGCACAGTCTTAGCCACTGGACCACCAGGGAAGTCCCTATTCCTAGGTATTTTAAGAAGGGATTGTTTTTTCACTTCTCTTTCTGATATTTCATTGTTAGTGTAAAGAAATGCAACAGATTTCTGTATGTTACTCTTGTATCCTGCTACCTTGCTGAATTCATTTTTCAATTCTAATAGTTTTTGTGTGGAATCCTTCAGGTTTTCTATATAGAGTATCATGTCATCTGCATATAATGACAATTTTACCTCTTCCCTTCCAATTTGGATACCTTTTATTTCCTTTCCTTTTCTGATTGCTGTGGCTAGGATTTCCAATACTATGCTGAATAGAAGCAGTGAGAGTAGGCATCCTTGTCTTGTTCCAGTATTTAGCGGGAAGATTTTCAGCTTTTCACCATTGAGTATTATGTTGGCTGTGGGTTTGTCATAAATAGCTTTCATTATGTTGAGATGTGTTCGCTCTATTCCCACTTTGTTGAGAGTTTTTTTATCATGAATGGATGTTGAATTTTATCAAATGCTTTTTTTTGCATCTATTGAGAGGATTATGTGATTTTTATCTTTTCTTTTATTGCTGTGGTATATCACATTGATTGATTTGCGTATGTTGAACCACCCTTGTGACACTGGGATGAATCCAACCTGATTGTAGTGTATGTTCTTTTTTTAATGTGTTGTTGGATTTGGCTTGCTCATTTTTTTTTTTAATTTTTTTTTTTTTTTTTTTTTTGCGGTAAGCGGGCCTCTCACTGTTGTGGCCTCTCCCGTTGCGGAGCACAGGCTCCGCGGCCATGGCTCACGGGCCCAGCCGCTCCGCAGCATATGGGATCCTCCCAGACCGGGGCACGAACCCGTATCCCCTGCATTGGCAGGCGGACTCCCAACCACTGCGCCACCAGGGAGGCCCATGGCTTGCTCATTTTTTGTTGAGGATTTTTGCATCTATATTCATCAAATAAATTGGCCTGTAATTTTCTTTTTTTGGTAGTGTTTTTGTCTGGCTTTGGTATCGGGTGATGGTGGCTTAGAATGACTTTGGGAGTGTTCCCTCCTTTTCCTACTTATTCTTTGTAACAGCAACTTCACAACTTGCAAATGGGCTTCCCTGGTGGCGCAGTGGTTGAGAGTCCGCCTGCCGATGCAGGGGACACGGGTTCATGCTCCGGTCCGGGAGGATCCCACGTGCCACGGAGTGGCTAGGCCCATGAGCCATGGTCGCTGAGCCTGAGCATCCGAAGCCTGTGCTCCACAACGGAGAGGCCACAACAGTGAGAGGCCCACATACCGCAAAAAAAAAAAAAAACAACAACTTGCAAATGGGGTGGGGCATAGCATCCTTTATGTGTGTCATATTTTCAAGGTAGATTATACTCTGTCACCCCCACCAAGGTAATTACGTCACTTAATTTAATTTTGCATTTCTTCAGCTCATCAGATGTGTACATGTCTTTTACAGAGATATATTCATGTATTTTCCCTCTAACTAGAAAAACCTTTATTTATTTTTTTAAACATCTTTATTTGAGTATAATTGCTTTACATTGTTGATTCAGTTGCTGCTGTATAACAAAGTGAATCAGCTATATGTATACATATATCACCATATCCCCTCCCTCTTGCGTCTCCCTCCCACCCTCCCTATCCCACCCCTCTAGGTAGTCACAAAGCACCGAGCTGATTTCCCTGTGCGATGCAGCTGCTTCCCACTAGCTATCTGTTTTACATTTGGTAGTGTATATATGTCAATGCCACTCTCTCACTTCGTCTCAGGTTACCCTTCCCCCTCCCCTGTCCTCAAGTCCATTGTCTACTTCTGCATCTTTATTCCTGTCCTGCCCCTAGGTTCTTCAGAACCTTTTCTTTCGTTTTTGTAGATTCCATATATATGTGTTAGCATATGGTGTTTGTTTTTCTGACTTACTTCACTCTGTATGACAGACTCTAGGTCCATCCACCTCACTACAAATAACTCAATTTTGTTTCTTTTTATGGCTGAGTAATATTCCATTGTATATATGTGTCACATCTTCTTTATCCATTCACCTGTCGATGGACATTTAGGTTGCTTTGAAGTCCTGGCTGTTTTAAATAGTGCTGCAATGACCATTGTGGTATATGACTCTTTTTGAATTATGGTTTCTTCAGGGTATATGCCCAGTAGTGGGATTGCTGGGTTGTATGGTAGTTCTATTTTTAGTTGTTTTTGTTTTTGTTTTTGTTTTTTTTGCAGTACACGGGCCTCTCACTGCTGTGGCCTCTCCCGCTGTGGAGCACAGGCTCTGGATGCACAGGCCCAGCGGCCATGGCTCACGGGCCCAGCCGCTCCGCAGCATGTGGGATCCTCCTGAACCGGGGCATGAACCCGCGTCCCCTGCATCGGCAGGCGGACTCTCAACCACTGCGCCACCAGGGAAGCCCCCTTCTTTTCTTAATGAGTCTGGCTAATGGTTAATCAATTTTATCTTCTCAAAGAACCAGCTTTTAGTTTTATGATCTTTGCTATTGTTTCCTTAATTGCTTTTTCATTTATTTCTGATCTGATCTTTATGATTTCTTTCCTTCTGCTACCTTTTGGTGTTTTTTGTTCTTCCTCTAATTGCTTTAGTGTAAGGTTAGGTTGTTTATTTGAGATGTTTCTTGTTTTGAGGTAGAATTGTATTGCTATAAAATTCCCTCTTAGAACTGTTTTGCTGCATGCTATAGGTTTTGGACCGCCGTGTTTTCATTTTCATTTGTTTCTAGGTATTTTTTTATTTCCTCTTTGATTTCTTCAGTGATATTTTGGTTATTTAGTAGTGTATTGTTTAACCTCCATGTGTTCGTATTTTTTACAGTTTTTTTTCCTATAATTGATATCTAGTCTCATAGTGTTGTTGTTGGAAAAGATACTTGATACGACTTCAGTTTTCTTAAATTTACCAAGGCTTGATTGTGACCCAAGATATGATCTCTCCTGGAGAATGTTCCATGAGCACTTGAGAAGAATGTGTATTCTGTTGTTTTTGGATGAAATGTCCTATAAATATCAATTAAGTCCATCTTGTTTAATGTATCATTTAAAGCTTGTGTTTCCTTATTTATTTTCATTTTGGATGATCTGTCCATTGGTAAAGTGGGGTGTTAAAGTCCCCTACTGTGATTGTGTTACTATCGATTTCCCCTTTTATGGCTGTTAGCATTTGCCTTGTGTATTGAGGTGCTCCTATGTCAGGTGCATAAATATTTACAGTTGTTACATCTTCTTCTTGGATTGATCCCTTAATCATTTTGTAGTGTCCTTCTTTGTCTCTTGTAATAGTCTTTATTTTAAAGTCTATTTTGTCTGATATGAGAATTGCTACTCCAGGCTTCTTTTGATTTCTAGAAAAACCTTTAAACCTTATTCTTTTCATGTAATTCTTATCTCCCAAGCCCACCTGACTCTTGCAGAAATTTGAAGCTCAGCCAGATGATATCTAATCTCTCTTGTGATTTTGTCTGATCATCTGATCACAAACCCCAGGGTTGTTCTTCGGAACCTGATCCCTGAATAGCTGGAGACACCCGGCCAACTCCTCTGGATGCACGTGTGGGGCTTCTGTGATGGGGGAGGACAGTGACCCCGGTCTTTTTTTTTTTTACATTTTTTTTTTCAATTTATTCATTTTATTTTTGGCTCCATTGGGTCTTCGTTGCTGCACATGGGCTTTCTCTAGTTGTGGCGAGCGGGGGCTACCCTTTGTTGCAGGGCACGGGCTTCTCATTTTGGTGGCTTCTCTTGTTGCGGAGCTCGGGCTAGGCACACGGGCTTCAGTATTTGTGACACACAGGCTCAGTAGCTGTGGCTTGTGGGCTCTAGAGCATAGGCTCAGTAGTTGTGGCGCACAGGCTTTGTTGCTCCGCGGCATGTGGGATCTTTCTGGACCAGGGATCAAACCCATGTTCCCTGCATTGGCAGGCGGAATCTTAACCACTGTGCCACCAGGGAAGCCCCGTGACCCCGGTCTTGAACGTGGAGTGGTGAGGATTTCTAGACACACACTGCAACTTCCCCTCACCCTGCCCTCCTCACCGAAGGCATGAGGAAAAGATTATGCTACTTTCCCAGAGCATTTCAGAAGATTGCATCTTTCCCTGAAATCACCACACTTTGCTTTGAGAGTCAATTTTACAGAATGATTTAACTTCCTTCTCTGACTAAGCAACAAAATGAACACTGATATCTGGGGGTTGCAGAGAGTAATTTACTGAATACTTTTCATGTACCCTTGCTCTATGCTAAATGTGTTTTACATGCATCATCCCAACTTCACGTTTATAATAGCCCTATGAGGTGGTAACTATTCACCTTTTACAGATGAAGAAAACTGAGGCTAAGAGGGGTGTATTATGTGAAGGTGAGTCTGGTGATTCTCGGAATTGATGTCTAAAAATAAAACAGGTTTTATCTAAGTAACACACATTTCGTCACATTGGGCGATTTTCAAGGTTTTCATTTTTCATGTTTCCCTTTAAACATGAAATTTTTCTGTAAGAGGCCAAGCTGGTAAATATTTTAGGCTTTGTGGACCATGAGGTTTCCATTGCAACTACTGAACCCTGCTTCATTGTAGAGGCCCTAACAATACATGAATGAGTGGGCATGGCTGTGTTCCAATAAAACTTTATTTACAAACTCAGGTTGTAGTTTGCTGATGATGGAAATGTCCTGAAACTAGATTGTGGAGATGGTTATTCAACTCTATAAATTTATTAAAAAGCATTGAATTGTACACTGAAGATGGGTAAGTATTGTGGTATGTCAATTATACCTCAATAAAGCTGTTAAAAACAAGAATGAGTTGGCTTCTGGTTTTAGATAGCATGAGAATATTCACTAGTCACAAACAATTCTCCTCACGTAGAGTAAACCACCTCTTTTCTTTTCTTTTTTTCTTTTCAAATTCCTCCTCAATTTTTATTTATGATATATTCCTGTCAGGATGATCAGAAAAAACACCTAAAAACCCACTGATGAACTAGATAACTCTGCTCACTAAAGAATTGGCCCTGTGGTTCCTTATTTGTATTTACCTTCTTCTTAAATATACTTCTCCTCAGGCTGAACAGAGGCAGCCAAAGCTCTACTGTGAAAGACAAAAGAGTTCTGGAGAGTTCTTTATCAGCTCACATACAGGAGGGAAAATTCATGCTTATGGTTTGATATCTATAACCTTGGCTCTAAATATCTGTTGTTCAAACACAGAGACACATTTGATCCTTTTGAAGCAATTAAATATACACTATTGCCTGTTTTCATTTGTAAATGCCAACACATAATAACCAACTAAGAACCATAACATGGTATTACTTTCCTTTTATTTTACCATCTCCTTAACTGTGTAACACATTAAAAAAATATTTCATGTACTTCTTTTATCCTTGTAGAATTCTAAAGGATACTTAGAAAGGTTTTGGTCTCCTCAGGGTGTAGCTCAATTGGTGGCAATTAATGAGGACAGAACATCGAACTGCCTCCTTCAAGGGTGTTTCCAGCTGTGGAGTCATGTAAAAGCTCCTTGCAGTGTGAGTGTGGCTGGACCATGGAAAGTGCCAGAAGAAAAACATCAGGCAACCTCAAGAATATTTAAAGTCCTGGCCCCATCCTACAAGCTCACTCAGGATAAAGCTGCAAAAGAAAAGGAACAGAGAAACTCAAAAATCATTGCCCAGGAAGAAAAAAAAAAGCAGAGGTTTTCTGTCATATCACATGCTGGTCTATTCCTAGTGAGCCCTTATCAGACTGTCAAAATGAAATGAAAGAAAACAGTCTCATCTTCATAATTAATTTCCCTGTTTCTTTCCTTAATCTGCACTGCCCAGGCAGTTAATCTTTACTCGATATGCTTTTGTCTCCCTACGTAATTAAAATCTCCCTCTGCGTGAGAAGGCAGAGTGCCACATGCCGACTGGGAGAGCGAGCTTCAAGGCTGTGGGAGATGAAAGGAAAGAGGAGAGAAGGGCAGACAAGAAGGGGGAAGAGTTGGATGGACCTAGAGATGATCATATACTAAGTGAAGTAAGTCTGACAGAGAAAGACAAATATATGCTATCACTTACATGTGGAATCTAAAAAAATGATAAAATGAGCTTATTTACAGAACAGAAATAAACTCACAGACATAGACAACAAACTTACAGTTACCAGAGGGGTTAGTGGGGGCTTGGGGGAGGGATAAATTAGGAGTTTGGGATTTTTTGTTTGTTTCTTTTTTTATTGAAGTACCGTTGATTTACAATATTATGTTAGTTACAGGTTTACAGCACAGTGATTCAGTTATACATACATGTATCTATATCTATTCTTTTTCAGATTCTTTTCCCTTATATGTTATTATAAGATATTGAGGATAGTTCCCTTTGTTATACAGTAAGTCCCGGTTGGTTATCTATTTTATATATAGTAGTGTGTATATGTGAATCCCAACCTCGTAATTTATACCTCTCCCCACAATTGGGATCAAAATATACACACTACTGTATATAAAATAGATACCAACAAGGCCCTACTGTATAGCACAGGGAACTCTACTCAATATCTTGTAATAACCTATAAGGAAAAAGAATCTAGAAAAGAATATATATGTGTATATAACTGAATAATATATATATGTATGTATAACTGAATCACTTTACTCCTAAACTATCACAACATTGTAAATCAACTATATTTCAGGGCCTCCCTGGTGGCGCAGTGGTTGAGAGTCCGCCTGCCGATGCAGGGGATACAGGTTCGTGCCCCGGTCTGGGAGGATCCCATATGCCGCGGAGCGGCTGGGCCCGTGAGCCATGGCTGCTGAGCCTGTGCGTCCGGAGCCTGTGCTCCGCAACGGGAGAGGCCACAACAAAGTGAGAGGCCCGTGTACAGCAAAAAAAAAAAAAAAAAAAAAAAAAACTATATTTCAATAAAAAATTTAAAAAGAAAAGGGGATAGAGAGAAAAAGGAAAGGAAGGGGTGATGAGGCTGAGTAGGTGAGCAGAGTAAGGAAAGAAGGAAAGTTGGACTTTTTGAGAAAAAATAAAACATCCAAGTCCTCCCAGACCAACCATGTGTCGGAAGCCAACGCAGAAATACTTTCTAGGAAAGCCTTGCCCGGCCCATGGGTGATCCTGATTGGGTCTGCCTACCACCATGTAGTATCCGAATGGATTTCTTTTCAGGTAAATATTCAAGTTCCACAAGAGTTGACCTTATCCCTGTCTCTGCTGAGTTCAAAGTTGCTGGATTCAACTGTGTTGATAGCCTGGAATCTCAGCCTGCCGACTACTTGCCAAAGAGGAGAACCACTCACTTAGCAAAAGCTCAAAATTAAGGAATAGTATTTATACATCATTGCCAGCACACTCTGCTGTCTACTCAATTCAATTGCACATACCTTAGATGTTACCCTTGTAGAAACCAAATCATCAGAGATGTGTGCTCTTTATGTTAGTTTGGCCCTTCCTAGTCTTGCATTTACTGCCCTGAGCTTTGGTATTAGACCATCAGGCAATATAAGGAAGTTGATCAAAAGTGGCTCAAATTGCTTCCTTGGCGTTTGGAGGGGGCGGTTGCTTGTTTTTTAGCACATAGCACATTGTTCTCTTTAGGACAAGCCAGCAGAGAAGATTCTTTCAAGACCCAGGGGCAGAGTCTATTACATATGCTCCTTCTAAACTATGAAGGATCTTTACTTTGGCTCAAGTTGGAATATGGGGCCCACCTCTCCCTTTCTGTCTCTCTCTCGAATTTATTTTTTAAAGTAGTTTTGGGTTCACAGAAAAAGTGAGCAGAAAATATAGTAATTTCCCATATAGCCCCAGCCCCACACTTGACAGCCTCCCCATTATTAGCGTCTCCCACCAGAGTGGTACATTTGTTACAATGGATGAACCTACATTGACACATTATAGTCACTCAGACTCCATAGTTACATTAGGGTTCACTCTTGGTGTTGTACATTCTATGGGTTTGAGTAAACATATAATGACATGTATCTACCATTATAGTATCATATAGAATAATTTCATTGCCCTAAAAATCCTCTGTGCTCTGTCTGTTCATCCCTCCCTCCCTCCTAACCCCTGGCAACCACCGATTTTTTTTATTGTCCCTATAGTTTTGCCTTTTCCAGTGTGTCGTATGGTTGTAGTCATAATGGCATATAACTTTTTCAGATTGGCTTCTCTCTCTTAGCAATATGCATTTGAGTTTCTGCCATTTCTTTTTAGCCCTGAATAATATTCCATTGTCTGGATGTACCACAGTTTATTTATCCATTCGCTTACTGAAGGGCATCTTGGTTGCTTCCAAGTTTTGGCAATCATGAATAAAACTGCTATAAACGTTCATGTGTGGGGTCTTGTGTGGACATAAATTTTCAGTTCATTTGGGTAAATACCAACGAGCGTGATTGCTGGATCATATGTTGAGAGTATATTTAGTTTTGTAAAATACCGTCAAACTGTCTTCTAAAGTGGCTGTACCATATTTCTTCACCAGCAGTGAATGAGAGCTTCTATTGCTCCACACCCTCACCAGCATTTGGTGTTGTCAGTGTTTTGGATTTTGACCTTTCTAATAGTGTGTAGTGATATCTCACTGCTGTTTTAATTTGCATTTCCCTAATGATATATGATGTTGAGCATCTTTTCATATGCTTACTTGCCACCTGTATATCTTCTTTGGTGAGGTGTCTGTTTAGGTCTTCTACCCATTTTTTAATGGGGTTATTTGATTTCTTATTGTTGAGTCATAAGAGTTGTTTTGTATATTTTGGACAGCAGTCCTTTATCAGATGTGTCTTTTGCAAATATTGTCTCCCAGTCTGTGGCTCATCTTCTCATTCTCTTGAGAGAATAGTACTTCTTAAATGCAAGGCCCATCTCTTTAAGTGTGCTGGATGTTGGGATATACATTTGGTGTATGAAATTTATCCTTACTTGCATATCATTTTTCCACCTTTAATTCCTTTGCCCTATTTCGGTGATCTTCACTGTTTATTTTCTTGACACAAGTGGAATACATATGCACTGTAGAAATTATAGAAAATAAAGAAAAATTATCACCCTCCTTCTCTCTCCCTTCACTCCCCACCCCTCAGTACTTCAGTTAACATTTTGAAGCAACTTTCTTTTTTCAGTTTGTACAAATATTTAAAGTTTTCTTGCAGCATGAAATCATGTCCTAATACTCTTCTTAAGCCACCTTTTGAACACTTTTCCCTGCTATTAAGTATTTTCATACAATGTTATGTTTAATAGTTGCACAGTATTTCATCATTTATTTAATCAACCCCATTTTGTCGTATATTTTATTGGTTTCCAAGTTTTCACAAAAGAAGTACTACAGTGAGCATACTTGTAGCCATTTCTTCATACAGATTCAAATTCATTTGCCTCCTCTTTTATGTTAAAAGTAGAACCATAGGCTCTAAAAGGATGAATTTTTTTAAAGATTTTGATATTTATTGCCAAAATATTTTCTAAAGGGGTTGTAACAATTTATACATCTATTGGCAGTGTACAAAAATATCTGTTTCTTAACCTTTGGCCATACTATATGCTATTTTGTTTTAATCAGTGTTGTTTGTTAGACAAAAATGCATTTCGACGTTATTGCATTTTTTATCTCTTCAGTGACTGGTAAGGTTGAAGTAATTTTTCATTTTCAGTTTTACATTATAACCCTTTTATATTACTTGCCTGTTAGTGTCCTTTGTCATATTTTTCTAACGGGAGGCTCCTCTTTTTTCTAACTGGTTTGCAACAGCCTTTAGACACTAAGAATCACAATCTTTGTCTGGCATACACATTACAAATATTTTTTCAGTTTGTCATTGTTAAAGTCAGGTTTTGACATATAGAACTTTGAAAATTTGCACTCAAACCATTCATTATTATTATTTTTGGCTGTTGTGTGATGCTTATATAATTGGAACTTGAGTAAGTGTTGTCCTGTGGCCAGGAATTGGCACTAGAGCTAAAATGCTAAGAGCCCCACATTGGTTTTTTTTCATCTTACAAAACTGAAACTCTTTTTTTTAATTTATCTTATTGGAGTAGAGTTGATTTACAGTGTTGTGTTAGTTTCAGGTGTGCAGCACAGTGATTCAGTTATGCATGTACATATATACGTTCTCTTTTCCATATAGGTTATTACGGAATATTGAGTAGAGTTCCTTGTGCTATACAGTAGGTCCTTGTTGGTTATCTATTTTATATCGAGTAGTCTGTGTATGTTAATCCCAAGTTCCTAATTTATCCCTTCCCGCCCCAAGTTTCCCCTTTGGTCACCATAAGTTTGTTTTCAAAAACTGAGTCCATTCCTATTTTGTAAATAAGTTCATTTATATCATTTTTTATATTAGATTCCACATATAAGTGATACCCTATGATATTTATCTTTCTCTGACTTATTTCACTGAGTGTGTTCATCTCCAGGTCCATCCGTGTTGCTGCAAATAGCATTATTTCATTCTTTTTTATGGCTGAGTAATATTCCATTGTATATATGTATGGGATGGCCCAAAAGTTCGTTCAGGTTTTTCCATAAGATGTTATGGAAAAACCCAAATGAACTTTTTCGCCAACCCAATACCACATCTTCTTTCTCCACTCTTTTGCCGTTGGACATTTTGGTTGCTTCCATGTCTTGGCTATTGTAAATAGTGCTGCAATGAACATTGAGGGCCCCCTATTTTAAAGAGAATCATAAATACCTGGGAGCAGATGCCTCCACACAGGGCTTCCTAGGAGGGAGCTGAACCTCAGTGGCCACCCTCTCCCCACAAACTTTACCCGCTTTCCCAAACGATGTTAGAAGATTGGGGGCAGGAGAGTCAGTGAGTCAGGGGAGCACAGTAGCTTTTTCCTCACCTCCTCCATGAGCACCCTCACCAATTCCAAATCCAAATGAAGGACAGGCACCAAGAGGACCACTTATTGCATGTGCCTTCAAGGAGAATGCAAGAAGAGACTGCCGTCTGGACACTGCTTGGACATCTACTCAGGCAGAAGATGTGCTTCTCTGCCTCTGCATTCCCTGAGCAAGGGAGAGGACAATAGCCAGAAGACACCAGGCGGCAGGAAAAGAGGGACTGGTGAGCCTCCTGCATGCCCTTCATTTTGGTGGTCTAGTGACCATGAGCGATTTTACTGGCACTCAACCCAGTAGCTGAAGGGACAACAGAAGAGAATGTGCTGGGTTCAGATTGCCAAATCAGGGACATATGCCACGAAGTAACCCTCTACAGCATCCTTCAAAGAAAACGTCGGCGCACCATGGACAGAGCCCAACCATAGGACTGCATGTCACACAGACAACTTAGAAAGTCAGTTAGTATTAGCCAGAGAAACAGCAAAACCAAGAGAAGGAACAACTGAGACCAGTTAGGCAAAGAGAGATTTTTCTCTTTCCTTCTCTATCTTCATGGATGTAACAGGGGGTCATGAAAAAGGGAGAGAAGCCATCCCAAAGCAGAGAACCTTCTCAACTCTTGTTTTCCATGCTCTACATCAGCATCACTCTAAATACAAGGCATCTGTTATCTGGGAGAGACGATTTTATTGATGGGCTAACTCATTAGAAAGGATTAACATGTAGTTCATTGATACAACATGACACATTTTCTTGAGGATGGATAGGATCCTGTGGAAATGGACACAAGCCAGGTGTGTCTTGATGAGGAAGAGAAATCCAACTCAGTCTGACACTTTTCCAAAAATGGGAGGCAGGGGGGAGCCCGAAGACAAATGTGCCCTGTGTCCCAATTCTGGCTACTGCCAACCCTGGCAAAAATGGTTCTCCGCAGGATGCAAAAGTCAGGTTTGACTTGACGGGTTGTGAGATTGGGCACCTGGTGTTTTTTGACTGAACTGTTTATTCAGGGAATTCACTTTAAAGGTAACCCACAGAGCACCTGCAGTTGCCTGGTGTCTCTGTGTTAAGCTGGCTGATGATGCATAACCCACATCAGGAGGCAGAAGCGATTGTTCTTCAAACAAAATAGAATTTTAACAGAAAGCAGTAAACCAAGAGGAACAGAGGGAAGTGTTGGCTCTCATTCCCCCACTTCTCCAGAATCTGTCGCCCCCAGGACAGCGTAAAGTGGACACTGGAGATCCAAATCCAAAGCAACCATATTCTGTCCCTTTCTGTAGCATCGCCAAGGGAACCTTCTCCCTACATCCCGACTCATGTGCAAAGGGGACAGCAATACCATCCCCTGTCCTCCTAGAAGTTGTCGTAGTGCCTCCCTCACAGGCTGGTTGGGAGGGTTAAGTGGAATAAGGCATCTTAAGTACTCGTTACACCACCTAGCATATACTACATGCTCAATAAATATTATTGTATGATTAGCTCTGCTCCTGTTCCTCTCAGGATGACTTCCCACCAGCACAAACTCAAATAATCAGTGAACCTCCAGTGCCTTAAAAAAGAGTGCCAATCCTTGTTAGGAGGGCACAGCTAACCCTTCATGATCTGATTCCATCCACGTGTTGAACCTTATGTCTTGTCACTTCCTGTTTCGAACTCTAGTTCTATCCAGGTTGAATAACTTGCATTTTTTAATTTAATTTTTATTTTATATTGGAGTACAGTTGATTTACAATGTTGTGTTAGTTTCATATGTACAGCTACTGAATCACTTAGCTGAATGACTTGCGTTTAATTGAATGGGCCCTGCCTCTGAGCACCAGCGAGCCCTCATATATTCTGCTTCCTCTGCACGCTACACCCTGGGGAACCCTTCCCTTTTCACACTCCCATTCACTTGCCATCTCCTGCCTGCCGTCAGCAGCTGAGAGCCAGGTGGTGTTCCAGTGTGATCCCACAGCACACTGGATCTGTGTTTACGTCCACTCTGAACTTTACCTGTTGTCCTCGACTTTTTTACTTGTCTGGGCTTTCTTAAATTTTAATGGACATACAGACAACCTGGACATCTGTTTGACATGAAAATCCTGAGTTAGTACATCTAGGTGCGGCCCAAGATTTTACATTCCTGACAGACTCCCAGGTGATGTGGATGCTGCCATTACTGGACCACACTTTGAGTACCAAGGTACTAGACAGTGATCTCCTTAATATCAGGAACCCCGTCTCCTTACGTCTTTATATCCCCAACACCCAGCCCATTCTTAGGGAAAATCTTTTTTTTTTTTTTTTTTTTTTTCTTTTTGCGGTATGCGGGCCTCTCACTGTTGTGGCCTCCCCCGTTGCGGAGCACAGGCTCCGGACGCGCAGGCCCAGCGGCCATGGCTCACGGGCCCAGCCGCTCCGCGGCACATGGGATCCTCCCAGACCGGGGCACGAACCCGTATCCCCTGCATCGGCAGGCGGACTCTCAACCACTTGCGCCACCAGGGAGGCCCTAGGGAAAATCTTTTTCCTAAAGTTGGTTAAATGAATATATGATTGAATGAACATACCAAGATACTCTGCCCCTAATACCCACTTGTGCAACAAGCTAGCAGCATGTTTCCTCTTCTGGAAAAGTTTTCCCTCAACTTGCTGTTCTCTGCCCAGGACTGTGTTATAAAACATTTACTATCGATGAGATGATGACAGAGTCGAGGTAAAGTGGTAAAGACAAGCAAAAGAATGAGACATAGGAGAAGAGAAAAGGGGAAAGAAGAAAAGGGAGAAAGGGAGCGTATAGATAAAAGGAGAGGAATAGAGAAGATTGGAGGAAGGAGAAATGCCTAATTCTTCAGCTCACATAATTCCAGTTCACACATTTATTATCCTTACGTACCTGGACTTCCTCTCACATATTTTTTCCATATACTGACCTTGATCTTCTTTACTTATTAATTTATCCATTCAACACATCTACTTTGCATCAGCCACTGAGCCAAGGATACATTCATGACTAAAAACGAACACAAACTTGGAGCTTATCGTCCGGAGGGTGGGTAGAGATACTAATTAATTAATTAAGCACTCAGTGTAAAATTACAACAATGTTAAGAGCAGAGAACTCTTCTCTAGGAAGTGGATGGTTGAGGGGAGGGTGAGCAGCAATTAACTAGGTGATACAGGAGTGGAGCATCGCATGTACAAAGGCACTGTGGCTAGGGTGAGCATAGCACATTGGAGGAACCAAAGGATCAGATGTTCTGGAGCCCTGGAAAGGAGAGTTGGCCAAAGAAGAAAGAGTCTGTGTGGTAACCAGCTCCAAGATGGCCCCAGTGATCCCTGCCTCTTGCTAGTCACGCTTTTGTGTATTCATCTCCCACCTTATACCAGGGTTTCTCTGTGTGACCAATAGCATACAGCAGAAGCAAAGGTAGGATATTTTCAAGATTAGATTAGAAAAGACTGTGGCTTCTCTCTTGGGCACTTTCTTGCTCTCCTCTCTCTTGGATCACTCACTCAGGAAAGCAAGCTGCTATGTTTTGAGCAGCCCTATGGAGAGGCACAAGTGCCCAACAGTCAGTAAGGAATTGAGGCCTGGCAACAATCATACACATAAGCATAGAAGCAGATTCTATGACCCCAGTCAAACCTTGAGATGAATGCTGCAGCCCTGGCCAACAGCTCAACTTCAGTCTCATGAGAGACACTAAGCCAGATCCACCCAGCTGAGTCACAGCTGGATTCCTAACCTTCACAAACTATGTGAGGTAACATGTTTGCTGTTTGAAGCTGCTAAATTTCAGGGTAGTTTGTTACACAGCAATAGATAATTAATGCAGCCTAGGTCAGACCATGCACTACATCTCTAGCACGTTAAGGTTTGTGGGGCCTTGTAAACCCTCCCTAGTACCCTGAAGAAAAAAGATATGATATGACAGTATCACCTCAAAAGATAGAGGGAAGCTCCTGGAAAATTTCGGGACAGTGGCAAGCCTATTGTGAACACAGAGATAATAGTTGCACCCCTTCATTTGTTCCCCGCAGCTCATCGTAATCCACTAACTAGGTCAAGTCCAGGGTACCATGAGCCCACATAAGTTAAAATGAAATGTCTTATAAAAGTTTAATATCTTTTCACTGGTATATTACATTTTTTAGTAGTTAATCATAAGATCCTAAGTTAAAGTATTAAAATTTAAGCAAACAAGAGGATAGACTCTTAGAGTTGTTCCACACTGCGTAATGCGTGGGACAGAGCCACCGTCTAGGAACAGTGCCTGTGGGTTCCCCAAGGTAGAGAGAGTACATCTATGACACCTGAAGGGAAGGTCTCCAGGGGACTCAGGAGAACTGCACCCCTCTCAGCTTACTAAGGATTGTCACTTGGGAAGCCTGGAGCTGAATGTCTGGATTCTAAGGACATCTTTAATAGCTTGACATGATAGGAGCTGTAGATCCTTCAGGAATCTCCTACCTATTGGAGGGAAGGAGAGACTCTGAGGAGATAACCCACTTTCAAACTGAACCCTAAGGCACAAAGACAAGCCTGAGGTCCTGTGAGAAGGCGTGGGCTGCTGAAGAACATTTTAGTACCTGACTTAATAAAATAGGGGAAATAAAAATAGGAGAAAGGAAGTTAAAACTAAATCTGTCAGTAAATAAAGCTGAATCAAGCTGTATTGTGCAGAAAGTAAATTCTGTTACATGTGATTAACCATAAAAATCCTTAATCACCAGTGAGCTTTAACAATATGCACCAGAAATTTTATAATAAGTGAAGAATTTTCTATTAAATATTTCCTTATCAGTCTCTTTCTGGGGGGACAAAATTCCATTAGGGTCATAACCATCAAACTAGAAATTCCTTTCTTTTGGTTTAGAACTTGGAATCAAAAGACATCAGAAATAAATCTGCTTGGGAAGAAAATTGTTTGAAGTTCTTTTCATCTTGGTAAAATTGGGATAACATGGCATTTTGGCCTGGGTAGAGAGAAGAGGAATCTCTGTGTTTTTGAAAAAACACTGAAACCTTGCTCTCCAGAGCATGGCCACACATCATGGCACCTCCACTGATTTTAAGAGTGGTCAGACTTCTTTCACCTAGGAGCAAGGTCTTTTATGAAACTTCATGGGTATTTTTCCATAGGACCATTGGTTCAGTATTCATCTGCACATGTTATTCAAATGTATCTTATTTGGGTGTATTCAAATGTCCATATGATAATTTCCAGGCTATACTAGAACCCAGAAATATGCTTTCCAGACATTGGCACTTTCCCTGACATAGTGCTCAGCTTACAGGAATGTTCCTTTCACCATTGGTTGCAAATTTGTCAATACAAAAATTAATAAGAATTAAGAATTAAAATGTCAAGGACGATAGTTAGCTTCTGAATAAAGCCCATCACTTTCTCCTGTATGTGTTCACATTCCCACTGTGTTAGTCAGGATAAGATAGGCTATGCTGCAGTAACAAGAACAAAAATAAAAAACTGGAATCTCAGTGACTTCATGAATAAAGGTTTATTTCTTAATCATATTCAGTCCATCGTCCTCCATTCTGTGGCTCTGCCAGCTGGAACACGTGGCTACAGGTCAAAGTAGCAGGTGAAGAGAGAGATGGAGATGACACACAGACTCTTAATTGCTTTAGCCAGGAGTGACACGTGTCACTTCCAGTCAGAGTTCCTTAGTCAGAAATAATCACACTTTCAAGCCTAGCTTCAAGGGACTGTGGGAGACGTAGGAGTGGACATGGTGATTTAGTGAGCATTACAGTCAGACCCACAAAGTAAAATAACCTTTCTGAAAAATAGAATAGAACTGATACTCAGAGGGGAGAGGGGCAGCCCAGATGTGCACATACTCAGACTCACATGCTCACCACCTTCCCCAGACCCTTGCACCTAAGGCTGGAACTCACGCGGTCCATGAAATGACAAGTTAAGGGGGACTACTGGTGCTTCCAGAACAGTCTCTGAGAAACAGGGCATCTTCTTGGCAGTAATGGCTTTGAGATGACAGGCAGCACATACCAGGACGGAGAAGGAAAGAGAACGGGGCCAAACTCCTGCTTCAATTCTTGTGTTCAAACTCACCTTTTCATCAGAGGCACAAGATTTTTAGTTTCAATAATTAAGCACAATGCTTTTCTTCAGAGACAGAGAGTGCCTACCTGAACTATACTTGGAAGGAGGAGTTTATCATGAACAAATATATATGGTACATGCTGGATGACTCGGAAGCAAGGAAGCAAAAGGCCGTGTCGGCGCCACATTACAAGGGAAGTGAAGGTGTAGCACGTGACCTGCCCCGGGGCGTGTAGTGTTAGCTGTGCGGGGTTTTCCACTGTCTCCCGTGGTACCTGCCTGCATCCCTAAGACTGATGAAGCGAGGAGTCAACCATAGCCTACGTTGACCTCTGGCGGTCATTTGCGGTCATTGCACCTGCATTATTCGCGCGTGCCCTGGACTTTGCCACGGGAAGAAGCTTCTTGCGAAGATCAGAACTGGACAGCGCCTTAGAGATGATCAAGTGTGAACTCCTCTCATCTTACAGAAGAGGAAAATCAAATTTTGCAGAATGGGGGTGTTTCAGAGGCTGACTTTACGCCTGAAATAACTTAGATCCCTCCAGCTCTTCAGGCGGCCAGTAGGTGGACAGGTTCCTCCTTAGCGACTTACACATTTGCTCTGACCCTCATCACAGCCCTGAGAGGTGGGTATTACTATTCCCCAAAGAAAGTCATCCTAGGTCTCACAGCGAATAGCAAGAGTTCTTCGACCCTTTCCTTCTCTTTCCCTTTTTCTTTTTCCCTGTATCTTTCTTCCATGCTTCCCAGTCATACTAGAGGTCTGTGCGGGCTATGCTGCTTCATCCCGGTGCCTGAATACTGGAAAGTCATCATCAGTAGGCTCTGCTTTCCTGTAAGTGGGCTTTCCTGACCTGGTGGCAAAGGTGGCCACTGGCAGCTTCAGACCTTCCTGCCGCCACTTTAACCAGACCAGTTGAAAAGAAAACTTCTTTGTTGAGTGATCACCCACAGTCCTGCACAGGCTCTCAAGGGCCAGACCTGGGCCACAGGTGACCACATCTGAACTCATGGGATGGGATCAGCCCCAGGTGGACCATGTGCTTCCCTAACTATATATTAAACAGGCAAATATATATATATATTCCCTACATTCTAAGAAGTAGAGAGGTGACACCCACACTCTGCTCTCCTGAGCATTTTCAGGTCAAGGTCCCTTCACACTGTAGCTTAAAATCCCTCAGCCATGGAGCTATTCTTCCAGGGCAAATCTGGGGTAATCCATAAAGGGTAGATGGAACTATCTCTCCCTTGCCCCTGACTCAAAAGACTTGTGTATTCCTTCTGTTCTCTGCTGTTCAGATTGGAGTAGTGCTGTTCACGGCTTTCGCTGAGAGAAGGAGAACTTTCTAGGCTTTGTATTGTCTGGGAGAATCTATGACATTATTGAAAAGTATTTTACCCCATCAATGTCTCCTCCATTCCACTACAAATGACATCATCTTGCAGAGGCTTGACTAAAAAAATCTTTCTTTTATCAAGAAAAGGCTGCCTTGGCCAAAACACACAGCAGGAAGACTCACTGCTGCCTAATTCTTTCATGCCCGCTATGGTTCAATTACACCAAGTTACCCATAGCTTCAAAACTTACATTTTAAAAAAGAGAAGACTGACATTCGCATTTTTATCTAGTGGTTCATGAACAGTAAGTGGGCCATAAGAGCTCGTTCTACATTTTGAAACCCTAAAATGGGTGGATCAAAAACTGGGAGAACAAAAATCTAAAAACAGTTTAGGCAACGAGGTCAAGAAAGCCAGGCAGTTATGTCAAGGAAGCTGTTTTTCCACCTGAAAAGCAGAGTGCATCCAAGTTCTCTGAAGCCAGGATGAGCGATTTATCAAGTATCTTCACTTCATCTTAGAATAAGTGATAAATGATATGGTCATCCAAAGGTCTTTGGAAGAGTCAGCTTTTTAAGGATAAGAAATCATCTGATGATAATGGTTCTGTTCGAACCCCCATTTCAGGGTCAGCAAGAAAACCACAGGCTCTGTCATGACTCCATTGAAAGATTTTGACAGTAAATTAGCCAAGGTATGGGATACACTGCCTTCATTCTCAACGCCCTCTACTTCTTTGGAAAAATAGATTCTAACACTTCACTCAGATGGGCAAGGAACTGGATGTGACAATTATAAAATTTTGAAAAATAGGAGCTACTACAGGTAGCTTTTTAGACAGTCATTGAAACCACACCCAATTTTAAGGTCACATTATTATTTTCTGCCTTTACTTGTCTCCTTTTCTTTTTTTAAAAAATTTATTGAAGTATAGTTGATTTACAATGTTGTGTTAATTTCTGCTGTACAGCAAAGTGATTCTGTTACACATATGTGCATACTTTTTCATATTCTCTTCTATTATGGTTTATCACAGGATATTGAATATAGTTCCCTGTGCTCTACAGTAGGATCTTGTTGTTTATCCATCCTCCATATAATAGCTGACATCTGCTAACCCCAAATTCCCACTCCATCCCTCTCCCCACCCCCCTCCCCCTTGGCAACCACAAATCTGTTCGCTCTATATGTATGTCTGTTTCGTAGATATGTTCATTTGTGTTGTATTTTAGATTCCACATATAAATGATATCATATGGTATTTGTCTTTCTCCATCTGACTTACTTCACTTAGTATGATCATCTCTAGGTCCATCCATGTTGCTGCAAATGGCATTATTTCATTCTTTTTTATGGCTGAGTGGTATTCCTTTGTATATATATATCACATCTTCTTTATCCATTCATCTGGTGATGGACATTTTGGTTGTTTCCATGTCTTGGCTATTGTAAATAGTGCTGCTATGAACATAGGGGTGCATGTATCTTTCTGAATTAAAGTTTTGTCTGGATATACGCCCAGGAGTGGGATTGCTGGATCATATGATAACTCTATTTTTAGTTTTTTAAGGAACCTCCATACTGTTCTCCATAGTGGCTGCACCAATTTACATTCCCACCGACAGTGTAGGAGGGTTCCCTTTTCTCTACACCCTCTCCAGCATTTATTATTTGTAGATGTTTTGATGATGGCCATTCTGGCCAGTATGAGGTGATACCTCATTGTAGTTTTGATTTGCATTTCTCTAATAATTAGTGATGATACTTGTCTCCTTTTCAAGTAAGAGTAATTGGGTTGAAGACATGGCTTTGCAAAGTTTGCCTGAAGCAAACTTGTAGTCTGTAAAGGAACCAAGGAGTCTCATTCAGCCAACATGCCTACCCAACAGCACCAGTGCATTATCTAAGGCTTGTTAGCTTTGGCTTTGGGCATACCTGGTATCAGAAAGTTCTATGACACCCTGGAAAGCTCCAAGTCCACCAAATATCTTGTTGACATTTGATCTCTCCACATTGTGGTTCTTCATTGCTAAAGAACTTCATCTATGCTGTGATTTATTAACTATTCAGATTCGTATTCCTACCTTTTAGATCATCCTGAGTGCATTTAAAAATATTAGCGATTCATATTCCACAGCACAGAGTTACAGTTTGTAAGAATATTAACTGCATCTGAAGGGAAATACATCAGACCCATGGAGGGAGCAAAATACTCATGAATGAAAACTTGTACTCCTGGGAGATACTCTCATTATTCAGTAGCAGCTGAAGAGATCATCTGTGGAAAAACCTAGAAGATAAAATGATGCAAGTGATATATGCACCTCCAGAAAACCCTACACATTGAGTTTATAGGGTCATTACATTTGTCCCTAAGAAAATCAGCTTATAAAACCAATTTTACAAGACCCATGGGCTATTTCACTATTTCAATTACATTTTAGTTTCATGGGTGAATTAATAATGAATGATGGTTATGGTTTGAGAAAGATTATAAATACTTGAGGTGATATTTTCAGGAGGTCATAATATTTTAATTGCTATGTATGATTATTCTCATTTTCACAGATGAAACATATAGCCCACAAAAGAGTAGCTCCAACTGAAAATAGTGTGCCTGGAAAATAATGTTTTCTCTTGAGAGTGTGACCACCACTGTAACATATTCAGAAGAAGTGGGCATCCCATAGGACGTATCTTGATCTCCGCCCAAAGGAATTTATTCCCGTACTGACATTGAAAATGATCTTGTAAAAGAACATCTCATCTATAAATAGGTCCCTCTGAACACATAGCAGCAATATATTAGAGTGGAACTTGAGTGGATTTTTTTAAAGCATTGGTAACAATGAAACTTTCAGGGAGGTGAGACTAAGAAAAAATAAGAGGATCTATCACTACACTTTTTCATTGGTTTGGAAATTTTCCCATCCATTTAAATGACTCTGATGTGCCAAGCACGAGCTAATAACTTTGTCATAAACCTTGACCTTGTCAGCTATCGGCATCTTCTGCCTATTCCCTAAAACTTACATGCTCCTCATCTCTCCCTGCCTTTTAGCTACATTTTCCTAACCTGATTGATCTACACACCTCTCCCTTCCCTCCCACCATCTTCCACAAAACCACCTCTACTACTCAAAGTTCTATCTTGGAAATTAGCTCCCCCAAAGCTTCCCACCTTAACCCCACTTGGCGTGATCAATCTCTTCAAGGTCCTCTGAGAACTTCCTTTAATTTAACAAAATCCGACTTTACACTGGGTAAAATATTCTCCACTCACAGAGGCCTCCCCTAACACGTCAGTCTAATGATGGACTCTGTCACTGCATTCTGATCATTTGCTTCATTGCATCTTTCACAAGTCAGAGCTGTGTTTTTATGTTTATTTACTTGACTATTATACACTCCCAAATACACTGCAAGCTTCATGAAAGAGAAATCCTGTTATGTTCATCGTTCTGTATCCAACACCTAGCACAGTTCCTAATATATAGTAGGTACCTGAGGAAATGAATAAATGAAGCCATTGTCCTAAAAATTATTCCCTTTGTGTTTTATGGGACGCAAATTATTCAGTCACCAGTGTGTCTTCCTGAATATTCTGTAACACCCCCCCATTACTATGCATAGGCAGTCATTCAAAACATGATGAAGGAAACACCTATATTCAAACTCTAGCAGTATTAACTGACACATGCCTATTAGGTACCAAGCAGAAAACTAAGTGGTGAAAAACACTATGTCTGAGGCTCTCAAAGTGGCATCTTAGGACCCCCGTTGACATATTATTAAGGGTCTGCAAAGTCTGGAAATTTTTTATTTTACTGTTGTGTGTTCATTTAAATAATAACCTAAAGTTTTAATATGCCACATTGTGGATCATCAGAGTGTCCTCTTTAAATCAGAAACTGTCTTTTACTTTCAGATATGTCTCTTACTTTGTTTTTTTTTTACAATCACTTTGGCCTCCAAGCGATTCCCCGGAGTGACAGTGTTTAACTCACAACGTGTTGATAAGCATGTCTGGCTTCCTCTGGGTTGGCATTTCTTAATGTTCAAATGACAGCAATCAGCCCACATCTGCCTTTGAAGTCAGCCTGAATTCTTGTACTAGATATAAAGGCAAAACTTGATTTTTCAGCCATAATTTGTGTTTGAGAGACATGCTCATAGAATAAGACTTTAGTTTCTAAAGTATTTCTCAGAAACCGAGACTTTATTGAACATAATGAAAATTTCATGGTGTAATGGAATGAAGTATTAGGTTAATTATCAAGGTTAATATGAAAACGGGGGAAAAAGCCCAGCTAATTTTTTGTAGAAATTGAAAGCTAATTCTAAACTTCATATAGAAATACAAGGGACTAAAATTCCTGAAGAAGAAAAACAAAACTAGAGGATTTACAGTCCTGCCTTCAAGACTTACTATAAAGTTACAGCAATCAATACAGTGTGATATTGGCATATCATCCCCAACTATATCAACAAAACACCATAGAAACAATACAGACCCACACACCTATGGCCAAATGATTTTTGACAAAGATTCCACAACAGTCAAGTGGGGAAGGAAAATATTTTCAACAGATGACACTGGAACAAGTGACTATCTATATAAAAAAGGATGAACTTTGGGACTTCCCTGGTGGTCCACTGGTTTAGACTTCACCTTCCAATGCAGGGGGCGCTGGTTTGATCCCTGGTCAGTGAGCTAAGATCCCACATGCCTTGTGGCCAAAAAACCAAAAACGTAAAACAGAAGTAATATTGTAATAAGTTCAATAAAGACTTAAAAAAAATGGCCCACATCAAAAAAACTTTAAAAAAAAGGGGTGAACTTTGCCCCAAACCTCACACCATACACAAACTTTCCTCAAGAGGGATTGCAGACCTGAATACAAAAGCTTAATGATAAAGCTACTAGAAAAAAAAAATTAGTCCAAGATTTATTAGAATCCAAAAGTCTCCACCCTTAACAGAAAAAAATTGATAAATGGGACTTCATACAAATTTAAAACTTTTACTTATCAGAAGAGACCACTAAGCAAATAAAAATTCAAGCCACAGACAAGAAAAATTAAATATATAATATTAATATTATTATTTAATATATATTAAATATATATATCCAACTTGTGCCCAGAATGTGTAAAGAACTCCTACAAATCCATTACAAAAAAGACAAGCAATTGAATTAAAAATGGACAATAGATTTGAACAGATATGTCAAAACAGTAGATATATTAATTGGCCAATGAAAGCATGAAAAGATGCTTCGTACTGTTAGTCACCACATAAATGCAAATGAAAACAACAATGAGATACCACTACATATTCACTAGAATGGCTAAAATTTTAGCTTTAAATATGAAATTTTAATTTAAAAATTAAAACCCAGCAATACTAAACAAACGTTGGCAAGGATTCAGAGCAAAGGAAATTCATACATTGCTGGCAGGAATGTAAAGTGATATGTCCATATGGCAATTTCTTAATAAAGTTAAACATAAAACTACCTCATGATCCAGCAGTTCCATTCCCAGGGACTGTACAAAGGGAAAGAAAAACATATGTCCTGAGAAACACCCTATCAAGAATATTCATCACAGCTTTATTCATAATAACCCAAAACTACAAACACACCAGGTGCCCATCAGTAGGAGAATGAAAACCAAACTGTGGTATAGCTATACTATGAAATACAACTCAGCATTAAAGAAAAATTAACTACTCATGCATGCAGCAACATAGATGAATCTCAAAATCACTAGATTGGGTGAAAAAAACCAGACACCAAGAGTATATACCCTATGATTCCATGTATATGAAGTTCCAGAACAGGCAAAACTAATCTATAGTGATAGAAATCAGAATACCGTTTCCCTGGAGGAAAAGAGAATTAACAGGGAAGGTGTACAAGGGACATTTCTAAATTCTATATCTTGATTGAGGTGTTGTTAACATAAGTGTACATACTGTCAAAACTCATCAAATTGTACACTAAAGACCAGAGCATTTTACTGTATGTAATTATACTTCACACGCACACAAAAGAAAACGGGGGTAGGAGGAACAGCTGGTGTAACATTTTTTTATGACATTGTTCCATGTGTTTTTATGTTCCTTCAACTGTGGTAGCCCTGTGAAATGCTATTTTTAGAACACAAGTCATAGAGGCGGGAGCTACGTCTGTTTAACCTGCTTTAACGTAATACCAATCCCATTGCCAATTACTAGTGAGGTTGGTGGATGACGGGCAGGAGGGCAGGGGGTAACTAATGCTTAAATAACAGAACCTTACTTTTTGTGCAGAAAAAGAAATTGGCAGAAAATGAAATAGTAAATATCTTAGAGCATTTCCATTTAAGGTGTAACACTTAGGAAGCAATCTGTACCATCCGAGCGTGCAGAACATCAGTGAAATAGCTTCTGACTGTGCAAGTAGTTTGCATTCTGTTTCTTCTCTACTTCTGTTGAGTTCAAGTGGTACCATCTGTTACATGAGTTTAAAACAGATGTCTTTGCCATCACCAGTGTCTTAAGTTCTCAGAACCGAGGAAGGGGGGTGTGGCAGGTGATATACTAGTGATATTTTGATGATGCTGGAAAAGTAATAAAACATGAAGTCCTATGACCCCTTTACCCTAAAAGCAAGGCTTACTTAAATGAAAGTGATCAGAGCTTCTAAATCATGACCAAGGAAGCTTAAGGATACAAAGGGTCTTGTTGGGGCTGGCAGAGATCGCTTAAAAAGAGGAGGTAAAAATATCTGTAGTATTATTAGATATCCATGGTAGGAATTTTATCTAGAGATGGAGAAGAACAAGGTCAAAGCCTATTAATAAACCCCAAAGGTAGTAGAAAACAGTCAAGCAGTGCACATCCATGACTTACGGGTATAGTTGGGTCATTTATAAGAGACAGAAAGAGCAGAGTAAGATGCCTCAATCCTCATTCCCACAGATGTCAGTAGAGAAGAGAGGTAGCGGGGGCAGTGGGTGTCTCAAAGTCTACTATGTTTGTGAAATCTCCCCCTAAATACCAAAGGGAACCTTCTGTGAAGGGATACATCAGAAACATGGAAAATGTGATTCATGGAAACATCAATGACCAGGGAGACAGAAGCCGCAGTTCTTCACTCAGATTTCCACTAATAAGCTGTTGTAACTCAGGCAAGTGAAAACCGTTCCTTAAATGATGTGTACAGAGATGGCAGTGAAGCAGCATAAAAAATTATGCATCGATCCATTATACTAAAAAAGAAAGTGGAGTCATCCAGTGGAGTAAGAGTATCAGATAAATGCAAATTACTGCTATTATTTTCAGTAATGCTGTCAAATTCTTCTTAAAAAATCATTTCAGCTCTTATAGGCATTTTGGTACACGGATTTAAAATTTCTAGTTGTAATGAACAAGTGGTATTGTGTGCCTTTATGATGGGATAGCAGTAAAATGCAGGGAAACGCAGCACTTTGCAAATTATTTTCCGATCTGCCTCCGGAAGATTTGCCCACAGACAGAAAAGGATTACAGTGAATCTCAATTCAAATATCTGATGTAAAATGTCATAGCTAAGACAGTGTGGAACAGGATCAGCAAATATACCTACACAGTTTGCATAGAAATCACATATTAGACAACATGTTTTTTCAAATTAATCAACAGAATAAAAATAATAAGTATATAGGTGTTCATGCAGCGATAACCAAGATAGCAGAAAACTGAAAATAACATACACCTACCATTAGGGGAATAGTTAAGAAAATCATGATACTTAAATTAAATGCCATTCAGCCATTAAAAAATAATGCTATAACCTATAAGGGAAAAGAATCTAAAAAAAATGGATATCTGAATGTATAACTGAATCACTTTGCTGTACACCGGAAACTAACACAACATTGTAAACCAACAATACTTCAATTTTAAATAAGTAATTAATTTAAAACTAAATAAATAAAAGTTATAAATCAGGCTAAAAGAAACTAAATACTAAAAGTATATATATATATATATATATATTACTGAAAATCATAAAATACCATGAGAAATGCACAGTTAAGTGACTAAAGCAAGATTCTAGATTATATGTATCTATGATGCCAATACATAAGATATAGATAAATAGATAGATAGATAGATATACACAAAGACACAGGGAGACATTTAGGAATTGACATAATCAATTTTTTTCTTTTTTAAAAAATGATAATTCTGGGCTTCCTTGGTGGCATGGTGGTTAAGAATCCACCTGCCAATGCAGGGAACACGGGTTCGAGCCCTGGTCCGGGAAGATCCCACATGCTGCAGAGTAACTAAGCCCATGCACCACAACTACTGAGCCTGTGCTTTAGAGCCTGCGAGCCACAATTACTGAGCCCACATTCCACAACGACTGAAGCCCACACGCCTAGAGCCTGTGCTCCACAACAAGAGAAGCCACTGCAATGAGAAGCCCGCACACCAAATCAAAGAGTAGCCCCCGCCTGCCACAACTAGAGAAAGCCCGTGCATAGCAATGAAGACCCCAATGCAGCCAAAAATAAATAAATAAATAAATATTTTTAATGATAATTCTATTTTACATTGTTTTATAATAAGCATTTGTAAATTTGGAATTGAAGCACAATAATGATATTTCATTCATTTAAAATGTTGACTCTAATATTAGATATAGTGCTAAATCCTTTACATACATTATCTATCCCCCAATCCAATCAAACCCCCCAAGATAGCCAGTAATAATAATTCAGGGCATGTCTTGCTACATCTCTATGTTGGTAAGCAAACACATGCGTGTGAGCCAGAGGGTCTATTTTTTTCTACCAAACTTACGTCATACTCCATATTTTACCCTGAAGATTGTTTTCCCCCCTTCCTTAGTAACATATCTCTGCATGTCTCTAAGTCAATATACATAGCTGTTATTCATTTTTCTAGTGCTCATTCATGGTAAGGATTTGCATGATTAATTCAGCCATTTTTCTAGTGAAGAACATCAAGTTGTTTCCAGTTGCACCACTACAAGAAAAAGTTGCCTGCATATTCCTATAGCTCTACCTTATGTCATGGTGTGTTTAATCCTGTAGGATAGATTCCCATAGCTGGAGTTGCTGGGCTAAAGACATATCCATGTTTTCATTTCTACAAATAGTAAAAGATAGCTTTCTATAAAGGTTCTACATTCACCTTCCCAAAGCAATGCACAAACGTCTGTTTTCCCAGAATGTCACCAGTACTGAATGTTACCAACCTTTCATTGTTTGCAACTGGACAAGGGAAAAATTGTACTACAACTCTGCATTCCCTTGAACACTAACAAGGTTAAGCCTCCTATCATTAATTTCTTTTTTTGTAACATCTTTATTGGAGTATAATTGCTTTACAATGGTGTGTTAGTTTCTGCTTTATAACAAAGCGAATCAGTTATACATATACATATGTTCCCATATCTCTTCCCTCTTCCATCTCCCTCCCTCCCACCCTCCCTATCCCACCCCTCTAGGTGGTCACAAAGCACCGAGCTGATCTCCCTGTGCTATGCGGCTGCTTCCCACTAGCTATCTATTTTACATTTGGTAGTGTATATATGTCCATGCCACTCTCTGTTTGTCACAGCTTACCCTTCCCCCTCACCATATCCTCAAGTCCATTCTCTAGTAGGTCTGTGTGGAGTATTACTCAGCCATAAAAAGAAACGAAATTGAGTTATTTGTAGTGAGGTGGATGGACCTAGAGTCTGTCATACAGAGTGAAGTAAGACAGAAAGAGAAAAACAAATACCATATACTAACACATATATATGGAATCTAAGGGGAAAAAAAGGTCATGAAGAACCTAGGGGTAAGATGGGAATATCATTAGTTTCTTAATCATTTGCATTTTAGTTTCGATAAGTATGAACATTCTTTTCTAGTGTGTTGTTTTCACAATCAGTTTCTGGGAGTTCTTTGAAAACTGCAGGTATTGAGTTTTTGCCTGTCATATATACTGTGCATATTTGACTCAATCTAATTCTTGTCTTTTGGTTTTTTGGTATGCATTTTTTTCATTCAGAAATATTTTTAAATGTGTATGACTTTTGACCATTTTCTTGATTGCCTCTAAGATTCCTGTCTTAATTCCTGATCTCTGCTCACCCACAAGGTTATAGAAATATTTTCCTAAATTTTCTTCTAATACTCAGAAAGATTTCATTTTACATTGGGATTTATTAACCTCCTTGGCATATAATTTTACAAGTGGTTTAAGGTCAGAGTTTATAATAGTTTACTTCCAAATGGATAGCAAATAATGCCAACAGTTAATAATCTTCTTTTTTCTACTGAATTGTAATGCCAGCTTTTCCAGTATTAACTTCTCCTATATTCTTGCATATGTGTTGGGAGTCTTTACTATGTTCCATTGTTCTGGTTACTATTTCTCATGCCATTGACATTCTGTTTTGATTACTATAGATTTATTATAAGCTTTATCTGGTAACACAAGATCCCTCCCCCTGATTATTCATCTTCTGAAACATAAATTCTGTTAACAAATCTCACTCAGTTCTTCTTCCACCTAAGTTTTTTTTTTTTTTTTTTTGCGGTACGCGGGCCTCTCGCTGTTGTGGCCTCTCCCTTTGCGGAGCACAGGCTCCGGACGCGCAGGCTCAGCGGCCATGGCTCACGGGCCCAGCCGCTCCGCGGCATGTGGGATCTTCCCAGACCGGGGCACGAGCCCGTGTCCCCTGCATCGGCAGGCGGACTCTCAACCACTGCGCCACCAGGGAAGCCCCCACCTAAGTTTTTAAAATACTTGTTCTAATTGGAATTAGAAATGTCTTTCTTTTGGATTCTGATAGGAACTGTTTTGTGTTTACATAAATGTTTGGGAAATAATGACATTTGTGTAACTCTAAGTCTTCCCAAAAGTATTTACGTGGCATGGTTCTCCATTTATTCGGGTGTTGTGCCATGTCCTTCAATAAAATATTAAGTTCCAGGAATTCCCCGGCGGTCCAATGGTTAGCGCTCTCCACTTTCACTGCTGAGGGCCTGGGTTCGACCCCTGGTGGGGGAACTAAGATCCCGCAAGCCGCATGGCGCAGCCAAAAAAAAAAAAAAGTTAAGTTCCTTATCCTTACTGAAATAGTCGTAGGTATTGTATAGCTTGAAGTAACATTGTAAATGCAATTTGTTATCCATTTCAATTTAGAAACTGATGCGTTATACCTGTCTTGTGCCCTGTTCCTACATATTTGTTCCTATATGCATAGTGAGGAACGGGTCAGCAGGTGGACCAGGCCAGTTATATGCCAGGGAGCACCTCTTCCATCTCGGAGTTGCATAATGTACAGTTTGATACTGGGTGAGGAATAGTACAAAATGCCCAGGCATTAACACAGACCCCATGCATTGGACCCAATGTCTCCAGACTGCCAGATCAGCCGAGTCTGAGTATTGTCCTAGGCAGGGTTCTGTGCTACCAGAATGGGGACATTTCCCAGATGCCTCTGGAATCTTGCTAACAAGCCCTAAACTGACTATGGCAAATGTTCACATCATCTCTTGAAAAAGTCTCTTCTCTGTTGGTTTTGTTTGTTTGTTTGTTTGTTTTGTTGTTGTTGTTTTGGGTTTTTTTTTCCAATTTAGGTTTGGCTGCATTGGGTCTTTGTTGCTGCACAAGGGCTTTCTCTGGTTGTGGTGAGCGGGGGCTACTCTTCGTTGTGGTGTGCGGGTTTCTCCTTGCAGTGGCTTCTCTTGTTGCGGAGCACGGGCTCTAGGCACATGGGCTTCAGTAGTTGTGGCACGTGGGCTCAGCAGTTGTGGCTCGTGGGCTCTAGAGCACAGGCTCAGTAGTTGTGGCACACAGGCTTAGTTGCTCTGCGGCATATGGGATCTTCCCGGACCAGGGATGGAACCCATGTCCCCTGCATTGGCAGGTGGATTCTTAACCACTGCGCCACCAAGGAAGTCCTCTCTGTTGGTTTTTGAGGCTATTAAGGGTGTGTGTGTGTGTGTGTGTGTGTGTGTGTGTGTGTGTGTGTATGTATGTGTGTGTGTGTGTTTCTAATATAAAGCCACTTTTCAAATCTACCATAGGGAGAAAAATCAGCAACCTGGTCAAAACTTGATTAAAAAAAAAACAGACTAAAGAAATTTAACCTAAATGTCTAAAAACGTATAAATGTTTTTTAACATTTTTAACATTTTTATGTTAAACATATTTTATGTTAAATAAGCTATAGTAAGTACGTCCATATAGAGGAATCTGATACATCTATACAAAAGAATCTTATTCAGTCTATATAAAATATATTTCTAAGAACATTTCATGACATTGCAAATGCTCATGCTAATGTATTAAGTTCAATAGAAACCTTTCAAAACTGCGTATTTAGTTTGATGTTATTTTGGGAGATAATGTGAGAGACAGAATAGGTGGGAATTACGTATATACTGATACGTGTAGAGGGATCATAGTACCTTTTACATGTGTGTAAAAGGATTATACTTCCTTTTATTTTCCAGATTTTCTATTGAATACAATAAACATCATCAGTGGAAAAAGACAGACCTTATTTAAGATGCACTGCCTTTTACATTCATACTTAACAGGATAGGTAAAGATATTTTTCCTTTAATTGTGTCTTTTTTCCCCTCATTTACAATATATATTAGTTTCCTAGGACTGCCATAACAAAGTACCACAAACTGGGTGGCTTAAAACTACAGAAATTTATTCTCTCACAGTTCTGGAGGCGAGAAATTTGACATCAAGGTGTCAGCGGGGCCACACTCCCTCTGAACGCTGTAGGGTAGGATCCTCTTTGCCTCTTCTAGCTTCTGATGGTTGCCAGCAATCCTTGGCTTGTAGACACATCACTCCAGTCTCTGTCTCCATCTTCACATGGCTCTCTTCCCTGTGTCTGTGTCCAGACTTCCCTCTTCTTATAAGGACAGCAGTCATTGGATTAGGGCACGCTCTAATCCTCTATGACCTCATCTTAACTTGATTCCACCTGGAAAGACCCTATTTCCAAACAAGGTCACATTCACAGATTCTAGGGCTTAGGACTTGAACATATCTTTAGGAAGGACACAGTTCAACCATAAGAGTCCACCCTCTGTCTCCCCAAAATTCACATCCTTCCCGCATGGAAAATACATTCACCCTATCTTAACATCCCCCAAAGTCTCTTTTCTTTCTCTCCCTCTCTCCTACATTCTTGTGGTTGATTCTATAAACTAAATGCAAGCATGACTGATACAACTCCATTGGACAACCAGAGCCCATATAACCAGACTTCTATTGACTGAAATTAAAGCAGAATAGATCAATCCAGACCTTTGCTCCCAGACAAAACCACTATTTCTGTCAGCACTATAAAGCCCAGGGTGAAGTCCTTATTTGGTGAAGCTCTCATCTCCCCCAAAAACCACGGAACCATTTTATCAAGTGCTTTCTAGGCTAACACATGTAATGTGGATCAGCCATCCAAGCCACTGAGCATTACTTTGACTCTTTGGCCACCAAGCAGTGCTCCCTGATTTTAAAGTCACACTGCTTAGCCAAATCTTTCCATGTCTGCAGAAAAAGTAACATCTCCCCTTCAGGAAGGGAGTTATAATTCACAGTTCAGCCCTGACGACAGCATGGGCTAATTAACCAACCTTGGAAACAAAATAGAGCCGTTTGTATTTTACTTTAAACCTGTTTAATAAAAATGATATGCGTAGCTGCTGAGGCAGTAACCACTTCCAGGAAATTATTATGAACATAAATTAGCAGCGTAGTTTGTCTAACCCAGAGGTAAGCAAGTTTTCTGATTGATTTGTTTTTAAAACAGACATCAAAGTCGTCGAGGCAAAAATTACATGCAAAAGGCCGAGGCATTGATACAGAACCCGAAAAGTAAAGTTTGGGGAAATTAAGGGAACAGACCACGATGTTGGATTCAAGTCATAAGTCCCAAATTTGACGGAAATGTAGCGTAAGAGGAGGAAGAGTCAACTCCACGTCAGAAAAAGCACTAAAATCCACTCAGCGGCACCAATTCACGTGCTCTCGTGTGAGCAAGGCAAGCTCTCCCAGCTGCACCACCTCATCACTTGCAGGGCCCAGTGCAAAGTGAAAATGCAGGTCCCCTGGTTTAAAAGCTGAGAATTTCAAAAAAGTTGCAACAGAGCGTGAAACCAAACACAAGGCCCTTCTAAGCACAAGACCCTGTGTGACCGCACTGGCTTACTGTCTCTAGGTTTCAATTTTTTAATCAGTGAAATGGGAAAACACAAAATTCCATTTGCCTGGCCTCCTTCATGGGGTGTTTGGGATGATGGATTGAGATATCTGTTAAAAAAAAAAAAAATGGGGCTTCCCTGGTGGCGCAGTGGTTGAGAGTCCGCCTGCCGATACAGGGGACACGGGTTCGTGCCCCGGTCCGGGAAGATCCCACATGCCACGGAGCAGCTGGGCCCGTGAGCCATGGCCGCTGAGCCTGCGCGTCCGGAGCCTGTGCTCCGCAACGGGAGAGGCCACGGCAGTGAGAGGCCCGCGTACTGCAAAAAAAAAGCTTTGCAAATTTGAACCCCCTTTACCCAGAGCAGAGTCCGTGGAGAGTCTGGTAACACAAGCAGGGGCTCTCCTGGATACTTCCCGTTCACTTCCAGGAATTTAATAAGGACAGCCAAATACTTCACCTATATTTAGTGCTTAATAAATCACACAATTGAAATGGAGCTCGTACTTAAAAGTTTCCACTGAATCCAAAGAAACCAGTTGACTAAATGCAATGTGGCTTCTTGGATTGGATCCTGGAACAGAAAAAGGAAAGCAGTAAGAAAACTGGTGGAAACCCATAAAAGCTCTAGAGTTTAGTTAATAGTAACGTGCCACACTTAATTTCTCAGTTTTGACAAAAGTCCCACAGTGACGTAAGATGTTACCGTTCGGGGAAGCTGGGTGGAAGTTAGGCAGGAACTCTCCGTGCTAGCTCTGCAACTTTTCTGTAAATCTAAGATTTTTCCCAAATAAGAAATTTATATAAAAAGTGAAACTGGTCCAGTTTGACTGAGAGGAAATGATGATTCTTACTTACTGGAAAGCAAAATAACAAGATTAGCTTCTATATTAAAATGTGGAAACCTGTCCTAAGTTCCCTAGGCAGTCATTTTAAGTTACATATACCTAAATATATACATACATATAGATAGATAGAAAGAAAGAAAAGGGGGCAGGGGAGAAAAAAGACTGGATGAATGAGAATAACTTGAAATTTTGCTGCAAGTGCACAGTAGTCTACATATTTCTAACTTAGAGGTTCTACTTTCATTCCAGAATCTTCTTCCTTGAGCAGGCATCACTCCATATTCTTTTCATATTAACTTTCTTTTTCTGATTGCAAGATTAATTCATGCTTATCCTAGAAAATACATATAAAAATACAACCCCCCCCAAAACTATCTATAATCCTGTCACTAAGTCAACATGGTCAGCGTTTTGCCTCATTTTTGCCACTCTCTTGTGTGTGCATGAGAACATAAGCTGTATTTTAGAATAATGGAAGCCATCGTATATAAACCAGCATTTCCAAGATTATGTTCCATGGAACATTGGGTTCCATGAACAAAAAATTGGGGAACACAGCAGACCACATCCTCCCTCTAAGAGATTCACTCTGCAAAGTAGCGTAGAGAAAGCCATGAGGCGTCCTGCATAGCTTTTTTAACTCGGATTTCTCAATGTATGAATTTTATTATTAGCCCAGCAAATACTCCTTGGGAAACTCTGGTATAAATAGCTTGGTTCCAGATTTTTTTCACTTAACAAGACGTTATGAGTATTTTCTCATGTTACTAAAAGTTAATTGCAAATATTTTAGGTTTTCTTAATTTTTTTATTGAAGTATAGTTGATTTACAATGTGTTCATTTCTGCTGTACAGCAAAGTGGTTCAGTTATACATATATACACATTCTTTTTCATATTCTTTTCCATTATGGTTTATGACAGGATATTGAATACAGTTCCCTGTGCTCTACAGTAGGACCTTGTTGTTTATCCATTCTCTATCTAATACTTTGCATCTACTAACATCCCTCCCCCACCCCCACCCCCTTGGTAACCACAAGTCGGTTCTCTACGTCTGTGAGTCTGTTTCTTTTTCATAGATAGGTTCATTTGTGCCATAGTTTAGATTCCACATATAAGTGATATCGTATGGTACTTGTCTTTCTCTGTCTGACTTACTTCACTTAGTACGATAATCTCTAGTTGCATCCAGCAAATATCGTTCTAATGGTGACAAACATTACATCATATGAGCGTTCCATTATTTGTTATACCAGCAATCGACAAAAAAAATTTCCAAAAAGAACCAGATAGAAAATATATGAGGCTTTGCAGGCCTTATGGTATCTATCCAATGACTCAAGTCTGCTGCTAAAGCATGAAAGCAGCCATAGACACCACATAAACAAACAAGTGGGTTGTGTTCCAACAAAACTTTTACATAATTTTCACTTGTCATGAAGTATTATTCTTCTTTCGAATTTTTTTCAACCATTTAAAAATGTCAAAAACTTGTGGTTGCCAAGGGGAAAGGGGTGGGGAAGGGATGAATTGGGAGTTTGGGATTAGCAAATACAAACTACTATATATAAAATAGATAAACCACAAGGTCCTACTGTAGAGCACAGGGAAATATATTCAGTATCCTGTAATAAACCATAATGGAAAAAAATATGAAAAAGAATATATATATGTATAACTGAATCACTTTGCTGTGCACCGGAAACTAACACAACATTGTTAATCAACTATACGTCAATAGAAAAATAAGCTTAAAAAATAAAATGTCAAAAAAAATATTCTTAGCTCACAGACTGCACAAAAACAGGTGGTAGGCCATATTTGGCCCACAGGCCATAGTATGCCCACCCATGTTTTTTCCCCCAATTAAAAAAATACTATATTAGGTATTTGGAGAAATAAATCTTTGTCTGAACTTCTGATCAATTCCTTTGGATAGATTCCTAATAAATTCCTAGATCTGAACAACTAAGCTAGGAAATATGAATATCAGGTTCTAAAAACATATTGCTAAGTTGTTCCATAGAAAAGAAGTACAGTGCTCAACAGCAGGGTCCAAAAGTGTCTGTCTCTCCATAACCATGCTAGTTTTGACTATTATCATTTTTTAACTTCTGACAATTTGATGAATAAAAATTAGTATCATGTTTTACAATGCATTTCTGTGATCACTAGTGAGGCTTGACAGTTTTTCATATTCACTGACCATGTGCGTTTCCTCATTTGTGACATATCTGTTGTGTGCCCTTATCTCATTTGTTACTGAAATACTCTTTGTTTATGTTGAGGTTGTTTGTTAAAGTCATAGGAGTTCTTTATATACTGAGCATATTAACTCTTCTTATTCTTGGCAAATATTTTCCTAATTTGTTGCACTTTTGATTTTGATGTTTTCAGTCGTAGAGATGATTTTACATTTTATACATTGATTGTAGATTGAATATAGATATATAGATTATAGACTGATATCGATTTATAAATCTATTAGTTTATCCACTTTGGTTTCTTCCTTTGCTTTTATGCAACAAAGTCATTTCCTACTTAGAGATCATTTGAAAACTGAATTTTATACTTTCATGTCTCATCATACCTTCATATCATATTCGTAACTCTTCATACCATCTGATACTCATTTAGTGTATGGTGTGTAGTGAGGTCCCAAACTGTTTTCATTCCAAATTGTTTTTTTCTGATTTTGACTTTTCTACTACCATTTATTACATAACCCACCCCTCTGTCACTGATTTGTGAATATTCTTTTCTCTTATGTAAATACTGGGGTCTAAACAAGGGTAAAATGGGATGTATTGTATGAGGGTAAGTACGGGGTGGGGGGCATTTCTAAGCCATCCCCTTTATCTGTCTGTCCTTTCTTACACCAGCTCAACACTATTATGATTTTAGCAGATATTTGAACATCTGTTAGTATTAAAAGGTATGATAAAATACCACTCCAAGTTCTTACTTCTCAGAAGAAATTAAAGGGCATCTTGGGAGTATTTATGTTAGGAAAGAAAAACCCAGCATATGGCTGAATAATATCAGCAGAAACCACACACAGATACTTAACATCAAGTTTTGAAAAGATCCAGATGAGAACACACACAAAAAAAATTATCTGAGAGTAAGAGTGGCAGACACACGCTGTCTTGGGACAAATTGTCTCCCCATTTCCTTTAAGCCTGCAGATAACCTCAGTCAATTCTTGATACTTCTGGTTAAATATGCTACTAAAATGTGGCTAGAACTCCATGGATCATGAATCCCATATTAGCCATGACTTTAGCCTTGTCCCCAACCAAATGCATTAGCAGAATCTTAACAGAAAGTGTGCTCTATGTAAACAGCATGTCTCTCTTCCTTCCCTGGTCATGTTCCTTGGGTGGGTTGTAAACACAGAGATCCTCCATGTGTCAGCAGGGGGAAGAAACACAGCAGCTAAAGCTCAGCTGGGTTATGTAGACGTGGATGGGCACACTACCACCCGCAGGCCAAGTCTAGCCCACAGCCTCTTTGTGGACATAACGTTTTAAGAACACAGCCCTGATAGTTCTTTCTCTTGTCTATGCAAAGGCAGAGTTGAGTAGTGGCAACAGAGACTGTGTGGGCTGCAAAGCTGAAAATATTCACTCTCCGGCCCTTTAGAGGAAAAGTTTGCTGATTGTGCCGGGGAACATCTGCTTCTCCCGTAGACAATCGCCTCACTGATTGTCAAGACAGACTCTTATTTCTCTTTTACTTCCACCTCAGTAATTCCTCTCTGCTTTTAATTAGAATCGAATCCAGACCTCAGCCATTCACACAGAAGACCAGAGGATAATGCAGTCACAACTTTTAATTTCCCTCCACTAGTCTGCAATCAGCAATGAAATTCAATCTGATTGTCAAGGTCTGAGACATGTTCAAGCTAGGACTAAGAAAAAATATCAAGGTATAAAAACTGAGAAAAGGGCAAGGTGCCTCTTTTGTTGTGCTATTTCTGATGTATAAGAGAAGCCTACTCGAAGGTGAAAATAGCAGTGTGGAAATGTCCAAGTTTCAGGCTGTCCAAAATAGATGCATTATTTTTAAGTGCATTGCTTCTGTCAGTCTGAAACCTCTTCAGGTAAGAGCTGAGACATTTACAGGCCTTTGCCATCCACGAGGTAATTGCTGGCTCTAGTCCAAGAGGTTCAGTTCCAGAGCCATAAACTGAGTGACACTTTGTACCAATAATCTTGTGTTTCCACAGCAGCAAATGAGAACAGCAAACCAAGCGGATGATAACAATGTCCTGGGCTTACACTCCGTCTCCGACTTCTGAGTTTGAAGCATGTAAATTGTTATTCAAATCATTTTCTACAAGCTCAGCCACAACCTTTGGTGAACAGAATGATAGGAACACTTCATTTATTCTTCTTTACCAGAAAATGAGGTATTCCATGTAGGTAACGTTTCCAAAGAAAGAAATGTGGAGTTCAGAATTCTTCTAGTCATAATCACTTTGCAAATATTTTTTTTCCAAAATATACTACTTTACTTTGTACGAAATGCAAAACACCAGATTGTTTTTGTGACCAAGGGCCATCACTGGGCATATTTAAGACTCTGTCAAGAACCATCCTTGCCCTCAAGGAGTTTATAGTCCAGGTGTCAGCAAACATTTTCTCTAAAGGGCTAAATAGTAAATATTTTAGGTTTCGTGGACCACATACAGTCTTCATTGCATGTTCCCTTATTGTGGAGAAATACAATTCTAGCTGGGGGCATTAGGCTTTTTGGAGGATCTGAGTTGAGTCCTCAAAGGATGAGTGACACTCTTTGTTTTCACAGGTAAACATATATCCAGAATATATAAAGAACTCTTACAACTCAACAACAAAAAGGCAAACAAACTAACTGAAAAGAGGGCAAAGATCTTAAACAGATGTTTCTCCAAAGAAGATATACAAGCAGCCAATAAGCACCTGAAAAGATATCAACATCATTTAGTCATCCGGGAAACACAAATTGTTATGTTAGTGAAGGTGGCTGTTGTCTTACACGTAAGGATGGGGGCTGGTTGCCAAGAGAAACAACCATGTGACTAGAGGGTTAGAACTTTGAAGCTCACCCCATGACCTCCAGGAATGGAAGAGGGGCTGGGGATTGAGTTCAATCACCAATAGCCCATGATTTAATCATTCATGTCTAGGTAACAGAGCCTCCATAAAAACCCAGAAGGACAGAGTTCAGAGTTTCTGGGTTGATGAACACGTGGAGGTGCTGGGAGGGTGGGGCACTCAGAGAGAGCATGGAAGCTCCAGCCCCTTTCTCCATACCTTGCCCTCTGCATCTCTTCCATCTGGCTGTTCCCGTGTTATAACCTTTTGTAATCAACCAGTGACCTAATAAGTGAAATATTTCTCTGAGTTCTTGGAGCTGCCCTAGTAAATTAATGGAATCCAAGGAGGGGGACACTGGAAACTCTGATCTGTAGAGAGTAAATCAGAAGCCTAGGTGTCAACCTGGACTTGGGACTGGTGTCTGAGAAGGGAGTGAGGGGACAGTCTCTGTGGGAATGAGCCTTAATTTGTGAGATCTGATGCTGTCTCTGGGTAGATAGTGTCAGAGTTGAGTTGAATTGTAGGTCACCCAGCTGGTGTCCAAGAATTGCTTGGTAATGTGGGAACCACCCCCCCACACACACACAGACACGGTGGAATTGGATGTCAAGTCTTTCCCTGTTTTTCTAGGAAGGTTTTACTTTTCCTGTTTCTTAGTCCACCTGGAATTGATGTTTGTTTATGGTGAAAATTAGGGCTCTAACTTTAGAAATAAGGAGGATAGCAGATAAGATTATTGCTGGATTTTGCATTTTGTTTATTTGGTTGGTTGGTTGATTGGGTTTCCAAATTCGGTTTTGTCTTCGGAGGAGTGAGTTCTTTGTTTTTATTCTAATTTTTTCAATTATCTGCGCCTGTGTTGCTGTGGAAAATGGTTTTAACTGCAGATTCACAACACAATTGATTCAAGAGTAATGTTCAGAGCCTAATATTATGGCCCCTTTCCTTTCCAATGACGTCTCTTATGATTCCAGACTTGGTCCAGTGGGGACTTGAACAAGAGTGTACATCCGTAGATGTGAATAAAATCAAGCTCAAGTCAAAGAAAAGGAAGGGAAGATGCCTGAGTGGTGACACCATGATGGCATGGGCATTTACAACACTCAGCAACAATCCAGATCTATGCCCATAGGACCGGGTTTGGGGCCAAGTTCTTGGGGGTACCATCAAAGTTGTTCTTGGGTTATGGTGCATGTAGTGGGGATAAAATGTTGCCTGACAAGTTCATCCGTGTTCATAGTGGGTCTTAATTCACAAGTTTCAACGAGGAGCAACAGAATAAGAGTGACAGATGCTCAGAGACCACAGGAAGCACCTAACTGCTTAGAGCTTTCAACTCCCTGGGCCACTGGCTGGAATCCCCATGCAGACTAGGAAGGTCAGAGAGGAGGAAGTGAAACTGTGGTCAGTCCTTGGGCACATCTGGCCCAGCTGGCTGACAGAGTCTATGTGTCTCTCCTTTATTCCTTCAGCTTATGCCTCCTCCTATGAGATTTAGCTCCAGCCCACTTCATACCCATCTTTTTTTAATTTTTTAAATTTATTTTATTGAGGTATAGTTGATTTACAGTGTTGTATTAGTTTCTTCTGTACAGCAAAGTGATTCAGTTATACATATATACACATTCTTTTTCAAATTCTTTTCCATTATGGTTTATGACAGGATATTGAATACAGTTCCCTGTGCTATACAGTAGGACCTTGTTGTTTATCCATTCACTAATAATTTGCATCTACTAACATCAAACTCCCAGTCCATCCCTCCCCCACCCACCTCCCCCTTGGTAACTGCAAGTCTGTTCTCTATGTCTGTGAGTCTATTTCTGTTTCATAGATAAGTTAATTTGTGCCATATTTTAGATTCCACATATAAGTGATATCATATGGTATTTGTCTTTCTCTATCTGACTTACTTCACTTAGTATGATAATCTCTAGGTCCACCCATGTTGCTGCAAATGGCATTATTTCATTCTTTTTTGTGGCTGAGTAATATTCCATTGTATATATATAATATATATATATTATATATATACACACACACACACAACATCTTCTTTATCCATTCATCTGTCGATAGACATTTAGGTTGTATCCATACCTTGGCTATTGTAAATAGTGCTGCTATGAACATTGGGGTGCAAGTATCTTTTTGAATTATGGTTTTCTCCAGATATATGCCCGGGAGTGGGATTGCCAGGTCACATGGTAGCTCTATTTTTATTTTTTTGAAGAAACTCCATACTGTTCTCCATAGTGGCTGCACCAATTTACATTCCCACCAACAGCGCAGGAGGGTTCCCTTTTCTCCACACACTCTCCAGCATTTATTGTTTGTAGATTTTTTGATGATGCCCATTCTGACCGGTGTGAGGTGATACCTCGTTGTAGTTTTGGTTTGCATTTTTCTAATAATTAGTGATGTTGAGCATCTTTTCATGTGCCTGTTGGCCATCTCTATGTCTTCTTTGGAGAAACGTCTATTTAAGTCTTCTGCCTATTTTTCTATTGGATTGCTTGTCATACCCATCTTTATCCCATTGTCTTGCTTTATCTTCATTGAAGCACTTTTTGAAAATACTGAACTTTTTTTTAACAGGTTTCCATGTTGTTATGGGTTGAATTGTGTCCCCTTGAAAGAAACAATGAGGTTTTTTTTTTTTTTTGGCTGTGTCGGGTCTTCGTTGCTGCGTGCGGGCTTTCTCTAGTTGTGGTGAGTGGGGGCTACTCTTCGTCGCGGTGTGCGGGCTTCACATTGCGGTGGCTTCTCTTGTTGCGGAGCAAGGGCTCTAGGCACCCGGGCTTCAGTAATTGCAGCATGCGGGCTCAGTAGTTGTGGCATATGGGCTCAGTAGTTGCGGCGTGTGGGCTCTAGGGTGAGCGGGCTTTAGTAGTTGTGACGCGCGGGCTCAGTAGTTGTGGCACACGGGCTTAGTTGCTCCGCGGCATGTGAGATCTTCCCGGACCAGGGATCGAACCCATGTCCCCTGCATTGGCAGGCAGATTCTTAAACACTGTGCCATCAGGGTAGTCCCAGAAACATTGAAGTCTTAACCCCAGATACCTGTGGATGGTATGTGAAGACAGAGGCAGAGATTGGAGTTACGCTGCCAAAAGCCAAAGAATGCCTGAGGCTAAAAAGCTAGGAAGAGCCAAGGAAGGATTCTTCCGTAGAGCCTTCCTGAGGGAGCATGGCGCTGCCGACACATTGATTGAGGACTTTTAGCCTCCAGACCTGTGAGAGATTGATTTCTGTCATTTTAAGCCACCAAGTTTGTGGTATTTTGTTACGGTAGTCACAGGAATTGAATCCACATTTACAATCTATTCAGGCCCTGGCCACATCTGGCACAAACATGAAAACGAGGGCAAAGACAGGTCCTATATCTCCGATACTTAGCATAGCACCTAACACATAGTTGGCACTCAATAAATGTTTCTTGGAAGGAAGGGACTGTAACAAGCTTTGGCACCTGAGAAGATGTGGTGCCACCTCCTGTGCCTGTACCCCCTTCCTCTTGCCTCTCTTCCCGTCCCTTGACTCTTGGCAGTCTGTCTCAAGACTAATAGCCTCGAGCTGTGCTGTCCAGTTCGGTGGTGCATTTGGCTTGCTGAGCACTTGAAATATGCCTCAAGCACTGGAGGAACTGAATTTTTTATTTTCTATCACTTTAATTAATTGAAATTTAAATATAAAAATAAATGCTCGATTCAGTTACTGGAAAATGTTTAAGTATGCTTGGAACATCTGGGATATGTGAATGCACTTCTTCAACTGTTATTTTTATGAAAACCAAATGCCAACTAAGGATGTCAGATAAAAATCCAGCCTCCAAATTGAGATGTGCTTTGAGTGTAAAAGCACATTTTGAGGATTTTGGATGAAAAACAGAATATAAGGGTTCTAATTGATAATTTTATATTGATTACATTTGGAAATGATAATACCTTGAATATATTGGGTTAAAATAGATTATTAAAATTAATTTCACCCGTTTATCTTTATTTTTTAATGTGACTACTAGAATTTTTAACATTACAGAGGTGCCTCACACTGCATTTCTATTGGAGAGAGCTTGCTTACAAGTTAACAGTTCTGCAATCAGAGCCTGGTTTGAGTCTCCACTTACTAGGTTCGTGAATTGGGGCAAATAACACACCTTTCTGACAGTGGTTTTTGTCATCTATGGCTTGCAGGGTCTTTGTTTCGCTTGAAAGAGATAAATAAGGCAATTTGTACAATGAATGGCATAGAAGGGCTCAATAAATGGTAATTCATTTTGAATTGTATTATAATTATCACTTTTCCTGATGGGAGCATTAAAATGTTTCCACCTCTTCTGACCTGCTACGGTAACCTCCCTGTTAAAAATTATCTTACCTTGACCCTGGCTGACTAGCTAATTTGCAGAACTCAGTGCAAAAGGAAAATATGAAAAAAAAAGGAAAAAGTGCTCTTAAAGCCATTAACATATAAAAAGTTTTCCTTCCTTCACCATTTCGCTCTCAACCTGTGGTGGTGGTATTTGCTATCCCATGCTGGGCTCCCCCAAGCATTCCTCCAGTATCCATGGGGTACTCGTGATGTGAGTGCAGACCCTCCCAGATGACGGGGACCCTGGCCTTGTAACTTGGTGTGGTCACATACGTGTGTGCACCACCCCTTGGCTGCCATGTTCCCCCTCGAGCCCGCCACTGGGCCAATGGGACAGGCTGGACCAGGAGCCAGAAAGTCAGTCCATCTCCCCTTCCAAGGGACCACCACCACATCCACAGTGGCTGGGCAATGCCCCCAAGGGATAAAAGGCTCCACGCAGGACACACTCCGCACCCGGATCATGGCGGATGCAGGGGTGCCCTTCCTCCCCCACCCCCCTCCTTCCCTGTCCTGGGCGGTGATGACAGCCACCAGCTCCCACCCCGAGATGGAGATGTTGTTTGGCACGACAGGTTCCACGGCTTCCTCCGACCTCCAGAGCTCCCAGGGATCAGGCTGAAGCTGGGACTTGTCCTGCATCCTCCCTTCCCAGCTCCTGGGAGCACTTCCTTAAGAAATCACTTGCTCTCAGATTCTCGTGTCAGGGTCTGCTTCTGGGGAACATGAGTTAAGACAAACCTTCCTTTTACTGCTTTTAGATAATAATATCATTTTTGATAATAATATCATGTACCAGGCACGATGCTGGTCTCTTCATCCCATGAAGCAGTCCATGTATCTTCCTTGGTGTGGAGCAGGGCAAGCAATGATGATTTGCTTGGAAGGAAAAGCACAATGTAAACGAGCAGTCATCATTCGCAGAGCAGGACACTTAAATTAAGGGAGCAATGTGACACATCTTCAATTACAAGGCTCCTCAGACAGAATTGCCCAGTCATCAGTACACTGTTTTCAGTGTTATTCAGGCAGTCAGATGGCGCTCCTTAGGATTTAAAGAAGCTGAAGGTTTTATTTGCTGCCTTTAAGCCAAAATATTCTTAAGATAAACATACAGACTCACTTAGACATGACCATATGTGACACCAAGAAGCAGAATCATTTATTTTGCTCTAATGGAGTAAGTGAAAGACATTCCGCTGGAGAAAAAAATACACTAAGTATAAAGGCAGAGTGCACTCTTTCTTTCTCTTAATTAAAAGCCACATTTTATTCAGATGAATAATACCAGTTATCCTAGAGAGAACAGAAGAGAAAAAAATCCTCTCTTTTAAGTAGGCAATTGGATCATCAAAGAATTTCTTTGATTTCCAAGAGTCTACTTGAATTTGAGAATTATGTCTTAATGCTCTTCATTCCTGTCATCATCCAGAAAGTAATTTTTCTCTTTTAAAATGAAAGCACGATTTTTCCCTTTTCAACAAGAAAAGTTAGCAGCTGTACCCAGAAGGAGGTGAAAATGTTGAAAAAAACGTTTTTTAAAATTGGGCGTAGGTATATTTTATCTAAATCATGACAACTTACAAAAGTTCTGTTATGTTCATTTAATAAGTCTATATTTTAGGAAACTTGGAACATGTAATCCCATGCAAACTGTATGATACAAGGTCAAGACAATTGAAAACCCTATTTAATCCATTAGGTAGCTAAATATATTAAAATGTTATTATAGGGTTTCCCTGGTGGCGCAGTGGTTGAGAATCCGCGTGCCGATGCAGGGGACACGGGTTCGTGCCCCAGTCCGGGAGGATCCCACATGCCACAGAGCGGCTGGGCCCGTGAGTCATGGCTGCTGAGCCTGCGTGTCCGGAGCCTGTGCTCCGCAATGGGAGAGGCCACAGCAGTGAGAGGGCCACGTATCGCCAAAAAAAAAAAAAAAAAAAAAAAAAAAAGTTATTATAATTCCAACTAATTTCCATGTATTTCTGTGGAAAATTCATCCAGAATGTTCATATGATATGCCCGAAATCTGGCTTCTTGGCAGTAGCATCCTGAAACAGAAGGGCTATAAGGGCTATAGTAGACAGGTAGTCCAAGAACAAATGTTTGTTAATTATTTACATCTGCATAGGTATTACATAGATATTTTTAATTTAGTTTTTTGAATACATACTAAACTTTCAGGGTACTAAGTTCAAAGTTATAAAAGGGCATACAGCAAATGTCTCCACTCACCATGTCCCTACCCACCCATTTCCTCTCCCATGTTATTAGTTTCTTGCATATCATCCAAAGGTTTTCTCTGCACACCCAAGCAAATGTGAATCCATTTTTTCCTTCTCTTTTTATGTCCATATTGTATACCGGAATATCCCTTGCTTTTTTGCACTTAATGATAATTGTCTACTTTAATCAAAGGCTATTAATGAAGTCTTTGAACCTCAAATTTAATTCAGTATCATAAGAGAAGATTCCCAAACTGACAACCACTGGACAACCAATATCCAAATTACCAAAAGCAGATGTCGGAGCTCAGCTTAGCCTAGAGACTCAGAAATGTGTACACACCAAAGTGTGCGATCTGAAGATATGAGCAAAAGAGCATTGGCTCTGGGGTCAAGTAGATCTGCGTTAGATTCAAATCCAGTCTCTGTGTGTGTGCCCACCTTGGGCACTGGGGATAATGGTGTCTACCTCCGTGTCCCTGGGAGGAGTAGAGATGAGATGCGTATTCACATTAGGAAACCATATCAGGATCTGATGTGTCAGCCCATAGACACCCACACCAGCATCTTATAGCCCTCTCTCTGGAAGTTCTAGCAACTCCTCCCACCAACCTCACTTCTGGCCAAATAGGGAGCTTCTTTGCTGCCCCTCCCTTTCTTGCCAACTTGTTGCCCTCCCTTACCTTCCTTCACGACCCATTAACTGAAGAGATAGTTCATGAGTAGGAGGTCCATGAATAAAATTCTTCCAGCACATTCATTCAGGGGGGTAACAGGCACAAATAAATAAAGTACATATTACCATAAAAACTAAAAAGCAAACAAAGAAGAGATAAAGAAAGAGAACACTTTGGGGATGGTAGCTGAGAAAACCTCTCTGCGGAGGTGACATTTCAAGGGCGCCCAAAAGATGACCAGTTAATATCAGACTAATTCTCATGCTGAAAATAATTATAAATGTTGAACAAGGTATAGAAAACAACCATTTGAACGCACCGCAGGGCGTCCAAGCCAAGCGGGACTAGAAGCCTTGAGAAAAGAGGAGCCCAGGAAGTAAGCTCCACATTCACCCCAGCTTTTCCCTGACAGCACTTCACACTCATGGCCCAAGTGGACAGAAGCTGTGTTACTGAGCTGAGGAGATGGAGATCACAGTTTGGAGCTGCCAAAGTGGCTGGAACTTGAGAGGAAGTTTCAGAGAGACTTTGAGCCCCAAACTCTGCACAAAATTTCCTCTCAAGTGATTGGCTGCCTCCTTAGCTGTCTATGCACAGGATGAGACTCTAGGAAAACCATCAGAAAACAGCAACTGACAGGTTAACGAACCAGGCAGAGGTGGCAGCGGTCACACGGTACTAGGAAGACAGAAGTGGTGGCTGCCACTCTGCCAAGGTAGAGGGGCCTTGATAAACACCCTAGGCCTGGTCAACACTCCTAGGTCACGAGCTAGCACATGGAAATATGCTCTAGGATTAAGGGGAAAACTGAAATAGACCATCCCTCACAAAACCTAAAAACTGAGACTTGATAAGACCAAAGTAAGCCACTGGCACTTTATCTGCCTGCCAACAGAAAAGTTAACCCTCTTTGAAGAGGAGAACATCATTCAGAGCCTCTACTCTTTATTGCCCACAATATGCAGTATCCACTAAAAAATTACAGGCCATGCTGAAAGTAAAAAACAGGAGCAATTGACCAAAATCCAAGAGAAATAAAATAAGCAATTTAAACGGAATGGCGGGCGATTCATGATATTAAAATCTTAAGATAATTAAGATTAATTAAAACCTTAAAATAATATGGAAAAGATGAAGATTCAATAGATGGGTTTAACATTAGGTTAGATACAATTGAACAGAGGATGACAGAGGAGTAGATATATACAAATTGATGCACAGAATATAAAAAGATAGAAAAGAGCATAATAGCTGTGTGGGACATGGAGAATAGGCCTAATACATGTGTAATTGGACTCCTAGAAAGAAAAGAGATAAAGAGAATGGAACACAACCAACGTTCTAAGCAAAGCAATAACAGCTGAGAATTTTTCCAATATTGATGAAACCAGTGAAAGATACCAACACACAGATTCAAGAAGCTCAGTGAACTCCAAGCAGAATAAATACAAAAAAAAACCATACGTAGGCATATCTTAGTTTAACTGTTGAAGTAGAGGCTTCATGATGTGTTTTTGATCTCTGGTCAGGACAAACATCTCCCTCAAGGAAAAAGATGAGAGCTAGTACAGTCTATGTGTATCAGGTGAGAATATTGCAGTAGAACAAGAAGGTTACTATTACATGTGAGAGAGAAGTAGGGCAGGAGGAGGGGGAGCAGACAGATGATTGAAGGAGTGAAGAAGTGTTCAGCAAGGTATAAGAGGATGGGATCCAGAGCTCAAGTGCAAGGGTTGGAGGGAAGAGAACCACAGCAACCCAGTGGTCGGTCCTGCGTATTTGTAAGTGTGTGTGCATACGTATGAGGAGTGGGCTTGCAAAAATGGAGTCATTCTATACATACTGTTTTGTATACTACTTTTTTAACTTTATGCATTATGAAGGACTGTAGTAAATGCTATTAGGGCCTCTAGCCCTTACCACTTCAATGCCTGTAACCCAACTTCTTACATCATCTCCTGTATCTCCTTTCCCAAAAGGCTCTCTGTGGCGTTGTAGTTGCTTTGACCACCCATGGGCAGAAGTGCCAGGGAATTAATGCCTCCTGGGAGCAGCTCTCAACAAATGACTGATGGGAGTTGGTAAGTAAAAATACCCCAGTTCCCTTGCTCCTGAGCTTAGGTAACTCTGAGATGTGTTGGGTGTTTTTTTTAACATCTTTATTGGAGTATAAATGCTTTACAATGGTGTGTTAGTTTCTGCTTTATAACAAAGTGAATCAGCTATACAAATACATATATGAGATATGGCTTTATACTGGCTGCCAGAATCTCATCAGTTCCCATTCATGGTACGTAACTTGTTAATCCTTCACTGCCTGCCTCTCCATTCACTTCTGCTCACTTCCCCACTCTTTACTAGAGTTTCCTTCACCCTGCAAATAAACTACTTGCATTTGAATTCTTGTCTCAGGAGACTTCTAAGGGAATCCAAGCTAAGACGTCACCTGTCCATAATAGCAAGGTGAAAAAGGGTGTTATAAAGATTAAAGGAGTGAATATCTATAAATTAGAAAATTGCCAGATTATAATTGGCACTGTATGAGTTTGCTCTCATTATTACTACAATCTCTATGTTTAATGGTTGGGAACCTCACTATTAATAATTGTCCCAAAATGCCTCCTACCTTATTTCACTAAGGAATAGTTTATTCACCAAGCAACTGGAATGCTCCATCATTTACATTCCTGTAGGCTACAGCAGGCCTTTATCCTTAGCAGAATTCTTAGAAATTGAATCGCCTGTATCTGAATTACAATTTTTGTTGTTGTAATCATTCTCCAAAGCCTTCACACTCCTCTCTCACTCACATATGAGGCATGCATTATTAATTAAATGACATTATAGCCAGTAATTGAATTACCCCAGAGTTCCTGCCTGCGGTAATTAACATCTATCAAAATAAAAGAGGAGGAGTTCTGTTGCCCTTATTACAAATGGTTTGGTTTCATGGGGTTTTGATCAAATTAAATAGAATCAAACTATCACGTGATTGAATTAAGTGAAAGGCATCATCCTTGCATTGCCCTTATTTGTTCCCAAATATGACTGAATATTGAGAGTCCACTTTAGAGTCTACACATTTTTCCTTAACAAACTTCTTCCTTCTAAGTGCAGACTCAGGAACGAGCCTACACTTTTAAATTGATGAATGGTATTCTCATTAGGCTATATTTAGGAGCTGTTTTACACACAAGAAACTACTTAAAAGTAAGTCAAGAACAACTAATTAAATCTAAAAACGATTCTGCAGCCACTGTACCAATTATGGGCATAACCAAGGAGCAGTTTGTAAGCAAGAATACTCATAATATCAGAATGGTGTCAGAATCGGTCAATAGCTATCAATTTTGATTAGTGTAAAGCAAAACAGTAATGCGGGGAAGCGCTGAGCAGGCCACAGACTGAATCAAAGGGAAGTTTTCTCATGAATAGGCAAACAGATGGTCTCTCAAACAGCCACATGGTTGTATACAGAAAAATCAGTAAGAAGAAGACAGACCACCCCCAAAATAGAAGAGCTTTCTACCAAATCACATTCCCATGAGTATTCGGAGCATCATGAACCACAAAAATGTAATGAAATCTATATTTGTAACAATATTCATGACAGCTGTGGACTTCAGCAGAAACATAGACTACTTTTCTCCTCTACCTGAACTCACAAAGACAAAACCTGCCTTAACTGGAACCTTCCTCTCTTTAGACACTGTTCCGTCACTCCGGTGCACAGACACGCATGCAACTGCAGCCCTCACTCGTTGGTTGGCTAAAAAGCAGCTTAGATGAACTTGTTCTAGCCTAGACTGCCTGGCATAGTCCCGTTTAAGGCTGTTGTGCTAGCTGAATTAAGAATAGTACCCTTTTCCTTCTCAAAAGTGTCCTCATTTGGAAGAGAAATTATTTGGTCCTATGGTCTCCACATTGAAGGATTCCAACATATATTTTCATTCTCTTCTGATCTGACATAATAAACACTTCTGAATCCCAGGTAGCATTCCTGAATGCTATTCTCCAAATTTCCTTTCAGATGCTAGACCTCTCAGATGCTAGAGCATGGTAGGCTTAGAGAATAGATTAGGAGAGAAGAAAGGGATTATGAACTGAAAGAACACCTCCTGATCCTCATACGAATTTGAGATAATTTATACAAGTTTCTTGACAAGGTTTTTCTTCTCTTAATACGTAAATGACGGTCTACTGGATAGAAGGCATGGATGAGTAGCATGCCTTTATTCTGAACTAAAGACAAAGCATTTTTATGGAGCTGAGGTGCTTCCATGCTTAAAATTTCTTAAATAATAAAAGGGAGTTGTCCTTAAAGACAAGTGAGTTTCACACATACAAACAGCACTTGAATTTGATCATGAATAATTTAAAAATCAAACTACAGAAATATCAAATGATGGAGCAATAAGATCAGGTAGGTGAAAGAACATTCTAGAAGTCAGTAACCTCACTTTGTCCTCAATATAACAGTATTCTATCTGGCATTTACCTGCCTCAGCAGGATCTTCTAAGCAGTCATCCATCAAGATGATAAAGTATTGAAAGAGGCTGGCTAAAGGAAGTGGTGGGCTCTCTATACCTTGAGATATACCAGAAGAAAATAAATAACCACCTCTCCTGAGTGCTATGGGCATTAATCTTCTGAACCAGCTGATTTTTCAAGTTACTTTCCAGCCTTACAAAATCTTTGCTTCATTGGAAATTTGAAATCTTCTGTAAGCAATAGGCTAACACAAATGGTATAGCATTAAGTACATCCAGGTAAAATGCGACCTTGTGTAGACCTAAATTTGCAAATGGCCAAATTAGAAAAATAGCTCATGAGATTAAACAATAAAACACTTTATTTCTTAAAAATCCATTCTAGTTACTCAAGAAATATGTGTTCACTGGGGAAAAGTTGGAAGACACAGTTACAGCAAATAAGAAAATCACTCAATTCCAATATGGTTAACATTTTGGCTTATGTCTTATGTACCATTGGATGATGAATGTATACTCCCATGTAACTTCCACCAGAAGCAAGTAGTAGAATATTTCCATTTCCCCCAAAAAGGTCCCTGATGGCTCCTTCTGGTCAATCCCCACCCTCCATAGGCAAACATTGATCTGATTTCTGTCACTGTAGATCAGTTTTGCCTGTAAACTGCATAAAAATGGAATCACACAACAAAATGTTCTTGAGATTCATTCATGTTGTTGCATATATAAGCAGTTCACTCACTTCTTGTATTGCTTAGCCATTTTCCACCATATGAATATAGTGGTATTCCATTGTGTGGCTATACCCCCATTTTGTTTACTCTATCTCATATTGATAGCCAAGGGTAAGTAGAATGTAGACTCAGTGGTAGAGGAGAGAACAGACAAGTGTCAGTTATGGCCTCAAACCAGCTGCAGAGATGAAAGCTATAGTACTCACTAACTTTCCTCATTAAGGATTTTGCAGGAAAAGAGACCAACCAGACTTGGAAAGAAGCTGTTCCCAGAACTTACTATAAGATGCCAGGACATCCGGGACTTCCCTGGTGGTGCAGTGGTGAAGAATCCGCCTGCCAATGCAGGGGACAGGGGTTGAGCCCTGGTCCGGGAAGATCCCACATGCCACGGGTCAACTAAGCCCGTGTGCCACAACTACTGAGCCTGCACTCTAGAGCCCATGAGCCACAACTACTGAGCCCACGTGCTGCAACTACTGAAGCCCACACACCTAGAGCCCATGCTCCGCAACAAGAGAAGCCACCGCAATGAGAAGCCCGCGCTCGTGGCAACGAGCCCAGTGCAGCCAAAAATAAATTTTTTAGAAATTATATATATATATATATATATATATATATATATATAAAGATGCAAGGTCATCCAAGTGGCACAAAGGACGGATGCTCTGAGGCAGCAGACAGATCCCCACTAAGGACGGAAGCACTCATTTCCCCAACTGCTGGAACTGCTAGCGGTTGATAGCCCTCAGCTGAAGTGTTGACTCACCCAAGGTTATAGTCCCTTCCTGAGAGAAGCCAGCAGCCAATGAGTGGTCAGATTCAGGGTATAAAAGCCAGGCCTCCCTTACCTCATGGCAGGGTAGTTCTAAAGGGCTATCTTGATTGCAAGGTTCCCTGAGAGGTCGACTGAGGCAGCTGTTTGCAGCTCTTCAGTTTCTCCCTCTGCTTAATCATACTTCCTTCGCTTCTTACAGGTATTGTTCCTTCCAGCTGTCTCCCATAAAGCTTCTGCATGCAAATGTCACAGTCTCAGAACCGTTTCCTCGTGGAATCTGAATCGTAACAAACAAGTTTTCAAGTAAGGTAAAGTTCTCCAGTTTTGTTCTTCTTTTTCAAGATGGTCTTGATAATTCTAGGTCTGTTGCATTCACATGTCAATTTTGGAATGAACTTACCTATTTCTACCCAATAGCCTGTTGGCATTCGGATTGGAATGGTGTGGAGTCTGGATCAATTTGGGGCTGAGGTTAATCTTTTTCCATACGGATATCCGGTTGTTCCAGGAATATTTGTTGAAAAGATTATCCTTTCCTTCAGTGAATTACCATGGCATGATCATGTCATCTGCAAATAAAAACAATACCATGTTAGATGCAAACTATTATATGGAGAGTGGAGAAGCAAAAAGGACCTACTGTATAGCACAGGGAACTACATAAACCATAATGGAAAAGACTATGAAAAAGAATGTGTATATATGTATAACTGAGTCACTGTTGTACAGCAGAAATTAACACAACATTGTAAATCAATTATATGTCAATAAAATAAATTTTAAAAAAATACAATGTTGAATAGAAGTTGTGAGAGCAGGTATACTTGCCTTTTTCCCAATCTTTGGAGGAAGCGTTTGCTCTTTCACCAGTGAGTATGTTAGCTATAGGTTCCCCCACCATGACCACCAAGTTGAAATACCATCTTTATTAAATACCAAATTCCCCTATATCCATGGGCCTAGTTCCAATGATCTGTCTTTTTCTACAACAGCATCACCCTGTTTCATCACTATAGTTTTATTGATCATTTTTATATCAGATAGAACAAGTTTTTCTTTTTTATTATTTTCTTGGTTATCGTCCATTTGTTTATCCTTCTAGAGAAATTTTAGAATACTATTTATTTGTGCAATTTTTGTTGTTGTTCCTCTGTTTCTTTCTTGATGTCTATGTTAGTCAAATATTGTTTGATTATTCCATTTTAATTCCTTTACTGACTTTATCTATAACTCTCTGTATTATTTTTAGTAGTTATTCTAAACATTACGGTATGCATCCTGAACTTATCAGAAATTATGTAGATTTAACATTATACCACTACACATAAAATGTAAGAACCTTGTAACACTCGAATTCTATTAACCCCTCCCTTGTTATCGTTGCTATATATATTACACTTATATATATTATTTTTTTTTTTTTTTTTTTTTTTTCTGTACACGGGCCTCTCACTGCTGTGGCCTCTCCCGTTGCGGAGCACAGGCTCCGGACACACAGGCTCCGCGGCCATGGCTCGCGGGCCCAGCCGCTCCGCGGCATGTGGGATCCTCCGGGATCGGGGCACGAACCCGTGTCCCCTGCATCGGCAGGCGGACTCTCAACCACTGCGCCACCAGGGAAGCCCTTATATATATTATTAATGCCAAAGTAAAATATCACTTTTGCTTTAAAAAGTCAGTTGTATTTTAAAGAAATTAAAATTAAAAACAAAAAAAAGAGCCTTTTACATTTATGCAAATATTGATCATTTCCAGTGCTCTTTATTTCTTCTTTTGTATTTGAGATACCATTTTATGCCATTTTCCTTCAGCCTAAAGAAATTCCGTTTTCATTTCCTGCAGTTCAGTTCTGCTTGGAACAAATTCCTTCAGTTTTTGTTCTTATCAAACAATATTTTTAATTTTTTCCTTTCATTTTTCAAAAACACTTTCTCCGGGTATACATTTGTGTTGGGTTTTTATTTTATTTATTTTTTACCGAATATAGAATTCTGGTTGAATTTTTTTTTTCTTTAGGCTCTTTTTTTTTTTTTTTGGCAGTACGCAGGCCTCTCACTGCTGTGGCCTCTCCCGTTGCGGAGCACAGGCTCCGGACGCGCAGGCTCAGCGGCCATGGTTCACGGGCCTAGCTGCTCCGCGGCATGTGGGATCTTCCTGGACTGGGGCACGAACCCATGTCCCCTGCATCAGCAGGCGGACTCTCAACCACTGCGCCACCAGGGAAGCCCTCTTTAGGCTCTTTTAAAATGACATTCCAGGGACTTCCCTGGTGGTTCAGTGGGTAAGACTCCATGCTCCCAATGCAGGGGGGCAGGGTTCAATAACTGGTCAGGAAACTAGATCTCACATGCATGCCACAACTAAGAAGCCTGCATGCTGCAACTAAGAGTCCACATGCCACAACTAAGAAGTCCGCATGCCACAACTAAGACCCGGCACAGCCAAAATAAATAAATAAATTTAAATAAATAAATAAATAAATAAAACGTCATTCCAGGGACTTCCCTGGCGGTCCAGTGGTTAAGACTCTGTGCTCCCAATGCCAGGGATACAGGTTCAGTCCCTGGTCGGGGAACTAAGATCCCGCATCCCACATGCCACACGGTGTATAGCACATGGGTGCAGCCAAAAATAAAATAAAATGTCATTCCATTGTCTTTGGGTAGCTGTTATATCTGATGAGAAGTCAGACATAATTCATACCATTGTTTTCTGATCTATCTCCCTCCCCCAAGCTGCTTTTAAGATTTTCTCTTTACCTTTGGTTCTCAACAGTTTGACTATAATGTGCCGATGTGCCTAGGTGTAGTTTTCTTTGTAGTTTTCCTACTTAATGTCCACCGAGCCTCTTAGACCTATAAAGTGATGGTTTTCACCACTGGGAAATTTTCAGCCATTATTTCTTCAGAAATTTTTGTCTGCTCCTTTCTCTCTAAACCTTCTCAGTTACCAATTACACATATGTAAGACCATTTGATATAGTCCCACCTGTCATTGAAGGCTGCTCATTTTTTTTCAATCTTCTTTTTACCTTATTCTTCAGTTTGGTTAATTTCTATTGATCTGTCTTTAAAATACATTTATCCTTTCTTCTGCCAGTTCCAAGCTGCTGTTAAGCCCATCAGTGAATTTTTCATTTCTATTATTGTATTTTACAGTTTTAGAATTTCATTTGGTTCTTTTTTAGGTTTTATTTCTCTGCTTTAGTTTCCCAGCTGCATACTCATTATAATAATTTTTATTGAAGTTCTTGGATGTGATTATAATAACTCCTTCAAAGTTCCTATGTGCAAATTTTCATCTGTTTCTATTCACTGCTTTTTTTCTGACCTTAGGTCACATGTTTCTGCTTTTTTGCATATCTTGTAATTTTTATTATATATCGGACATTGTAGATGACATGTTTTAGAGAATCTAGACTCTGTTATCCCCTATGAAATAGTGTTGATTTTCATCTTAGCAGGCAGTTAAATTAGTGGCTGATAACCTTGAACTTCTGGAGGCTTGGTTTTACACTTTTATCATAGTGCATCTGTTTTGATTTGTCCTTAGTCTTAGGGTTAATTTCTTAGTCCTGTTACAAAGTTTTCACACCCTGGGCATGGCCTTTCTGGAGTTTCAGTGGAAAATCCAAAGTACTTGTCTCCCTTGTTCTGTGAGCAGGAGCTTAAATCTCTGCCCACATTTTTCAGCTTTCCAGCTGTTGCCTTCCACTAGTATGCTTGGGTGCTCCCTCCTGATTCAGGGATCAGCCAAGGATGTCAGAGGAGATTGTACACACATTTGTATGCATATATGAGATGCATTTGTAGGATTTAAGGGGAGATTACATGCAGCCACCTCTGTGACTCCCTCCTTTCTAGAGTTTTACCACTCAAATTCCAGCCAGTCTTGCATCTCCTAATTTGGTCTTCTGACATCTCTAGCCAATATGATGTCAGCTTTCTGTTTGTGTTTTAGCATAGACTGGAGAATGCCTTTAGAGAAAAAGCTATATAAACTTGGATCTTACCCAGTGCAGTTCCCTTGTTTCAAGAGTCAAATCCAATTTCTGCAGCCTTTTTGTCACTTTCTATTGCCTTCAAATAGTTATTTTGTTAATATTTTGTCAAATGTTTACAATTTATATATGTAGGAGGGTTCGTCCGATGCAAGCTATTCTGCCATCACTAAAACTGAAAATCCTCTATACATACTGTTTGGTAACTTGCTTTGTTCATCTAACAATTTAGCTTGAACATTTTCCTTTACAGTTAAGATTTTCTTCCACAATGTAATTTTTCAGATTTAAGCATAATTTTTTCAAACAAACCTCACTACGTTTGTGTCTGAATCATGGAAACTGCTAAAATATATAACTTTAGTTTCCTCATAAGATTATGATGACAGTCTGGTTTGAGGTGCCGTGGAGATGCTGAGAAAATATTAGGTAATCTTTTGTGGAAATTCGGAATTTCACAAACTATTCCACTGAGAGTTCAAATAACTTGTTTGTTATTTCTCTCTTCTGGCTGTACATTAACTGATAGACCAACCTTAGGGATATTGAAAAAACTGTGACTCAGGTTCTAAATGGAAACCCCCTCCAAAAAAGTAAATGTTCCCTGCACCTCTCAGATATTTTCCATTTCTCAGCATGTGCTCCCTTTACCCACTAGTATTTTCCTCATGGGAGCTCTAGGAAAAGGTGTAAAGAAGAAAAAATTGACACTAATGGCAACCCTTTACCACACATCAGAGCCCACCATTACTTTATATTTCAAGCACGATCTATGATTTACAAACACAGTAAAACAAGAGAGCTTGACAGGATGTACTAAGTCTGTGGGGAACTCTTCATATCTAATACTGACTTATAAAACCCTATCTATTCAGAGACAAACTGGGGTGCTTCTCTTAATATACTCTTTGGCAGCTCTCACCACTTAGAGCAGATAAAAATCTCAAGCGTTAGTTATCAGCTCTTACAAGATTTATTTTCAGGGTTTTTTTTTTTAATTCCAGAGTTTTCTAGGCAATTCCATCTCCTGAAAAAGAAAATATCTCTTTACAGTTCATGCCTGTGTTTATTATTCACCATGGAGAGTAAACAGCTGAAATTAAATGACTACAAAATCATGTTTCCCTTTAGTCATCAGAATGTGGATTATTATTCTGCTATTGGGGTTTCAGAAGTGGAGCTGTGGTGGTGTTTACTCAAGACACCTGAGCCCTTGCATTAAAAATCTAAGCATACTGGAAAATATAAGATTCCCTAGGCCTCAAATCATTAAATCCTCAGCATCAGAATCTACAAGCATCCCGCTGCAGTTCTCTGTCTCTTGGATAGAAATGCTGGCTGAAAATTCAAGTAATAAATTTGACAAATTATGCCATCATACTTATACTAAGCTGTTCTTAAAAGAAGCATATATTTTGAGGGACAAAATGCATGTTTGTCTTTATTAGGATCAATACACTTTCAATTAGCCACATATGCTGATGAGCATCTTGGACCAAACACACCACCACCTAGAGGTAAGGTAGCTGAATTGCAGGCAAGGTGGTCATTTTGTTTTGTTTTGTTTTGTTTTGTTTATGGATGAATAAAACACTTTCAATTTGAATCTTCAAACTTTAAGTTACCACTTTGTCCATGAGGAAAATCAGACATCTCTCTGATGACCACTAGAGTAGCCTGTACTCTCTGAATTTTTCAGGAGCTGTAATCCAAGTCCTGTGATTCTTAGAATTTTCCCAGCCTGCTCTCAGGAAGAGGCTTGATTCTTATGTACCAGAAGGATCTATAAGTACTCACTCAGCAACAAGAAGCAGGCTGACATAAATAAGAGAGGTGGAAGAAAGGTGCAAATAACATTTCAGCCAAAGGCAAAATGTACTGAGTGGGTAATTAGTGACATTTGAGAAGCAGGGGGAATAAAAATGATTGAATATGAAGGTCATTATAGGAGAGATAAGGACAACTGATTGGGTAAACGAGACCCCCAAATAGGTAAAAATAGATGGAAGTTGGGCTCATCAATGTTATGCAATACTCCCACATGAGTTATAACAGAGAGAGAAAAATCTGAGATGGTTGTAGATAAAGATGAAAGACAAGCCTGGGCATTAGACAGCAACCCAGTATAAGTGCTGTACTGCCACAAAGTAGTTCACATCAGTTTGCTTTTCCTAAAAGTGATGCCCATATGTAATTGAGAGACTGGACAGAAGGAAACACCTCATTTTTTCTTAAGGAGTTTCTGGGTCCTGTGTAGGTCTACAGTGTAAAATGATATAGCTGTCAAATAAGGGTCTGGAAGAAGATTCACTTCCTAAGAAGGAAGGAATATGGCATTTAAGGAATTCCAGCTGTGAACCAGGAGCTTTACATGGTATTTCACTTAATTTTCTTATTTTAAAAAGTGTGTTATGTTCATTTTAAACATAAGAAACTGAAGTTTGAGTATCATTTATTAAGCTCTTACTATGTGCAATGCATATGTGCACTTTACAAACATTATTTTATCTTCACAATAACTCTTCAGGTAGGTAGTATTACCCCCAGTTTACATATAATGCAAGTAGTAGCTGGGATGACCCTTCCTTCTGAGATACATGTAAGCTTGGTGTGAACCTCCATTTCATGAAAAACCAATGCTAGTAACCCCTTGATTTCTAAAACTTCTTTGGGGGCTTACTTTCTCATTGTTTCCCCTGCCTCTGAGCTCCTGCTTCTGCTGGATGAATTTAGCTTAGTGACTGTCTGATCATTCCATTTTTTTTCCCTTTTCTATTCAGTTCTACTCTAAACATGGGGCCCATTCACTTTACTTAATTCACAGGCGAACACAAACACATACATGTAAACACACACACAAATCCAATCAAGCCATTTGTGTTTACAGCAAATTTCCCCAAAGATTCAGAAAGATGGAGTAAGTGTTCAACATGGTAACAGAAGTAAAGGAACTATTACTACCACTCTGTGTTTCTAGAATCCTTTTGGCTACACTTTGTGTAGCCCCGACCTTTCTTACTGGCTCCTCTTCCCCCTTGTTCCTTACTCCTTCTCCTCAGGGCCAAAAATAAATTAATAATTTCTCCCCAAATGACTGGCCTTCCCTGTAGTCTGCATTTCCTTTCCAGACCCTTCTCTGAGGCCTATATTTTCATAGCCAAATTTTCCATCAAGGTATTTTCCCAAGCAAAGAAAGTTCTGTCCCCAAGGGGAATTCTGGTACCAGATAACAAGAAATACAGATAAGGGAACCAAGGCTTGAAGAAGTTTAGAAATTTGCCCCAGGTTAAGCAGGTAGTAAGTGACAGAATCAAGCTGCATTCTTTAGAGCTGCACTGTCCAGTACAGAAGCCACTAGCCTCATGTTGCTACTTAAATTTGCATTGTACTTAATTAAAATTAAATAAAATGGGGCTTCCCTGGTGGCACAGTAGTTGAGAGTCTGCCTGCTGATGCAGGGGACACAGATTCGTGCCCCAGTCCAGGAAGATCCCACATGCCACGGAGCGGCTGGGCCCATGAGCCATGGCTGCTGAGCCTGTGCATCCGGAGCCTATGCTCCACAATGGGAGAGGCCACAACAGTGAGAGGGCCCGCATAACGAAAAAAAATTAAGTAAAATGAAAATTTTAGGTCCTCAGTCTCACTAGCCATATTTCAAGTGCTGAAGAGTTCATGTGGCTGGTGGTTATTGTACGGGACAGTCCAGATATAGAACAGTTTCATCACCCCAGAAAGTTCTATCGGACAGTGCTTCTTCGGATGCTGTACGGTTCCCAGATTCTGCTATCTCTTGCCCAGATGCCACCATTGGAGATGGGCACAGATCCATCTTTTTTATGTTGGACTGCCATCTGCTGTGCCATTAGAAATGAGAAGAAACACAGTACAGATTTACAAGTATGGAGTCTTTGAAAAAATCAGTCTCACTTCTCTGTCACCTGTGTGAAGGCTGCCTCTCACTCTGCACAGGTGTCCTACCTTTAGGTGAGGAAATCGCCAGACCATGCTCTTCCGATGTTTCCACTGGCCCTGGAGGACTGTTGAGATTACTTGTCCTCCATAAACAAAAGTTTCCCTTCATAATCAAGGCACTGGCCACTTTATGAACCTTACAGAAGCAGCAGGTCTTTTAAAGAGTAGTTGTGTTTCCTGCTCCCCCTAACCCCTTCAATGATCAAGCACAGTGGTCTCTGAGAGGAGGAGCTCTTAATGGTGTCACATTGATAATAATGTGCCTAGCCCCTCCCTCTAGAACAGTCCACACTGGATTCTTTCTGCTTTCTCTCAATTCTCTTGAATTCTCTGATTCAGTTACTCATACTGCCACCATTTCTGTGTGTGTGTGTGCGTGCGTGCGTGTGCACACGCGTGTTAATCAAGAGGGTGACATAATCAGATATGCCTTTTTTTCACTTTTTTAAATTGAAGTAGAGTTGATTTACAATATTATGTTAGTTTCAGGTATACAGCATAGTGATTCAGTCTTTTTATAGATATACTCCATTATAAGTTATGACAAAACAATGGCTATAATTCCCTGTGCTGTACTATATATCCTTGTTGCTCAAGTCTATTTTATACATAGTAGTTTGTATCTCTTAATCCCCTACCCCTATCGTGCCCCTCCCTATTTCTTCATTCTGAGCTTTGGTAGCAGGAGGGATGATTCATCGGGATTGAATGCCTTTAAGCCAGTGGTTCTCAACTTGGCTACCCAGGGCAATCACCTGGGGAGCTTGGAAAAATCGCGATGCTCAGGCTTTCTAAAAACGGAAACTGAAATACAGCTGGAGTCTAGAGAATCCTCAGTTAGAGAATCCCTATGCAGTGGACACTTTTCCATTCATAATACAACTTTTCTGCCTCAAAATTAGTCTTTCTCGCTAGCACCCACCCCATTCTGTAACTGAGTCCATGGTCCCAGCATCTTGCCTTATACACTGTAGGTACTCAGTAAGTGTTTGAATATGAGTAGCTAATGTGTAGAAGGATTCCTATTTTCATAATTTGACATTCAAAGGTATTTTTAAAGGTCTACTTTTTACAGTCAAAACAGTCCCTTTTGTAACAATCAAATTAGTTCAGTGGCACATCTTTGCATACAAAAGTGGTAAAGTAGAACTTAGGGACATTATTTAAATTAGCAAAGATGGACCCTGCAAGCTGTCTAATTAACGCATTGGGAATTAATATCATTCCAATTTTAAGTAAATTTTCTGAAGTAAGTGGAAGAGCCTACTGAAACTTTCTTCCACATATCTGTATGAACTTTGCTCTCAAATACCTGTAAACTAACCAGAAGACCAAAGAAAATAGAAACAAATGTTACTTTTTTTCCAAGGGGATTTCCTTGAAGAACCCCTGGCAGTTTCAGAGCGGGGTGGGGGGGTGGGGGGGGTGGGGCCTGGCATTTATTAGAACTGCCTGTAGGTGGTTTTTCTCAGGCTTAATCACAGAAGTTTCAGGAGCTCAGAACTGCTAATAATTCAAAGGTGCACATCCAGGGACCCTGTAGAAAGAGGCAACGGTTATTCCCAAAGAGGAGGATCCTTCCTTCCTCCCTTTTGCGTATATTTTCTGTCATACAATAAAAATCTACTACTAGGTAATAATACATTTACATCTACCAGCTCAGTAGTGAACACTGGGAGTTCTGTTTTTATTCAAGTGGAAATTAGGACCTTTTCATCTCTGTTCAAAGGTGGATTAAGTGGTCAAACTAGTGCTCACTACTTGTTTGGAATCCTTCTCTTTATTGGGAGCTTTCTGCAAATTTAAACCTTTGATGATAAGTATTAATCCATGATAGGATATTTTGTGCATCACACAAAAATTTCTAGTTGGGTATTCCTTTATGCATTCTTCACAGATAAAGACTTCAAAATGGATCTTGAAAGTAGCTTAAGAAAACAATCTAGGGCTTCCCTGGTGGTGCAGCAGTCGAGAGTCTGCCTGCCGATGCAGGGGACGCGGGTTCATGCCCCGGTCCGGGAAGATCCCACATGCCACGGAGCGGCTGGGCCCGTGAGCCATGGCCACGGGGCCTGTGCGTCCGGAGCATGTGCTCTGCAGCAGGAGAGACCACAACAGTGAGAGGCCCACATACCGCAAAAAAAAAGAAAAGAAAAAAGAAAACAATCTAAACACTGAAATTCAGTATGCCAGAAAATCTATTGATAATGGTAAAAATGTGGAAACAAACATCCCGCGACAGAAGAGTGGTCTAGCAAATTATACTGTAGCCATTTAAAGAATATTTTGAAGCCATTTTAAATGTTGATTATGAAGGATAGCAACCTGGAAAGTGCATATCAAATAATGTTTTTTAAAAACAATATACAATCAACACCACACTGATATGCCACTTCATAACCACTAGAATGACTAAAATCAAAAAGATAGGTAATACGGGACTTCCCTGGTGGCACAGTGGTTAAGAATCGCCTGCCAGTGCAGGGGACATGGGTTCAAGTCTGGGAAGATCCCACATGCCGCGGAGCAAGTAAGCCTGTGCGCCACAACTACTGAGCCTGTGCTCTAGAGCACTCGAGCCACAACTATTAAAGCCCACACACCTAGAGCCCGTGCTCCGCAACAAGAGAAGCCACCGCGATGAGAAGCCCGCGCACCGCAACAAAGAGTAGTCCCCACTCGCCACAGCTAGAGAAAGCCCGCGCACAGCAAAGAAGACCCAATGCAGCCAAAAATAAATAAATAAATTTATTTTTTAAAAAAGACAGGTAATAACAAGTGTTGGTGAGAATGTGGAGAAATTTGAATACTCATACATCGCTGATGGGAATGTAAAATTGTACAGCCACTTTGGAAAGCATTCTGGAACTTCCTCAAAAGTGCCATGTGACCCAGCAATTCTACTCCTAGATATATGCCCAAAAGAATTGAAAACAAGTGTTCAAATACTTGTACACAAATGTTCATAGCAGCCCCATTCACAAGAGCCAAAAGGTGGAAACAACACAAATGTCCATCATCTGACAAATGAATTGAAAAAAATGTGATCTATCCATACAATGGGATGTTATTCAGCCATAAAAAGGAATGAAGTATTGATACATGTTACAATATGGATAAACCTTGAAAACTTTATGCTAAGTGAAAGAAGCCAGACACAAAAGATCACATATTGAATTAATCCATTTATATGAAATGTCCACAATAGGCAGATCTATAGAGACACAAAATCTCCAGAGCTGGGAGGATTGAAGGGAAATTGGGAGTGACAGCTAATGGGTACGGGATTTCTTTGGGCAGTGATGAAAATGTGCTCAAATTGATTGTGGCAACAGTTACACAACTCTGTGAATATACTAAAAACCATTGAACTGTATACTTTGAATGGGTGAATTGAATGCTATGTGAGTTACATCTCAATAAACTTCTTGTTAAAAACACCTAGTTATATGCACACTATGACTAGAGAAAAGCACACGCATAGAGAAAAAAATCAAAGTTTAAAATGTTTTGTAATGTGATTATATAATTATAATGACAGAAGTTTTTAATGAATCCAATTAATGGAGAGCAATTAGCACAGGGATTTCCAAGTTAATTTTGTGAGCATTCCATACAGTCTTCAGTAAAGATTCATTTTATCAGTTTCAAGCCAGACTTAGAACATCTGGAGACGAGGACTGGGGGAGTAGGAGACAATGTCCCGAAAAGTCAGATGTAGGTGATCGATTGGAAAGATGACTGGCAAGCACACAGTAGGTTCATATTAGCCAAGCAGAGGTTTCCTTCTCTCTTCTCCCTACACCCGCCCTTACAGTTTCATTCTCTCCTGTAACTTTGATTGCTTCTGAAGTCATGACCCCCAAATCTGTTTCCAGCACGGAGCTCTTCCCTGACTTTCAGACTCCTGTAGCTATCTGCCTCTTGTTAATAATAAGTTTATTAATAAGCCGTGTTCATTGCTATTAACTGTCTTCCCTTAGAATCAGCACTTGTAAGAATATCTCTGACTTTTCTTTGACCCATTGCAAGCTTGTTTATTTGAACACTCCACCTCAACACAAGGGTCATGCTAGTGGTAAGGTGCGAGGGCAGCGTGCAAGGTGGGGGAAGGAATTTAGCAGTCTTCTGGGGGACTCTCCTTTGAATTTCCACTTGGAATCCAAAACATGTGCATGTTCCAAGACAAGTCCACCCTGCAACCTCGTTCCCACTCCTGCCGTCAAATAATGAAGTATTAACATTGAGATTGTCAAGAATAGGGTCAAACAAATGATCTCAAGGATGCTGGCAAGAAGCCATAAGTGCCCCAAAATAGAAGGAGACATATTTTGGAGCTAATTTGCTCCCTGGCACTGTGTTAATGTTTCACATGCATTAGCCCATTTAAACCTCACATCAACTGCAAAGCGAGTGCTAATAATATTCATACTTCCAGATGGATTCAGGCAGGCATAGTAAGTTGCTCAAGGTTACACAACTAGGAAGTGCGAGAATGAGAATTCGAATACAGGCAGTCAGACTCCACAGCCTCACTCTGTAGATCAGAGTTCCTTCACCTCGGTACTAGTGACATATGGTGCCAGATAATACTGTGCTATGAAGGCTGTCCTGTGCGTTGTAGGATGTTTAGCAACAATGCTGGCCTCTACCCATTAGAAGTCAAAGGCAACACCCCAGTGGTGACAGTCAAAACGGACTCCTAGGGGGTAAAATTACCTCCAGTTGAGAACCACTGCTATAGGTGGGGAAAAAAACAAACCTAGCTTACAGATTAAATAAATTGCCCATCTATGATAACTAGTAAACAGCCTGTATTCAAAATCTAGGATGACCTCATGCCATATGCTATTAGGCTACATTGATCAATATAGCAGAAAAATCAAGAGCAGGGAAAAAAAAGGAATAAAAGAAAACATATAAGAGTATTATTTTGGAATGATTTGCTTTTATTTAAAGCAAAAGAAACAGAAAGGGTCCCTAAAGACTATTAAACACACTGTTAAGAGTGTTCAAGAAAGAGCCCCTAACCTACTTAAGCTTAACTGAGAGTAAGCAGGGATTTTCTGTAATGCAGTGTTTCCCAAACTCAGCTACATATAAAAATCACCTCGTGAGCTTTGAAAATACTGATAACTGAGTCCCAGCCCCAAGAGATTCTAATTTAAATGGTCTGGGATGCGGCCTGGGTTTGGGGTTTTCTAAAGCTCTCCAAATGCTGCTAGTGTGAATTCAAAGCTAAGAACCACTGCTATAAATGATTCAACTAGTACTTTATTTCTATGGGTCTTACCAACTATGCATATTCAATTGATTGCATTTGTTTAGCTTAAAAGAAAACCAATGGTTACCTAATAAATTGAGTACATACATTATTCTCAGCAATTATTGAGCCTACTGATCATCAAATTTATAGATATTCATAGCATCCTATAGGCAGAAAGGAAAGTATTCTCTAGTTCCTAACCTTTTGGTCATCTTGTCTCCTGTCATCATTTCCAATAGAAAATGAGCAAAAAAAGATGGAAAGGTTATTGATTATGTCATAATTTTTTACAACACTCTAAACATGTGATGGAAGAATTTTTAAATTATTGAGTAAAATGTGGTTTGGAATTTTTTCAGGGCTCTAAATACTTTTTTTTTGATTATTCCAATATGTTTGATGAAATTATTTTTCTAAAAATTAACCTTGTCCCTACCATCATGAAAAATCCAGAATTCAATAGATGCATCAGTTTCCAATGTGCGATTTATTCAGATAACAACAGGAAATTGCAGGTTTTCATTAATATAGCTTTCAAACTATGGAAAAGATAACCATAAACTCAACTTTCTATCACAATGAGCAGCCAATCTTTTCTAATCTAGACACAACACTGCTGTTCACTCCAAATATACACCCTTTCATTCCCTGGACAATCTACACCTGCCCATAGTAAGCAATAAAAGAATATAGACCTTCCCATCATTTCTCCAGTACTCATGACCATTTCTAACCATGGTGAACAAAAATTTGTCCAGCAGTTTGCATTGATGCTTAGAAGATAGTCACTTCTCATGCACTGATCTAAGTGTAAGTCGCTTCTCACACACAATCCATGGAATCTGCAAGTTTCTTCAAAACTAAGCAAAGGAAACCAAAAATTATGTCCCATTGCGAATTAATCTTTCAACCACTACTCTGAAGATTACAGGGTGGGTTTGCTTATTTTCTCTCATGGTTATTGACAATTTTGTTGTGTATTTTTTGGAATGAAGAGAAGGCTTGGAAGTGTAATAAGTTTTCCCAGACCCAGGAAGTCCATAAATACCTTCAAGAGTGGGGTGGAATTCAAAAATTATGGTAGAAACTCTCTTCAAAAGAATGGCTACAGGGCTTCCCTGGTGGCGCAGTGGTTGAGAATCTGCCTGCCAGTGCAGGGGACACGGGTTCAAGCCCTGGTCTGGGAAGATCCCACATGCCGCGGAGCAACTAGGCCCGTGAGCCACAACTACTGAGCCTGTGCGTCTGGAGCCTGTGCTCTGCAACAAGAGAGGCTGCGACAGTGAGAGGCCCATGCACCACGATGAAGAGTGGCCCCCGCTTGCCACAACTAGAGGAACCCCACGCACAGAAACAAAAACCCAACACAGCCAAAAATAAATAAATTAATTAATTAGTTAATTAAAAAAAAAAAAAGAATGGCTACACACCCAGTGTGGCCACCGTTGAGTTGAAGTCTTACTTTTAGACACAAGAGCTAAAAGAAAATAGCACTGGCCCTGGGTAGCAGAAATAACTGAATTTATATAACACATATATTCCCAGAGAGTTAAGTGTTATTTAATTTAATTAATTACATTTAATTCCATTTTAGTTGAACAAATGGTCCACTCTACTACAGTTCGTTATTTTGCAAAAAAAAAAAAAAAAAAAAACCAGTCAGAGGAGGGAGCATAAATGCATAGTTCTTTTGAGTCTCCGTGGCATCTAGCAAGCTGCTTTGTATGTTAAAAATATGCCTTATATGTTCAAAATCTGTGGTATTTATTAGTTGGCTAAGAGAAAAGATCCTTGAATCATGTAAATTATTATTCTCTAATTTGTTTTGTACAGTTTCTGCTTTGCCTTGTTCCATTGTTCCTTTCTAAACTGGAGGTAAATTTGTACCAGGAGGAAGTCTATGAATAGAAAGGATGACGTGACACAGGAAAAGAATGAAGCAGATGCAAGGGTGGGCTTTTGATGACTATTGATGGAATGACTCTGCTTTCACTTTCCATTGATCTGTTGGCATTGCCTGGATTTACAACTACTGTGCTTTCTTTTTTTTTTTTTTTACTTTTTTTTTTTAACTGAAGTATAGTTGATTTACAATGTGTTAATTTCTGCTGTACGTGAAAGTGACTCAGTTATATACACATTCTTTCTTTTTTTTATACTCTTTTCCATTATGGTTTATCCCAGGAGATTGGATATAGTTCCCTGTGCTATACAGTAGGACTGTGCTTTGCTTCTGAGAGCCAGTATTTTATTTTCCCTGTAGCAACATGTCTCTTGTGCATAGGTCATTTCCCTGAGACCTCAGTGTATCCAGGAAACAGCCAAGAGCTGAGAAAGAAGCCAAAATACCTTTGAGCAACCAAAATAGATATGGCTGTGTCTCCACTGTCCAAACACTTACACAAAACCAAAAGCCCTTTGGAGCTCTCTGCACATAATTGCAGTAAACTCGATTGTGTGATTTTCTAACAGGGCATATTAGAAGCAGCAAATCTGTAGGGAGATTAGGAAAGAAAGGCTGCCAAAGACTGAGACACTGGCAACCACAAAAATGACACCTGATAGCCTGCAAGAGAGGAAAAGACCAAACAACAAAAAAGAAAACCTGTCAAAACACGAATCAAGGAAGTCAAAACTCAGCAGAGGTTAGATCATGCCATGTAGAGGCAAATAACCCTATACCTGAACTACACACGAAGACATCATTGTATTCTAGGGTGAGAGAGAAATTGATATTCATCATGGTAAATGTGAGATAGAAAGAAAAGAATATGATATGTGCAGGAAACTGTAGGAGAAGGCAGGAAAATATGCAATACGTTTTAGAAAGATTTCTAGCCAAAATGGTTTTGTTATTGTTTTTGTGTTAAGAGGAGTAAGAATCAGTTAACAGAAAAATATCAGGTTCATAAGTCGTTTACGTATGCCACTTCTTCCCTAGCATACTGGATTCACTAGGCATTACTGTATTTCAAACAAAGCATGGAAATCTCTTTAGAAGTGTCAGGTTCTGCAAATATCACTATGACAGCAATAATGTCATTTAGGAAGGAGAGAGGCACACACAGAGATAGAAATACAGAAGGAAAGAGACTGCTAACTCTCTGACATGTCAGGGGTTAGTACCATTCCGTCTTTCCTGCCATTTTTTCACAGCCACATATGCTCTCGATTTCAACACAGTTATTAACATGACACATAATTCATTCTGCTTTTAAATAAAAGCATTAGGGCTTCCCTGGTGGCACAGTGTTTGGGAGTCCACCTGCCAGTGCAGGGGACACGGGTTCGAGCCCTGGTCTGGGAAGAGCCCACATACCATGGAGCAGCTGGGCCCGTGCACCACCACTACTGAGCCTGCGCTCTAGAGCCCGTGAGCCACAACTACTGAAGCCTGCGCGCCTAGAGCCCGTGCTCCGCAACAAGAGAAGCCACCGCAATGAGAAGCCCGCGCACCACAACGAAGAGTAACCCCCACTCGCCACAACTAGAGAAAGCCCTCGCACAGCAACAAAGACCCAACACAGCCAAAAATAAATAAATTTATAAAAATAACAAAATAAAAAATAAATAAAAGCATTATTATCATTCACTAGACCATGCACTTATATAATATTCATAATGTTCTTCTTTAAAATTTTTTTTTTGTCCACACCACGCTGCATGCAGGATCTTACTTCCCGGAACAGGGATCGAACCTGTGCCCCTTGCAGTGGAAGCGTAGTGGCTTAACCACTGGACCACCAGGGAAGTCCCCATAATATGCATTTTGATGCCTGCCTAATATTCCATGTTCCTAAATCGCTTCCAATTTCACTAATTATCCATAAACAGTACTGCAATAAGCATCTCTACATATATAGCCATAATGGCCTTTTATTGTTTTGAATTCCTATCAAAAGAGAAATTCCTCAAAATACAATTAGAAATAGATCTAAAGTAAACTAAGAAATATATGTGAAGAGTGACCTACTTTACAAGGCTGCGGTAAAAGAGAAGGTTGGGACACTCATCAAAGCCTTCTTCCCAGATAAGCAGAAATCTAACCTCTCTCCTGGAGCCTGCTTCCTTCCACTGCCCTGAATTGCCCAGGAACCCAGAGACTGATTCAGTCAACCTCTTCACAGAGGAAACTAGAGACTCTGGCCGCCATCTGGTGGACGCTTCGTGACAGCGGCTGTTGCTTCAGATCCTCTGTCCTGTGGCACAGATGACCCCATGCATCTAAGGAGCACGTATCTATGGCTCTTACACGTTGAGCACACATCGCCCAGCTGGGAAGAGGGTCTGGTGGGCATCACTGTTCCTCTAGTAACAGATGAAGATAGACTTGGAGAAGTAGTGACTTAAGGTCACACAACCAGTAAGGGACAAAGCCAGATCTTCTGTCCCCTAGAACAATTCTTTGTCCATTTCATGAGCTCTTGTGTACAATATCCATGCCAAGCAAAATCTGAAAATGTTGGGGGGGCTCTATGAACCTGATTATCTCTAAATCTCTAAGAGGGATAGTGCACAGTATCTGTAGGTGGATGTGCTTTACTGCTGTGTCATGACCTGTAAGATATCTTGTGAGAACAGAGAACATGCCATATGTGAACTGATGCTCTCAAAAACCCCTACACGTTGTTGGGCGCCAATGATTTTAGCCGGGTGAAGTTAACAGTATTATTTAGAGATTAACTTTTACCTAATCCTGAGCTTATTGAAGATAAAATAACTTTTAAAAACAATGTGAAAGAAGAGAGCTGGAAGCTCAGTCAACAAAAAATATTTTATGGAACTTTTGATGTACAGTTACACTCATTTATGTGTGATGACATATGTCACTGTAGCATGTGGCCGTGAGAATAACACACTTCCTTTTACTTTAAAAGTGTTTCTCCGTCAATAACTATGTACAGTGTGCCCTCTGCTGGGTGAAGATGTGTACTATTTTGTAGGTTTATCCATAGACATAATACAGTGCTTTGTAATCATAGCTATTTAAGCAAAAATTTTTATTACTTGAATTCTGGATAACCTTTCAGAAATTAGTTGGTTCTATCCCACACCAATCCCCTGGTCCTCTTTAAAAATTACTGATAAAGAATGTCATCTACCAAAGATTCAAAACACCGTTAAAGATAAGCTCAGAAAAAAATTAAAGGAAGTGTTTCCAAAAAAAAAGATAAGCTCAGAATGTTTAGTATGATCAGTTGATAGGGACCCTTGTTACTTCTCAAAAAAGTACTGGTCACTTAATATAATAATATAAACAGGGATTAATCTTTTGGAAGTTTCCCACATCTCAGAAAATATGTAAGAAGCCCTTCATTATAGTATTTAAGTTTGCAAATATCCAAATAACCACAATTATTGTCCCATTTCATTTCTTTTTTTAATTTTATTGATGTATAGTTGATTTACAATGTTGTGTTAATTGCTGCTGTACAGCAGTTATCCATATATATACATTCTTTTTCATATTCTTTTCCATTATGGTTTATCACAGGATATTGAATACAGTTCCCTGTGCTCTACAGTAGGACCTTGTTGTTTATCCATCCTATATAAAATAGTTTGCATCTTCTAATCCAAACTCCCAATCCATCTCTCCCCCACCCTGTCCCATTTTATTTCATTCTTGCGTTTAACCAGTATTCATTCCCAGGTAGTATGGTAGGCTGTGATGACACAGAACCAAATGAGGCCCGACCCTAATTCTCAGGAGCTGTACCATTGAATGGAAGATAGTTTTATATGTTCTTATACACAGGAAAGAGAGTAGCATGCACATGCTTAGATGGATTAGTCTAGAACAAAAATGGGAGGACATACACTCAATATAAAGAGTGGTTATTTTTATACCATATGATATCCCTTATATGTGGAATCTAAAATATGACACAAATGAACGTATCTATGAAACAGACTCACAGACCTAGAGAACAGACTTGTGGTTGCCAAGGGGGAGGGGAGGTGAGAGAGGGATGGATTGGGAGTTTGGGACTAGCAGATGTAAACTATTATCTGTAGGATGGATAAACAACAAGGTCCTACTGTAGAGCACAGGGAACTATATTCAGTATCCTGTGATAAACCATAATGGAAGAGAATATTTTAAAAAGAATGTGTATATGTGTATAACTGAGTCACTTTGCTGTACAGCAGAGATCGGCACACCATTGTAAATCAACTACACTTCAATTTAAAAAAATTAAAAGATCTAAGAATAAATAAAAAAAAAACAAAAGTGGTTTCTTTTAAGTAGTGGGAGTGTCTCTTGTTGTTCTCCTTCATGCTTAAGCACATGTGTTTTTCTAGCCTTGTATTTTTGTTCTTGTGTTTGTTTTCTTCTTGTGTCTTGTGCATTGAGCCCAGGTTACTTTTGCAGTTTGGTGAGGCAAAATGTGGTAATTGCAAAGAAAGAGGCATGATCAATAGTATGAAACACTGCAGAGAGGCCAAATGAGAGTGGAGAGTAAATAGGAAAAAGTCCACAGGGAGCCTGGGTCAGACAGATAGCCTGTAACGGATGCGCCAGAAGAGAAATGGAAGTGAGTTGAGTGGAAAGAAGGCAAGAGAATCAAAGTCGCCCACTTGTTACAGAAGCAGGACCCAAAGGAGAAGCAGAAAGAACAGGACGGAGCGAGAGGGGAAAAATCAACCAAGACTACTGTAAGGATCAAGGAGCCTGAGTGAGGTTGCTGCTGAGGGGGAAGGGAAGCGAGGAATGCTAATCTAAGAGAGAGGTGCATAACTGAGGGAGCGAGGTGCCTGTGAGGACGCGGGCCTGGATCCAGGGAATAAAAGAATAGGACCAGCCTAGGCGGAAGCCAAGATACTTCTTTCTCTAAAACAAGAGGACAGTGAATGCGGAGTTCAGGTGGCAATATATTTTGAAGTGATGGAATCCGCACCTGGGCACCTTCATTTTGTCCTCCACTGAAAGGGAGAGTGTGGGTGGTGCGACAGGGGCTTTCGAAGGAGGCGAAATCAAAGGGAAATTGGAGGAGAGACCTCAGAGGGGCCGAAAGCCGGGTGTGCTAGGGGATGCTCCTGGGAAATTGACCTTTTCCCAGCTTCCAGGAAAAGACTCGGGACTGTTTCCAGGCAACGGAACTGGCTCCCAACCAGTTTCTCCACAGTACTCAGGTGACAGAGGGGTGCCCGAGGGATCCACAGAGCCCCACAAGATTAGCTATGGCTTCCCAAACCTGGCGGGACCATCCACACCTGCGCATCCCTAAGGGGGACTCTGGGGCTGAGTGTCACACTCTGGGATGATTCTGAGCTACTTCCGGCTTTAGGCGTTGGCGTGTGTAGATTTCATCGCCATGGGGTTTAAAGAAAGGCTACACCCTCTCACCAGGCCTCTTGGCATCTCTCAGTCAACCTCATCTCCAGCTCTTGGGACAAGCAGAAGCGGAGCTCTCCAGAGTGTCCACAACAGAGTGTGTCATATGCTGCAGCTGGAGCTGGAGTTTACTGGGATCCCAGCAGTATCTTCCCATCCCTCCCAGGCACGCCGGTCCCACTCCCAGGATTCACTGACATGAGACTGCCATGGCATATGGCTTCATAGATGGTGGCATTTAGATACTCTCCTTCAAGGAATGGTTCTCAACTGGGGGCGAATTTGTCCCCCCCCCCCAAGGAAGATTTGACAATGTTTAGTTGTCACAAATGGTGCTACTGGCCTCCAGTGGATAGAGGTCAAGGATGCTGCTAAAAATCCTACAGTACAAAGGACCTCAGAAGGTCAGTCATGCCAAGGGTGAGAAACCCTGCTTTGAAGAGTCCCTCCTCTTAAAGGACGCTTTAAAACTTTGCTAAAATCCAGTTAAGGGTTATTTATAATTTGAGGTTTAGGGCTGAGACTAATGAAAGAAAATACCAGACAAGAGGGTGAGGAACGGTAGGATTTCTATATTTCCACCAGATGGCGCCAAAGCACAAGTCAAAAATCCAACCTCCAGCCTCCATTTCAGAATCCAGTTTCTCCTCATGGTCAGCTCTCTGGAGTAACGATGTCCATCCTTTCCAAAAAGATTGTTACTTTTTACGTGCTTAGTTTTCCTCACCATCAATATTTTCATGCAAGTGAATCACAATGAATGATGATGAAAACTCTGCCTGGAAGATGAAAAAAACAGGGCCACCTCCTGAATCAGCTATGGAATTTCCATTCCCTGTAGCAACCAGGGTGTGGGAGAATCAGCTAGCTTCTCGCCTTCTTCTTGAGCTCGCTTTTAGCCGGGTACCTGGCCAGCAGACAGTGCCAAGATTCCTTTACCCTTAGGATGGCTGAGTGATGAAGTTCTGGCCATCAGCGGGATTTGAGCAGAAGTGTTGTAGGAAACTTAATAGTTAAAGCGGTGGTTCTCAACTGCTGTGGTGTGGACGGAACGTGGCGCGGACGTGATGTCAACCGCCGGGGGGGGGGCGTCATTTTGCCCCCAGGGGACATTTGGCAATGTCTGGGGACATTTTTGGCTGTCAAAACTGGGGGATGATGCTACTGGCATCTAGTGGGTAGAAGCCAGGGATGCTATTAAATATCCTACAACACACAAGAGAGCTCCCAGAACACAGAATTATCCAGCCTCAAATGTGAATTATGCCAAGGTGGAGAAACCATACTTTAGACGGAAGTGGCATGTCCTGGCTTGACCTTTCTCCCTTCCCACCGGCTAGAAGGTGCAATGAAGCACCATCTTGGACCATGTGTGCCAAGGCATCAAACCGGGGAGTCTGGACCTACAAGGTAGGTGGAATTTGAGCCCCTGGCCTGGTGGGTCTCCCTTTTGACTCTGAACACCTTACACCCAGAGAGAGAGAATATATACACACACTCGTAGTACTATTGTATATGAATCATAGTACTCCAGTAACTACTCAACCTGAAACACGTCCACTCCAGGCCTGCTTTGTTCTGCTTTTACCAGGGGCCCCCTAAGCTCTTTCTCCCTGGTATCTTACCCCTCTTCTCTCTTCCCTTCCTCCCGTGATGTGGTTTCTTCCCTCTGGCAAAGACTCCACCAGGACCCAATTGATTTATCAGCCTCAATCCATCCCTGACTTCTTCTAGAAGGCACCCCTGCTATCCCCCCACCCTTCTACCCACAAATATCTTAGTTCCTCCCACATCCACTTTCTGGAGGACGAATCTTGTCTAAAATAACCACCCTCAAAATAAACACACTTTCTGGCCCTTACCCTGCTATATTTTCTGCAAAGAGCTTATTACCATGCTGTACAATGATGTTATTTACTGTCTGCACTCTACTCAGTGGTGCTCATTTTAGGAGGTCAAAAACTGTCTTGTTTACCACCATATATCCAGTAAATGGAATACCGCTGTCCAATAGACATATATAATTATATATTGCGTGCCCCATATAGAATGCTGAATGTTCTAGTAGCCACATTAATAAAGTAAAAAGATAAAGATGAAATTAATTTTAATCTTATATTTTACTTAACCTAAACAGTCCTTCTCTAACATGTTGTTACTATTTTAAAATGAGGTATCTCACATTCACTTTTTCAAACGAATTCTGTAATAGCCACTGTGTAATTTACCCTTCCAGCCCACCTCAGTTCAGACTACATCTCAAGCTCTCAGCAGCCATGTATGGCAAGTGGCTGCAATGGACAATGCAAATGTGGAATAATACTTGACACACAGTAGGCATCCAGTACTAATTTGTTAATATTCTTCTATAGTATTTGATTCTTCTTGAGTATAGGAGTAACATGGTAATAATGTTCACACCATTGATAAAGTCTAATTGAGTTAGCCATTTACTCTTATTAGGCATTTAAGTTGTTTCCACTTTCCACTTTTTGAAATAATTCTGCAATGAGCATCCGGTTTACGTCTGTTTTTCCTTGGAATAAATTCTCGGAAGTGAACATTCTAGTACAGAAATATGCCCCCTTTTAGGGCTCTTGGCGCAATTTGCCAATTTACCCCAGAAAGGATTATGCCACTTAGGCTTTGAGTGATTTATTCTTGGTTATTATTGATCCTCTGCGATGCTAACAGGACAGGTATTGCTGATCATGATTGTGATGATTTAAAAAATGTTAATTAATAGGCACCAATTTTTGTCAACTATCGCGCACCAGGCCCTGTGCACCAGGTATTTCTCACCTCTTCGGGGCGAGAACCCGAGGCTTAGGGTGGTTAATAAACTAAGCGCTAGAATCGCACTCAAACTCAGATCTGGGTGACTATTTTCAAAGCCTGGGCCACGACCACCCTCCGTTTTAGTTTTTAAAAAAAGCAAAGGCTAACTAAACACAAGGGAACGGAAGTGAGAAAGTTCAGAGCGAAGAGTTAAATGCCAAGGAACTGTAGCGGAGGCGGAAGCCGTGCAGAAACGAGCGTCGTCTTCCCGACCCACCGCCCGACCCCGAGGCACAGGGGTGCCCCCGGGGTGCCCCCCCCCCCACCCCGCGCCCCGAGTGCCGCGATCTGGTCACTACACCCTGCACCGGCCGTCCCCACGCTCCGCCCCGAGAGGCGGAGCCCCCATTTCGCGCCACTCCCGCTGCGTGGTGCGGAACGCGGCGAGGACGTGACGTCAACCACGGGGAGGGACTTCCTGCGCGTCATGGCCACGTGACCCGCACCGGACGCTCACGTCTAGTCGCCCCGGCAACAGCCTCTCCCACGCTCCACGTCTCCTGTTTCCCACCGGAAATAGGTCCCTGCTCGCCCACCGCCCAGGATTCGCAAGCTACGCGCCCTCGAGGTGACTCCGGGGGCGGCTGGGTTTCATTTGGGGAGTGAAGGAGGACCCTGGAGGCCCCTGAGCCTGGCGGCCTCTGAGCCTGACTTTCTCTGAGGCCGGGAGAGGAGAGGGCTTGCCTGTCACGTTATCGTCGTAATTATCAGCATCCCGCTAATTGTGAGAGGGAACTGGTTCCAGAGCCCCTCGGCTCTGCCGTGCGCCAGAATCACTGGATGGCTTTTAAATGCCCGGGCCTCCATCCCAGACCAGTTAAATTCGAGTTTCTAGAAGTGGGCCCCCGGCATCGGTATTTTTATGAAAGCTCCCCAGGGTGATTGTGGTGTGCCAGGTAATACTATGTCAAGCTAGGTCTGGAAGGTGAATTCGGACTTTGCCCATCCAGCCCAGAATCAGAACAGATCACCCAGGTCAGCCTCATCCTTAGAGGGAAGTCTAGGATATTGGCCCGTCTATTCAAAAATTGGGGTTTTCTTTTCCTCTCTTTTCCCTCGCACGTTGACCTCTGTGGGAGGTCAGAGGTTTTGATGGCAGTTATCTGGAGAACATTTGGCACCTGCGGTCTTCTGTGCGCCTTACCTGTGGAGGTGGAGAATGTCTTTTCTCTCTGTTCTTCCTCAGTAGTTAAATGAAGTTGCACCAGTGGCCAACGAAGTACCTTTTAGCTCTGAAATCCTGAGAGTCCCTTAGTACAGACCAGATGGTTCTGAACAATTTTATTTTTTTCAGGAATGATTTTTAAAGTTGTTTCACAGGCTAGATTCTGTATTCAGCTGTTTTGCACCTTAAGTCGGAATAACATTACTTGAAAGTTTAGACTGAAGATTAATAACACAAATAACATTTCTGGAGTTACTCTCAGAGTTCCCATGAATTATGGGGTGGGGGGGTAACCTTTACACGTACAGTTTTTACTAACATAGTTTATAGGAGTAACAGCCCCTTTGGGATGGCAATGTGAACAGAAACCATATATTTTCCAAGACTGCTAGCTAGTAACTATGGATAGGCATAACTGAAGGCAAGTTCACAGTAAGGTGTACAGATCTCCCCTGAGTATTCGTCGTTGTGCTGGGAAAAGATATAAACTGAAGCTCCAGAGAGAATTTTCATTCTAAAAGTGTTTTCCAGAGGGTGAAGGATTATTTTGGTTTTTAGGGTGCAACATTTAAGGATAGGGTGAAATGAGAAGGATAGGGAGGAAAACTGAACAAGTAAGCATAGAGTAGAGGTTGGAGAATTCACAAAATAGATGCGGAACTCTGGAAACTTCCTTCCGCATTCGCGGATACGTAGGGCCGACTCTACCACGCCATTTTATGTAATGGACTTGAGCATCCGCAGATTTTGGTCTCTTGCGGGGGGAGGTCCTGCAACCAATTCCCCACGAACACCGAGGGACGTCTGTACTTCTCTACAATAGGAAATCCAGCTATAGAACAGTGTAAAAAAGTGAACAGGTGAAAAAAGAGCATAACTTGTTGATCAAAGGTCAGATGATTTGAAAATATCTTTGAAAACATATTAATGTATTTAGATATCTACTTTCCGAAAAGATTTGGAGCTTTATAGCCAGAGTTATTTGAGTTACTAGCTACTCAATGATTTTAGGGAGGGTAGAGGTTGGAGGAGAGTGTTAACAGGAAATGGCGATCCCAACAGCATCCAAGGGCAGGAAATATTAGCTATGATTTTTTTATGCTGGAAGGAAAAAAGGAAATTTAAAAGGAACAGATGGCAGAATCCAGGCCTACAAGTAATTGATTAAATGCCCAAATGAGAGGGGCATAGTGAGTGCCGTTTAAATTCAGAAAAGAGAGATTAACGTGGAATTACCCTGTATGTGTTTATGGAAGGAAAATTTGAAATAAGGTCCCTGACATCCAGTGGTGACTTCAACCACTTTAAACCAGTCGTGGTTTATGCTCTTAACTTGTGTTACCTACCTGTCCAACCCTTATTCCTTCGTGGTCACACTAGGTTTTGCTGTTTGAAGAATATACTTGAAGGGAACTTACCTGTTTCCTCTTTTGCGTTGTATTCAGTCCTTGTCGGTTACCCCAGTTTTCAGCTTTCACGTTGCCTGTTGTGTTCAGGAGTCAGGGGCTAACCTTGTTCTGGGGCTGTCCTCATATTTCACTTCTGATTCTTATGTTAGTCACATGGGGATTTGGTGAACCTGCAAATAAATCCATTCCCAAATCCATCACCCTTGCTCACAAATTAAACAGTGCCGTTCTGTGGGTAGAATATGGTTTGTATGAAAAAGAAGAATTGTTAACTACGTCCTTTCGGCCTTCCTCCTTCCCCATGCTGTGCCTTCATTGTGACATTGCTTCTTATTGCAACAGCCAGAAGGGTAAATTGGGGCTTGGGGTCGAGAGAATGAAAGGGAAATGAAACTCAAGTTTGAGGTTCCCTCACCCATCAGTTTTAACTGTTATAGGTGGACAGAGGCAGGCCTTCTAAACACAGTAGCTTGTGCACTTGTAGGAGGCCTGTGTCTGGAGGAAAGACGGAGCTTGGATTGCTGAGGGTGGGCAAAGGCCGTTCAGACTTGAGCCATCTCTGATGTCTGAATCACTAAGCCGGGACCACGCCAAGCCACAGGAGGGAGCCTCTGAGGGCAGCAAGCCAGATGAACTTGCCAGCCTCAGATCGAAGCTGGGGGTGATGGCAAGAAGCAGGGCTCTCCAAAACACCTCATTTTCTCATTTGTCTTAGTTGAGGAAGTTCCTACCAGTGTGTGTGTTTATTGGGAGACATGTTCTCTGATAGGGTTATTACCGCATATACCGAGATTCCGTAGAACTGCATATGACTCAATGAATGTAATTCAGATTTCTCACCATACCGTCAATATTTTGAGCCATCTCCAACAGACCCCGTTCCTTCTACCTTGAAACCGTGTGTCCTGAAAGCCTAATTAGATCCCTCCAATTCTCTGGTTGGCTCAGAGAAGCAAGTTAGGGAGAGCCTTATGGGCAAGTTGCGTATCTTATTTAACGACCAATGTTGAATGTGTTCCTATGCAAAAATCAAAGCCGATGAATTTTCATGTATTTAATTTTCAGAATTCTAGTGGAAAAGGAGGATAGAGAGGAAAATCCAGTTACAGAGGATACATTATCATTTTGAAGGGAATTTGTGTTTTATTTATCTGGTTGCTATGATGCATCCTAGATCCTATATTTATAAGAATCTAAATAGGCAGTAAAAAGAATTTGTACAAGGAATTCCTTGGTGGTCCAGTGGTTAGTACTCCGTGCTTCCACTGTCCGGGGCACAGGTTCAGTCCCTGGTCAGGGAACTAAGATCCCACAAGCTGTGCAGCTCGGCCAAAAAAAAATAAAAATGGAAAATGTCACTACCTTTCAACAAAGCCACATTCCTTATTGGTGGAAATGTTTAATGACTCAATGGAAATAGTCACATTTTATCCATTGAAAGCCACAAAGCTCATGTCTGTTGTTGTTCATGTATATTTATGCGTTTAAAAATGTGTCTCCCAGGATAAGCAGAGTCACTGAAGAATGAGTGCAGTTTTTAAGAAAGGCTATACGGAAAAATATACCATTCGAGACTCAGAGGCACTGCCTTTTGCCTGTGGGCCTCAGCAGTGTTTCGTGAATGACCTCAACGCTGTTTTTTTCCTTCCTCTTCTGGTGGCTGAGGACAGACAATGAATTCGGTCTCTGTACTCGCCCAGGCTCAGCTGGGCAGTGACTGTCGTGCCATTGTCCTCCCTGGGGAGTGCTGCCCAGTTGGTAGTGCCGTGAATCCCGGCCTTCCCTGACATTGACCCTCTCTTTTCCTTCAGCTCCCCCATCCCATTAGGAGAAAAGGTGCTGCGCAGTACACGGAGCCGGGTGCCAGAAAAGAGTAGGAGACACTCCGGGGAGGTGGGAATGAAAGATAAAATTAAAAACCATTGGAAGGGCAGCTCAGTCTGCTGCTACCTTAAGCTTTCTTTTCTTTGAGCTGGTGGTGGTGTGTGACAATATTGCTGTAGTGTCTAGAATTATTTTAATGTTGGCTTTTCAGAAGCCCAGGCATTTTTATTAGGTCCTTAAGCTCCTTTGTGGAACCCAGCTTTGAAAAGCTAACAGGGCCCATTCTTAGAGTAGGGTCTCACCTTCCCTTGGGTGCTAACTGATGCAGTCAGCCGGGAAAGATATGGGTTCCTTCTTCCAGGGAATAAACACTCAGAACTCTCTCCTGCTTCCCAGTTCCTGCTTCCCGTCCTTGTTGGGTTCCTGCCTAGCCCAGGGCAGCTAGTAGAATCTCCATCAGAAATCATGGCATTACATATGCTTTCTAAGCCCTGTTGATTGATCCTGTTTTGCAGGAGTTAGGGTGGGGTTTTTTTTTGGTTTTTGTTTTTCTTAATTAAGTCTTTAAATGTCTATGGAGCTCTTTAAGAAATGGTCCAATTTGCTTATTTAGTCACAGAGAGGATTCTTTTGTCCCCAGTGTTAGGAACTGGTCACCAAATTGCTGTTGGTCATAATCACAGTTTTCTCGCTTCCACTAGTCTTATTCTGAGCCTAATAACTTATGAGATGGGTGAGAATCTCAGAGTTCCTCCACTGATTTCCAAGTGCAAAGCGAGGAACAATTAGGATGCTCAACATACTGAGGGCAGAGTCTATGGAGGCTCGTAATGCATTAACATAAAGCAGGGGTGGGCAAGTGATGGCCCACGGCTAAGAATGATGTTTACATTTTTAAAGGGTTGTTTTTTTAATTTAAGAAAAAGAGGACGGCTATGTAACAGTATATGTGACACACAAGCCCAGAATATTTACTATTTGGCCCTTTAGAGAAAACAATTTGCTGGTATAAAATACCAACAGTAATACTGGAAATAGCGAGCTCATAATAAAGTCCTGTGCAAGCTGCTCCTTCTTTAGATGTGTTTTTCTATATATATATATATATATATTTTTTTTTTTTTTTTTTTTTTTCTGTACGCGGGCCTCTCACTGTTGTGGCCTCTCCTGTTGCGGAGCACAGGCTCTGGACGTGCAGGCTCAGCGGCCATGGCTCACGGGCCCAGCCGCTCCGCGGCATGTGGGATCTTCCCGGACCGGGGCACGAACCCGTGTCCCCTGCATCAGCAGGCGGACTCTCAACCACTGCACCACCAAGGAAGCCCTATACTTTTTCTTATTTGATCTGAGAGAGACTGATTAATTTGTCATTCATTCTCAGGATTATTTTGTTCAGCTTGAAGAAAATTTTATTTATTTATTATTTTTATTGAAGTATAATTGATTTACAATGTTGTATTCGTTTCAAGTGTACAGCAAAATGATTCAGTTATATATTCTTTTTCACATTCTTTTTCCTTATAGGTTATTACAAAATACTGAGTAGACTTCCCTGTGCTATACAGTAGGTGCTTGTTGGTTACCTATTTTATATATAGTAGTGTGTATATGCTAATCCCAACCTCCTAATGTATCCCTCCCCCCCTTCCCCCTTAGGTAACCTTAAGTTCGTTTTCTGTCTGTGGATCTCTTTCTGTTTTGTATATAAGTTCATTTATTATATCATTTTTTTTTAGATTCCACATATAAGCGATACTCTTTTTAATTGAGTATCTACAGGATTTTAGGAATCTTAAAGATACTTAAAATGTACAAGGATATGATACATAGGCTTTGGAATTTGGGGAGGGAAAATAATAAATCCAAGGGTGCCATGAGCAGCATATTGAACATAGAGCCTGAGGACTCTAAACATGCTGTAAGATGGCAGCAGATTTGATTATAAGTGTCCCAGTGGCCAAAGCAGTGAGGAAAGCATAATCAGAAGAAAATCGATGACAAAGGTGCCTGTGTTCCATGATTAATGTAAATTCATCTTTCCTTAATGGCCTGGGTCTTAAAAGAGGTCAGCATCTCGGCAGATTAGTTGATATGCTTTATAGGTAGTCAGCAGCCTGCGCTGAATCTGAACGGCTTCTGGTCCAAATGCTGGGACTGGCTTTCTTCAGCCATCCCAGCTCTTAGTCCTGGCTGCTTTCTTGCAAAAGTGCTCAGGGTGCCTTTCGTGATTTCTGACGCAGTGGAACATGGCAGCCGTTCTATCAAATTATTTGTTGAATCAAAGGCATAAGTAAGTAACCACTCCTCAAATTAGCACTCCCATCCCTTTTTAATCACAGCCATTGGCATTTGAACAGCCTGGGGCACTCGTTGAATTACACTTGAACCTCTTAAACAGTTGTTTACTCTACCACGCATGCCTAACTTCTAGCTCTGCAGAAGGGAGCCTCTCATAAGCCATCTTGTGCATTTTCAGAATACTGGTCCTACTGCTTCTAAAGCCAGGCTGGATTTTCCCAGTTACAAATAAAAACAGGATCGTCTGAGGTCTGTAGTAGTGTTCAATCACAATAATATTTATTACATATCTGAAGCTGTCAGATCTCCCAGTTCGAGATAATTAATATTTACATTGATCTGGTTCTAAGTACGTATTTTATAAGGCATAGCAGTCTGGATTCAAAACTCTTAATTTCCCCAAGATGCGCAGATGTCTCATAGGCTTTTTTAATTTAATTCCTATGCTAATTGTTAGTCTCTAAAACAAATTTGATTAAGATACACATGGAGTTCACTTTAATGTCATTTTGTGCTTCAGGCACTCAGAAAGCTGTTCAGATTTCAGTGGTAGACATATAAAACCTGGCTGGACTGAATTAGCCACTTAAAGGCTGCACCTTACACTTTAGCACTCAAGTGTATACTGATTTCTACTGTAATTTCTTTTGTGTTGGTTTTACTTCTGTAGGAGGTTAGCCCCTTAGTTGTATTGACTGTTTTTATATGTATTTCTTCGGTAGCCTATAAAGCACATAGCAGTTAGCCAGGTTTTCAGGTAATTGTTTATGTTTTAAGCCTTTAAGTTATAGTTGTAAAGTAATGTGAACAATAATTTACACTTGTATTTTCACTGTATTTGTTAGCTTTTCCCCGGTTTACATTCACTGCATGTGTGTGTGTTTGTGAATTTAGAACAGGGAACAGGAAGTGTGGGCTGTGTTTAAGATAAATTTACAGAAGACCGTGTCAGCCCTCTTGGAAATACCCTCTTTGAAAGCTTATTATATTTAAAAAGAATGTGAATCGTTCTCTTTAGGCTAAATCTTAAAAGATGTGGTCAATTTAACATCTCAGTGTTCCGCATTAACCATAGCAAAACATCTGGTGGAGATTACAAAATAAGTCAAATTTATTTCTTAAGGCTTGGAGATTTTAAAATTCTACCCTATAATTAAGTAAAGTAGGAAAAATAGGACTCCTTCAGTATCTGATTTCCAGAGTTTCAAAACCTAAGTACCTGTTTGCTCAGCATCACATTGTGTTAGGGGTTTTGTCTCATAGATGCTTAAATTCTCATGCATTTTAGGCTATTGCTTTTGTTTAACTTTTAAAGTACATTCTGGTGTCGGCTGGCACTTGAGCATCTCTGAACCCTTGAACAGAAGGGAAGAAATTGAAGTGTGTTTTAAATAGGTTGTAAAAGGTGCAGATGCAGATTAAACTTTACCTTGAGGTGTTTCCTGCCATATCAGTAAATCACAAGAGGTATATAGTACGGAAGGGAGTAAATCCTGGTAGAGCAAGGCTGTTGGGCAAAGGTATTCTACGCGATCACTTGGTGGAGTCTCCAAGTGACCAGTTCCTCCTCCCGCAGAGACGCAGCGTGGGTAGGCAGGGAGAGTGTAGTGTCACACGCTGGCTGGAAGATGCTTTTTGCAATCAAAACCAAAGCAAGGTGCATTTGGGGGGCTTAAAGCCCAGGGTACAACCCAGCCGAGAGAGTTGTTTTATTTAGAGAGGCTTCTCCAAGTCCCAGGCCTGCAGCAAGACCCAACAAAGGTTTCCAGTGAGTTGGCAAGATGTATCCTATTCTACTCAGGCCTCTGGGAGATCCAGGGTTAATTTATTTTATTTTTTTATGAACTTTTTTTTAATACATAAATTTATTTATTCATTTAATTTTTGGCTGCAATGGGTCTTTGTTGCTGTGCGCGAGCTTTCTCTAGTTGCGGCGGGCGGGGGCTACTCTGTTGTGGTGCGCGGGCTTCTCATTGCGGTGGCTTGTCTTGTTGCGGAGCACGGGCTCTAGGCACGCGGGCTTCAGTAGTTGTGGCTCGCGGGCTCTAGAGCACGGGTTTCAGTAGTTGTGGCTCACAGGCTCTAGAGCGCAGGCTCAGTAGTTGTGGCGCACAGGCTTAGTTGCTCCGCGGCATGTGCGATCTTCCCGGACCAGGGCTTGAACCTGTGTCACCTGCATTGGCAGGCGGATTCTTAACCACTGCGCCACCAGGGAAGCCTTCCAGGGTTAATTTAAATAGGCATTGGCATGAACTATGGGTTAGTAAATAAAGTAATAGTTGTACATTTTTAGTTCATGTTCCGCGTATTTTTTTTTTTTTTTTTTTTTTTTTGCGGTATGCGGGCCTCTCACTGTCGCGGCCTCTCCCGTTGCGGAGCACAGGCTCCGGACGCGCAGGCCCAGCGGCCATGGCTCACGGGCCCAGCCGCTCCGCGGCATATGGGATCCTCCCAGACCGGGGCACGAACCCGTATCCCCTGCATCGGCAGGCGGACTCTCAACCACTGCGCCACCAGGGAGGCCCCCGCGTATTATTTTTTACATACATATGACTAGCTATTTATGTGGTTCCTCTCGTGGACTTTACTTTCAATAGGGAAACAAGTACTATACTTGAAAAATGCAGTGTCCTTTGAGCCACTGAATCACACCTAAGGGGATCCCTCCTTTTCAGACCACTCGCCCAGGTGTCGGTGCTGTCGTGGTGTGTTGCATGAAGATCAGGCACCGTCCTGGGGAGACAGCAGCCTCTGAGGAGCTGCTGTGCAAACCGCAAAATAGCTACAAATATCACAGCCCTGGACTGACCAGACGTCTGCACTCTGCTTGTTCTTTCCTAGTTTGGGCGCTCGTTTGGACTCTCACAATCAGAGATGGCAGCAGAGGTAAGTTTTTTTTTTTAACTGATGAGAGAAAAGGTAAGTTTTAGTCTTTAAGGTCTTGGTGTCTCACTGCACGATGGAGAAGACCAAAGAAATACATCAGAAAACTAAAGGGAGAGCAGCATCGGGTGTGTTGCTCGTCAGCTTTTGTCCCAGGCGCTGAGGAGTGGGCCGCCAGCACGTGTTTAGGGGGCAGAGAGGGAGGGACCGGAGAACATCATGTTCACCAGTCCATGTGGTTCTTGGCAGGCGTTTCTAACTTGGAATTAGTCATTTAATCACAGTGGGTAGAAAGGCCCAAGATGATAGACATCAGGTCCTCTTGCCCCCTGCGTCTCATCTAGAAATGATCATTATTAGCCTCTGTCCCCACTTTATAATGGGCCGTAACCTCAAACTAATTGTTCTGTGTGTGCCTCATGCGCATGTACTTCAGAGCAAGTGTGCACGTGCCTGGCGCCCCTCGTGGGCGTGGACCCGTCTTATATTCTCCTTGGCCCCGTAGCACCCTCGTGGAGAGGAGATATTTACTAGATACCCAGTAAACACACGGTTAGTTGATTGAACATTTGAAGGTTTCTCTTGAAGCTGAACCATGTGGTGTCTAGCCTACATTTCTTTTTGTTTTGTAGCCAGCAACAGCGCAAGCTCTGGCGTCTTGGTCCTCTCATCCGGTCTACGCAAGATACTGGCAACATTACCATCAAGCGATGGCGTGGATGCGCAGCCACCAGATTGCCTATCGGAAGGCCATGGAATCTTTCTTCATGTCCCCGTGGTACTCTTCCGCCATGGGCCTTCCCCAGAGCGCTTATGCTAAGGAGGGCAGAAGGCCTCAGTCCCGCTACGAGCATCCCCCGGCCTCCCGGGGCTCCCACCACAGTCGTTCACATGCTGGCGGGCGTGGACCACGTCCACGCGGCAGAGAAGAGCCAGCTTGGTCCGCAGAGGAGGAGAAGGAGAAAGAGAGCGAGTCCGACGATGGTGGCATAGAATGCGACGTGAGCAACATGGAGATCACGGAGGAGCTACGCCAGTACTTCGCCCAGACCGAGAGGCACCAGAAGGAGCGTCGTAAGTGCAGCCCGCCCCCTCCGCGGCCCCGCCCCGCCCCGCCCCGCCCCGCCCCGCCCCGCCCCGCCCCGGCCTTGTCTCCTGCCCACATTTATTTTTATGTATTTATTTATGTTGGCCGCCCTGGCTCTTACTTGTTGCATGCAGCATCTTCATTTCAGCACTCGCTGGCCTGCAGGCTTCTTAGTTGCGGCATGCGTGCCGGATCTAGTTCCCCAACCAGGAATTGAACCCAGGCCCCCCTGCTTCGGGAGCGTGGAGTCTTACCCACTGGACCACCAGGGAAGTCCCGTCCGGCCCTCATTTATAACCTTCTAAGTCGTCCCTTGGGTACAGGTAATATTTCAAACCCAATCCTAAGCCTGGAAAAGCTCTGGTGATGTGGTACCTCACTTATATTAGTTTTCAGGGTTGTTTTAATACAGGACTTTTTTTTCTTTTTAGTTCTAGAACAAAACTTATCCTAATAGTACCTCTGCCATTTACTGAATTTCAGACACTACACCAGATGGGGTATGTGCATGCATGTGTGTGTGTGTGTGCATTCCCTACACAATAGTCCCTCAAGGTTTTAAGCCCATTTCACATATAAGGAAAGTGAACCTTCAGGAGCTTCATTGACGTGTTCTGTGGTGTCAACTAGTAATTTGCTGTTAGGATTCAAAGCAAGGTGTGTGCGACTCCAGTTCCTGTGCTTGTTCCTGTAGCACAGACTCAGGGCTTAGGGCCACAGGTGCCTGAAATGCCGCTGCCGCCTCACTGGTGCACAGCTCAGAGACCGCCCTGGTGTTGCAGAGCCACCGGCTCTTAAATCTCAGGCTCCCTACAGAGTAGACACCAGTGGGAACCTAAAAAGAATAACAAAATACCTGGTATTGAACTTCTCCAGTTTGATCCTGTCCCGTGGCTGTCTGTTCCTGGGGTTAGAGAATGGTGATAATGGCCTGAAATCTTCAGTCGGAAAGCAGGAATTTTATTTTCTGAATTTCTTACTAACTTCCCACACAAAACTAAAACTGCTTTTTGTGCTTTCCTTACTGTTAAGGTTCACCAGCCCATTTACATTTTCAGTGTCTCTAACAGACATACAAATGCTCTTCTCCCTATTACGACATGCCGTCTCAATATTGTTTTTATTGAGTTTTAATTATATATTTTGCCTAGAACTTTCTAGTAAATGAAGACATAGAAGCCTGGGGATGGGTGCATTTCATTTACATCTTGATTGATCTGTGTTTTCCTAATGATGGGTGAGCATTTATTGATTCCCCCACTGGGTGCCAGGAAGTGAGCAATGGGCTGTGTATAAAGTCTCATGCCTTTTAGTGTCTGCCTATGATTCTTCACTGCTCATTCAGCTTTACTTCCCTTCTTTTGATTAAACCTTTGACTTCTTTGATGCATATTAGAAAGTATATGCAAACAGGTATTTTTAAAACAGTACTTTCTATTATGCATAGAATGCATGTCTTTCCTTGATCTTCGGGAATAAATTTTACCTTTTTTCAAAATACAGTTGAAATAACTGTTAGTCTCGTTTAAAAGTATGTGACAGATGAGGGAGACTTGGCATTGGAGCATGTCCATGTGTGGTTGGAATGCTGTTTGTTACAGCTTTTGAAAAAGAAAATATGATGGAGACAGGGCTTGTTTCTGTTGTCCGTACCCAAAGGCAGAAGAACATGTTTTTCCCACGAGGGAGAGTGCCACATTTATGATAGAAGTTGTAATTAAGGATGGGAGCAAACCCCAGCCATCTAAAAGGCCATTTTGAATGACCTGCTAATTTAAAATAAACCTGACAGAGTTACTTAGTGAAAAATAGAGATGAATGACGTGAAAATAGAATAATGAAATGTGTCCTTCACGTGTCAGCAGTTCAGTTACAGATATCTGGTTAAGAACCATCCCTGTTTCTCCGTCTTGCCATTGTCAGGTAGAATTCTAGGTAGGTTAAAAGAAAGTCATGAAAATTGCCTGCTAAGTTTTGCCTGGCACTTAATATTATTTTGAATGAATGAATGAAGTCTTTCAGTATTAATTATGAGCCTTAAATCAGAACTTTTCAAACCTTATCCCATGAAGTGCTAAACTTGCTGTGGTTCTTTGGGCCATTTTCCAAGGTGAGGTAGGCATTGAATATTTTATAAACTTGAGGAACTGCATGTTTCATTTGATATCATCCCTAGATCTGCTTAGTTTACATCAGGGCTCCAAGTCCTATTATTATCATCACTGTTATGGGTTGAATTGTGTCCGCTAAAAAAAGATTTGTTGGAGTCCTAACCCCCACCCAGACCTCAGGATGTGACCTTATTTGGAGAGAGGGTCTTCACAGAGGTAACAAATTAAAATGAGATTAGGGTGGGCCCTGATCCAGTATGACTGGTGTCCTTATAAAAAGAGAAAAATTTGGAAACAGAGGCAGATGTGCACCCAGGGAGAACGGGATGAGAGGACTGGAGTTCTGCTGCCACAAGCCAAGAACTGCCAGAAGCTGGGAGAAAGGCCTGGAACAGACCTTCCCTAGCGCCTCTGGACGGGCACGGCCCTGCTGACAGCTTGATCTCAGACTTCTGTCCTCCCCAGCTGTGAGACAAGACATTTCTGTTGTTCTAAGGCACCCAGTGTGCTGCATTTTGTTACAGCAGCCCTAGGAAACTAATACAGTCACCCTGTCAGAATTTTCTTTGTTTCCAAATGCAGTCTGTGAGTGGGACGTAAAGTGAACCACACAGGTCTTGTCATTGCTGTGAAGAAAATCTGGTGCGTGTTTGTTTTACCGTGATCTAGATAGCAAACCAACAAAAAAGGGAATTTTATGGAAACTATTACAACCTCCATCCCTACTCACCAATACTTACATTATTGTTAGTAGAATTACAGGGGTAGCTGTGGCAGGACTGCTGGAATCAGAGGCTTCCAGCCCCACTCCAGCACTTACTAGCTGGAGGTTCTTATCCTGTGCACCGCCACCCTGTGCCTCAGTCTCCTCATCTGTGAAATGGGGATTCTAATGAACGGGGTGGTAACTATGAAGATTAAATGAGATAAGAAAAGTTATACAACAGTGCTCTGTGCGGAAGTCAGTGCCCAAGAAGTGTTAGTGTTATGGTTTGTTGCTAATAACTCATCCTTTAACATGGATTATTAACCGTGAACTGGTTTTACTCTGATACTGTCTTGATTAGTGCTTGATTGTTATTTTTTTAATTGAAGTATAGTTGATTTACAATGTCATGTCAATTACTGCTGCATAGCAAAGTGACTCAGTTGTACATTTATATATTCTTTTTCATGTTCTTTTCCATTATGGTTTATCACAGGATATTGAATATAGTTCCCTGTGCTCTACAGTAGGACCTTGTTGTTTATCCATTCTATATAGAATAGCTTACATCTGCTAATCCCAAACTCCCACTCCATCCCTCTCCCACCTCCCCTCCCTCTTGGCAACCACAAGTCTGTTGTCTATGTCCGTGAGTCTGTTTCTGTTTCATAGGTTCATTTGCGTCATATTTTAGGTTCCACATATAAGGGATATTATATGGTATTTGTCTTTCTCTGTCTGACTTACTTCACTTAGTATGATCATCTCTGGTTGCTGATTAGTGAGTGCTTGATTGAGATTCTGCATATTTTTAATAAAGTATTCTCTGACTTCGAAAAAAATAAAGTCATATATTTCTGCCCTAGGCAGCACTTTTCAAACTCTTAAATTGATTTAGAATATTTAAAACATAAAAGAATGAAAAGCTTTGATATCTGTCGAATTGAGCCACTAATACAATTTTGTCAAAGTAGTCATTACCACAACTTTTAGTTCTGTTTCGAGGACGTTCTTGCTTGATATAAGTTAATATAGTAAACTACACGGGCTGGGGAAATGAACCTGCTTCCACCTTCCTCATAACAGCACTAAACGCATTGAGCTTCCGCTACTTTGTGCTTTAAAAATGTGTAATTGTAACATAATTAAAAATTGCTCGTGCTGGGACCTCTGGTGCTCTTGTGTCCCGCAGTCCGCCCTGAAAGCTTTATCAGGTCCCCGGGAGACATGAGAGTTGTCTGGCGAGGGTGAGAACAGGCTTTGGTGTCGGAATCTAATCTTCCTGCGAAAGATGCGGTCTCTGTGAGAAGCAGCTGCCAGGGCCTGACGCTGCCCCACCAAAAATAATGGGCAGCACTTCACCAGCGCTAGGTTTTTCACCAGCACTTTGAGTGGCTTATAGGATCAATTCGTGTTCCTTGGAGCAGTCCTGAGTGATGGCATTCAGACATAAGGAATCGGAATGCCCGTGGCACTTCCCAATCCGTTACCTTCGCTGGAAATGCTCCCAGAGGTTTAGTTACATACACAGTTGGGAAATGTTTGAATAAAGAGATGAGGGACCTGAGTCATGTGAATACTCGGTTCAAGTTGTTTTGCTCTTTGAGCCACTAGAAACTACTTATTCAATTAGGACAAATTCAGCCCTGAACATGAATCATTTAGAGAACACAGATTGTATAAAATATTACTAGCAAAGGAGGATGTAGCTAAACTTGAAAGATTTCGCTTTTCAGGACTATTCACCTCCAGAGGAATGTATACGTTATATAATTCATCATCATCTGAGTCTTATTTAATATTTTCTTGGGATAAAATCCTTTAGACTGGACAACGTGTTCTTGTTTGTGATTACTATTCCTCCAGACAGTCTCATTTCACACATTTCAGCAATAAAAACCAAAAAAATATTAAGTAGCGTAAACAAAGAACTCTTTTTTGTGCAGCGGTAACAGGCATGCTTTTGATTATATTATATGTCATCGTTTCCTAGCGAGATATTGCTGTTATTTAAAACTTCACTGGTAACATTACTTATGGGAAAGTAGACAGTTGTGAAGTTTTAAAAGGTCAGCTGTGCTGTCAGTTATTTCTTAGGAAAAATGTTTATTGTTAGGTTAAGGAAGGTATCATTTTTTAGTCATAAATATAACCATCAGTTGAGACTGCGAGGTCCTCGTCCCAATACTTAGAGGGAAAATGAGTGAAAGTTCTCATTCCCCGTAGAGAAGCAGGCGCCCAGAAACAAACCCTTGCCACTGTTGTCTGGGCACGAGCCAATCAGATAGTTGTCACCTGTGTCTTGCGGGTAGATGTCGGGCCCAAACAGGGACATTTCTCAAAGAGCATAAACCCACGTGGGAAGAGAAGACAAAATCAAGTTTAAAATGACACCTACAAGAGCCCTTTATGGTGTGGGCCACGGGTAGTTTTGCAAATGAGGGGACGAGCCAGTGAGTGGGCTCAGTGGTCAGAGGAGCTCCACGGGCTGGTGGTGGAGAAACGGAGTGCACACTAGGCTTTGAGGGATGGGGGCAGTGTGGAATGAGAGGGAAAGAAAGGGCTCAGTGCCCTCCCCGCCCAGCACTCAGAAAGTGCTGGTCTTACCAAGGGCCCAGGTGTACCTTGTAGACATTTGATGGGCGACATCTGCTCCTTTACGTCATGTCCGCCCGAGCAGGAAGGTTTAGACTCTCGTCTTCCTAGCGAGCCTTCAGTCAGTCTGCTGGAACCCATCCCGCTCTCCCTCATTCCACCCTCACAGAAAACCTAGAAGATGTAACGAAACCTACGGCCCAGCGTTTAGGGAGCTGGCTTAGTTTCGTCAATGAGATTCAAGTGTGGAATCAAACTGATTGAGCACAATTCCGCCATGTGTGTGTTTCATCTAGTCCAGATGTTCGGGGCATCAAACCAGTCCGTGAGAAGATACGTGTGAATGGCCATAGAAAAATGGAAGGGAGGGATGGAAACACACTTTTATTCTGAAAGTAAACATGGTGATTGCCCACGGACTTGGGGATTACATCTGTCGTCGAGTGAGGGATGTGGGGTGAGGCTGGAAGACCCGTCAGTAATGGCTCCAGCTCTGCTGGCAAGCACCTGTGTTCTGGGTGTGTTGCTGACAAGCCAGAAACGAGGCATTCGTGATATAAATCAAGTCTGTGCTTTCGCTCGGTTGTGCTGAGGTCATTAATTCTGGCAACACAGCAGAGAATATAATCAGACATGCTAATCCTAGGAAAATGGGGGGAAATCACATTCTTTAACACTCATTTGTCTTAGTGCTTTGTCCTCCAAAATGTTCTGCCTTTGAGCTAATTATCTTGGAATACTGAATGAATGTTTTCCTGCTATGTCAGGGTCTCTGAAGTCCAAGTCACTTCCCATGATTGTTTTTTCCTTTATAGACTTTAAGCCTACATTGGTAACACCATGTAAATGTATAGATTGAGGCAAAAAATATCAAGGTTATATATCCTGAACACAGATGGAGTCCAGTAGAGTTTCTCCTTAATAGTATAATCCTGTTTTTCCTGTTTTAACTCTGTATGCGTGTTAACCCCTGAATTAGTTTCCTAGTACTGTTGTAACAAATTACCACAAAGCATGTGGCTTAAAACTACAGAAATTTATTCTCTTACAGTTCTGCAGGCCAGAAGACCAAAATCAAGTTGTCGGCAGGGCCACGCTTCCTCCCAAGGGCTCTAGGGCTTGCCTCTTCCAGCTTCTGGCAGCTCCTGTCTTTCATTGGCTTGTGGCAGCAAGGCTGCCATCTCTGCCGCCATCTTTACATGGTTTCCCCCTGTGTCTGTATGTGTCCTTTTCTGTCTCACATAAGGACACACTCACTGGATTTAGGACCCACCCTAATCTAGAATCATCTCATCTCAATCCTTAATTACATCCCCAAAGACCCTATTTCCAAATAAGATCACATTCTGAGGTTCTGGGTTGATGGAAATTTGCGGGGAGGCTATTCACCCCACTACAACCCTGTTTTAAAGCTGAAATTGAAAAAGATACTCTGATTTGTGTTAACACAAATTGCCTTGGTCAAATATCCTACAAGAAAAAAGTGCTTGGTAACACTGAGTCCCACAGCCGTTTTGGGGAAAAATGACCGACCTCTGCATGACAAGGCCCCTGTTCAGCTATTTCTGAAGTGTGTTGTTCGACTTCTCTGCTTCAGTCAGATGACTCTCCATCTGGCTGGCTGAGTCCTCACCTTGTTTTGACAGGAAGAAAAACTGCCAGTGATTGAGAATCCTGTCTTTCATTGGGAGGGAGGAAGCAATAAATAGAACCTAGAATAAGTGGATGCCTTCAAATGAGTATTGCATCCTAAGGCTTGCTTGGTCCCCTAGGTCGGTATACACTAAAGTACTTTCACGTGCTACCTGTAGCCTCCAGTGCGCAGCTAGCCTGAGGGTCTTTAGTTTTAAGCTGACTGGTTTTCAAATTTATAGTCTAATGTTAGAACTTTGTGTGTGTGTGTGTGTGTGTGTAAGTAGAGGCAAAGCAACTCGAATGTAAGGGAACAAAATCAGACCCCCAACTCAGCGGTGCCCCGTCCTTCCCCCTCCCCCAACCTCTCCCCCATGGAGACTCAGGGACCTGCGGGAGGGGGCTCTACGTAGCGCCTTTTGAGAGTTGAGCATCTCTTTCTCTATCCCTGGGTTGTCATTTTTCTCCAGTAGCATCTGGAAGGAACAGCTGTTTACAAAAAATAATGTCTGGCCTTTGTCTGAGCTCTCTTTTGACAACCTCTGAGCACCTGCTTTGGGTCGGGCATTGCGGCCTCCCCCAGGGCTGGGGAGACGGTGAGTAAAGGCCACAGTGCCCTCCCCCGTAGTGGACTCCCGCGGTGGGCCGCTGGTGCCAGGGGACCCGCTTCCCGTCCCTCCGCTCTATGTTTGAGGGCAACTACCCGCCGTGCAGGAAACCAGGAAACCTCCACACTTCTTGTGAGACTGGGAGGGGACCAGGGTTTGGGCCTTAAATTTTCATGAGGAAACCTGGATGGGAAGGAGATAAAAATAGAGAACCGAGAGCAGAGGGCCGTGTCTTTTATTCTTTTATTCTTACACCGTATAAAGTCTATTAAGAACTAAAACCCTGTGATGGTTGCCGTGATGAGCACATGCTGAGTGCAGACTTGGAAAACAGCACAGGCTTCACTGACGGCCAGCCAGCTGGGGTTGCTTTGGCGTCACGTAGCATTTCGTCCACAGCTGTCAATAAGAGGAAAGGGCTCTTGGCGTATAAATTGTTAGACCGATTGAACGTCTGCAAGATAGTTTTTGTCAGAAGGGCAGCAGAAAGAAGCATCGTTATAACCATGTTGAGTTATAAGGAAAAGAAAAATAAAGATGCAAAAGTAAAAAGGTTAAATTCACATATCCTAACGGCAGAGAGCAACACTTATAAGACAGCCAAGATTCCAGTGTTTATTAAAACTTTTAAACTGAGACACTGATTTCAACAGGAAGTTGAACATCTGTTGTGTCACTAAATCTGTCAGTGAGGATGATGATAGTCTTGGGACAACTTCGAGAGTGAAAGGCCCATGGTCTGGGAGCCTCTGTCTTCTACATGCAGAGGCTCTGAGGGATCACGTGGGATCGTCCCCTCGGGGCCGAGGATTGGTAACGTGTCACAGGTGGCAGAGGGGCTCTTCTGTCCCTGGCTCGGGTGGAGATGCCAAGCCTTTGGAAGAGTAGTCCCCAGGGGAGGAGGGGGTACAATGCAGACACCCATGAGAATTGAACGTCTTAAATCCTGAAGTTTCAGATTTGCCAGAAAGACCAAAAATGAGAAACAAATGCTTGTTGACCTCCCATTCATTTGCATATCAGGCCAATATTTTGGTTTAGTTCCGCCTTTCACGGTAGGTCAATTCTGTCTTTTTCATGGATAAGGTTACAGTTACATTGCATGTCTTTTGCGTGACAGTCATTTGCCCTGTTCCCACAGTACTTCCTTGTATAAAAACAAACTGCAGAAGCGACGGTGGAGGTCAGTCCCAGCCTCCTAATTTTACAAATGAGAAACTCCAAATCTAGTGAGGCAAAGTGCCTTTTCTAAAATTGTAAGCAGTAAAGCTTGATGTAGAGCTGGAACCTTTTATCTTCATGTCCCGCATTCTTTTCTCTGTTTGCAGGGGAGCAGCATCACCAAGTGTAGGGGGAGGATGGTGGCACTGACTCCAGGGGGAAAAATTTTTTTAATTAAAAATAAACTGCAGATGTGCTAAGAGACAAATGGTCGTATGTATTTTTAATAATGTTTCCAAGAGTATAAAACTCCTTCCCTCCAGCTCCAAGGTGCGATTTATAAAGAACGGGATTTGTGAGTGTCTGTGCCTAGCCACATAAATAGCATAGCCATGTAAATATCTTGCCAGTCACTTGATTTGCTCACTGTTGTGTTCCCTTCCATACTCAGCTTTCATTCTACTACTTTTTTTTTAACGAAGGAAAGAATGATTTATATCATTGTTTTATTCCCCTACAACCATCTTCACTCCTTGGTATTTCTCTTGCTAGCGGTGGCTACAGATGTGTGCGTTCTGCTACCAGTTTCTCTGTTCTTGACAGTCACAAAATCTGTAAGTTGGCTAAATTTGACCTTATGTTTTGTTGACATTTTTATGTTGTTTCTATTTACATAAGAATACAAGTTATGATACTAGGACTTGTTACAGTAAAAATCGAGAGGGGAGAATAACCTGAGTAAATCTGTCTTGCTTTACAAGAATCCATTTAAATTCGTAGGATTGGAGCATATCACCTCCCACCTGAAGTTTAGCCTAAGCTGACCTGGGAGGTGACGGGGCAGGTCCCATCCCTCAGTGAGGAAGGGGGCCGGCTGCTGCGGGCAACACAGCAGCAAGACGAGGTGGCCAAGGCCTCCCTGCCATCTGCAGAATTATCCTTTCTTGGCCCTTTTACCTTCGACAAGGGTTGGATCGTTTAGCCTTTCCTTGTGTGGTGTGGTTTGCGTTTGCGACGCACGCAGGGATCATGATCGTGGTGGAGTTCTCTAGCTGCTAGCCTTGCCCTTTTCCGGATGACCTCAAACCCATACCTCTTGCAAAGAGGTGACTTTTTTCCCCACCATCTCATTTGTGGTGGGAAGTACTACTTCTTGCAACACTGGACTTTTCCGGGAAGCGTTTCCTTGCCCTGCCGGCCTGGTGCAGTGTTTGAAACCATGGGAGCGCCACCAGCCATGCCCCACTGGGCAGCTTGTGGGCAGCGGTGTAGATGAAGAGAGAGACCCACATGGTTGCATTTCTCTCCTCTGTTTTCAGGGCCCGTTGCAGAGGTTGGATAACTTGGGCTGACACGTTTCCTGGTGGCTTGTTGCCACTTCTATTTGCCTGTAGCCCTCTGATAAGTGAGTGAGCGATGCGCCTCCTAACTAAGGAGACAACGATAATCCAGCGCAGGTCACGCCGTAGAGTTCGAGAACCACGCAGCCGGCGGGGCAGGCGCGGGGCACTTAGAGGAGGAGGGCGGAGGGGGCCGGGAGCCAGCCGAGATCACCCGGCTCACGGCGCCGGCGCGCGTGTCACTTGCTTCCCAGGGCGGCAGCAGCAGCTGGACGCAGCGCGCCTGGACGACTACGTGAACGCGGACCACGACCTGTACCGCGACACGCGCCGCCGCTCCGCGCTGCCCCCGGCTGAGCGGCCGGGTGAGCGGCGCCGGGCTGAGATGCGGCACCTGTACGGGGCCAGCGCCGCCAAGATCCAGGCCATGGAGGCGGCCGTGCAGCTCAGCTTCGACAAGCACTGCGACCGCAAGCAGCCGAAGTACTGGCCAGTCATCCCGCTCAAGTTCTGAGCCGCGCCCCTTCCTCTCGCGGTCCCCCTGTCCCCCCTCTCCCGTGGCTCTTCTCTGGGTAAGGCTGACTAATGAGCGCGTTCACCAAAGTCCCCTGGGGGCGGGGGTAATGTCAGCCACCTGGGGGTGGGCAGGACGTGTCCTGCTGCCAACATGAGAGATCTTCTCTTGAGGTAAAATGAGAATTTCATATACATCCCACTGGCTTGTTGGTTTGTTTGCGGTACGCGGCCTCTCACTGTTGTGGCCTCTCCCGTTGCGGAGTACAGGCTCCGGACGCACAGGCTCAGCGGCCATGGCTCACGGGCCCAGCCACTCCGCAGCATGTGGGATCTTCACGGACCGGGGCACGAACCCGTGTCCCCTGCATCGGCAGGCGGACTCTCAACCACTGTGCCACCAGGGAAGCCCCCCCTGGTTTTTAATGTCAATACGAGCGACCAGTTCATTAAAGTTCTTGCTTGGAGATACTGCCTAGTTGCTGCGTTTCTGTTTTCTTGTATCTTTAACCCAACCGAACTAGGCAGAGGCCTTCAGTGAGTCAGGTGTCCTCTCCCACTCCAAGTCCTTTAGCCCCGCAGAAAAGGATGCAAGCCCGCCGGACGGATACAGCTTCTCCAGCACAGAGCTCAGCGTGCGTGTTCTGTCAAGGGCCTGAGAGTTCCTAGTTTTGGCTTTCAGGCCAGGTGGGCTGTGTCCTGGCTCCTGCGTTCTGCCCTTGCAGCAGGAAAGCAGCCAGAGATGGTAAGTAAACAACTGGGCGTGGCTGCATGCCAATAAAACTTTATTTATAAAAACAGGCCGCAGGCCAGATTTGGCCTGTGGGTGGTAGCTTGCCAACTCCTGCTCTAAAGGAATGAGAATCCCTGTCTGATGTCCTTCTGGTTATCTGTTTGTCTCTACAGAGCTTGAATGTCATCCAGAATTGAGAGCCGAGGACGGTAGTTCCCAAACCTGCTCACCTCTGCAGTCTCCTCTGTTGTAGAAAAGGTATAATTGAGCTCTTACTACAGGGAGCGACTATTGTTTTGATAAAAGAATACATTTCTGAGAACGAAAACCTAAAAATGGACGAGACAGTCCATTTGTAAAAGCCACCTGCCTTTTAAATAAGTTATTACAGTGTGTTGCCGGGTGAGCCGCGCTGACCTGAGAATCTTACCGCGTCCATCAAAGGTTGGTGAAAAGATGTAGTATTAACATGCTTCTCCCTCGGAACACTTAGCTGCACATTTCAGCCCCTGCCCTGAGACAAACGCATTACTTTCATCAGCCCTGGGTGCTTATTTTTCCAAGTTCCCGTTTTATTACTGGAGTTGCAGTTTGTGCTTGGGTATTGCAGACAAAAATCAGAATTAACTTCCCCTGAGGTGACACGTGACCAAAATTTCAAATCTTTACCAGTTCTCTTTTTTTATTTGAAACCCGTACGCCTAAATAGAAAATTAACGTGACTGAGGCACACATACAAACCGAAGTCTATAATTGCAGCAGGTTCTTAGCTATTTGAGAGTGAAGTGTTTCTCTTTCCAAAGGACTCTCCTACCTTCCCCCAGAGAAACCACCAGGCTGGTCCCACCCCTGCTGGCTAGTTACTTCCACCTCCCAGTGCTTGGTGTTCCTCACTCTTGAGGTGGGCATTCATGATTCCCCCACATGCGGTCCTTGTGTGGACCACCTGGAGTTAGTGCCTGGAAAATGCATAGCGCTGGCCACATGGTATATACTCAGTCAGTGTTGACACTTATTTATTCCCTGTCTTTAATTTTTATTTTGGTTGCTCTGGGTCTTAGTTGCGGCTCGTGGGCTCCTTAGTTGTGGTTCGAGAGCTCCTTAGTTGCAGCTCGTCAGCTCCTGAGTTGTGGCGTGTGGGCTCCTTAGTTGCAGCACACGGGCTCCTTAGTTGTGGCCTGTGAACTCTTAGTTGCAGCATGCATGCAGGATCTAGTTCCCTGACCAGGGATCGAACCCGGGCGCCCTGCATTGGGAGCACGGAGTCTTATCCACTGTGCCACCAGGGAAGTCCTATTCCCTGTCTTTAAAAATTGCCAAAGAGTGCCAGCTATGGAACTTCTTCCAGATATGGAGACATGTCTCCCTGTCAGCAATTGGAATGGATGGACTGGCTCTTGACACCTGAGTCCCACCTGTCCTTCTTCCCTGATGTCTCATTTGTGATAGGAGGGACCCATGACTTGTTCATTCATTTACACAGCAGGTGGTTAGTCCTTTCCATCCCAGTTAGCTGGACCATGGCCTCTTCCCTCGGGGAAGTGGCAGCCTGGGAGGGGCAGGCAGGTGTGCGATGGTTGTAGTATGTGCACAGTGGAGAGAGAGGTGAGGGCAGGCTTTGTCGGCCTCAGCATTGGTGACATTCGGGGCTGGATCATCCTTTGTTCTAAAATAGTACATACCATGGATGCATACATATGTACTCAAATTGAGAAACTCTCTTCAAAAAGATTCACACACACCAGCTTCAGAATAGAGGTTAGTTCTGAGCAGGGAGAGGATAGGAGTGCCAATCCAAAGGGGTTTTTCTGTTTCCCTGATGTAATTTCTTTATAACAGAAAAGCTATGGCAGCAACGCAGCTTTGATGGAGGCCCCCAAATTCATCAAACTTCTGACACAGAATAGTTTCTCTTTCACTTCATTTTTAGGGTTAACTGTAACATGAAATGTTTATTTATCAAACACTGATACAGGGTTTACTATGGGCCACATACTTTTCTAATTGCTTTACAAATACTAATTTCTTTAGCAATCAACCTATGACACACCTATGAAGTAGCTATTATAGGTATACAACCTGTTTTCCAAAACTCTTAGGTCAGGTGTGTTTCAGAATTCAGACATTGTACTTTTGAAAAGTAGAACAGCATATTGTGGAACTTGTCCCAGTGGGCTGGGGCAGCAGCCTGCCATCAAAGCCAGTTGCAGTAAAATGGAAGAATATTCTAAGTGGGATAAGTAAAGACCATAAATATCCCCAATTCCATTCACGTCAGGTTTTGTCATCAAATCCTTATAGTCAAGTCAGGTTTGGCTGCCAAACAAATTATTTAAAAACAAAACGTAACACAACTTCCTGTTTCCAGAGATTTGGGGATTTCAGGAAAGTGGTGAAGGAATATTATTTCCATTTCACAGATGAGGAAAGTGAAGCACAGAGAAATTAACCAACTTAAGTTTGCTCTCAGTGGTGGAAGTGAGGGTCAAACCCAGATGTTGTGACTCCTGAACTCCCCACTTTTAGCTGCTCCACCCTGCTGAACTTGGCCTCTACAACCATATTCACAATATGTGTAAAGCACAGTGTATCCAGAGCACAGTGAAGAATCTGGAGCTGATCATGGCCCTCAGCAAGATTCCAGTGTGTTCCATGCTGGAGCACGGAGTTAGGCTCTAGTCCTGCTGGAGAATGTGTGACTCTGGATAATGTACTTGTTCCTTGTCTGAATTTTAGAAATGAGCCTGTAGCAGCAAGAAGAGGGGACACAGTCGAGCTATGGAAGAAATGGATGTTCTGGGGCTTGGAAATTTGGGGCAGGTGAGGAAAAGTCTAGGATGGCTTGGGTTTCTGTCTTGGATAGTGGTTCTCATCATTGAGCTAAAGAAAACACTGAGAAACAGGTTTAGGAAGAAGGATAATTAACTCCACTTGGGGACACAGTGAGTTTGAATAGCTCACAGGATATCCAGTGACATCCTGTCGGTCACTGGATATTTGGGCTTGGAACTCAGTGGAGAGGGTCCGCATCAAAGACACAGACTTCTGGGACTTCCCTGGTGGCACAGTGGTTAACAATCCGCCTGCCAATGCAGGGGACACGGGTTCGATCCCCAGTCCGGGAAGATCCCACATGCCGTGGAGCAACTAAGACCGTGTGCCACAACTACTGAGCCCGCGTGCCTAGAGCCCGTGCTCCACAATAAGAGAAGCCACCGGAATGAGAAGCTTGCATACCGCAACGAAGAGTAGCCCCCGCTCACCACAACTAGAGAAAGCCTGAGCACAGCAACGAAGACCCAATGCAGCCAAAAATAAAATAAAATAAAATAATATATATATAGACTTCTGAGTCCTCAGCCTTATGAATATGGAAAAGGGGACCATATACAGACTAGGAGGAATGGACCAGTGACAGTGGGGCACTGAGAACAATGACTTTAACATGCAGGTAAAGAGGAGTCTGTAAAAGGAACTGAGAAGAAGTGGCAAAGACAAAGAAGAGGAGAACCAGGAGCCAGAGGCGTTTCAAAAGGGAAAATTATAAGTGGGACAGGTGGACAATATGGCTTCTACTGTGATGCATTAGGAAGTTGACTTACCCACCAATGAAGTATTTTTGTAAATATATATATATAAATAAAGATATAGATAAATTGATTTATGTATCAAACATATTACAAATATTGTTGTAAATATGAAAATCTAATTAAGACTTTACATCGAATTACCAATTTATAGGAAGTTCAAGGACTAGACTAATATGTTACAAGGCACCGTGAAGACACAATCAGCCAAATCCAGAATTGGGAAATTTGATAGGACAGAAAACCCAATTTCTTCAACAAATGGACTTTTAAAAAGTGTGTGTTGGAGAAGGGGTCATGGCGGAGGGAGGGACTGTCAATGAGATGTAATGTGTGGCATGAAAGGATGCTCAACATCACTAATCATTAGAGAAATGCAAATCAAAACTACCATGAGGTATCACCTCTCACCAGTCAGAATGGCCATCATCAAAAAAATCTACAAACAGTAAATGCTGGAGAGGGTGTGGAGAAAAGGGAACCCTCTTGCACTGTTGGGAATGTAAATTGATACAGCCACTATGGAGAACAGTATGGAGGTTCCTTAAAAAACTAAAAATAGAACTACCATAGGACCCAGCAATCCCACTACTGGGCATATACCCTGAGAAAACCATAATTCAAAAAGAGTCATGTACCACAATGTTCATTGCAGCACTGTTTACAGTAGCCAGGACATGGAAGCAACCTAAGTGTCCATCGAGAGATGAATGGATAAAGAAGATGTGGCACATATATACAATGGAATATTACTCAGCCATAAAAAGAAACTAAATTGAGCTATTTGTAGTGAAGTGGATGGACCTAGAGTCTGTCCTACAGAGTGAAGTAAGTCAGAAAGAGAAAAATACCGTATGCTAACACATATATATGGAATCTAAAAAAAAAATGGTTCTGAAGAACCGAAGGGCAGTACGGGAATAATGACGCAGACGTAAAGAATGGACTTGAGGACATAGAGTGGGAAGGGTAAGCTGGGACGAAGTGAGAGAGTGGTGTTGACATATATACACTACCAAACGTAAAATAGATAGCTAGTGGGAAGCAGCCGCATAGCACAGGGAGATCAGCTCCGTGCTTTGTGACCACCTAGAGGGGTGGGATAGGGAGGGTGGGAGGGAGATGCAAGAGGGAGGGGATATGGGGATATATGTATGCGTATGGCTGATTCACTTTGTTGTACAGCAGAAACTAATATAACGTTGTGAAGCAATTATACTCCAATAAAGATGTTTAAAAAATTAATAAAAATAAAAGATGTAATGTGTGGACTTTGTATGGATCCTAACTTGAACAAATAAATTATTAAAATTTGGGAGGAAATTTGAATATGGACTGAGTATTAGAGGATATTAAAGAATTATGAATTTTGTTACGTGTAATCATTGTTTTGTGGTTATATATTTTTTTAAAGTTCTGAGCTGTTGAAGACACAACTCTTTACAATTGAACTCATATGTTCTTTACAGTTGAACTCATATGATGTCTGGGGTTTCCTTTAAGGTTTGTATTCCAGTGGCAGAGCATGGGAGAGGTGAAACGAGTTGAAACAAGGTGGGCAAAATGCTGAGAATTGTTGAAGCTGGGTGATGGATACATGGAGATTCATTATGCTCTTTTCTCTAGCTTTGTTTATGTTTAAAAATTCCATAGTACATTTTTAAAAAATGAAATGGAATTTGAAAGAAAGAGATTAATAGTATTGTCACAGAAAGGTCTGCAAACTAAGAACAGACAAATAGACTTTGGCTTGACAATCTAGAAACCACTGTAACATAAAAGACCTTAAAGCAATTTCAGTGGATAGGTGGGGAAGAAAACCAAAGTTTACATCAAAAGCTAAGATACTGGGGAAAAAAAAGGATTGCACCATGTCAAAGGGACATGGGAACCAGTCTGAAAGATCTCCCACTGGCCAAACTGGAGCGATTCAAGCAAAAAAATATGTAACAGAGAATTGGATTATAACCCAAATTATAAAAGAAATACACACAAGTCCATACTGATAAGTGATTAAATAAAAAATGGCAAGAAGAGACACATCTTCCAGAATTCTAAATAATGGCTGTAGATACTGCCCCCTCGAGGGGGGCTGACCTTCCTCTCTTAGAGTAGGGGCTAAACTAGTAACAATTCCAAAGAACAGAGTACAGAAAAGGGAAAATAACAACCTTCAGTGGAGAAACTTTGCCAATACCACATTATCCAAGTGTTCGAGGTCAACATCACCAGTGATACGTTCTACAGGTACCTTGTCCTACCACCTGATGTGATCTGATGTAATGAGAAGGGCACTTCACCCCCGTGGTAGCCTCAAAACCTATAACTGCAGTCTCATCATAAGAAAATATCAGATAAAACCCAACTGAGGGACATTCTGCAAAATACCTGACCAGTATTCTGAAAAACCCTCCAGGTCATGAAAAGCAAAGAAAGACAGAAACTGTCAGAGGAGACTAAAGAGACATGATGACGAATTGCAGTGTGGGAGGCTGGTTGCATCTTGGAGCACAAAAGGGTATTAGAGGAGAAACTGGTGAAATCCAGATAAAGTATGTAGTTGTACTGAATAGCGATGTGCCAGTGTTAATTTCTTACCTCTGATGAATGTCCCATAGTCAGGTAAAAGGTTAACAAGGGGGGAAACTGGGTGAAGGTTCACAGGAACCGTATTATCTTTACAATTTTTCTATAAATCTAAAATAATTCCAAAATAAAAAGAGGCTTAAAATAAAAACAAATTTAATACAGGTTTTTGCTGATGGTCTTTAGAGCAGTTACTCTTCCACCTTTCAAAGAGGGGAAATACATTTTTATTTTTCTAAAGAAAGGAATTTACAAAGCCTTTTTTCTTCTGAATGCTGTAGACTCTGACATCCAGGACACCAGAATGACGAGACCGAAGGCAAAGTGAAGGAAGGATCCGACCTTTACTAGGTACCTGATGTGTGTAGTGCTGGGCAATTTATACACATTACCTGCGTTGTTTCTCTTAACAGCTTGATAAAGCAGGATCCCCAATTTTCTTAAGAGCAGATTGATTCAAAGTAAGAAGTAGTAACATGTCTAATGGCTGGGGGGTTGGATGGAAATTCGGGGGGGACTGCAGATGGGAGTAGGCTTTCCTTTCGAGGTGAGGAAAATATTTTGGAACTTGAAAGAGGTGGTGTTTACACAACACTCTGAATGTACTAAATGCCACTGAACTGTTCACTTGAAAATGGTTACTTTCATGTTATGTGAATTTCAGCTCCGTGAAAGAAGATGTAATATTTTTAAAAGGTTGAGAAGCTGTGGTCTGGGGATGGGAGAAACATGTGGAGAGTGACGTGCAGAAATCACGTGGTGTGTAATAGTTCCAATTTTCATTTTTTTGGCCAAAGAACAGTCCCACAAATAAGTATTAGTATATGACAGAACACTACTACTACATAGAACACAGTTTGAGAAACACCTTTTCATTGAATGAGGCCTCATTTTAACAAAGAGAACAATGTAGGGGTCTTATTTGGCTGCAAGTGCCATAGAAGCCACCCACGTGGCTTCGGGAAATAGAAGAGGACCCAAGACCAGTTTGAAGAGAAGCTGTACTGGGGCTCATTCTATTCCTAGAACCGATATGTCAGACAATATGGAGATGGTACAGACACACACTCCAGGTAGAGCGACCAGCGACAGGCAGAAATTTTGGTTGTGTATGGGAAACAGAATGGAGATCCATCTGCCAAACTTCTAAGGTTCTCAGACCTGGGGGCATATTAGGGTCACTTGGATCCACTCCAGCCGATTCCATCAGCATTGCCAGGGTTAGGGGCCCAGGCACCGGTATTTTATTGGAAGCTGTCTAGGTGATCCTGATGTGCAGCCGGGGTTGAGCCCACTAGTCTGGATCAACTGTTCTCAAAATATGATGTAAGAACCTAGTGATGTTCGATTTGCGGTGTGAACATCTCCAAGTTTAGCATGTGTAAGAATCACCTGGGGAGCTCGTTACAACACAGATTCCTGGGCCCTACTGTCAGATTCTGATTTCGCGGTCTGGGGTGAGGCCCATAAACTTGCATCAGTATCAAGCTCCCAGGTGATGCTGCTGGTCCATGGACTCCACATCGCGTAGCACTGATGTAAGCCCTGTGATACAACAATAAAGGAAGTTTGCCAACGGTTTGCTTTCTTCAGGTATATATAACAAAAATAGATTAAAGTGAATGGGAGACAATGTGGTGGTTTAAGGGTCACCATGCCAGGATTTGCAAATATCCCACAGCTTTTCATCCTCCATAGTATGTACATCACGATGGCGAGGACGTGAAGCCCTGGGCGAGAGTGATGGGTTCATGAAGGTGAGTAATGACCCAGAAGTGGGGGAAAGGGCCAGTTTATGAAGGGTCTTCCACGCTAGACTATGGACTCTAAGCAACCGTAAGGTCTTTACAAAGGCCTGGACTGAACAAAGCCATTTCTCAAGAAGAAGGTGTTTGCAGCATCTGTTTGAAGGCAATTACAGTAATGGGAATTAATGGGGCGTGACTAAAGAAGTGGCAGTGGAACTGGAGAGAGAAGATGGGTGTGAGAGATGGGGCAGAAATGGCAACTCCATCCTTCCAAGGGCTCAAGTGACTCTTTCACTCCTCCAACCAATCCATCAGAAATCCTCTCACCTGCGTTCATTCAGCGGCTTCCTAACCACCTTTGCCCTCCTACAATTTGTTCTTAACACAGCTCCTGCAGAGATGCCTTTAAAACATATGCCAGATCACATCACTTCCCAGCCCCCATCTACTTCACAATGACAGCGCAAGTCCTCACAGTGTGCTCTAAGGCATGGTGAGATCTGGTCCTCTATTATCTGTCTGACATCCGTTCCATTTACTTGCCCACGCTCTCATTTTGCTCCAACCCCACTGATTATCTAACTCTTTCTAGGACCTTGCTCCTCAAAGTGAGGTCCCTGGACCAGCAGCATCAGTATCATCTGGGAGCTCATTAGAAATGCGGTGTCTCAGGTCCCATCCAGACCTACTGAATCAAAATCCGCATTTTAACAAGACCCCCAGGGTATTCCTCTACACAGCTCTGTGCACACTGCTGTCCGCAGGATTTTCCATTTGTCGTTCCTCTACCCAGACGACTTCGCCTCTGAGTATCCACAAAAATCATTCACTCCTTTATTCATATGGCACCTTTTCCGTGTCCTATTTAAAGTTGCAAAACCCACTCCACCGGGAGGGCACTCCTTAAGCCCTCTGTTGCCTTTCTTTCCCCGACGTCACTTATCACCACCTGAAAATTGTGGCCTCTGGGGAGTGGAATCAGGTGTGGAATGATGGGGGCTAGGTCTGTGACTTTTTTGAGCCCGTCTTGCAGGATTATTTGACTTTTAAACTCCGCGTGTATACACCTTTCATTTGTTGAGATTAAAAACTGCAGAGTCTGGTTCCACGTGTAAGGAGGCTGGGAGTCCCCACTCCGTCTCAACAACAAGTAAAAGCTGAGCAGCCTGAAAAATCAACAGTTCTTCTTGGATCTGTAAGAGAGGGGAGGAAAGCAGAGCAAACCGCTGCCCCCAGGATTGGAGAGACGAGCGAATACAAGGAGTCACGGCTACCGCAGCAGAGACTGCGGAGCGGAAACCTCGCGGGAACCAGTGTCGGAGTAGGAAAACAGGAACTGCAGCTGACAAATTGCTGGAGGCTCCGTGTGGACAAGTCTGAGGGTTAAAAACTCCAGGGGGTCAAGTCATAAGGGGGTCCCCACACTACATGGTGGTATTTCTCTCCAGGAGCTTGACCAGATTCCCACAGTGAATACTGGAGAAGGATCCCCTCGGTTTCCAGCCAGGGAAGAGGAACCATTGTGAAATTAGCCAGAGTACTTTGTTTTTCTTTGCAAGGCCTGCCCTCAGGGCAACGAGTTAGCCACAGCCTAACCTGCTGGGGTGTTATCAGAGCCTAACTGACCTGGGGATGGGAAATAACCAACTCCAGCCATCCTGTGCACCTAAGGGAGGAGAAAAAACTGAGAAGCATTTGTGAAGTTCACAGTCCAGAGACATAGGCTCATTGAAAGACTGAGACCTAATCACAGGACTATAGAATGCTTCCCCTCCCCCAACTCCTCACCACATTACTAAAGGCCCACTTATAGCATTTCCTTTTACCCGGTACATCATGTCCAACTATCAAGAAAAAATTAACGAGGCGTACCAGAAGGCACAAAACATAGTTTGAAGAGACAAAGCAGCCATCAGAACCAGACATAGCAGGAATGCTGGAATTATCAGCCCAGGAATTTAAAACAACTCCGATTAATATGCTAAGGAGTCCGATGCATAAAACCGCATGTAAGAACAGATGGGCAGTGGAAGCAGAGAGATGGTAATACTAAAAAGAACCAAAAAGTAATGCTAGAGATCAAAAAACACTTAACAAATGAAGAATGCCTTTGATGGGCTTGTTAGTAGACTGGACACAGCTGAGGAAAAACAGCTCTGATCAATAGAATCCTCAAACACCAAAAAGCAAAGAAAGACTGAAAAAAGCGACAACATAATATACAAGGACTGTGGGACAACTAAAAAAGGTGTAATACACACGTAATTGGGACTACCAGGAGGAGGAGAAAAAGGAACAGAAGAAATATTTGAAACGATAATGACTGAGAATTTCTGCAAGTCAATATCAGACATCAAGCCATAGATCCAGGCAGCTCAGAGAACACCAAGCAAGATAAATAGCCCCCAAAAACTACAACTTGACATATCATCTTCAAATTACAGAAAATCAAAAATAAAGAAAAAATCCTGAAAGAAGCTAGACCAAAAAAACAGCTTTCCTATAGAGAAACAAAGATAAGAATTATGTCCAAATTCTCTGCAGAAACCATGCAAGCAAGAAGAGAGTGAAGTGAAATACTTAAAGGATTGAGAGAAAAAAACTCACCAACTTAGATTTCTGTACCCAGAGAAATAAAGAATTTCTCAAACAAAAATTGGACAAATTTGTTGCCAAGGTACCTGCCTTGCAAGGAATGTTAGAAGTTTTTTAAGAGAGAAGGAAAATAATACAGGTCAGAAACTCGGATCTACATGAAGAAAGGAAGAGCATCAAAGAAGGGATAAATGAAGGTAAGACAAAACGTTTTTTTTTTTCATTTCATAGTTGGGTTATTTTGATGCAATTTGTTTAAGGTGGTATGGCTATGTTAAGTGGTTCATTCCCATCCTGAAGAAAACACTAACAGCCTCTATCTTATGTAATTTTGTCAAATTCAAACATGACTCTTTGGCCAGTTTTTTAAAAATGTTTTTTTACATATCTTGATAAGATTTTTTTTTCCTGGAACTTTTTTTTTTTAATGTTCATGGATCATTTTTTAAGTCTTCAAGTAGTTTGGAAACATTTGCTGATTTGCTCATTCCTCTGGCTAGAGCGTGTCAGAGCATTTATCCCACCTGTACTGAAAATCTCTGTTCTCCCTGCTGGTGGTAGGACAGCTTGATGGAGGTGATCAGGGAGAAATGAGGAGTGAGCAAGCTTTATAAACTTCTAATTCTCTTAATCAGTAGGCTCTGATCCACCCCAGCTTCTGCAAAATCAGACCTAAAAATACTTGGCCAAAAAGCAGGATTCTAACTAGTACCAAAATAAATTTTAAATAAAATACAATCTCTATAGGAAAGAGAATTAGATTATGCTTCCCATTCCCACTCTTGCTTTAAGATATCTGTATATTTAAGTCCAAGGGGGACTTAGAAAGCTGTTCTGCCTCAAGTAAAAATTTGGAATGTCTGAGTACATTTATTTTGCAAAGTTACAGGGAAGTTTCTTTGGGAAACGCTGCAGCACGTCCCCCCAAAATGGTTGGTGATTAGCGATACAGTTGGTGTGCAAACAAATGACATGTAAGACATGGAGGTCAAAGAGGATGAGGCCTAATCATGGGCTAAAAAACAATTCTGAAATGTGATCATTTGAAAACTTGAGCTGATTATAAAGCATCATCATTTAACAGCATGTCTTGTTAAGCTATCCAGCTACCTCTTTTGCAAGCTGAATTCCAACATGGATCTTACTTAGAATTTTCTTTTTACTTTTTATTTTACTTAAAATTTCTAAAAATTTTTAATTGCGATGTAGTTGATATATAACATTGTATTCATTTTTGGCATACAACATAATAATTTGATGTATGTATACATTGCAAAATGATGACCACAGTAAGTAGTTAACATCCATCACCTCACCTAGTTACATTTTTTTTCCTTGTGATGAAAACTTAAGATTTATTCTCTTAGCATATTTCAAATATACATATATTATTAATATTATTAATATTACAATTAATAAATAGTTAACTACAGTCACCATGCTGTACATTACATCCCCAGGACTTATGTATCTTATAACTGGAAGTTTGTTCCTTTTGACCTCCTTCACCCATTTTGCCCAACCCCCATTCCCTGCCTCTGGCAAACACCAATCATTACTCCGTATCTATTAGTTCATAGGTTTTTTAGATTCCCCATATAAATGAGATCATACGGTATTTGTCTTTCTCTGTCTGACTTATTTCACTTAGCATAATGCCCTCTAGGTCCATCCATGTTGTCGAAAATGGCAGGATTTCCTTCTTTTTGTGGCTGAATAATATTCCATTGTATATTTATACATTTTCTTATGCATTCATCTGTCATCACGTAGGCTGTTTCCATGTTAAAGGTATCATGAATGATGCTGCAATGAACATTAGTGTGCATATATCTCTTCAAGATAATGATTTCATTTCCTTTGGATATATCCCCAAAAGTAGGATCCTTAGATTATATGGTAGTTCTGTCTTTAATTTGAGGGGGGAACCACCATACTGTTCTCCATAGTGGCTGCACCAAGTTACATTCCCACCAACAGTGCACAAAGGTTCCTTTTCTCTGCATTCTCGCCAACAGTTGTTATTTCTTGTCTTTTTGATAGTAGCCATTCTAAAAGATGTGAGGTGATATCTCATTGTGGTTTTGATTTGCATTTCCCTGATGATTAGTGATGTGAAGCACCTTTTCATGTGCCTGTTGGCCATTTGTATGTCTTCTTTGGAAAAATGTCTATTCAGATTCTCTGCCCATTTTTAAGTCAGATTGTTTGTTTTCTGAGTTGTATGAGTTCTTTGTATATTTTGGATATTAACCCCTTTTCAGGTATGTGATTTGCAAATATTTTCTCCTATTCAGTAGGTTGCTTTTTCATTTTGTTGATAGCTTCCTTTGCTATACAGAAGCTTTAGAGTTTGATGTAGCCCCACTTGTTGATTTTTACTTTTGTCGCCTTTTGGTGTCAAATCCAACAAATTATTGCCAAGACCTATGTCTGGAAGCTTACCCCCTATGTTTTCTTCTACAAGGTTTGTAGTTTCAGGTCTTACATCCAAGTCTTTAATACATTTTCAGTTGATTTTTGTGTATGGTGTAAGATTATTTTACCTTTTATTTTTTACTTTTATTTTTCTTATTCTTAACTGATCTAAGAGATAACAGTCCAAAATAAGAGCAACAATGTATTCAATTACATATGTCTGTGTGTGTGTATATATATATATATATATATGTCGTGTGTGTGTGTGTATATATGCTTATGTATGCTCACGTATGAGTGAAATGAATGACAGCAATGATACTAGGGATGAGAGGGAGGAGTTAGGATTATTTTGTTATTTAAGGTACTCACACTACCTGTAAAGTGGTATAGCGTTGTTTTAAAGTGGATTTGGAGTAGTTGTAAAATATTGTAAACTCTAGGGCAACCACTGAAAAAAGTAAAAAACAAAAAAGTGGTATAGCTGATGTGAGAAAGTAGAGAAATTGGAATCCTAGAAAATGCTTCATTAAAATCACAAAAGTCAGAAAATAGGTGGAAGATAAAAATTGGAACAAAGAACTCTAAGAAAGAGAGGCACAACTTACTAATATCAGTAATGAAATAAGGCACATCACTCCAGATCCTATGGAAATTAAAAGGATAATAAAGGAATACTATGAACAGCTCCCTGCCCACAAATATGATAACCTAGATAAAATGGACCAATTCCTTGAAAGACACAATCTTCCAAAACTCTTAGAAGAAGAAATAGGTGATCTGAATAGGCCTGTCTATTTAAAAATTGAATCAATAATTAATAACCTTCCAAAACAGAAAGCACCAGGCCCAGATGGGTTCACTGATGGACACTATCAAACATTTAAGGAAGAAATTATACCAAGTCTTTACAATCTCTTTCAGAGGATAGAAGCACAGGGAATACTCCCTAACTCATCCTGTGAGGCCAGCATTATCCTAAGGCCCAAACCAGACAAAGACACTACAAGAAAAAAAAACTACAGAGCATTATCTCTCATGAATGTAGATGTGAAAATCCTCAACAGAGAAGATATACAGATGGCAAATAAGCATATGAAAAGATGTTCCACATCATATGTCATCAGATAAATATACACATCAGAGAAATGCAGATTAAAACAATAATGAGATACCACTTCACATCTGTTAGAGAATGGCCACAGCCTAGGCCACTGACAACACCACCTGCTGATGAGGATGCGGAGCAAAAGAAACTCTCATTCATTGCTGCTGGGAATGCAAAATCGTACAGCTACTTTGAAACACAGTTTGGTGGTTTCTTACACGACTAAATGTACTCTTGCCATACAGTCAGTCCAGCAGTATATTGGTATTTACCCAAAGGAGTTGAAAAGTTATGTCCACACAAAAACCTGCACATGGATGTTTGTAGCATCTTTATTCATAATTGCCAAAAGTTGGAAGCAACCAAGATGTCCTTCAGTAGGTGAATGGATAAATTGTGATACATCCAGACAACACAGTATTATGCAGCACTAAAAAGAAATGATCCATTGGTCCAGGAAAAGACATGGGGGAACCTTAAATGCACATTACTAAGTGAAAGAAGCCAACCCGAAAAGGCATATACTGTGCCATTCCAACTATATGACATTCTGGAAAAGGCAAAATTTTGGACACAGTTAAAAGACCAGTGTTTGCTGGTGGGAGTGGTGGGGGCAATGACTAGATACAACACAGAGAAATTTTAGTGCAGTGAAAATACTCTGTGATATTACAGTGATGGATAGATGTCATTATACATTTGTCCAAACCCATAGAATGTCCAACACCAAGAGTGAACCCTAAGGAAAGCTGTGGACTTCGGATGGTAGTATGTGTCAGTATAGGTTTATCCTTGGTAACAAAGGTACCACTCTAGTGAGAGATGTTGATAATGGGGAGGCTGTGCATATGTGGAGGCACGGGCTGTAAGGGAGATCTCTGTACCTTCCTCTCAATTTTACTGTAAACCTAAAACTGCTCGAAAAAAAAAAAAAAAGCTAAGTCTTTTGAAAACCTGCCAGAGAATGGATACCTCTGAGGGCCTCTGGTTCCAGCAGAAGCTGGAAAAGGGACAGTTCCACCACTATGGCACTGCTCTGGCTATTGTGAGCTCAGGCATTGAGTGTCGTGACAACAAGGAAGGAGCAGCAGCCTGGAGGCTCAGTGAATGTCAGTCTTCACGCTTATAAAACTGTGAGAAAAAGAGCTTAGCCAAATGTGGGATGTCCATACCCACCGAAGTGTAGAAATGGAAGAAAGGAATGCACGCAGTTGGTTGGACATCTGCAGGAGTGTGTGCCTCATCAGTGCCATGCACAGATATTTCCAGTCCTCCTTCCACCCAGCGTAGGACTGGAAGGTAGCCAAGCCACGTGATTGCTTTGGCCAATGAAATGCAAGCAGAAGCTTTTCAGAGCCTGTGCACAATGGTTCCTTTTTCCTTGGCCCCAGCAATGCTAGTGCTTGGATGGTGTGAGGCCCTGGACGGTGAGCCCCATCAGTCTGCGTGAGTGAGGCTGTGGAGTTCAGCCTGCAGCCGCCCACATGGTAGTGCAGTCCCACAAGGGACACGGAGAGTGAGCAGGAAATAAACCTTTGCTGTTAAAAGCCATGACCTTTTAGAGTGATTCGCACAGCCTAACGTAACTTCTCCTGACTGGTGCAGGAAGGGACGGCTGAAGAGCGAGATGCAGCTTTCGAAAGGCTCAATAGGATGAGGCTTAGTAAACGGTCACAGCAGTGCCATTTCCTCTACCTGGAAATCATAACTCAAATTTATGGGATGCACACTCTTGCTGAAGGGCTGCAAGTAGCCCACAGATATGCTTTCTTTGGCCAGGTTAGTATGGTACTAGTTTAAAGGTTTAAATCTGGGAGATGGGATGTGAGTGATTTATTTCCTTCTTAACTATATTACTTACAGCATCGTCACTTGACTCGTGTACTTGCCTACGTAGCCCCTGAAGGCGCTTGGGTTTACAGCCCCTGGTGGTCCATGCATCAAACCCGTTGAGAGAGACTAGGATATGCGTGACCATGTTCACCTAATAGACATGAAAACAGAGGCTCTGAGAGGTCCAGAGGCTTCAACAGTGACCCAGCAAGTCAATGACAGAGTTCAAGCCTGAACCCGGGACTCCCGATGCCTCTGTGCAGGGCAGGCTGCGGATATCCGACCCCGGAGACTGCTGCTGCTGCAGTCATCCCAGGAGGTTAATCCATTGACTGCATCCTCTACCGTCTCATCAGCCCACACACTGCCTGAGTTTATCACCAAGCAAATTCCCATTTGGTTTTTTTTGGGTTTTTTTGGTTTTCTTTTGTGGTACGTGGGCCTCTCACTGTTGTGGCCTCTCCCGTTGCGGAGCACAGGCTCCGGACGCAGAGCCTCAGCGGCCATGGCTCACGGGCCCAGCCGCTCCGTGGCATGTGGGATCCTCCCGGACCGGGGCACGAACCCGTGTCCCCTGCATCGGCAGGCGGACTCTCAACCACTGCGCCACCAGGGAAGCCCCCCATTTGTTTTTAATGGGAAAATCACGCCATCCTGAAATGCCTTGAACCAAGCTCTGCAGCCTCAACAAACAGCTTGCCTTCTAAATCCATAAGCTAAACACAAATCTCTTTGCATTCTTTCAGCCAAGCCATTGCAGCTCTTTTTCTCTTTAAGTCCGAATTTTTTCGTGATGAAGACAGCCAAGCGGAGGAAATTAAGGAAATGACTACAAGGAATTATCTCCAGGATACATTGTACTATTAAGTGCAAAAAGCAAAGTGCAGAAGAGTATGTATGGAATGGTCCCATCTGTATAAATGAAAAAAAAAGAAATGTTTTTACATATATGTATTTCTATTTATAGATGCAAAAATGTCCTTAAGGATATGCGTGAAATATTACGGTAGTATCTGGAGAGCAGGCTGGGGTCAGGAGTGGCAGAGACAGGCAGTGTCCATGCCAAGCACTCAGGCCTTGGCAACCCTAACCACTGCCCTGCGTGACCCGGCCGGAAGGCTCCCTCTGGCTACAGAGCCTTCTGAGTCCACGCCCTGAGCAGGTGGAAGTGCCCAGGAATGAACACCCCTCAATCAATCCTCAGTCAATGACTGACGGGATTTGGTGGAGAAACACACCGACTCCTTTACCTCTCTGGCGGGCTGATTCTGAGATAATCAGTGTGTGCTCTACACTGGCTCCCAGAGTGTGGACGTGCCTTCCTTTCCTGTCTCACCTTCCCACTCCCTTATCCTTTCAAATCCATGCCAAACCCTGTGTCAGGGCTGGTTTCTGAAGGAACAATGCCGTCTAATAGAACTGTCTTCGATGATGGAAATGTTCGGTGTCGGCACTGTCCAGTCAAGCGGCCACGAGCCAAGTGTGGCATCTAACTTTAAATTGCTTAAAATTGAAAATGCAGTTCCTCAGTCCCATGGGCCACATTTCAGGTGCTCCACGGCAACGTGGACAGCACAGAGTGGAACACTTCCAGCATCACACGAGTTTCTATTGGACAGTACTGGTTGGCAGTCATCATTGGAGGAAATGAGTGTAGATCTGTACCATATGCACCGAGAAGCAAACAGATGTTTTTAGAGGGGGAAAAGGTATGATCTCACCTCTGTGAGGCCCTCTGACATCTATGTGTGGGGTCTTTTGGTGAAGCCTGATTCTGACCCAAGCATCCTCCTGTCTGCTGCCTAAACCTAAACCCTTTCCATTCTCAGCTAAGGGAAAGGCTGCTGCCAGCCCATATGGCAGCTTTATACACGTAAGACCAAAGCGCCCCTCCCTCCCGGTGGATGCGGGCCCATGCCAGTGCACGCCGGACCTCAGCAGTGCCACCAAACAGGGCAGTGAACAGGGCAATGAAGAGGTTCTTCCTCGTTCTTCTTTCTGCATTTCAAGCCTTCCCTTGGTAATGAGAACAGGCAGAATGGCAGGGCTTGCATGTACAAATTGGCAGGAGGAAATACCAAGAACAACAGTTTTTAAAAAGCAACACTAAGGGCTTCCCTGGTGGCGCAGTGGTTGAGAGTCCGCCTGCCGATGCAGGGGACACGGGTTCGTGCCCTGGTCTGGGAAGATCCCACATGCCACGGAGCAGCTGGGCACGTGAGCCATGGCTGCTGAGCCTGCGCGTCCGGAGCCTGTGCTCCACAAGGGGAGAAGCCACAATAGTGAGAGGCCCACGTACCGAAAAAAAAAAAAGCAACACTAATAATACTACAAGTAAAAAATATGATCTTGGGACTTCCCTGGTGGTCCAGTGGTTAGGAACCTGTACTTCCACTGCCAGGTGCCTGGGTTCGATCCCTAGTCGGGGAACTAAGATCCCACAAGATATGTGGCATGGCCAAAAAAATTTTTTTAATAAAATTTAAAATATATGTATGATCTTATCATATTACTATTAATTTTCAAATAGCTCAGATATTCTACTAAAGGAATTAATGGTTGTCTCAACTTTTTTCATATATGCCTTGACAATGGCCTGATTATGTGATTGTGCCCATTTAGTGACAAATGTGGCTCTCTCTAGTCTGTTTAACTGTAGCAATACTACTTATGAGGATGATGACATTCACGGCCACTTACAGTATCTGACTATTATGTAATCCATCCGTATGCAATGTCCAGAATAGGCAAACCCATACAGACAGAAAGTAGATTGGTGTTTGCCATGGGCTAAGAAGATTGAGGGGGAAAGGGAATGTTAATGAGTGTGGGGTTTCTTTGGGGGGGGGTGATGAAAATGTTCAAAAATTGATTGTGGCGATGGTTGCACAGCTCTGAATATACTAAAAGCCATTAAATGGTACATTTTAGATCTCTGAGTCATATGGTATGTGAGTTATATCTCTATAAAGCTGTTATAAAAATGCTAAAAAATATATATAAAGAAGGTCTTATCTACAGTGAGAAGGAAATTTTACACTAAATCTCTATAGCTCCAGTCTTTGAACATCTCAACATTTTGCTAAGTTTCTACCGAACATAGTCAATAGCTTCCCTATCCTCTGTGTTACGAGCTTTGTTCTTAGTAAATAAGCTTTACCCCTCAAGCTGCTCTTAACTCGGAGTGTAACAGTTGGCACAAATTCGAGGGATTCTGTAACCCAGTTCTACCACCTTTCTGTTGGGCATTGTAGCACTGGAGGTGGTCCCTCCCATCTTGAACACTTTTCAATTCTCTTTCTTTCCATGCCCTTCATGTGTGAAACAGGCATGACTTATTAATCCTGTAGTGACTCAAATAATATTCTAGTTATCTTGGCTTAAGCTGGTACCCCTCATCTTTCTGATCTAGATATTCCCTTTCAGGAAAATCAGAAAGTTCGGGGGACCTAAAATGTCATCTCACTTGACTTGTGAATGCACAGGTTAGTGTTCAAATCTGTTGGCTTATTTGACAGCTCCCTTTCCTGCCCCTGAGAGGTCTGTATTGCTTGAGTTTTTACTGACAGTCACGTGCTAGGGGTACAAAACCAACCTTCTGCCCTCAAGGAGCTGCAGGCTATCCTGGGGACACAGATGAGTATGACGAAAAAATATTCTCCCCTGTCACCCTACCCTACCCAGTCATTCGTTAACTCAGGGAAGGGATGAGGACCAGAAATAGAGAAGCTGAGTCATCTGTGGGTTTTTGAGTTCCAAAAGCCTCACACTCAGAAGGGATAAATGGAACTCGTGTGTGCAAATACCATTGATGGTGGAGAATATGAGATAAATTAAAGCAGTGCTTTGTCACCCTCTCTCAGCCACTCTGCCGCACTAGATAATTCCCAGGAGGGAGGGAATTGGCTGAGGGGCAGTTATATGTGCAGAGATACATTTTGGGTTTTACACCCCCTCCCTCAGAAGAGCCTGGAGCAAAGAGAGGACAGACAGAAGCTGTGGCAGACACCATTGGTTGATACCGTAACAAGGTGCTGAGCCCCAGGGAGTGAATCATGCTTGTTCTAAACCAGCCAAGGTAATCCTGCTCTTTGCCAGTCGGTGGTTTTGGGGGTGCCCTGTGTCCCAGTTCTGCCTAGTGAGTTGTTAAGGAGCAGGGTTCCAGAAAGGTTTTTCCTCCTCGAGAGAAAGCAGAGGACCACTGCTTCCTGCTTTGGATGCAGTCATGGGAGAATGTGATACTTAGCGCCGCAGCAAGTATTTTATGACCAAGAGAGGGAAGCCAAGAGAATGGCAGAGAATTAGCCTGTCTACTTCCAACCTTCTTGTCATGTGAGATGATTCAGTCCATGCTTTCTGCCTCTCGACATGCCGCCAAAAGCCTTCTAACTCATACCAATCCCACACAGGGATCCTAGAGGAGGCGGGAACAAGACCCCAGAAAAATATGGCCCCATGGTCTCTGGCAGAGGGGTCTCAGGCAGCCAGTCATAGGCACCACAGGCTGTTCCCCATGTGTTTGAGGGTGGCAGAAGTGGACAGTGTCTCAGGGAGCTCCACAGAAGTTCCCATGGACAGTCGCTTTTAAAAAAACCTATTAAAAAATCACCACATTGCACAAATTTGCTTACATTTCAGCAGAGCCCAGTGAAAACTTCGTTGTGGGTTGGCACTGGTTCTAAGGACCAGCATTTGGGAACAACACATGGAGGACACATCCCAGTGATCAATTTCTGGCTCACTGTGGCAGAGACTGCCAGTTGTACCCCAATATGCAACCTTCTTTTTTCCATAGTAATAGAAACCCTGATTTGTAGCTGGATGCATGGAAAGACTACACTTCCCAGCATACCTTGCAGTTAGGTGTGGCCATGTGACCGTGTCCTGGCTAATGAGGTCCCATGGTTGCTGCCAGATACCTCCTTTAAAAGACAGCTGGCACATGCCATTGTGCAGCTTTCTTCTTCATCCCTTCACTCTCCTACTGCCCAGAATTCCAGTGTGGCGGCTGGTGTCCTGACCTTCATGTTAGACTGTAGGTGGAAGGTCACAACACCCTGGGGGTTGGGGAGCAGTGAGATGAAAGGAGTCTGGATCCTTGAGGACTTTGAGAAGCGCAACAGCCGCATCAGCTGTGGACCACCCTGTCTTGACTTTTACGTGAGAGAAGTAAATTTCTATCTCCTTGACCTCTTATGATTTAGAGTCTTTGCTACCTACAGCTACACCTAATCCTTTCTGATACATGCACCCTGCAGCCATACTGTGAGAAAGCCCTATGTCAGGACAGTCAGGATCTCGGCTGTTCAGGATGGAGAGCAGCCGTGGTAACTTCCTCCCATCATCAGCGCACGTCCTCTGCTCCCCTTAATCACGTTTATAGTAACTTACTTTGTCTGACTTTTCTATTTCCCTACACATAGATACTTTCCTTTCTGTTTTCTCTTAGAACCACTTCGTGAGATGCTTCAAGATGTTTTTTTTTTAAGTACAGTAGAAATAGAAGTAGTTACCAAATAGAAGCAACACAAGTAGCTGAGAATCTCATTGTAACCATGCATGCAGTGAAAAGCAAAGGCATATAAAAATCAAGTTTCTAAAAAGAGACCACAAAAGGCATTACTGTTCTCTCATCTGTGATTCCTTCTGCTTTCCCTGGGGTAAATGGGACTCCCTGTGCACGTCTCTCTTGATGGTGGACGTGCACATCTGTTATTTCTGTTTTAGAATATGATTTGTCTCTTTGGGTCACAAAAGGCGATTGTTCCCCAAGTGATGAAAAGAAGAATATTAATCCATCATGAGCATTTTCCAGCACATAGAACTTTTCTGTCATCTTTCCAGCAAAACAGTTTGTGTACTAATTAGAAAAGCAGATTTTTGATACAACATTCTATATTCTGTACTTAGTCTTGTTTCATATAAGGAAATAAATGTACTGAATAAATATAGCCGCAAGACACCCATTCCACAAATTGGGCATTGTTTCAGTCTTTCACAGTAATTTGTTAGGTTGTGTTAAGAACCTAAGGAAGTAAGTTTGTGCATAGAAATAATAATTATCTGTGGTGTTTAAGAGCCTGATCAATTGCCACCCTCTTTCCACCCAAGTTCAGAACCAATTGAGAAATAAATTTAAGAGTCCAACCGATGGAGATGGAAATATCAACTTTGTTACTGAAGAGATGATTGAAGAATGTGGCCTTAAATCCAGGGGCAAGTGGACTTCCCAATACATTGCCACTGATTTGAACTCTGGGCTCCACTCTTTCTGGGGCAACGCTCACCCCATAAGCAGCTCCTCTCGTAGTGGAGAGCAGGCCTACTCTATGGACCCTCTGTGTGGGCAAGCAAATCTGAAAGAGAAATAACTCAAGAAACCCTGAGCCAAGCGTGTTCATCTTCTTCTTCCAAATTCAAACAGATGTGCCACTCCTTCTTCTCTGGGGAGAGATGATTAGTCAGGTGGGGGCGTGGAGAGAAGCCGGACTTGTCCACATGTCCTTTTCCCTCCTGTAGCAGACCCTGTTCCTGCCCTGCCTCTATCCATCAGGATTTACCACTCAAGGCTGACTTCCAACTGCCTGTATTGCTATCTTTTTGCTCAAGGGATTTCTCCAAAGTGAGGGAAGCAGCAGCCCACAACCAATAACAGATGGGAGTTGAATACCCTTGCTCCCTTGCCCATCACATAGATAACTCTGTGGTACCTGTTCTCTGCTGCTTCACAGAGCTTTCTGGTGGGATTAAATCCCAGTCACCCACAATGATAGTCGGCCGACTCAATAACATACTCTTCTTTTTTTAATTGAACTATATAGTGGGTTAACAATATTGTGTTAGTTTCAGGTGTACAGCAAATTGATTCTCACACACACATATATATAAAACATAGTTCCCTGTGCTATACAGTAAATCCTTGTTATCTATTTTATATATAGTGGTGTGTATCTGTTAGTTCCATACTCCTAACTGATCCCTCCCCACCCTCTCCCGTTTGGTAACCATCAGTTTGCTTTCTATGTCTATGAGTCTGTTTCTGTTTTCTAAATAAGTTCATTTGTATTATTTTTTAGATTCAACATAGAAATGATATCATATAACATTTGTCTTTCTTGGTCTGAATTACTTCACTTAGTCTGATAATCTCTAGTTCCATCCTTGTTGCTGCAAATGGCAATATTTCATTCTTTTTTATGGCTAATATTCCATTGTATATATGTGCCACATCTTCTTTATCCAGTCATCTGTTGATGGACACTTAGTTTGCATCCATGTCTTGGCTGTTGTAAATAGAGCTGCTATAAACACTGGGGTGCATGTATCTTTTCAAATTAGAGTTTTCGTCTTTTCTGGGTATATGCCCAGGAGTGGGATTGCTGGATCCTATGGTAACATTTTTTTTAGTTTTTTAAGGAACCTCCATACTGTTTTCCATAGTGACTGTACCAATTTGCATTCCCACCAACAGTGTACAAGGGTTCCTGTTTATCCACACCCTCTTCAGCATTTATTATTTGTAGGGTTTTTGATGATAGCCATTTTGACTGGTGTGAGGTGATACCTCTTCGTGGTTTTGATTTGCATTTCTCTAATAATTTGTGATGTGGAGCATCTTTTCATGTGTCTGTTGGCCATCTGTATGTCTTCTTTGGAGAAATGTCTATTTAGGTCTTCTGCCCATTTTTTGATTGGGTGTTTTGTTTTTTTGATTTTGAGTTGTATGAGATGTGTGTGTATTTTAAAAATTAAGCCCTTGTTGGTCGCATCATTTGCAAATATTTTCTCCCGGTCCATAGGTTGTCTTTTCATTTTCTTTATGGCTTCCTTTGCTGTGCAAAAGCTTATATGTTTGATTAGGTCCCATTTTGTATATTTTTGCTTTTATTTCTTTTGCCTTGGGAGACTGACCTAAGAAAACATTGCTACAATTTATGTCAGAGAATGTTTTGCCTGTGTTCTCTTTTAGGAGTTTTATGGGGTCATGTCTTATTATTTAAGTCTTTAAGCCATTTTGAGTTTATTTTTGTGTATGGTGTAAGGGAGTGTTCTAAATTCATTGATTTACATGTGGCTGTCCAGCTTTCCCATTACCACTTGCTGAAGAGACGGTCTTTTCCCAATGGTATATTCCTGCCTCTTTTGTTAAAGATTAATCAACTGTAGTTGTGTGCATTTATTTCTAGATTCTCTATTCTGTTCCATTGATACATATGTCTGTCTTTGGTGCCAGTACCACACTATTTTTATTACTGTAGCTTTGTACTATTGTCTGAAGTCTGGGAGGGTTATGCCTCCAGCTTTGTTCTTTTTTCTCAGGATTGCTTTGGCAATTCTGGGTCTTTTGTGGTGACAAGTAAATTTTAAGGGTATTTGTTCTAGTTCTGTGAAAAATGTCGTGGGTAATTTGATAGGGATCGCATTAAATCTGTAGATTGCTTTGGGTAATATGGCCCTTTTAACAATATTTATTCTTCCGATCAAGAGCATGGGATATCTTTTCATTTCTTTGAATCACCTTCAGTTTCCTTTATCAATGTTTCATAGTCCTCAGTCTTTCACCTCCTTGGTTAGGTTTATTCCTAGGTTGGTTTTGTTTTGTTTTGTTTTTGAAATAATTTTAAATGGGATTTTTTTTAAAACATTCTCTTTCTGATATTTCATTGTTAGTATAAAGAAATGCAACAGATTTCTATATATTGATCTTGTATCCTGCTACCTTGCTGAATTCATTTAATTAGTTCTAAAAGTTTTTGTGTGGAGTCTTTAGGGTTTTCTATATAGAGTTTCATGTCATTTGCATATAATGACAATTTTACCTCTTCCCTTCCAACTTGGATACCTTTTATTTCTTGTCTGATTGCCGTGACTAGGACTTCCAATACTATGTTGAATAGAAGTGGTGAGAGTGGGCATCCTTGTCTTATTCCAGAATTTAGCAGGAAGACTTTCAGCTTTTCACCATTGAGTATTATATTGGCTGTGGGTTTGTCATAAATGACTTTTATTATTTTTGAGATATGTTACCTTTATACCCACTTTGGTGAGAGTTTTTATCATGAATCAATGTTGAATTTTATAAAATGCTTTTTCTACATTTATTGAGATGATCATGTGGCTTTTGTCTTTTCTTTTGTTGATGTGGTGTATCACACTGATTGGTTTGCGTATGTGGAACCCTCCTTGTGACCCTGGAATAAATCCAACTTGATCATGGTGTATGATCCTTTTTATGTGTTGTTGGATTCAGTTTGATAATATTTTGTTGAGGATTTTTGCATCTATATTCATGAAAGATATTGGCCTGTAATTTTCTTTTTTGGTAGTGTCTTTTTCTGGTTTTGGTATCAGCGTGATGGTGGCTTCATAGAATGACCTTGGGAGTGTTCCTTCCTTTTCAGTCTTTTGGAAGAGTTTGAGAAGGAGTGGTATAAGTTCTTCTTTGTATGTCTGGTAGAATTCTCCAGTGAAGCCATCCAGTCCTGGACTTTTGTTTTCAGCGAGTTTTTTAAATTACAAATTCTATTTCACTTCTAGTGATTAGTCTGTTAAATTGTCTGTTTCTTCTTGATTCAGTTTTGGCAGGCTGTATGTTTCTAGAAACTTGTCCTTTTCTTCTAGGTTGTCCATTTAGTTGGCATAAAACTGTTCGTAGTATTTTCTTATGATTTTTAAAATTTCCGTAGTATCAATTGTTATTTCTCCTCTTTCATTTTTTATTTTGTTTATTTGCGTCCTCTCTCTTTTCTTCTTGGTGAGCCTGGCTAGAGGTTTGTCGGTTTTGTTTATCCTTTAAAAAAAACAGCTCTTGGGCTTCCCTGGTGGTGCAGTGGTTGAGAGTCCGCCTGCCGATGCAGGGGACGCGGGTTCGTGTCCCAGTCCAGGAGGATCCCGCATGCCGCGGAGCGGCTGGGCCCGTGAGCCATGGCCGCTGGGCCTGCGCGTCCGGAGCCTGTGCTCCGCAACAGGAGAGGCCACGGCAGTGAGAGTCCCGCGTACCAAAAAAACAAAAAACAAAAAACAAACAAACAAAAAAAACAGCTCTTGGTTTTATTGATGTTTTTGTCATTTTTAGCTCTATTTTATTTATTTCTTCTCTGATCTTTATTATTTCCTTCCTTCTGCTGACTTTAGGTTTTGTTTGTTCTTCTTTTTCTAATTCCTTTAAGTTGTAGGTTAGGTTGTTTATTTGTGATTTTTCTTGTTTTTTGAGGAAGGCCTTTATTACTGTGAACTTCCCTCTTAGGACTGCTTTGGTACATCCCATAGATCTTGCAGGGTTGTGTTTTTGTTGTCATTTGTCTCAAGGTATGTTTTTATTTCCTCTTTGATTTCATTGTTGACCCATTGGTTTTTTAGTAGCATGTTGTTTAGTCTCCATGTAATCATTTTTTTCTTGTTTTTCTTTCTGTGGTTGATTTCTAGTTTCATGCCATTGTGGTCAGAAAAGATGCTTGAAATAACTTCTATCCTCTTAAATTTGTTGAGGCGTGTTTTGTGTCCTAGTATTTGGTCTATCCTAGAGAATGTTCCATGTGTACCTGAAAAGAATGTGTATTCTGTTTTTTTTTTAATGTAGTGTCCTGTAGATATCAATTAAGTCTAACTGTTCTATTGTGTCATTTAGGATCTCTGTTGCCTTATTGATGTTCCTTCTGGAAGATCTGTCCATTGATGTCAATGGGGTGTTAAAGTCTTCTATTATTGTATTTCCATCAGTTTCTCCCTTTATGTGTCTTAGTGTTTGTTTTATTTATTTAGATGCTCCTATATTGGGTGCATATATGTTAATGAGTATTGATTGTTCTATCATTGTATAGTGTCCTTTTTTGTCTTTTTTTGTAGCCCTTGTTTTAAAGTCTATTTTGTCTGATATGAGTATTGCTACCCCCGCTTTTTGTCATGACTATTTGCATGAAATATCTTTTATAATCCTCTTACTTTCAATCTATGTGTGTCTTTCTCCCTAAAGTGGGTCTCTTGTAGGCAGCATATTGTAGGCTCTTGTTTTATTATACAGTCTTCCACTCTTTGTCTTTTGATTGGAGCATTTAGTCCATTGGCTTTTAAAGTCATTATTGATATGTATGTATTTATTGCCATTTTAAACCTTGTTTTCCAGTTGATTTTGTATTTCTTCTTTGTTCCTTCTTTTCATTTTTCCTTTTGTGGTTTGATGGTTTTCTTCTGTATTATGCTTGAATTCCTTTCTTTTTGGTTTTTGTGAATCTACTGTATGTTTTCAATTTGTGGTTGCCCTGGTTTTCAAGTATGTTAACCCATAACTATATCTACTTGCTTTAAACTGATAGTCATATAAGCTCAAACACATTCTAAAAAATCTATATTCTCTTACTCCCCTCCCCCGCATTTGGTGATTTTGATGTTCTCTTTTACATCTTCATGTTTATCCTTTGCTGTTCATTGTGTTTATAATCACCTTTACAAAATTTCTTGATTGTTTTTTAATTTATGTACTGGTTTACTTAAGTGATCTTCAGCCTTTTTCTATATTTGCCTTTCCTACTGTGACTTTCCCTTTCCTATAGATTCTTGCTTCTTTTCTATTTAGAGAAGACCTTTCAATATTTCTTTTAGGATAGGTTTAGTATTGCTGTATTCTTTTAGTTTTTGCTTGTCTGAGATTCTTTGTCTCTCCTATTCTAAATGATAATCTTGCTGAGTAGAGTATTCTAGGTTGCAGGCTTTTCCCTTTCAGGATTTTGAATATATCTTGCCACTGTCTTCTGTCTTGCAAAGTTTTCGTGGAGAAATCAGCTGACAGCCTTATGGGGATTCCCTTGTAACTGACTCTTTGAAAAATACACTCTTTATTGGCTGTCTTCCTTGCCCATCTCACTCCCCACTCTCTAGTGTTTCTAGGTATTGCCACCCAAGTAAGCTACTTGTTCTCAAGTATTTATCCAAGGTCTTCTTCTAGAGTAGGGGTCAGCAAACTTTTTCTATAAAGAACCAGATAGTTAACATATTAGGTATTGCAACTACTCAACTCTAGTGCAAAAGCAGACATAGATACATAGACCATATGTAAACAAATGGGCATGGCTATGTGCCAATGAAACTTTTTATTTACAAAATCAGGTGGTGGCCAAAGCTCCCCAGTCCCACCAGGGAGAGGAGGAAGCTGAGGACAAATAACTTTCTAAAGGGGTTTGGAAACCACGTTCTCATTTTGTGGAAGTAATTTAGTGAAGAGATGATTATTTGACTAAACACTTATTAAATTTCCAGAAGTTATCATAGATGCCTTAAAGATTTTCTTTGGAAGATCATTGCCTGTACAGTTACTTTTTTGTGTGGCATAAATAATATGTTAACCTGTTACAACTGACAGCATTGGTTTTCTGTAGCTAGGGAGTCTTGAGTTGGCAGCCTGCACAGCTTAATGACTTAATGTCCTTTTTTGGCAGATGTGTTGCTGTTACCATGACATACCTGTGTGCTATACCCAGGGGGAGGGTTGGGCCGAAACTGCAGGCACACATTTAGGTTGATCGCCTTGGCTTCCAAGCCGTTGCAGGTGGTGCTCAGTGTGGGGCGAGAGCATCATATAGGACCATGGCGCTTAGCAGCATTGTTTCTTTGGAGTCCGTGTAATGGAATGTATTTTTCAAATATTGATATTTGCATTTTCTGTAACAATTCCTTATAAATAAAATGAGGTAAAATTGTACATTTAAAGTGGAAACCTTAATAACACATTTGTAGTTCCTTTTAATGCAAAAAGTACCAGTAAGCATTAAAAACAAACAAACAAACAAACAAAAACATCAGGTGGTGGGCTGGATTTGGCATATGGGTGAGGCCATAGTTGGCTGACCCCTGATCTAGAGGAATCAAGGTATATCATCCCCTGTATTAGTTCTCTAGAGCTATGTAACAAATTACCCCAAACTAACTTAGCAGTTTAATACAACAAAAATTTATTATCTCACAGTTTCCATGGGTCAGGACTCTGGGCACAGTGTTACTGGGTTCTCTGCTCAGGGTCTCACAGGGTTGAAATCAAAGTTTTGTCTGGCCTGCACCCTCATCACAGGCTTGGAGTGTTCTTCCCTGCTCACTAGTTGTTGGTAGAATCCAGTTCCTTGCAGTTACAGGACTGAAGTCTTAGTTTTCTTGCTGTCTGTCATCCAGGAACCATTTTCTCCTCCTAGAGGCTGCCCACAACTCCCTGCCATGTGACCCTCTCCACAATAGTGCAGTTTTCTTTAAGTCCAGAAAGAGAATTCTTATTTTAAAGGGCTCCATTGATTAGGTCGGCCTTCCCAGGATAATGTCTGTTTTTATTTACTCAAAGTCAACTGATTAGGGACCTTAATTACATCTGCAAAATTCCTTTACCTTTGCCATATAATGCAACCTAATCACAGAAGAGATATTCTGTCATATTCACAGGGTCTGCCTGAACCTGAGGGGAGGGGATTATGTAACATGTATGTAGGAGGCAGACATATTGGAATTCTGCCTACTACACTCTTTGAAAATGGAATGGAAATTCTCTCCCCTTATGGAAATATGCAGAGGGGAGAACAAGTGCCCCCCCACTCCATAAAACAAACACCTGTTGAGTACCCACTATGTGCCAGGTGCTGCACTAAGCAGTTTGCCTGCATCAACACTTTTCAGCCTCACAGCAACTTTATGCAGCACGTCCTATTTTTATCCCATTTATAGGTGGGTAAGTTCTGCAGAGTGACAGAGCTAGAATGGAGTGATCGAAGAGTAAAACCCAGAATCCTGACTCCACAGCTTATGTTCTTAACCACCTTTTCATACTGCCTTGCCTCTGAGAATTTACATATAATTCTCCACACCCCCAACACAACCCATCTAATGCAGACAGTGTCATGCTGCATCAATTTCTGAACATTTAAGATCTGGCCAAGTAATCTTTAACCCTTAAAAATAAAATTCAAAAAAATTTTGGAGACTTCCCTGGTGGTCCAGTGGTTAAGACCTTGCTTCCACTGCACGGGGTGCTGGTTCAATCCCTGATTGGGGAACTAAGATTCTTTGTGCCACGTGGTGTGGCCAAAAATTTTTTTTTAATAAAAATTTTGAAAACAAATTCAAACAATATTCACACAGAGAGTGTTGCAGACAAACCTTTTCTTTAACTAGAATTAATCACTTGTGCTGAGTATAAATAAAAACTCAAGACTCAGGTTGGAAAAATGATATAACCAATATTGCCTTCTTCTTGCTTGCTTTCTCAGATGAAACAATGACAGTGAAAGTCAATAAGGAAAGGGGAAAGGAAGGAATCAAGTGTTAATAAAGCACCTACTATGTGCAATGCATTACAGCCTTTGTTTCTTTTAAGCCTGACCTCAACCCTGAAACGCTTGTTATTAGTCTTCTTTTGCAAAAGAAACTGTACTTAGAGAGTTTGAAAAGCCTGCAAATTATCACCTAATATCTGTTCTCCCCTTTTTCCTGAATAGTAGAACACTGGATTCCTTCAGGGTAAAAATATGATCAACTAAAAGACCACAGTTCCCAGTCTTCCTTGCAGCTAGGTGTGGTCATGTGACCATGTTTTGGCCAATAAGAGCTAAGCAGAAGTGTTATGTGGGACTTCTTGTGAGGCTGCTTAAAGAAAGCTAAATCAATCAAGAGTTACACTTTTTGACCTTTCTTCCTTACACCTTCCTGCTATTTGGAATTCTAGCATGATGGCAGGAGCTCCAGGTGCCACCTTAAATCACGAGGTAACCTTGAGATGGAAGCCACTTGCTAGGAGGATGGAGCAGGAAGGTGCAAGGGCTTAGGTCCCTGATGATCATGGAGCCACCATACCAGCCCTGGAGTGCACAACTCTGGAATTATTAATTTTTTTTGAATTACCTTTTGTGAGAGGGAAAAATACTCTCTTTTAAACTACTGTTATTGAGGATTTGTCTCATATATAGCTTAATAACTATAAGCTATATATAGCTTATAGATGGAGAGGGATTAAATAACTTTCCTAGGTCACCCTGTAGTAATAGATTGAGAATGCAAACCTGGCTGTCACAGTCTACAGTATGCTTGGGGCTAATCATTTATGTGTTTTGTTTTTTTTTAATTTTTGGCTGCGTTGGGTCTTCGTTGCTGAGTGCGGGCTCTCTCTAGTTGCAGCGAGCAGGGGCCACTCTTTGCTGCGGTGCACGGGCTTCTCATTGTGGTGGCTTCTCTTGTTGTGGAGCAAGGGCTATAGGCGCACAGGCTCAGTAGTTGTGGCTCACGGGCTCTAGAGCGCGGGCCAGTAGTTGTGGCACGCGGACTTAGTTGCTCCGCGGCATGTGGGATCTTCCCAGACCGGGGCTCCAACCCGTGTCCCCTGCATTGGCAGGCGGATTCTTAACCACTGCACCACCAGGGAAGTCCCTCATTTATGTCTTTTGATTGGAAAGTGGGGATGTTACTTTAGTTGGGAGATGAAGATATCCTCATATGACCTCATGGACTTTGATCTTTATTTCATGGATTCTCTTTTGATTCCAGCTTCCAGCCTCTGCAAAGCTCTTTTTGTTATTACTAACAAAGATAATATGAGTGAGGAGTAAACTATGTTCCATAGTTGAACTTCAGTCCTCTACAATTAGGACAATTTTTAGAGTGTAATTTAACTGCTTTTTTTTAATTGTTATAGTACATGTAACACATGCGCATTGTAAGAAATGAGGACCAGAAAGGGGCTATAAAATGAGAGGCAAAGTTTTCCCTCCCCCAAGATAGACCCAACTCCCACTACCCAGAAGTAACATTATGGATCTTTCCAGAAAGTTTTTTACACATATACAATAATATATACGGATATATATTCTATCACAAATGGAAATACACTACACATGTTGTTTGCACTTACTATATCTTACATCACATAATTGCATATAAGATCCCAGGTCATTTATTGAATGGCTATAGAGTATTCCATTGTATAGATGCAGAATAGTTTATTTAATCAGTGTTTCCTTATTGGACAATTAGATTTTTATTTTTTTAATGCAAATAGTGCTACAGTGTATATCCTTGAATATACATCTCTTTTCACTTGTCTCTGTAGTACAGATTCCTAGATGTGGAAGTGCTGGATCAAAGAGCATGTCTAGCTTTAATTTTCACAGAAATTGCCAAAGTGCTGTGCAAAGAGGTCGCTTGAAATTACCCTCTCACAGCAGTGGGTGAGAGCACCGACTTCTCTTCCTTGCCAGTAGCAGCTATTAACAAATTGCTGGATCTTTGCCCATCTGATATTGAAAAACTGTATTTTCCTGATATTTGAATTTGCATTTTTAAAGTCATAAATGAAAGTAAGCATTTTGTCACTATTTATTGGCCACTGGGATTTCTTGTTCTGAGAACTGCTGATTCATGTCCTGTCTCATTTTTCTGTTAGCGTCTTTATCTTTTTCTTATTGATTTATAAGAGCTTTTTGTAACTTTAGGAAATTAGTCGTAAGTCGTATAGCTTGCAAACTTTTCAGTAGTATGTGTTGTCTTTTTACTCTGTTTTTGGCAATTTTTCCTGCAGGGGCTTTGTTATTTTTAGTGAAATATATTAATCCTTTCTTACATATCTTAATTTTGTGTCTTGCATGGAAAGGTTGTCCCCATGATTACAAATTAATTCCCCCCAATTTTAGTGTTGGATTTTTTGTGATTTATTTATTTTTTATTTATTTATTTTTTTTTTTGCAGTACGCGGGCCTCTCACTGTTGTGGCCTCTCCCGTTGTGGAGCGCAGGCTCCGGACGTGCAGGCTTAGCGGCCATGGCTCACGGGCCCAGCCGCTCCGCGGCATGTGGGATCCTCCCGGACCGGGGCACGAACCCGTGTCCCCTGCATCGGCAGGCAGACTCTCAACCACTGTGCCACCAGGTAAGCCCCTGTGATTTATTTTTTATGTGTATATCTTGGGTCCATCTGAGGTAAGAGACATAGAGATTTCATCTTATTTTGTCCAAGTGACTAGACAGGTATTCCAAAACCATTTCTTGAGTAATCAATCATTTTTTCTTATTTTGATTTCATATGTGACTTTCATTATATTTTAAATTTTCATATGAATTTAGGTCTGTTTCTGAACTCTGTTCTGTTCTTCTGCTCAATCTGTTCTTCATCCAGAGACCAAACTGTTTTCATATTGTTGCTTTATAACGTTTTACTATTTAGTAAGCTAATAACCACCTTTTACCCGTTAATCATTCCCCCCACCAGAGTTCTCCTAGCCATTCCCACATGTTTATTTAAACCAATAAATGTTGAATGAGCACTCACTATGTGTCAGGCTGTGATCTAAGCACTAGGGATGCAGCAGTGAATGAGAACAGGGAAAATCTCTGCCCACATTATGCTTCCATTCTAGCTGTGAGAGAGAGAGAGACCAATTAGTCAAACACAAACAGGGTCAAAGTGTGGTAAATGAGTTGGACAGAGACAAAATAAAGAAGGAAGATAGGAAGTGGGGAGAGTGAGAACCTGGCAGTTGAAGTGAAGGAACAAACCATGCAGATAAGTAGGAGCACCGTGTGCAAAGGCCCTGAGGTCGGAGGCCAGTATGCCTGGAACAAAGTGAATGAGAGAATGAGAAGGAGATGAGGCCAGAGAAGTAACAGGGAGTGATCAAGGAGGGCCTTGTGGGCGAATGAAAAGATTTGGGCTGATTCTCTGAGCAAGGCAGGGAGCCACTGGGGCAGGTGGAGCAAAGGGGCATCATGAACTGACTTGATGCTCTAGGTATTTTGGTTGGGCTCACTTTGAAATACTACATTAATTTATGGAGGATAATATCTTTATAACCCTGTGTCCTCATATCCAAAGATAACACATGTGGCAATATTATCCATGCACAGAGTGACAAATTGATGTGCTTTGGGGAACGTATTCTACAGATACAATTGCATATACAAAATGACTTATGTACAAGCATTGTTTATGATGGCAAAAGACTGGAAACAGTGCAGACATCCAGCCATCCACTAGTATGAGACTGGCTAAGTATATTTTGATGCATGTACACAATGGAATAATATACCACTTTGAAAAGAATAGGAGAATCTTTTTTTTTTTTTTTTTTTTGGCTGTGTTGGGTCTTCGTTTCTGTGCGAGGGCTTTCTCTAGTTGTGGCAAGCAGGGGCCACTCTTCATCACGGTGTGCGGGCCTCTCACTGTCGCAGCCTCTCTTTTTGCAGAGCACAGGCTCCAGACGCGCAGGCTCAGTAGTTGTGGCTCACGGGCCTAGTTGCTCCGCGGCATGTGGGATCTTCCCAGACCAGGGCTTGAACCCGCGTCCCATGCATTGGCAGGCAGATTCTTAACCACTGCGCCATCAGGGAAGCCCTAGGAGAATCTTTATGTATTAATTCAGAATGATCGCCTAGATATACTAAGAATAAAAGCAAGGTATGGAGTCGTGTGTATAGTATGCTACCATTTGGGTTAAAAAGGGAAGTGTATATTATGTATGAATTTGCTTTGCTAAGGATAAAATATCTCTAAAAGAATACATAAGAAACTGCTAACAGTAGTTGTCTCTAGGGAAGGGCACTAAATAATTGGAAGATAGAGATATAAATGAAGTTTTTCACTGTATCCCCCTTTCTATCTTTGGACTATTGAGCCATGTGAATATACTATCCATTCAAAAAACAACTAACTATAAATGCTGATGAAATAAAGTGTATGTTTATATTAGGGCCATGTTGGTAATGTATTCGACAATGACAAACAGAATTAGTAGAGACCTAAATCATATACAGTGACCTATATGATGTATCTTTACATGTCCAGTTGTAATAAATACACAAATAGATAGATGTTAGGCCAGATACACAATGTGCTCATTTCTCTGCCCCCCGCCCCAGATTTGCACATTGTCGCAGTATAAGTGAGCTAGAGAGTTCAATCTCCTGACCTGCCAATTACAGGTTAAGGCCCATGATGAATAAGTGGAGCGTGTAGTGTGTTAACAGATGATATGTCCTTTTAAAAGAGAAAATGGTATCTAGTAGGAGGGATCAGGAGTGCGGGGTGGATGTCTAAGATGAGAATGTCTGAGAGAAGAGCCTTCCAAGCAGGGGGAAAGCCAGTGCAAAGGCCCTGAGGCAAGGACAGAGTGGAGGCCTGCGTGGCTGGAGTGGCTGGAGGGAGGGAGCATGGGTAGTAAGGAGGCAACAGATGCCATGGGACTTTGTCAGCTCTGCTAAAGACCCCACCTTAATGAGGTGGGAAACCACTGGAGAACATTGAGTTGAAGAGTGAAATTTGCTCTCTGATTTTAAGAGCATCCCTCTGGCTGCTGTGTGGAGAACAGGCTGTAGGGAATCAAGGGTCGAAGCAAGGAGGCCAGTGCCAGAATGATTCCGTTACTCCTCGCTTCACTCCCGGAAACATATCCTTAGAGCTGATATTCAAAGTAGATATTTGTGAACTTATATTCAGCACAGAAACAGGGTCTTTTTTTAAAAAATAAATTTATTTGTTTATTTTTGGTTGTGTTGGGTCTTTGTTGCTGTACACGAGCTTTCTCTAGTTGTGGTGAACAGGGGCTACTCTTTGTTTTCTCATTATGGTGGCTTCTCTTGTTGCGGAGCACAGGCTCTAGGCTCACAGGCTTCCATAGCTGCAGCACGCTGGCTCAGTAGTTGTGGCTCATGGGCTCTAGAGCTCAGGTTTAGAGTAGTTGTGGCTCACGGGCTTAGTTGCTCCGCGGCATGTGGGATCTTCCTGGACCAGGGCTCGGACCCGTGTCCCCTGCATTGGCAGGTGGATTCTTAACCACTGCGCCACCAGGGAAGCCCCAGAAACAGAGTTTTTAAATGCCCATTTCTTTCTGATTTATAAGAATCACACATCCTCATTGCAGAAGAGTTGAGAAAAATATACGTGGGAGAAAATATTTACCTATATGCTACTTCCCAGATACAGCTCCTCTTGATATTTTGGTGTGTCTCCGTCTCATCTACGTGGTTTTACATAGCTAGGTTCATAATACGCACATGCATTTGTATTCCACTTGATCTCTTAACCTAATATAATAAGCATTTTACCACTAAAAGAATTATTTATTCTAATGGAAGCATAATATTCTATTTTATAGCTGTCTAAAATTGAACTCAACCAGTCCACTAAATAATGTATCAGTTAAGATTTTTATGCAGAAAATTTGATCTGCGTTTTAGATTTGCTTTCCCTAAGACAGATTCCAGAGGAAGAACTAGCAAATCAAACAGAGAATGTATTTTAGGTTTTTGATACCCGTGGTCAAACCATTCCTCGAAAGGGTTGTACCTGTATAAATTCCCACAGGTTTACTAAAGCCATAAACAACCTTTAAGAAAAAAAATATCCTTTCTTAGCATCATCCTCTTACAGAAAAAAGAAGTCTTTAATGAGAAAGTGTCAGAATTTCACACATCATATGCATAGCAGAGAGGGTGAAAAATCAGATTCTGAGTATGAAAGAATCATTAGCGTTTTTAGACCAAAGCTGCAGTTAAATTATGATCCAGCTCGAGGAGTACATATGAAACCAAGTGCGTGTGGGGTGTGCTTTATAGGCAGAGAAGTAGTCATCACTAAATATATGTGGTTGCTAAGAGACTAAATTGGGGACTAGGAATTAAATTTAACACACACTCCTCAAATTGAGTTATTCCAGGACTAGCCTCCTCTTCTTTCTAGATGGTATGACATGGAGACATTTGTGACAAATTGGTATTCAGCCAGTAGGAAAGAAATATGTAGAGAGGAGATAAGGAGTAGGAAGGTGTGAGTTCTAGAACAATTCATTACTTCCTTACTCCAGGTCTATCACTTGACCCTTTGAGTCAAGTGGGAATAATATTGCCTGTCTTGTCTCGTCTACCTCACAAAGCTTTTATGAAGATCAAAAACGCTAATAACTGTAAATTGTAAATAGTCAATACATAACTGTATCGTATGCAAATCTGTGACTGTTGGCAATGTCATCTCAGAAGAACAAATAAAGTTTACTTACTATATTAAAAAAACGCTAATAAATGGCAAAGTGATATACAACCATAGGGTGATATTACCATGTTGAGGTCTCAGGCACTCTGTTTTGGAAACGTATATATAATGAAGTGCTTTAATTCCTCTCGCTGGGTTTGTCTTGTATTCAATTATAGCAGGTTCAACAATCTGCTTTTGGGGAAATCCATTCAAAAAGGAAAGCATGGTGATCCAGGTCATCATTCTGAGCCCCCGATGAGGCTGAAATTTCCTAAAGAGTAAGGACTGTGTCTCATTCACCCATGTGATAAGTGTCCAAAACTCCTGTGTGAAGAGGAAACAGGATTATACACCCCTGTTTTATCTTGTTTCTTAATGGTATATTAGAGATGAAGGCACGATGGAGGCCCAGGGAGTGACTTCTTTCTTTCCTGCCTCTGAGCCTACCCTACCCCCATCTTGCTATTCCATCTCCACCCTGAGCTGCCAGACAAGCTACTCCTCAGCCCTGAAGTCTCAGGAAAGCCGTCTCTTCTAGCACCTTCCCTGATGCTGTCTTCTAGTCCCAAACCTCCATTTGTACCCAGGACACCTCGCTACACCGTCTCATTGGATGCGACTATGCCCTAGTCCCCCACAGCCTGGCCGGGCTCCACGGGCTTACCGTGTTTTCTTATCTTCTGTGGACCTACTTCAGCACCCAGGACAGTCTCAACACCTGTTCCCTGAATAAAGGAAAGGATGAGTTTTCAAGGGCCCATGTCACAAAAGGAGGCAAATGCCTCTGTGATAGAAATGAAGCCATTATGTACTTTGGTTCTAGAAACATAGTGACAAACCAATCTCTCTGCACAGATGCATGACTATATACTATATATTTAAATGTGTTCATGCATACGTAGAACCAGTAATTCTCTTGGTAATACAAAATGTTGAGAAGAGCAAGAAGTTGAGGTCGGGACTTCCCCAGTGGCACAGTGGTTGAGACTCTGCGCTCCCAATGCGGGAGGCCCGGGTTCGATCCCTGGTCAGGGAACTAGATCCCACATGCATGCTGCAGCTAAGAGGTCGCATGTCATAATTAAGGAGCCCGCATGCCGCAACTAAGGAGCCCACCTGCTGCAGCTAAGACCCGGCACAACCAAATAATAAATAAATAAATAAAATACTTCAAAAAAAAAAAAAGAAGAAGTTGAGGTCGCTGAGCCTGATACTGATCATGCCAAGGTTTTATATCTCAGTAGAATTGGAGTCTACTCAGAAGAGCAGGGGCTTTTTCAATCTGGTCCTCCAAAATCCTCTACCAGAAATCGAATTCAGTGGTTCTCAGTTGTCTGGTGATTCTATAGCAATGGGAAATCTAATAAATACTGATGTCTGTGAACCAGCCCCAGAGATTCAGATTTCATTAATCTGTGGTAGGGCTTGGGCATCTGTACTTTTTAAAAAGCTCCCCGGGGGATTCTAATGTGCAGCCAGGCTGAGAACCGCTGCTCTGAAGTGTCTGGGGCTGAGGTGACGGATCTGACTCATTAAACCTCAAGGCTGAACACACGGGGCTTCCTGGACATCCGCATAGAGTGTCTTGCTCTCTCCCACGTTCTCACTCTCTTGTTCCCTTGCTCTCTCACTCTTTCTTTTATTCATCCAATAAATTGCTTTGGAGTGACTCTGCTGCTTTTCAGCCAGCTGGGTAAGAACTCAGATCCGGACGGTTCACATTGAAGCATCCTGAGATCTTTAAAACCCAGGCCATCGTGGGGTGAATCACGGACTGTGAAAGGAGGGGACAAGCCATTGGGTTCCCTTTCCTACTTCAGCTTGTGTTATGCGGGTGGCCCCGTTAATGGGAGGGACCAGAAGAAACCTGGAGAAAACACTCCCATACCAGGATTTGCCAAACCTTTGTAAAGTTTCACTCTCGGAATCGGGTATGGACCCAGTGCAAAATACCATCTGACTCCCATGTGATGGATGCCACAGAGCCAATAACCATCCTAAGATGCTCTGAACCAGGCAGTTCCTGCTTTTTTATTATGAGCCCCAGGATCCTAAAGAGCTGTGACTCTTGGACTGAGGTGTCTCGGTGTCAGTGACACGAAAGCGCTCTTTACATAAGATCATCCTTGCATGAGGTGAGTCAAGCGAGGTACTTTTTCAAAAGCCAGCCTCTGATTGTAAGTTCCCGGATGGCTGGGTTCCTGTTTCCTGACCCTCACTGCCTTTCACAGAGAGATGGCCATCTGGCTGATGCTCAGTGAGTATAGAAGAGATGCCCTCCAGCTCCTCAGTATTCCAATAAGCCACTGAAGCCCCCTGATTGGCTTCTTTGCAGCATCAGAAATTGTTAATCTAGAGACAGACAAGCCCTGAGGTTTCTTCCGCTGGCCTTCTTAGAGCTGTAAGGTATGACACACAAGAGCACAAGAGACAAGACTGAAATAACATGGGCGCCTCCCTGGCCAGGAGTCACAGCATCCCCACACCGATCATCTCCCTGACAACCAGCACGTCCGCCTGATTCTGATGCAGATTACTTTGAAAGCTCTGAGCTCGACAATTCTCCTAGAGCTGCGTTATCCCGGGAGCTGATTCAACTGTTACTCCACTCGACTTTGATTGCTGCAATCAGGGCCTCAACCATCATGAGGATGAAAAGAAGTAAAAAGCCGTCAGATCATGATACTTTTCAGAAAACATCAAATAGAAAAATTGTGCCATGCCTTTTATCTCAGCGTCTTGGGTCCATTTTTTCCCCCTGTTATTTCTTTTATCATTGTTATGTCGTATAACCAAGACTTTTATGCTAAAAAAAAAAAAAGTTCTAAGAGAATGCTGTTTCCACTCTATGAAAATGGAAGAAGCTAATTGTAAGGCTTCTGCTGAAAGGAAGCCCTAGTTTTATTTACATTGGAAGGTTCTCAAAGCAAGGTAATGAGGACTTCTCAGGGCCATGATACTCCTTTCCCCCTCTTTCCCTGTGTAAAATCAGCAGATTCTCATACAGATACATTTCATACATTTCATGTAATTTCATGAAATAGATATATTTCATGGAACCTTTTGCTGCAGCATCATTTCTTGCTAATTTTGAAACATGCCATTCCCCTGAGAGATAACACAGATAACACGGCTGTTGATAGGGCTAAACCACAAGAGTGCCAGTGGAGGCTCCTTGATATCCACACTCATTTCTGAATTTGATATCACACCAGCTTTATGGCTCCCAATTTCTGTTTTTGAGTTGGATTTTGGTTTTCATCGTCTGCCAGAAATGAAGCCAGCATTTTTGCAGGATAGGAGTCTGTAGCGTTTTAGGAAACTCTGCCCTGATGAGTGTTAGGAAAACTGTCAGACAGAGCAACGCATTCTGTCTGATACTGAGCTTAATCCTGAGATTTTAGACTATTGAATCAGCCTAAGTTAAACAGAGCCCTATGTAGATTTGCAGACATTGCTAATTGTGATAATAATAATATTTCTCAAACATCCCTTCATTATGAACTAGGCATTCATATGTGCAAAAATCTACCATCTACAGTTCTAAGTAGATACAAATTTTCCAAACCTCACTTGGCCAAATTTTATAAAACGAAAAGAAGAAAAGACAAAAGAAAGAAAAGATGAAAAGGAACCAAACCAATAATTTGGGCCTTTCTCCCTTTTGCTATTCTTTGAGTTCTGTGACTGTCATTTTTCTTCTCATCATTAAGTGGGAAGGATAGAGAATTAAAACAATAAAAAAAGACACAAATGGAAAGCAGAGGCACAGGAAGGGAAGAGGCAGATAGGAAGAGCCAAGTAGTGAGGCAACAGAAGCAGCGGCCCCCGGGCCTGCTGTTCCCCTCCTCTGCCAGCAGCCCTGCCAGCCGTGGCCACACGCAACCATATGAGATGCTTTGAGCTGACCCCGTGGCATTGCCCCCTCGTCCGGACCATAATGTAACTCAGTTTAGCAAACACTTACAGATGTCCTCCTTTGTGTATAAGTAACGACAGCCTCAGGCCTTAGGAACTTGCAGGGAGATGGGGAGACAAGTGTTAACAGAGAAAACAGTCCGAGGAAGCAGAGAGTTAAGTCCAGAGTTGTGTGGGAGGCCAGGATGCTGTGGAGGCAGTTAGGGTTAGGGTTAGAGCAAGGCCATGTATGTAGGCTGATGGGGGTCTGGGGAGGATGCAGGAGAGAGGTGGGACTTGACCGAGCTTGAGGGTTGGGTGGCAGGGATGTGTGCAGACAGGGAAGAAGGGGAGGGCCTTCTAGATCCATCTTTCTCCTGACACTGCTCTGTTATATGGCAAGGGCCTTCGGGGGACAGCATCTGCACTTTTCTTCAGATGCCCAGCTATCATTTTATTTATTTTTATTTTTTTAAATATTTATTTATTTATTTATTTATTTATTTTTGGCTGTGTTGGGTCTTCGCTTCTGTGCAAGGGCTTTCTCTAGTTGCGGCAAGCGGGGACCACTCCTTATCGCGGTGCGCGGGCCTCTCACTATCGCGGCCTCTCTTGTTGCGTAGCACAGGCTCCAGACGCGCAGGCTCAGTAATTGTGGCTCACGGGGCTAGTTGCTCCGTGGCATGTGGGATCTTCCCAGACCAGGGCTCGAACCCGTGTCCCCTGCATTGGCAGGCAGATTCTCAACCACTGCGCCACCAGGGAAGCCCTCAGCTCTCATTTTAAATCAACCTTCATACATGTGTCATTAGTAAAAAAAAGATCGGCGCTTTTCTTCAGAAAGGACCATTTGTCTAACACATGGAACATTCCTATATCCTGTCAATGTGGGGCTAATTTCCTGAGACATTTTATTATTTTTTTCCATTAAGAACTTATTCTGCAGTAGATTTCACCAGGCTCAGTTGATGGACTCATCCTCCCATTTGGGGTATTACATTGTTGTTTGCAAGATGATCCTGCTAAAATGTGGAGGATTTATTACTTCTTTTTGCCATTCCTCCATTTCTGGAGAGCTATGTTTAGGTAAGAAGGCTAAGGGGACACAGAAGGGAGAAAATACATTCTCATTTGTGGTGTTGCTTCCGTTTCACTCACTGTAAGAATCAGACCCTCCTAATCAGACAGACCAACAGGTCAGACAGGTCTTCTTCTGCTCTGGGACTCCATTTTAAAATGCTGCTTAATGTCTGGATTTAACACACACACGCACACACATGTGTGCGTGCACACCAGAAATTTACGGTTGAAAGAAAACCAAAAGCAAATTTCTAAATGCTATAGCTTCTTTTATGTGTAGACTAAAAAACGTGTACCAGTGAAGACAACCCACAGAATAGGAGGGAAATAATAATAGACATAGGATGTAACATCACAGACATCATAGGATGTGAAGAGACATTTCTTCAAAGAAGATAGACAAATGGCTAATAAATAATGAAAGTTGTCCAACACCATTAACCGTGAGGGAAATGCAAACCAAAATGACAGTCAGGTACTACTTCGCACCTACTAGGATGGCTGTAATATAAAAGTAACAAGTGTTGGTGAAGATGGGGAGAAAATGGAACCCTCATACACTGCCAGTGGGAATGGAAAATTGTGCAGCTGCTTTGGAAAATAGTCTGGCAGTTCTTCAAAAAGTTAAACAAAGAGTTACCATACCACCCAGCAATTGTACTCCTGGATATCTACCCAAGAGAAATGCAGACATACGTCTGCACAGAAACTTCTACATGGATGTTCATAGCAGCATTGCTCATAATAGCCCAAAACTGGAAACAACCCAAATGTCCACCCACGGATGAATGGATAAACAAAGCTGGTCTCTCTATACACTGAAATATTATTCAGCCATAAAAAGAATGAAATCTGACACATGCTACCACATGGATGAACCTTGAAAACATTATGCTGAGTGAAAGAAACCAGTCACAAAAGGTCACATATTGTATGATTCAATTTTTAAGAAATATCCAGAATAGGTTACTCTCTAGAGACAAAAAGTCCATTAGTGATTGTCTGGGGGATGAGGATGGGGGAGGCTTGAGGGACAATTGGAAGTGACTGCTATTTGGTCTAGGGATTTTTTAGAGGTGATGAAAATGTTATAAAATTGATTGTGGTGATGGTTGTTATTTAAAACCATTGAAACTTTACACTTGAAAAAAGGGGGCACCAGAAAAAACCCAAGTCTTTGTCCCACTTTTGCTTTCTGACAGGTGTGAAAAATGAAGGGACATATATAAAATAGATAACCAACAAGGACCTACTGTATAGCACAGGGAACTATACTCAGTGTTTTGTAATAACCTATAAGGGAAAAGAATCTGAAAAAGATATATATGCATAACTGAATCACTGTGCTGTACACCGGAAACTAACACAACATTGTAAATCAACTATACTTCAATTAAAAAAAATGAAGTGACAAAAATCAAATGATGATGACTTAACCACTGCTACTTTCTAATATGATCCATCAAAACAGTTAAAAAATGGCACCCATTTATTTCCATGAACCAGTCCTGTTGGCGTAAACGATCAATGGGGCAAGCACACCTTATAACCCACTTTGTTGCGGAATAATGCTGAGAGCCGAGGACACTGTCTTAGAAAACAAGAATCCCAGGTTGAGAGCGAGTGGTCCCTCACAGCAGTGTCACCAGGCATCGCCTAGAGCCAGAATCATTTTCACAGGCTGAACCCAGGCCGAGTTGTTCAAGAGACAGAGGTGAGACATTACCACTCTGTTACAGAGTCTAGATGAAAAAGAGTATATTTCTGTGCTCCCCAAACAAGTTCCTGATTTACACACACACTCACACACACACACACACAGATACACACACACTCAAACAATGTACCGCTGATTTCTTAAAATGTGCTTTTTTTGAAGTGTTTATTACCAAGGACCCATTAATTCCACTTTTGGAAACCCACTCTAAAGAAATAATCTTCATTTAGACAAAAGCTATATATGTGCACAAAGACGTTTATCACAATATTCCTTAGATTAGTGAAAAATTGCCCCAAATTGGGGAATGGTGAAATAAATCATTCCACTCTCATAAAGCCATTGAAGTAATGATGGTAAAATTGCGGTTTTCAGACTATGATCAGTGAAAAAACCTTTCAAAAGAATGAAGAGTGTCAGGGGCTTCCCTGGTGGCGCAGTGGTTAAGAATCCACCTGCCAATGCAGGGGACACGAGTTTGAACCCTGGTCCCAGAAGATCCCACATGCCGCGGAGCAATTAAGCCTGTGCACCACAACTACTGAGTCTGCGCTCTGGAGCCCGTGAGCCACAACTACTGAGCCCGCGCGCCTAGAGCCCGAGCTCCGCAACGAGAGAAGCCACCGCGATGAGACGCCTGCGCACTGCAACGAAGCATAGCCACCGCTCGAAGCAACTAGAGAAAGCCTGCACGCAGCAACGAAGATCCAATGCAGCCAAAAATAAATAAGTAAATAAATAAAATTTAAAAAAAAGAATGAAGAGTGTGATGTGGAGATACAATGTATGTGTGTGGAAATGTACACAAAAATAGTGGTGACGTTAGGGTGTTGGGAGAGCAGGTGGTTTTTTCTTTTTCCCCATTTTTCTGTAATGAGCTTTTATTACTTTTAAGATAAAATAATTTAAAAAAATTAATCATTACAAGAATTAAAATGGTGCTTTTTCCTTATAGAAAAGAATTATGACTGTGGACTACTGCCTGTATCTTCTGTTGCATGCAGATCACACGAGATCTTGTTCAAATGTGGCATCTCAGTCAACAGGTCTAGGGTGGGTCTGAGACTCTGCATTTCTAACAAGCTTGCATGTGATGCTGATGCTGGTGGTCTGTGCACCACACTTTGAGTGGCAAAGGGTCTAAGAGTTTCTTGAGAGAGACTGGCTAAAAATCAAAACCAAAATCAGACAAAAACACAGACTGAAGATTGTTAAATTAAGGAAGAGGTTCCTATAAATTGGTACCATGGAGAGCCAGGTGGCCATACTTCCCCTAGGGTTTTCTTTTCTCCCAAAGATGCTTTTATTCAAGTACATAAGCTTGAGGATATGTCAGTTTTCTATATCATTACATACTTCACCACATGTATTTTTATTTTATTTTTTGTGCGGTACGTGGGCCTCTCACTGCCGTGGCCTCTCCCGTTGCAGAGCACAGGCTCCGGACGCGCAGGCTCAGCGGCATGGCTCACGGGCCCAGCCGCTCCGTGGCATGTGGGATCTTCCCAGACCGGGACACGAACCCATGTCCCCTGCATCAGCAGGCGGACTCCCAACCAGTGCGCCACCAGGGAAGCCCACTTCACCACATTTAAATTAAAAAAAATTTTTGGTGAGAATACTTAGATAGAATGGCCATTTTTTTTTGTCCCTGTTAAGTGACTTGAGTTCAGTTCACATATCCCTGGAACCAATCAGTGATTCCTTCCCTTTCTACAAATTGCCACTTAGCTGTTGGTTTTCACAGAATAAAGCAATCAAGAGTCAGGAGCCCTTTTCTGTGAAATGTACCATACTTCCTCCCTCTCTCCCAAGGGCTTTCATCAGGCAGTAGCTCACCTGAACTTTCTGAAGTTTGTCTCTGAAACTAAAATGTGGACAGGCTTTTCTTCTCAGCATCCCTCAGGTTGCTCATGGCCTCTGTATGCTGCTTGTGGAATTGCCACGCTGTTCGCAGAGGGGTTGTACTAGTTTCCTATCACTACCATAACAAAGTACCATAAACGCAGTGGCTTAAAACTACACGAGTTTATTCTCTTACAGTTTGGAGGTCAGAAGTCTAAAGTCAAGGTGCTGCGTTCCTTCTAAAGGCTTCAGGGGCACATCCTTCCTCCCTTGTCTGAGAGCATCACTCCCACCTCTGCTTCTGTCCTCACGTCTCCTTTGTCTGACTCTGACCCTCCTGTCAACATAGTCACAGGCTCTGGGAATGAGATTGTGGACATCTTTGGGGCTGACCATTATTCATGTTATCACAGTGGTCTATTCACAGCCCATAGCTACTTGCACCTTGTTGAGTTTTTTTCTTTCTATTAGTAGCTTTATTGACATGCAGTGTTAGCCATAGTCAAAGTTATCAACCAGAGAGTGGTGTTTTGTTGGTTCCTGTGAGCATTCTGTGTCAGTTTTCTATTGCTACATAACTAATGACCACAAACTTAGTGGCTTAAAACAATGCAAATGTGTTATCTCATAGTTTCTATAGGTCAGGAGTCCAGGATCCTCTGCCCAGGATCTGACAGGCTGAAATCAAAACATTGACAGGGGCTTCCCTGGTGGCGCAGTGGTTAAGAATCCTCCTGCCGATGCAGGGGACATGGGTTCGGCCCTGGTCCGGTAAGATCCCACATGCTGCGGAGCAACTAAGCCCGTGCGCCACAACTACTGAGCCTGCGCCCTAGAGCCTGTGAGCCACAACTACTGAGCCCACGTGCCACAACTACTGAAGCCTGCGCACCTAGAGCCCGTGCTCTGCAACAAGAGAAGCCACCGCAATGAGAAGCCCGCACACCACAACAAAGAGTAGCCCCCGCTCGCCTCAGCTAGAGAAAGCCCACGCAGCTACAAAGACCCAGCACAGCCAAAAATAAATAAATTAAGATAAATAAATTAAAAAAAAACACAAAACATTGGCAGGCCTACATTCCTTTTTGGAGGCTCTGGGAAAGAACATGCTTTGAAGTTCATTCATTGGTTGTTGGCTGAATTCAGTTCTTGTGGTTTTAGGACGGAGGTTCCCATTCCTCATTGGGTGTCAGCCGGGAGCGTCTGTCTCAGCGCTGTATGGCGGCCCACGTTCATTCTCACCTGGCCCCCACCATCTTCCAGCCAGCAATAGCAAGGTGAGTTCTTCTCAGGCCTCCGGTCTCTCCACCTTCCTCTTCTCTCACCAGCCGGAGAAAGCTCTGCTTTTTTTTCTTTTAATTTTTCTTTTATATTGGAGTATAGTTGATTAACAATGATGTGTTAGCTTCATGTGTACAGCATCTTGATTCAGTTATGTAGATAGATACATGTATCTATTCTCGTTTGGATTCTTTTCCCATGTATATTATTACAGAGTATTTAGTAGAGTTCCCTGCACTACACAGTAGGTCATTATTGATTATTATATATATAGTAGTGTGTATATGTCAATCCCAATCTCCCAATTTATCCCTCCCCCACCTTCCCCCTTTGGTAACCATGTTTGTTTTTGAGGTCTGTGAGTCCGTTTCTGTTTTGTAAATAAGTTCATTTGTATAGATTCCATATATAAGTGATACCATATGATATTTGTCTTTCTCTGTCTGACTTACTTCACTCAGTATGATCATCTCTAGGTCCATCCATGTTGCTGCAAATGGCAGTATTTCACTCTTTTTCATGTCTGAGTAATATTCCATATTATATACATACCACATCTTCTTTCTCCATTCATCTGTTGATGGACACTTAGGATGCTTCCATGTCTTGGCTATTGTAAACAGCATTTACAGCTTATGAGAATACAGATTCATGGACCCCGCCCCAGACCGGCTGAATCAGAAGCCTATGTTTTAACAAGGCCTCCAGGTGATTCTGATGTACCCTATAATGTGAGAAGCACTCTTCTGATTGGAATAAAAAGCCTCCATCGATGGACCACAGCAAAGTCATCCCGTACGTGGCTTTAGTCAGAATGGCTGCCTCACATGGCCCTCATCATGTGTCAGCTCTGTGAGTGTGGGCAAGTCAGTGCCCTGGTTTCCTCAAGTGACTGTGTAATAGGAATGATCTAACAACCCTTACGGCTCACGGGGTTGCCTGAGGAATCAATAGGACAATCCATGTGAAGTGCCCAGAACAGTGAAACACTTATTCAACGGGACCCTCAGGGAGTGCCCTCACTTGCCTCTGGAACTGCATGGGTTAATAGGATGCGTAAGCATAATAGGACCATAAACACTGGTCCACTGGTTGTCAGGTAACAATTGCACATTGACAAGGACTTTGTTAGATACTGCCTGTGGGAGGCTGAATAATGCCCCTCCCCAATATGTCCACGTCTTAATCCTTGGGAAGCTATGAATGTTACCTTATATGGCAAAAGGGACTTTGCAGACATGATTAAATTAATGGTCTTGAGCTGGGAGATTATCCTGGATTATCCTGGTGGGCTCAGTGTAATCACAAGGGTTCTTATAAAAGGGAGGCAGGAAGATGGGAGAGAGGTGATGTGATATCAGAAGCAGAGGCTGGAGTGATAGACTCTGACGATGGAGGAAGGGGCCACAAGCCAAGAAATTGACAGGCAGCCATGAGAAGCCGAAACAGGCAAGGAAGTGGATTCTCTCCTGGAGCCTCTAGGATGAATGCAGCCTTGCCAACTCCTTGACTTTATCTCAGTGAAACTGATTTCAGACTTCTAAACTCCAGAACTGTAAGACAATAGATCTGTGTCATTTTAAGCCACTAAGCTTGTGATGATTTGTTACAGCAGCAAGAGGAAACTAGCACACTACCTTACCCAGCCTGTCATTCGCAGGCATCAGAATCACCCAGAGCCCCAGGCTCTGCCTCCAAAGTGTCTGATTCATGAGGTGCAGGATGAAGCTGTGAATCTGCATTTCTAACAAGCTCCCTGATGAGGCAGATGCTGCTGATTCCAGGTCCACTGTCTGAGTAGCAGTGGCTCAAGAAACTTGTTAAAATCCATATTCCCTGGCAGATAACTTTTGATTCAGGAGGTCAGGAGCCTACCCTTTCACAAGAATCCCCAGCTGATTGTACCGAGTGGCTGCCAGTCTCACTCAGGCACACAAACTTACCCTAAGTGGCCCCGAGAGTGGGAACTCCTTCCTGTGTAGCAGGTCAGGGGCAGAGAAAGACTTTGCGGACCCCTTGCACGTACTAATTCATCGCGTCACTCTGTCCTGAATCGGTTCACCCAAATGACCATCAGATGGGTCACTGGGGCCACCAGGGCTTTGCCCACTGGCTATGCAGAGGAGATATTCACACAGAGCATGGACTGCCTCTCCTCAGGACCACTGGACACACACCATCGCTTAGACTCATCCCCCAGAATAGCAGAAAGGGCTTGGAAGAGTCCACCCATGGCAACGCTACCGCAGGCTCCATCCCAAGGAAGAGCCTGAGAGGGCCGCCCAGCTCTCTCTGCAGTATTGGCCTGGTTGGCATGGAGGGAGCATGGCAGGAGACGGGGAAACTTGCCAAGCGAAGCATGTCATCAGCCTGGGGCTGGTGGGAATCAGGGGAGCAAATGGAAGTAAAAAAAATTAAAAATCGAGGAGGTGGAGGAATAAGAAAAGGAAAATCAGAAGAAGACAGATTGAGGACAGTCGGTGATAATGAGTCAGATGTGGGAGCAGCAAGGCACACAACTGCCATGTGGTCCGAGCCAAGGACAGGGTGGGCGTGGGAGAGCTGGTCTGTGCGGCCAGCGGCTTCTGTCAAAGCCACCGGGCTGCATCAGGGCGCTCGTCCCCCATCTCAGATGCCCCTTTCTACATGCAAGGACATGCCTGCTCCCTTCCCCCACTGTGGGCAGCCGTAAGCTGCTGGATGGTTTGACCCAGAAGAGAGACAAAGCTCTCCAAAAGAAAATTGAAATTAATGCCGCCTTTAGAACTTCGCTCGAGAAATAAATCGCTGCTACTTGTGATGAAAGCTTAACAAAATGAGACAACCAAGAGAAACACCATTGGATGCTAACAAAAGGGAAGAGTTGTTGATATGCGTGTAAGTGCACACACTTGTACCCATCCCTACGTAATCTCCATGTACACGGGGCAGAAGTGGGAGGGCGCTGTCCAGCAGGAAGGTGTCCTTGTTCCACACAAACACACCCACACACACAAACTAAAGTGCCCCGATAAACAAAGCCTTCGGAAGATGCCAGGCATGAGGAGTGAAGATGAGGCAGGATTCACCTGCACTGGGTCCGCCCAGGGCCACTCTGGCTGCTGTGGAGACGTAGTCAGGGTTTAGGGAGCACTGACTGAAAGCGAGGCTGTGCGCTACGCTCTCTAAGTGCCTTAACTCACTGCATCTTCACAACAAGCCTTCCAGGAGAGGCATGATTCCCCTCCCATTCTGCAGGGGAGGAAGGCCACTCAAAGTGGGTCAAGTCACTCATCTGAAGTCTCCGCAGCTTTTACGAACTGGATTTGTACCCAAGTCTACTTGACTTCAAACCCACGCTGTTGGCTGAATCACCGGGTCTCCTCTCTCAGCTGTGCATATTTTTCACCAGCACCCTGCCACCACTTGCCCTTCTTACTAAGGTGTGACATTTAACTTCTCCAAGGAGGGAGCCAGGCTGCACTGGACCAGCAGAGAGGTGAGACAACGCACCAGGCACCAGGAAGAGGTGGGGAGATGCATCCCCAAGGACCTGGCCCCAAAGACAGACCCAGGGGAGGCAGAGAAACCCTGTGCACAGCTGCTGTGGAGGGGAAAAGGAGCCTGGCTTTTTAAAACTGCCAATCTGCTCCCACCACCCACAGAAGACTCCTTAACAAAGTGGAAACCAAATGCACAGAGAGGATTAATCGTACCTCAACAGCCGCACGCCTACATCTTTTTTTCTTGGCCCTTTGCTGTGGCACAAAGACATACACACTGAAAGGTCAATTAGCAAATTGGCTCCTAGATGGCATTTTGCTTGATAGGTTTAAATCACAAAATCACTGTTTTCAAATGCCAGCATGGCAGGCGAACACAGGGAACTATGAGGGCTAATGGGCGTGCTATTCAGTGGTGAAAAAGAATGCATGGCTGTATAATTGCTTGAGAATCTGTCATTTGACTATACAAAGAAAAAAACTAACTGAGATAAAATCCCCTTTCCGGGAGGTAATTATGATGATTCTAAAGCCATCATTATTCATTTTACATATTGGGAAATTGCTCCCCAAATGTGACCTGTTTGGAGATAAAGAGAGACTTCAATGTAATTCTCCTAAAGAATTTTGATTCTTTATCTCAAAATCAGTGGCATTTTAAGAAATCAAAGGAAATGTAACAGCTTTTAGAATTCAAATTAAGGTTTTTGATTGCCTTGTTAAAAAAAAAAAGGACATTATGTAGGTGGACTGATATGCTAATATTTTAGCCTTGTGTGTGCTCTGCTTTTATTTGTGACCCACAAAGCACAAAGGATATTTTTCAACTCCTGACTAGACAAAGAAGGGACAAAGACTGGAGAGAAGTCCGGTTTGGGGCAGATCTGATGGCAGAGAGAAGGCAGAATATCTGCCTCCTAGTTTGCTTCTGCCTTTGACAAGGAGCAAAAATTGAAAAGAAAGAACAAAATGTAAAGCAGATACCATTGTGAAAAGGGAAACTGAGGGTAAATCGAATGTGAAAAAGAGAAGAATACCAAGCAGCCAATATTGAAATTCTCCTCCCAACCCTGCAAGGAGTGGATCGTCTTCCATTTGCAGATTGGGAAACTGAGGCTTAGCTAATAAAGGCCCAAGGTGAGGTTTGATCCCAGGTCTGTCTGCTCTTTATATTTCTTCATTCATTCATTACTTCATTCAACAAACATCAGTGAAGTATTGAGGACACAGAGAAGAGGCGGAAGAGTCCAGCTGGTCTTTAGAGCATCTGCAGGTGAGCTGGGAATGAACACCTCCTGTTCCTTTATCATGAGTCCTGATTTCGAGCCTGTCAGTTTACATCCCTGGTCTCTTCAAGGCTTTGTAGATATAATCACAGACCCTTTGGGTCACGTGAAGATGCACCAAAAGATGAAACTGGATTGAAGCAGGAGTCTCCATCTGGAATAAAGGGAGAGAGAGAGAGAGAGAGATTGACTTGATCAATCATGACAAAAACAAGAAAAATATAAGCCTGGAGGCAGTGCTTTATCTTAAACCATGTGTTTTCAAATACTTTCTGATGAGCCTCCTCAGAATTTCACAAGGTTGGGACTTCCTTGGTGGTCCAGTGGTTCAGACTCCACGCCCCTGATGCAGGGGGCCCTGGGTTCGATCCCTGGTCAGGGAACTAGATCCCGCATGCATGCCACACTTAAGAGCCCACATGCTGCAAGGAAGATCCTGCACTCGGCAACGAAGGTCCCGCGTGCTGCAACTAAGACCCAGCGCAGCCAAATAAATAAATAAATATTTTTTAAAAAAAGAATTCCACACAAGGTAGCATGGGCCAGTAGTATTCCTATCTGCCTCTCAAGCATGAGGAAACAGTTTCAAAGGAGTTAGGTCACTTGTTCCAAAGAAAACAGCAGGTCGCCTAGTTACTGCGTCACACTTCTACCCGGATGCTGATAGTGGTAGGTGGAACAGGAAATTGCCAAAGAGTCATCATGTGCTCCAGTCAACAAGTTCTGGTTCTAATCATCCACAAGTCTTATATGCCTGGCTGAGGTGCTCCAGCAGTCCCAGTCTCTATGATCTCTTCTGCAAAAATTTGATAATGCTTACCCTGCCTACCTCTATTTCATGACTCCATTGGGGGAATATTTGGCAACATGGACAGTGCATCTACAAATGTAGAGTTACACTTAGTATGATATCTAGGCCCATCCATGTTGTGCAAATGGCATTATTCTTTTTTATGCCTGAGTAGTATTCCATTGTATATATATACCACATCTTCTTTATCCATTCATCTGTGGATGGACATTTAGGTTGCTTCCATTTCTTGTAAATATAGTGCTGCAATGAATGTTGGGGTGCATTATCCTTTCGAATTATGGTTTTCTCTGGATATATGCCCAGCAGTGGGATTCCTGGGTCATATGGTAGCTCTATGTTTCGTTTTTTAAGGAACTTCCATACTGTTCTCCGTAGAGGCTGTATCAATTTACATTCCCACCAACAGTGCAAGAAGGTTCTCTTTTCTCCACACCCTCTCCAGCATTTATTGTTTGTAGACTTTTTGATGATGGCCATTCTGACCAGTGGGAGCTGATACCTCATTGTAGCTTTGATTTTCATTTCTCTAATAATTAGCAATGTTGAGCATCTTTTCATGTGCCTGTTGGCCATTTGTATGTCTTCTTTGGAGAAATGTCTATTTAGCTCTTCTGCCCATTTTTGGATTGGGTTGTTTGTTTTTTTGATATTGAGCTCCATGAGCTGCTTGAATATTTTGGAGATTAATCTCTTGTCGGTTGCATCGTTTGCAAATATTTTCTCCAGTTTCTATAATTAGGATCTCTGATCATTTTTAAAAGAAATGGTCATAGGGAACCAGCATGTATTAAGGCATGGTAGTTACTGCCCCCCCACCCCGCTTTCCCCACCACTTCCAACGTCATTGCTTTCCTGGATAAAGCTTCTAGATGGGAGAATAGGTACATGTTCCACACCATCTTTGGATTTCAGGAAAAGGTGAGGCAGAGGGCTAGCCATTCCCAGGAGAGGTGAGAAGGAGAGTCCTGAAACCATGCTGTTTGGGCTCGTGGGAGGAGCAGGAACAGTTGCACTGTGGGTGCTCTTTGACCTCGATGTCAGTATATGGCACGAGAACTGGTTCCTTCCCCCTGAGGCAGTTTGTGGTCATTGAAATATGCAGGGGCTGCATAATTGCTACATCTGCTTCTCCTTCTGGGATTTTTTTAAAAAATAAATTTATTTATTTATTTTTTTTGGCTGAGCTGGGTCTTCATTGCTGTGTGCGGGCTTTCTCTAGTTGCGGCGAGAGGGCCTACTCTTGGTTGCAGTGCATGGGCTTCTCATTGCGGTGGCTTCTCTTGTTGCAGAGCATGGGCTCTAGGTGCGTGGGCTCAGTAGTTGTGGCACGTGGGCTCAGTCGTTGTGGCTCGTGGGCTCTAGAGCACAGGCTCAGTAGCTGTGGCGCACGGGCTTAGTTGCTCCGCGGCATGTGGGATCTTCCCAGACCAGGGCTCGAACCCGTGTCCGCTGCACTGGCAGGTGGATTCTTAACCACTGTGCCACCAGGGAAGTCCTCTTTCTGGGATTTAAATGGGCCTTGTTCACATTGCATTTTGGAAATCACCTTATTGACAGATGTCTGCCCCAGCTGAACAGCTGACTCAACCTAGAACTTTGTGTGTGCAAAACTCATAATGGCCTTTTTCCACAACAGAACTTGTTATTTCCTTGTGGACAACATAGAGAAATGTGTGCTGGGTGTCAACACAATCAAGGATTACCCTGCTGGCTGAAAACAGTCATGCTCAGAGAATGCTGATCAATGAGTCGAGGTCAACCTGAAGGAAGAAAGAGTACCAGAACCAGTATTTTTATCCCCAAGATGGAGGAAATTGAGAAAGAGTGTTCACCAAAACTAGTTGGGGTAGCTAATATATTAGGTAGAAGAATCAAAACTCAGAACGATACATATAAGATGTCATAATATTTTTTATACAAAGACGAATTTTAAAGATCCTCAGGATCAAAATTATATAAGTTCAAATGGAGAAGATATTCATTCATTTAATAAAAATTTGAGCATCTGATACGTTCTGTGCATGGAGGTTAAGCGGTGATCAAGATAAACAAGGTCCCTGGCCACCTGGAGTATCCAATCTACAGGGTAAAACTGAAAATAAGAAATAAACATAATCATGACAAGATAATTTTAAGTACTAACAAAGGAGACTGAGAAGTTGCATGCAGTGAAGGAGAAAGAAAACCAGAAATGTGTGGCTTCATGGAAGCTGAGATAAGAACATGTTTCCAGAAGAATGGAGGCATCCACTGGAAGAGTCCCATCTAGGCATGTGGCAATGATTTGTGTCCTTGACAAGAACAGTTTCAGCAGGATGATGGGGACACAAAGCTTATCAGAGCAGGCTTCAGACAGTGAGAAGTGAGGAAGCACAGGCAGGTACGGACGGCTCTCCCAAGAGGGGAGCAAGAAAATAAGGCAGTGGCTAGAACATGTGTGTGAACCAGCGGGAATGATCTGGGTCAAAGGGAGATATTGATGATGCAGGAGAGACATTGTTGGAATAGTGTCCTGGGAAGGAGGAGATGGGACATGAATTTTAAAACTTTATGTTCAAAAGACTTTCAGACTTTAGTTAGCCGTAAGTTCAAAGTCTCCCAAGGTCCCTCAAAAAGTTTTCCATTCATTAATCAGCACATTTAATTTACTCCCACTGTAGTCATGGCCCAACAGAGGAGAAAAATATATTCATATAATCCAGAGTAAATTCCAACTGTAGTAGGTCCTAGGAAGGGGAGGTGGATGGTGCCATGAGACTGTCATTTGGGGCGATTGGGGAGATCAGAGAGGGCTTCCTTGAGGAAGTGATGCTCAGGTTTTGAGCCAAATGGTGAGTGGGCTGCGGAAACAGCATGTGCAAAGGCCCTGCATTGGGAGGGAGGGCCTGTGAGAGCAGTGAGGCTGGAGAGGGAGAATGGGGGCGTGCAGTGGGAGGTTAGGGTGGGCCTAGACAGGGCCTCAGAGGCCACGTCAAGGAAGTCTTAAAAACTAGATTCCTTAGAATACCACTTCATTCCCACTAGGACAGTTATAATTTTTAAAAATTCAATTAAAATTTAAAAAGTTTTAATGGAAAATAAGTATTGGCAAGGATGCAGAGAAATTGGAACCCTCAGACACTGGTGTCGGGAATGTCAAATGGTACGGCTGCTATGGAAGACACTATTGTGGTTCCTCAGAAAGTTAAACATGGAATTCCCACATGACCCAGCAATTCTCCTTGGTATATACACCCAAAAGAATTTAAAGCAAGGACTAGAGCAGGTACTTGTACACCAGTGTTTATAGCAAGATTATTCACAATAGCCAAAAGGTGGAAACAACTCAAATGACGGATGGATGAATGGATAAACCAATTGTGGTCTATCCAGACGATGGATATTTTTGGACTTTCTATCTCTACAGTGCATATTCTATTCATACAATAGAATATTAATCAGCTATTTAAAAAAGGAATGAAATACTGGAACGCACTACAACCTCATGCTAAGAGAAAGAAGCCAAGGTACAAAGGCCACCTACTGTATGATTCCATTTATAGTGAAATGTTTAGAATGGACAAATCCATAGAGACAGAAAGTAGACGAGTGGTTACCTAGGGGGATGGGGAGTGACTGCATAATGAGTGCAGAGTTTCCCTTTGGGCTGGGGAAAATGTTTTGGAGCTAGATAGTGATATTTGCACCACATTGTTAATGTACTAAATACCAGTGAACTCTCCACTTTAAAATGGTTCATTTGATGTTGTGTGTATTCTACCTCAACAAACAAACAAAAAAAGCCTATTACTTAGAATGTTTTCAACTCAAGAGAAGAAAGAGTTCCAACCTAAGCAGCTGGAGATTTACATCTTACTCAGAGCCCACTACTTGAAGAGGAACTTTGCAAAACTAGAGAATGTCACCCATAGGACAACCAGGATGGTGAGAGATTTTTCAAACTTTCGTGATGAAGAACAGTCAAAGGAGCGGGACCCAACTTGGAATAAAAGGAGCCTCCCTCACGGATAGGCGATGGAGGTTGAGAGGCACACAGTAACTTGGAGTGGAAAACATTTTAACAGTCACATTTGTTGAGAAATAATAGTCGTGAGCTTCCTGTCCTGAGAAGTATTGAAATATACCTGAAGGGCTGACAGCCACAGACAGGACACAAGGGATTCCTGAATGTGGATGACTAGACTGACGGGCTTATAAAATTCCCTTTAACTCAGAGATTCTATGACACATTTACAAGAATCAGTCGGGAGGAGAGAGAGGAAAATTCTAGCCCAAAGCAACATGTTTTCCAAGAGGCTACCCAAAATGTTGTTACCAGGCAAGTGGGAAGTGTGGGATGGTTAAGAGAAATCATTGTCAGCTAATGAAAATGATAGGCTAGTTAAACAATTTTGAGCTGGGTACATTGTTGCATTTTAAATTTCCTCTGCAAAAGCAAGGACATGCTGTCAGATTAGCTATATTCTTTGGTGTTCGCTGATGCCACCCTGTGAACTCTGATCTTGATTCATATACGTGGGGAACTCAGCCACAGTCCAAAAGCAGAGTGTCCTGTGAAAGACAGAGGTGGACATAACCCAGGTTTATGGATCGAACTGCTCAGTACAAGCCAAAGGAAAACCACCTGCCTTACTCTCTGCCTCATAAAAAGACAGAAGGAAGTGACCTGTGTATTAAAGGCAGGATCTGCTTTCAGCCAGCTTTGAAATCCAGGACCCCCTGGGATGCTGCTGTTTTCTGTTTTACCTGCATCCTCCTCACATTCAGCTGCGACTCCATAAGACACATGGCAGGATGTAGCCATTTCCCACATTCTCTAAGCCACAGCTGAACTGGAGACATTCTGAAAGAAGGCCCCAGAATGGAGCCCTGCTGAGGTCTTGCACTTGTTCCTTGTAGCCCAGACCAGCAATCTGACAATCCAGGAACATTTTCTATGGATGGTAACGAGGTGGAGGGGACGGATTTGCCATGTACTCAGTGTGCGACCTGGGACACATGACCTAATATCTCTAAGACCCCGTTTCTTCATCAAAGGAAAAGTGAGGAAAGGTCAGGATGCCATAGATAACCAGAAAAGTGTGAGAGGGAATCTCGGGGCCTTGCCCTAGGTGCTCAGGAAGGAGGACCTCGGGAGAGGACCAGTGGCACAGAGAGCTGGGACCCCTCCATCTGTCACGACCAGAAGACCCACTCGAAGAGTCACACAGGCTCTGTTTTCTCCCACCCTGGGGGTGATTAGCCCCTTAAAAATCAGGCAGGCAAAAATCACATCTTCTCTTCCATCCCAAAGTTGAGTGTGGAAGTGTTGAGTGTAGGAGGGGAAGGCAAAGTTGAACATCTTGGGAGTGCTTTAATCTTTATCTCAGCTTTGTCTCCAAGATCCGGGCAGCTCTTCCTTGTGGGTCTTCCTCGCGGGCTGCAAAAGGTCCCCCAGCCCCGCCCCTGCTGCCCCCAGGCTGGATGCTTAGGGTCCCTGCCTTTAGAGTGCTATGCTTTTCACTGTACTTCTTGTCTGCCCTCTTCCATTCAACCTGCCTGCTCTCAGGATGGCTGATCACATGTAGGGCAGCCAGAAAACCATCTAGAGTCACACTCAAGGTTCTGAGTGATCTTTAGTCTTTGGGGGCATTTGTAGTCTTAAAAGATGTGCATTTAAGCTCATTTTTTTCCCTAATGAAATGATGAACTGTCCAACTACATAGGATAGTTAATTTTTGTTAATTTCCTGTTGCTTCTTGCTACATTGGGCTCCATTTGCTTACTACTCAAGGCCACCTAACCCCTGTCCCTCACCAATTAGTAAATAAACATCCAAATAAAACACAGTGTAATAGAAGAATGGAAATCAGTAACCTCCCTCCACCCTCTAGCACAGATGCGGAGCCAACTGAGGGCTCCCCTGCCTGCCTAAGAGAAAATAAGGAAAAAATTTGGACCAACACTTCCAATCCCTTTTGGCACTGCAGGATCTCGGAATGCCCTCGCCTTAAAGCTGCTTTCTGGCTACCTCAGGGACCCATCAGCCTCCCCAGGGTAAAAGGCAGAGATAACAATACTAGCTTCAGCAGCAACAACGTCAGCATCAATACCTACCATTTATTGAGCCTCCTTTAATCCCTACGACAACTATATGAGGTAGGGACCATGATTATACCCATTTTACACATGGGTATGTCTGGAGATAAGGTCTCAGGAGCCCACAAATCATAGAACTAAACACCCAATGGACATAGCTGCTTTACTTAATTATATATCTATATTTATATCTATCTATAAATAATACATAACATACCTGTGATAACAATTAAACAGAATAGTAGGGCTTGATGAAAAACAGCCTCACAGCCCTCCTCTCCAAACTGATGGCCTCGCTCCAAGAAGCAATCTCTCTTAACTCTTTCTTGTTTGAGTTCCTCTGGAGATGCTTCCGCAGTCTAGACGCAGGGAGGTGAGACAGTTTGGATACTGGTGTGGGCATTTGGGGTTGTCACTGTGATGGGGAGGGGGCGCTATTGGTACTTAGTGGGTTCAGGATGTGCTGACAGGCGTGCAAGGCACAGGAGAGCCTTGTACAATGAGGACGTGTCCCCATTTCTTCATCAATTTTTTAGTGTCCTCTGGACATTTATATAGCTGAAAAATCTGCTTCTAGTTATCAGGACCTAAGAAATAAGTCCATCTGACATATAAACACAAGATACTTTGGGGTGGTTTTAAGAAATGTAGATTTTCTTTTCAGGACTGCAATTGCCATGTCAATTGAGGGAAGACTGCACTTTGTTTTGCTTGAAACCTTACCAAGTTGTTCGCCATTTTGGAATGTCAGGACACTGTTGGCAAGACCACCCTTGGTATTTGGATGACCAATACAATACACCTCTGTAGGGCTGGCGTCTGAGCTGTCCCACTCATGGGGATTCTACAACTCAGTTGCTCATCGGATGACTTCATTCTGTCTTCCGGTGCCTGAGTGTTTACACATCAAGAAAACACTATTCATTTTAAATTACTTTCAGTTCTTCTTTATATTATAATTGAGGTGTTGTATTGATCTTTTCTTTCATTTGGATTTCATTTGTGGAGTGCCAAATAAGTGCTTATAAATGACATCAGATCTGATGGGGTTGGGAACAATGGCTCTGATCTTGATAATATGCTTAATTCTCTCTTTCTTGATTTATCAACTTTAGACAATATCTACTGACTCCTTGACATGAATGATGAGGATCTACGTCACTTACATCATCCCTCCTCACAAATCTCTATTTCTTTTTCCATCAAAGTTTGACTGTATCCTCTGATCCGCGCTTGAGCACCTGAGGATCTCAATAGTGCTGCTTTTTCATTCATATTCTCCCATGTCCCCCTTTGTGTCATCTGTGCTTTCATTGGCATAGTCAAACATTGTCAGGGTTTGCTAATATTTTCATTTAGTTCTGCAAACAGAACTCAGTCTTTTTTTTTTTTTTTTGCTTTGTCATAAGGTGACTATAAAAGTTGAAAACTAATTCATGGACTTCCTATTAGTTTGAGAAAGCAGCTGTCTTTCTGAGTGACAGGAGAAAAGGCTAGAAAGGCTAGAAATTATGCCTGATGTGCTGAGAAAGTAACTAGAGAAGCAAGAAGCTGAGAGGAGATTTTAAGAATCAAACATCTGGGCTTCCCTGGTGGCGCAGTGGTTGAGAGTCCGCCTGCAGATGCCGGGGACGCGGGTTCGTGCCCCGGTTCGGGAGGATCCCACATGCCGTGGAGCGGTTGGGCCCGTGATCCATGGCCGCCGAGCCTGTGCGTCCGGAGCCTGTGCTCCGCGGCGGGAGAGGCCACAACAGTGAGAGGCCCGTGTGCCACAAAAAAAAAAAAGAATCAAACATCAAGGAAGATTCTGCCCATTAAGGAGATTTTTGCTGGAGAGACAAGCCTCATGAGTAATTATGAAACAGGAAGCAATGATGTGCACACATGTGATTAAATGCCCCCCAAAAGATTAGGGCAGACAAAATGTGTCCTTACAGTTTGTAATTAGTTGTACTCCTAGATGAGGCATTGAGGGTCAGTAAGAGCTCAAATTGAATAAAATCAGTTGGAAATATGATTTCATTGATAGTCTAAAATTAATAGGAGACTACCTCTACTGTGGAGTAAGGTACAACTATATACTTTTTTCCCCTGATTATAAAAGTAATCTTGCTCTTTGTAGAAGTCTGGGAAAACACAAAAGGGTATTAAAATATAACTAAAAACTCCATTAATCCCAGAGATAAACCCTGTCAATATTTTGGTGTATGTTAATATATTGATATATTAGTAAGGGTAGGGCCACTGCTATAACAAATAGGCCCCTGAATACATAATGGTTCAAACATCACAGCAGTTTATTTCTGGTTCACATAAGTGTCCAGGTCAGTTCCAGGCTGTCAGTGTATATTGGGGAGGAGTGAGCCTCTGCTGCACAGAGTCATTCAGTCACCCAGGCTGGCAGAGGCAATTCCATCTCCAGCCTGTGGTTTCCGAAGGCACCCTGGGTGTCAATGTCACGTTTCAGCTGAGAGGAGGGGAAAGCATGTAGAAGCACATGCTCTGGAGACTCTGTGGGGAAGGCCTGGAAGTGGTGGACATCACTTCTGACTTCATTGGCTAGAACTCAATCACTTAGCGCCTAACTGCTAAGAAGTCTGAGAAATGTAGTCCAGCTGTGTGGCCAGATAGAAGATAGATGTTTGGTAAGTAGTAATCTCTACCCTAGTGTATTTTCTTTCAGTCTTTTCCAGTACATATATATATGTACATATGAATATGACTAGGATTATATTGCACATTCAGCTTTTTACTCTGCTTTAAAAATAATAAAACAATCTCTGAGCACTTTCCCACATAATTCTTTGCAAACATGGCTGCATGATACCTGATCATATACAGCAGGGTTTCTCAACCTCAGCACTATTTTTTAAAAAAAATTTATTGGAGTATAGCTGATTTACAATGTTGTGTTAGCTTCTGCTGTACAGCAAAGTGAATCAGTTATACATATATCCACTCTCTTTTATTTTATTATTTATTTATTTGTTTGTTTGGCTGCACCAGGTCTTAGTTCTTTAGTTGCGGCACGCGGGATCGTTCCCTGACCAGGGATGGAAACTGGGCCCCCTGCATTGGGAGCATGGAGTCTTAACCACTGGAGCACCAGGGAAGCCCCTATCCACTCTTTTTTAGATTCTTTTCCCATATAGGACATTACAGAGTATTGAGTAGAGTTCCCTGTGCTATGCAGTAGGTCCTCATTAGTTATTTATTTTATATACAGTAGTGGGTATATGTCACTATTTTTTGACATTTGGGGCTGGATCGTTCTTTTGTTGTGGCAAGGGCTGTCCTGAGCATTGTAGGATGTTTAGCAGCACCCCTGACCTCCACCGACCAGATGCCAGACATTGTTAAGTATCTCCTGGGGGGCAAAGTCATCCACAGCTGAGAACCAGGGAGCTAGATCAATGATAATTTATGCAACTGCATACCTTCTATCAAATAGTTGTTGCTTCCTTTCTTGTTTTTATTGTTTGATTTGCTATTACATCTTGCTCTGTGCTAAACATCTTTTTACATTAGTTTTGACTGAAACAGTCATTATTTACTCAGGAGAGAGTCCCAGAAGCAGATTATTAGACCGGAGGCTATGAATATTTTTAAGTCTGTTGATACATCCTGTCAAATATCTTTCCAGAAAGGCTCTACCAATTTACTCATCCACCTGCAACGTAGTCTTGCTTTATTTTTTAAAGGTTTTAGTTATGTGAGAAAAATGGGTTATTATTTTAAAATAGCATTTCTTAGACTGATAGTCAAATATGTACATTAGCTCTCTTCTGCACCCGGTCAGTAGTAGCCTTGCTAATTTCCCAACTGCTGTTTTGTTTTTCTTAAGGGTTTTGGGGACAACTGCTTGTTGAAATCGGTCCATGACACTTCCAAAGTGAGTAAAAGTTTCTATTAAAATGTGGCTTTCCTTTGACAGTGTGTACACAATGGCTATAACTTGGTTTTTAATCACAGCATCCCATTGTGACTGGCTCCAGTATTTGGACAGCTGTTATTTCTTTTCTTTGGTTAAAAAAAAAAAAAAAAAATTCAGGACTTCTAGGGAATGCCGGAAAGTGGACCAAAGGGTTTACTTTCATCTCAGTGCACACAGTCTTAGAGTTCTTGCTTCCAGAGTGGCTGAGGGAGGTCATATCTTGCCAAAAGACTATTTCAGATTGGGCGCCCAAGTCCCGTTCTGTTGTTTTCACTGTCTCCTAGGAGCCTCCCAAGATGTAGGGACCAACCAAACCGAACGCTGTTCCCTAAACCAGGACTTAAATGAACTCCTCGTGGCCTTCACCCACTTGCAGGTGATCCCAGTTATTGTCAACTGCAGTTGGATTCCTGCATGCAGGTGCTTTCAGGCCTCTTTCAAATGGATTACTTTTCTGTAACAGGACAAAAAGTTAAACCTGTGAGCTCCCTGCTGTTTTATTACTGCATGAAGATTGGTTAGGAATGAGGGTTCCCTGTGGGATTGTGAAAACGAGCCAGTGATCTGCCTAGCACAAATCTGTCCTTTTCTGCAAAATATTATTAGGCTTTCTAGAGCTTTGCCTTGATAAAATCTTTCCTAATCCAATACATTTCTATAGATGAAATGTTCGCCTCCTGCACCCTTTCTCAGTCCTAAAGCCTCCTTCTTCTGGCTTAAATGTCCCTTAAGTGTACTATCTACTGTTGCTGTTTATGTAACCTTCTGTTCAAGTAACACGATGTATTTTCAGAACAATGAAAAAGCACAACATAAACTATCAGGGGGGAAGGTTGGGCTCAGAAATGTCTCAGAAAGCATTAACCAGAGTAAAACCGCAGGGATCTCACAGCTTTGCTAATACCTTTGGAGACAGGAAAATTCTTGTCTAAGGAGACAGAAGGAATTTAAGACCTGGATACTGTTAAACCATTAATTCACTTACAGGCTCAAGCAGGAGGCCTGAGCCGCAGGAGAAGGGGTGCCTTGGGTGGGTCTGCAGAGTCTCCCAGAGCCTGCCAGGGGTGGGCTTCCAGGGATCAAGCAGGCGGATTACGGACACCATCAAATCTGTCACCACCCCAGATGGGAGAGTGCCGTCTGTGCCCTTCTAAGCCATTTGTTACCCACAAGTCAGTGTTGACGACCTTGGCCGCACATTGGAATCACCTGGGGACCTTCTGGGGCACGAATGCCTCGGTCCCGCCCGCTGAGGCCCAGATGAAATCGGGTTTCAAAAGCTCCCCAGCTGATTCTAATGTACAACCAGGGTGGAGACCCACCGAATTAAGTAGCTCCCTGCAGCCCCCGCGTGAACAAAAGGTTCCGGGACTGTGGATTGGGGCAAGGCTGCTCAAACACAGGGAGTCCTTGGAGCAGTGCCTCGGGCCTCGGTTTCTTTATCTGCACAATGGGTGATGAGTAGGACTGCAAAGGCCCCTCCAGCTGTAATAGTTCTCTTCTGGGACGCGGATCGGCGCCTCCGAGATCCAGGCAGCCCGCTCCCCTCTCTCCCCATCCCCCCGCTGGCTTTTCCGGTTTCCGCGCCCCTTGGCGCTCGCTCGGGGGTCCCAGAGGAAGCCGCAAGCTTCGCCGCCGCCTCGGCGCGCGCGCTGCCCGGTTGGGGCCCCGGCTGCGGGCGCACAAAGCCCCCGGCGCTGACGTCAGGGCCCCTCTCGGCGGGGCCGGCCCCCAATGCAGGCGGAGCCGCGCCGCGCTCCCACCCCGGCCCGGAGTGAGGACCAGCAGCCAGCCCGGCAGCCCAGCGCAGCCCGCCCGCCCGCGCACGTGCCCGCCGGACCTGCAAACTTGTGCCACCGCCTCTGCCCGTCCCCGGGGAGCCCGAGCGCCAGCAGCCCGCGCCTCCCGCCCGTCTCCAGCCATGGGTAAGTCAACGCGCTGGCCCCGCGCCACCGCCACTATCACGGCCACGGCCTCGCGCCCCCGCCCCGCCCCCGCTCAGGTGGGGCCTCCCGCGGGTACCTCCGCGACCCGGCCCGGGTGAGAGGGTGGGGTGCGGAGGTGGGAGGGGCGCGGCGCAGGTGTCCCGAACGCCCAGGTGCGCGTCCCCGCCCTATCTCGGGGGCGTCCCCACCCCGGCGGCGCTCGGCTGCGCCCGAGGGCGTGCGGCTCGCCGGAGGGGAAGAGAGGGAACCCCGGGAGGGGGAGTCCAGGGCGCGGAAGGAGCGTCCCGGGCTGCGGGCTCCTGCTTTATTTTCAGGGGGTGGGAGAGAGTAGCTTCTTGCCCTTTTCCCGGGACGCCCTCTTGTCGCCCGAGCTCCGAGTCCGATCCGGTCCCACCGTGCCGGCGTCCTGTTCGCCTTAAACCCACCTGAAGCCAACGCCCAGTTCCCCAGCCCTGGGGTCTTCCGAGAGCTCGTTTGGGAACCATGAGCCTTGAAACCAGGAAGGTGGGAGGGAGAGGGACAGGAGGGGACTGAGGGTGAGCCTCTTTGTCCCCCGTTTCAACTATCAAAATAATGACCTGGGAGCAGGTGGAGACGATGTGCCCCGCGGGTTTCGATGCAGCTGGGGGCTCGACTACTCAGGGTGAAAAAGCCGAGCTCTGGGGATTGAATATCTCCCACCTGGCCCGGGGCAGATAACAGGCGGCTGTAGGATTCTGTCTGTCACCTCCTGACACCCCCGAAATCCTGCTGTCAGCAACATGTCGTTAAATGGGGACGCTGTATCGCTCGGAAAACTCGTAAAGAGTGCGTTGGAAATCAGGCTTTTTCCGCTGCACCCCTGGAAATGTGCTTGGGAAAGGGTTTTCTTTCCCTGCTCTGTAATCTTTCTCTAGTAGCAGACAGACTCCAGCCACAAAAGCCACAAGACTCAGGAGCCCCTCGGAAGTATTCCTAATGAGGGAGTCAGTGCGTTTAACCATTGCGGCCCCTGGGGAGGGCTCGGGAATTCCTTGCTGAGCCCCCGGCCCCGGCCCCCTACCCCCATCCTACATTCCCTGTGCTATTGATTGAGTGTGTAGGTGGTAATTTTGTACCGATTAACATTTCGGTGAGGGTTAGTAAGGAGGGCACATTATTTCGCATTTAAAAGGAAGCTCAAAGATTTTTAGAGTTCAATCTTTTTTTTTTTTTTTTGGTTTTTAAAAATTTACTAGGTGATCAAAATCAGGAAGGAAATAAGGCCCCCCAAATCCAACAGGACAATTTCTTACCAAAAAGTTAAGGATGAGATAGGATAAGATCCTTCTAGAAAGGGCAGAATTGCATGACCTGTATCTCTGGTTCGTACTTCTCTTAATGCCCGCACTGAGTGGTCACAGCCTGTAACTATTTGGGCAGTGCTTGGCACAGACGTGTTGAAGTTACACAGAAGTGCAGGCTTGAGGAAAGCATTAACTAATTTTCCTGAAATAAAGTTATCTCTGGTGGGTTTTTTTTTGTTGTTGCTGTTTTTTGTTTTTTAAAGCTAGGCATTTGGATTCGTCCGGGTTAGAAATTGAGCGTCGAATTACCACTTGGGGACCTTCTTGGGAACGGCTTTCACAATCCCTGGTTTAATTGGGGCGGGCTTTATTTTTAAGTAGGTGTGGAAGTTCCATGTGGTACTCATGAAGCAAATGCCCAAACCAGAGGCCTGTTTTCAAGGAAGTACCTTGTGTCTGAGACAGTTATTGCTTCTACACTTCAATTACCAATTTATGTTAATTTGTGCATACCTCACTGGTTCTGGCAGTCTCCTTGGCTTTAGTTTTTAGTTTTTACATTAAAAAAAAAAAAGGTTCCCTCACGTCAGAAGGGAAACATACTGATTTCCTTTGGTAGGTTCTTAGTAAATACACCACAGGGCCATGAACTGGTTTTATTTTTCCAGATGTATTTAATTACCGAACATACCCTGATGAATGTTGTAATTGAAATGATTTAACGCTGGGAAAACTCTGACCATTTGTCCACTGGCAGGGACTTTGGTTCTTATACAAGTCACTTCCTTCATGTGGTATCAGTTAATTTACTGGTAAAATGGGTGAGGTTTGTGGAAATAGCTGATACAAGTCCCTTTGGACTCGTTTTAAGGTATTCAAAATCTTTAGGTTGGCAAAGAAAATAATGAGCAGTGGTGGTGCATGCAGTTTTATCTTTCAATGCATCTTAAAAGAAAACATGTTTTTCAAAAGTTGTTGAGCCAGTTGACTTTTTTTTAATGGCTTTGTTGAGATAGAATTCACATACCATGTAATTCACACATTTAAGTGCGCAAAGTCAGTGATTTTTAGTATATTCAGAGTTGTGCAACCACTGCCACTAGCTATCATTGTCATCACCCCCAAAAGAAACCCTGTACCCATTAGAAGTCCCTCCCCATTCTCCCCACCCCCCAACCCCTAGCAACCACTAATCTGCTTTCCGTCTCTATGGACTTGCCTGTTCTGGACATTTCATGTAAATGCAGTGAGCCAATTGATGTTTGAAGTGTGTTTGACTATTCAGTGCCGTTGGTTGTTTTGCACAATGGGAAGATGTCGATGTACTTTTTGTATGCTGTACAACACCTAAATGAGTCAGTTGAAGCTAATTATTTCACTGGCTGAAGAGTTCCACATTTGGCCATTGTGCACGTGTATGCTCCCACTTGCCCCGAGCTCGCGCTCGCTCGTGCTCGCTCGCTCTCTCTGTCACTGTTACTCTGATGGGAACTCAGGTTGCCTAATAGAATTTTGAGTCTGTTGCTTCTTCATAGGCCTGAAGACATACCAACTAAATGGATTCCCTGCAGTAACCTCTTATGAGGCATTTGTAGACTATCCACCCAGCTTTGATATGGATCGTGTATCCAGAGAGAAGTGCCAATTTTGTTTCATTAGTTGCCTGTAATTTTAAATGAAAATTATATGTGAAATCAGATACAGCAAAACAGCTAAATAGTTGTTTTGATCCGTTTTTGTGATAGGGAAGTTTTTATGAGGATTATGAATTTAAACACAGTCAATCATTTCACTAAATAGCATTTAAAAAAAACTGGTTGAGAGCAGTTCTTTAACTATAATGTGCCTACAAGTCATCTGGTGATCTTGTTCAAAAAGCAGCGTCTGATACTCTGGGCCTGGGTGGGGTCTGAGTTGCTGCATTTCTAGCAAGCTCTCGGGTGGTGCTGGTGCTGGTGGTCCCCAGGGCCAGGAAATAGAGGGAAAGCAGAGCAAGTCCGAGGCCCGGGTGCCTGCCCCAGCAGTTCCACGAAATTACCGTGTGATTTGGGGTAAATCATTTTCTCTTCTTAAGCTCAGTTTACTGCACAGTAAAAGGACTAGATGAGATCATTTCTTTGGGCCCTTACAGGTCTAAAAGGATGTAATTTAGAAAAAAGAAATGAGAGGGTCATGTTAGGCTTGACAAACATGAGAAAACAGCTCCCTAATTATTTAAACAGTTTGTTTTCATGAAGCCAGCATCACTGGTAGGTGCGTTGAACGCTGGCATCTTGACGTGCCCGCCAACGGGACAACTGGCCCTCCTCCAAGGAGACTGGTGGAGGAAGTGTTCACCCTCTTTAGGGCCTCCAGCTTTGGCTTTTCCTGCCCTCTTCTCTTTAGAGCTGACCGCTCCAGAGAGCCTTTCTTTTTCTTAAATTTTATTTTTATATATATATTTAACATCTTTATTGCAATACAGTTGCTTTACAATGGTGTGTTAGTTTCTGCTTTATAACGAAGTGAATCAGCTATACCTATACATATATCCCCATATCCCTTCCCTCTTGCGTCTCCCTCCCTCCCACCCTCCCTATCCCACCCCTCTAGGTGGTCGAGCTGATCTCCCTGTGCTATGCGGCTGCTTCCCACTAGCTATCTATTTTGGTAGTAGTATAAGTCCATGCCACTAGAGAGCCTTTCTTGATTCTACACCCAGGGCCCAGGCCATCTTCAGAGGCCAGAGTCAGAAGGAAGCACGTACACTGAGGACCCACACATACAACATTTGCTTCTGGAAGTTTGCTCAGGAATTCAGATGCAGCTGGAGACGAAGGAATGGTACCTTAATGGATAGCTGGGCAGGAAGTATTCCCAGAATGGGCTAGCCTCCCTCCCTCGGAGTGTTAAGACCTAGTAACAGCCCACCCTCAGGTCCAGGAGAGAGCGCCCTTCAAGTCTTGGGATGAGGACTGAAATTTTGAATAAAACTCTAGTCCGATAGCACAGAGTACTGTTTGTGACAAACAGGAAGTAATTAATTACTTGGAAATTAATTTTTTGCTCCAGCAAAACACTTGCCCAAACCACTTGACCCCTCTAAGGGGTTCTTAGAGGACATCCTTATCTGCTGCATCCGGGGTCAACCAGTTAGATGGTTTATTGAAAATGCCAGAGTGGTGAATCATTTAAAGTACCATATATGTGTCTTACGCATTTTATTTAATTTTAAACATTAATTCACCAGAATTTTGTTGTAAAGTCAGGGTCTTTGAGTGTGAGCCCTGATTGAAATTTCTTGAAGTCTTTCTTGTGTATAAATCACAGCCAGAATTCAATGGCTTTTGATTTCCAGTTTGATCCTTTTAGAGGGAGAGCCAACGTGTGTGCAGCATCCTTTTAGATCACCAACCCCACTCCCCTTAAACCTTTAAAATTGTCTTGCCCATACTTATTCTAGCAACTGTTTTTCCAAGTGACTCATCTTTTAAGGCTTTTCAAAGCCAATCAATCTGGTTTTCAAAGAAATAAAAACTTTCTTTTGGCACTCATTTTATTAGTTTGTGTAACACCTAATTAAATTTCATAATTCTAGTAACAAGTACAACTGGCATAAACAGGTTTGAGAGTAAATATAACAGACTCTTCTGAGGTACACAGTTCAGCTGGTGGGACAAGTAGTACGTAGATGTCTTGGAGAATAGCCTAGAAACCAAGTTCTGTGGACGATGGTCATTATGGTTTACAAAAAGAATACAGAGTATGGGGTAATTGGGTGGGTCCATTAGGTGAACGTTGGTAAGAGAGCTCTTACTGTATCTTAAGCCAGTGTCATCCATTTAATAACTTTAACATAATTTTTCTGGTTACTATTAGCTGGCTTGTTAGTGTTTATAATATGGCTTTTCTGTTCAAATGTCAAATTTGTCAAGAACAAAGATTGCTTTACTCATTGTTTTATCCCAGTGTTCATTCAAATAATTGACGTATTGTAGGTACTCCACAAACATTTGTTGAAGGGATAAGGGTTTTATCATATAAAATGCATTTTATTAAGGTTTGTCTATATTATAAATGTATAGATTTCAAAGTATATAAAATTACGTATGGCAAACTGTGATAAACTAGACTAAATTAAATAGGGCAAATGACATTAATTATTCTTTAATAACATTAAAACATTGAGCACAGATTTGCACAGAGTAATAGAATTTCAGAGCTTGAAGTCACTTTAGAAGTAAATTGGGGACTTCCCTGGTGGTGCAGTGGTTAAGAATCTGCCTGCCAATGCAGGGGACACGGGTTCAATCCCTGGTCTGGGAAGATCCCACAGGCCACGGAGCAGCTAAGCCCGTGTGCCACAGCTACTGAGCCCGCGTGCCACAACTACTGAAGCCTGCACACCTAGAGCGTGTGCTCTGCAACAAGAGAAGCCACCGCAGTGAGAAGCCCACGCACCACAGTGTAGCCCCCGCTCGCTGCAACTAGAGAGAAGCCAGTGTGCAGCAACAAGACCCAGTGCAGTCAAAAATATAAATAATTTTATTTTTAAAAAAAGTAAATTGATTGCTGTAGGCATATACAGACACAAAAACAATTTAAAGAACAGTGTGAATGTTATTTCATTACTGTTTTTTGCCTTTAGCTTTTTTCTTTTAATGTTATAAAATACTTTCCTCTGGTGAAGAGTACTTCCTCCTTGTCAGACTTTTGAAGTGCAAAAAAGCTTGGAGTGCAACATTGTTTCAGTGAAATTCCTTATTGCCCTGAGGATTAAAAGGCAACAATGGTCTTGAGTTTTCATTCTCAGCTTGTGTAATTGGGTTAAATGAATACCTACCACAGTGCCACGCAACAAGCATGTGCCAATCTGTAAGTGTTTGAGTTCCTGTTACTTGGCCATCACCACTTAGGCTTTTGGGAATATAAGACACCTGCTCAGTCAACAAGCGTTCAGAGCCCTACTCAGATGAGCGAGGTACTGTGCTAAGTCTTGAAGCAAAAATAAAAGAACAAAACCCAGTCCTGTCCTCAGATCACCACAGTTATTTTGGAGATGTGGATAAACAATTATAATAGAAGTACAAGGTCCTGTCGAATAATTTCCTCTGTCTGAGGGATAAAAAGAGGGTGGGGTGGTATTTCTGAGAGGGATTTTCTGGGGAGGGTGGTTATCCTTGATCTGAGTCTTGAAGGATGAGTGGGATGACAGGAGTCAGTGTCCGGGAGAGGACATCCCAGGCCCTGGGTACAGATGTGCAAGAGCAGGAGGTGTGGCAGAGACCCCTGCATGGGGAAGTTGAGGTGGTGGGCATGGCCTGAACGTGGGCGAGTGGGGAGAGCTGAGGCTAGAAGAGAGGCCAGGCCAGACAGTGAAAAGCCAGGAAAGAATCTGATCGTCACCCTGTTGGTCACAGAGAATCACAAAGGGATTCTAAGCAGGGAAGTGACAGCTGGAGAGAAGTGACAATCTACCGGAGGAGATAAAAGAAACCCAGACTCGGGTAGCTTGTAGGAAGCTTCTGGGGGAGACTTGTATTTGAGGTGTGTTGAGAAGGGTGGAAAGGATTAGGGTACGCGTGGAAGAGAGGTAGGAGTGAGCAAGGTTTACTGGTGGGATCGTGAAGAAACTGGCCTGGCCATAGCAGAGAATGGGTGTGGGGAAAAGTAGGAAAGGTGGGGGAAAAAAAGATGGGGGGAGGGGCACTGAAAGACTGGATGAAGAGTAATGCTTTAATTGATTACACATGGACACACAGAGGTGAATCTTGCAAGAATATTTATAATCTTGTCTATTGCCTCCTCCCTTTCAAAAGATAAAGTGGAGAAGGAAGGAAGTGTGAGCCTTTTGCGGATGGAAAGAGTCTCTGGTGCGACTCCAGAGGGGTTAGGCACTGAAATGAAAGCCAGTTCTTGTCTATTTATACATTTGATTATTTTGAAAGTGTCATTATTTCTTCCTTACATATTTGAAAGAACTCACCAGTGAAGCTATCTGGGTCTGGAGTTTTCTTTGTGCAGATGTTTTAAACGATGAATTATATTTCTTTAACAGAGATAGTACTATTCAGATTTCCTGTTTCTCTTTGTTTCAGTTTTGATAAGTTGTGTTTTTCAAGGACTTATTCATTTTATCTAAGTTATTAGCTTTATTGATATAAAGTTCATAATATTTTTGTATTATCTACCTAATCCTGTTGTCTGTAGGATCTGTAGTGATGTTCCCCTGTTCATTCCTAGTGATGTAGGTAATTTGTATTCTGTTTATTTTTCTTGATCAATCTTGGTCATTTATTTTAAAGTTTATTTTAGTAGGTTGATATTACATCTGATAACTACATCTGATAGATGAGCTGATCACTTAATTAAAAAGTATATTTTCTAATAATCAAAAAATAGGATTTTAATGTCTAGAAGTAAAAATTGCTTGGTTAAAAACAGAATCTGCTGAAGGAAAAAGTATTTAAACCTGATCTTTTGAATTTTACTCTTAATGGCTCTATAACTGTATTTGAACTTGGTTTGACAAGATCTGTTGTAAATGATCTTGCATTAGAGTTATTGCTTAGTATTTGCTTGTGTATTTGTTTTGTGTGGGACTGTTAAATTCTACTTTCCTCTTCGGAGCAACTGGAGACAGATACTGAAACAAAAGAAGTTGTCTTTCCTTCCCTTTCAAGTGTACTTTTAGATCAGTGTTTCTCAGCCTCAGCACTTTTGACATTTTGAGCTGGATGATTCTTTGTTGTGAGGGACTGTCCTGTGCAGTGTAGGATATTTAGCAGCATTCCTGGACTCTACCCACTACATGCCAGTAACACTCCCCAAGTTGTGACAACCAAAACTGTCTCCAGGCATTGCCAAATAACAACTACTGGGGGGCAAAATCACCCCATATTGAGAGCCACTGCTTTCAAGTAAGAGGAATTGAAAACCTCTTGTGTTTCACAATATTATAAAATCTGAGTAATGGCATCATGGAAAACTTGGTTGAGCACACCTACAGAATAGAAAAATCTCTGGTTCAAAAGATGTTATCCTTCCAAAAGGGATACTTGATTTTTCAAGTTAAAGGAAGTTAGTTGTTTTTTTTTAAACCCTTTTTCAACATCATCAGAGAATCTGGAGATACAGTGGCGAGCCTTGCAGACCACCTAATTCACTCTTTGGAGTAAAATGGTACCTAAACCATCTCAACAGTGAGAGCAAACACAGAGTGTCTGGCTTTCCTTGGTAAATTGTTCTGATGTTCAGGATGCTTTATCTCTGAAAGAACCGAGTCTATGTGGAGTTCCTTGTGCTCGCTAGAGTTGGTTTCATTATCCTTTGTTCTCTTCATTAAGTAGAAAGACCTCAAGGATCTAGTCACATTTCTTAACATCCTTAATTACCTTGATGGCCTTTCCAAATTTAGAATTCATCTCCTTAGCTATAATCAAATCTACCCAGATTAAACCTTTAAGGCAACCTCCTGAACCCTCTGTTTCATCCTTAGGGTCTGTAGTAATGACTTCATTACATTTTTCCGTGTGTTTGAGAAATGCAGGAGTTAAAGGGACTGATTTCCCCCTTCTTGCTCACAGAGATCCTTTTTGAACAGCCATTGATCTCCCTGCCCTCAGATGGAGACCTTAAATTGGTGTTTTCTGAGGGATCTGAGCACACTTGCAAAATAGTTCTAGTGTACAAAGAGCAGGAACCTTGGAAGTGCAAGTCAGAAGGAGCCGACAAAATCTGCTATTTTGTGTGTGTATCAGGTCACCCTTTTAGGTTTAGGACCGTGGTGTTTCACGACTCCCTGAAAAGAATGTTTAAATGGAGGCTTTTAAAATGGCAGCTTAAATTCAGGCATCTGTTCCTTCACACAATGAGCAAAGAATGGAGATGTAATTAGCAAAGAAACTCACACCCTTAGGATGACCTTATTGATGCAGCTGTCTGTTACATTTTCTTTTTAGTTTTCTCCTGTGGAATAGTCCGACAGTATCCATAGTTAAGTAAAGCAGAATTCAGAACATTAAAGAGATGAGTTTTCATTCCATGAATTACTGTCATTTTGCAAAGCCACTGTCCTGGATTACCAAAAACTGTTTTGAGCTCTATTATATAATGATATTTTGTCACAGATAATTTTAGATGTTTTGCAAGAGGCACAAATATTATAAAAATCACTTTAAGATTCGGTATTGAAGTATAATACACACATAAAAAGTGGGCAGGTCATAAGCATACAGCTTGATAAATGTTTGCAAACTTAACCAGTATATAAATTAAGAAGCAGAATATTACCAGCCCCTCAGGAATCCCCTGCAAGCTCTACTTCAGGCAGCCCCAACCAAGGGTAATCGTTCCTAATTTTTGCCAACATACTTTGGCCAGTTTGTGCACTTTATATAAATGGAATCATACAGGATGAACTCTTAGGTCTGGCAGCTTTTGATCAACATGAATAACATTATTTTAAAACTCAGTGATGTTTTCTGTCTGGAAAATAGACCTGTTTCTAAATCATTATGGTTAAAAGCATTTATTAAATGCCTTCATGTGTAGAGCTGTGCTAGGGAATACATCAACCACTGGTTCCTACCCTCTGTTTTTTTTTGTTTTTTTTTTTTTTGCGGTACGCGGGCCTCTCACTGTTGTGGCCTCTCCCTTTGCGGAGCACAGGCTCCGGACGCGCAGGCTCAGCGGCCATGGCTCACGGGCCCAGCCGCTCCGCGGCATGTGGGATCTTCCCGGACCGGGGCATGAACCTGTGTCCTCTGCAGAGGCAGGCGGACTCTCAACCACTGCGCCACCAGGGAAGCCCCTACCCTCTGTTTTAAGTAGAAAACATTGCCACAGCAGGTGTGAGAAGGACTTTGAAAATAATTGATGGGAGTTGAGATGGGTACTTGAAAAAGCATACAGATGACGGGATTATAAAGATAAGGTACCCCCACTAGCCACCTCGGAAATGGAAAAATACATCATGAGGGTTTGTGAATAAAGAGGAAGTTGTCGATGTGTATTTGTTCAGGATACGATCATTCCGAATATTTTCTGGCTTCAGGGTATAAGGTTGTAACAGATGTTAAGACCTCCTCCCAATTAATTTCCTGAAGAAGATAGAGTTTTAGGAATTGTCTGAATTAACAGTAGTTAGTGAACTGTTGGTTAAGTGGGTGTTCCAGGTGTAGTGCAGGTTTGGAAAAAGGGTTGAAGGCCTGGGATGATTTCTGGTTATCCTCCTGAAAACTCTTAGAAATAGATATAAAACTGTTTTTGCTAAATTACCTTTTCTTCTTGCATTGTTGGGACTTAGTAATAATCTGCCTTCATTCCTTCAATGAGGAGTTTTGTCATCTTACTGAAGTCACGATATAGTTGTTACCGAACCAAACTTGGGTCCTCTCGCTTGCGCACAATAAAGCCAATCTACTGGCCCTGGGTTGTGGTGAGGGAAAGTGCAGCATTTATTGCAGAGCAACAGGCAAGGAGTCTGGGACAGCTAGTGCTCAAAAGACCCGAACTCTCCAGTGGGTTTCACTAAAGCATTTTTAAAAGGCAAGGTGAGGGAGGGGAGTCCCCGGGTGTGTGCTCAGCTCGTGCACAGTTCTCTGCTTGACTGATGGTGAGGGAACAGGGTGGTGTCACAGGGGTTGATATTATCAGCCCTTAGGCTCCAGGAGGCCTGGGGGCTATGTGCTTATGGGCATCAAGCAGTTAACATCTTCCTTTTGGTGGGGGGTTTACACATTTGTAAAACAACTCAGGAAATGTGCATCAGGTACTGTTATCTAGGTACTTCCGAGAGAGGAGGCAAAGCAGAGGACTTGGGGGGAGGGGTCTGGCCCGGGAAGGCCCCATAGGGTCCTGCTCGATTACATAGTCAGCAGAATGAATGCTTTGTCATCACATGGAGCTGGCTTTAAATTGTGTAGTGTCACCACTGCTTCCCAAGTCGTGGTGACAACGTACACTCCCACCAGGAGTGTCTGAGCATTCTAGTTTCTCCAAATCTTCTCCAGCATTGGGTGTTCTCACCGTTTTTAATTTTTTCAAGAATCTGATAGGTATGAAGTGGTATTTCATTGTTTTTTATATGAATTTCCCTGGAGAGGTTGAAACTTTTCGGTAGGTTATTGGCCATTTGGGTTTTCTCTTTCATTTATATCCTTATTATTTTTTTCTATTGATTTGTAGCAATTCTTTATACATTCTGGATAATAACCCTTAGTTAAATGTGTTGTCAGTATCATGTTGTCAGTATCATCTTTCTCTCTGTGGCTTATCTTTTAATTTTGTTGAGCACATCTTTTGTTGTGCTGAATATTTTTTATTATAATAAAGCTCTAATTACCAGTCTTTTCCTTTATTCTTCTATGATTTGTGCCTTTTATTGTAGCCTTGTTTTAAAATTGTTCCTATCTCCAAGGTCATGAAGATGTTCTTCTACTATATATTCTGTTTTAAAGCATGCTTTTAAGGGACCTACTGTATATAGCACAGGGAACTATACTCAATATTTTGTAGTAACCTATAAGGGAAAAGAATCTGAAAAAGAATATATACACACACACATACAGATACATATATATATATATAACTGAATCACTGTGCTGTACACCTGAAACTAACACAACACTGTAAATCAGCTATACTTCAATTTAAAAGTGTTGCATAAAAAAAAGAAGAAAAAAAACTATGCTTTTCAGTTTTCAGTCTTTATTCCATTGGGATTTTAGTTTTTTGGTATAGTATGATGTAGAAATCTATTTATATTTTACATTTCCTATACAGAAACCACCACATAATATTTCCTCCTTTCCCCACTGATTTTTATATATGATCTCTCGTGTATTACATTTCTCTACTGTACCTATGCATACATCTCTGGACTCCATTCTGTTCTCTTGCTCTATTTTGCCATCCATCTGCTAAGATTGCACTGTCGTAATTAGTATAGATTTAAAATAAGCCGGGATATCTCCTAGAAGTTTTCTCCTCTTGTTCTTCTTTCAAAGTGTCTGAGATATTCTTCATTTTGTGATTTTGGAATCAGCCTTTGATGTTCCGCAAACGTCCCTGTTAGGATTCTGAGTGGGATTACAGTGAATTTATAGAATAATTTTCATGATAGTGTGTTCACTGTATTGAACCGTCCATTTGCATGCATGGTGCGTCCTTTCACACAATCAGATCTTCTTTTTCATCCCCCAGTAATGTTTTTGCACACCTTAAAAAAAAATCTAGTGAAGGTCCCTCATAGTTTTCTATGGCTTTTCTAAAGAGAAAAAGTAAATCAGTCGGGGTCAGAACTAATTCCATGGAATGTCATGTTTTCCTTACACAGACCTGTGGCAGATTGCAGCTGAATGTACAAAATGCTTCAGATTAATAGAGGCTGTAGGGAAAGCTGATTCTGAATTATCACCTACCAGCCTGGTCATAAGAGGTGAAGTGAGGTACTCTTACTTAAACCAACCCTTGATATATTATAATAAGATAAGAAAATATAACCCTCAATATGTTAAAATGCAGATTTCTCCTAAAAGAAAAATATGGCCCTATTTGCTCCACTGCAAAGACCAAGTTTACGTTCAAGATGCAGACTCTCAGTTGAAAGAGAAAGAAAGCAAGCCAGTCTTCCACTCATATCTTAACAGCGGTGCAGCTAAGGTTACCCTAGAGTGATTTAACCACGCCTCTTCTGTAGGAGTGTTACTTCCCCTTTTGGCAGTGTCACTCATGAAAATGAACTTTCCTTGGTCGATTCAAGATTACCTGGTTTCCCGAAGTGGTTTAATGGAAAACTTTTCCTGGAATGTTTTTACGTAGCTGCTCACCCTGCTGAGAGGAGGCCAACATCAGGCTGGGGTGTGAGCTTGATTTATTCCGGAAAGCGGTTTATTCAGCTGTCAAATGAGATTACATGTGTGGCTGTTACCCATCACTTGACAGAAATATTCTTAGTCCTCCACAAGGCCTCAAACTTTTGTTTATTTATTTGGAGGCAACAGAAATCACAAATGTAAGTTCTCCTAGAACACATCTTTGGAAATGCAGTTTTTAATAGAGTGCAGTTACCCCCTTACTATTAATGATGATGATGGCCAGAACGAGACTGGACAATTTCCACACATGCCTGCTGTCCCAGGACACCATCCCCCACCAACCCTCTCCCCTGACCCCGCGATGCACACACAGACTTCCATACGTTTAGATTTGAGTAATCCTGAAACGCCCCAGTCATAAGAATCCGTTCTTAAAATTCACTTCTTTTTGTTACATGTCTTTGTCTTGGAGTGGTCTCTCATTGTAGAAACTCTGGAATTTAAAATTGAAGTCTAATAGAAAACAAACTTATGGTTACCAAAGGGGAAAGGGGGTGGGGGAGGGATAAATTAGGAGTTTCGGATTAGCAGATACTACTTACTGTGTATAAAACAGATACACCACAAGGTCCTACTGTATAGCACAGAGAACTATATTCAGTATCCTGTAAGAAACCATAATGGACAATATAAAAAAATATATATATGTGTAACTGAATCACTTTGCTGTACAGCAGAAATTAACACAACATTGTAAATCAACTATACTTCAATAAAAAAATACTTTAAAAATTAAAAAAATTGAAGTCTATATTTAGACATGAAAGTTAAGTTCTTTTTACTTTTTATTGTCTTATTTTAGCCCTTGGGGATTTGAGCAGAAATGGTGGTATTTCTACTTTGTGATTGAATTGCTATTTCCTCAGCCTAACACGACGAGTAAGATATCATTTAAAAGAAAAAAAGGGGCTTCCCTGGTGGCACAGTGGTTAAGAATCCGCCTGCCAATGCAGGGGATACGGGTTCAAGCCCTGGTCTGGGAAGATCCCACATGCAGCGGAGCAACTAAGCCTGTGCGCCACAACTACTGAGCCTGTGCTCTAGAGTCTGTGCGCCACAACTACTGAGCCCATGTGCCACAACTACTGAAGCCTGCACGCCTGGAGCCCGTGCTCCGCAACAAGAGAAGCCACCGCAGTGAGATGCCTGCGCACCGCAATGAAGAGTAGCCCCCGCTTGCTGCAACTAGAGAAAGCCCGTGCACAGCAACGAAGACCGAACGCAGCCAAAAATAAATAAATAAATAAATTTTAAAATAAAAGAGAAAGAAAACTTCTGACCAAATAACTGTGTCATAGCTTGGGTTGTTGACTGGAAGCCTCTGCTTGGTTGGGGGCTTGAAGAGGTGTGACTTGCCCTCTGGGCAGACTCTATCCTCACAAGCTCAGTGGTAATATTTGCCAAGTCAGGCACTTATTCTTTCAAGGACTGGTGAGAAATGGAGGCCTCATATTCTTTAAGAAGTGACCATGAGTTATTTTTTGTTTGAAGAAGAGTTTGTCAGACTACTGATTCTGCGCTAGGATTGATCTTTACCCCCCAGGGGACAGTTGGCAATGTCTGGAGACATTTTTGGATGAGACAGCTGGGGTCTGGGGGAGGGTGCTGCTGGTATCTAGTGAGTAGAGGCCAGGGATGCTGCTAAATGTCCTGTGATCCCCAGAGCCCACCCCTCCCCAAACACACAGTCATATGGTCGTCACATCAAGAGTGCCAAGGTTGGGAAACACTGACTTAGACTAAACTAGGTGTGTGTGTGTGTTAATCTGCTATACAGCAAAGTGATTTAGTTATGTACATATATACATTTTTTTTTCTTTTCCATTATGGTTTATTACAGGATATTGAACATAGTTCCCTGTGCTATGCAGTAGGACCTTGTTGTTTATCCATTCTATATATAATAGTTTGCATCTGCTAATCCCAAACTCCCAATCCTTTCCTCCCCCAACCCCCTCTCGCTTGGCAAGCACAAGTCTGTTTTCTGTGTCTGTGAGTCTGTTTCATAGATAAGTTCATTTGTGTCGTATTTTAGATTCCACGTATAAGTGATATTGTATGGTATTTGTCTTTCTCTTTCTGGCTTCACTTAGTATGATCATCTCTAGTTGGATCCATGTTGCTGTAAATGGCATTATTTTGTTCTTTTTAATGGCTGAGTAATATTCCATTGTATATGTGTGCCACATCTTCTTTATCCATCCATCTGTCGCTGGACATTTAGGTTGTTTCCATGTCTTGGCTATTGTGAATAGTGCTGCTGTGAATATAGGGGTACATGTATCTTTTTGAATTACAGTTTTGTCCAGATATATGCCCAGGCGTGGGATTGCTGGATCATATGGTAGCTCTGTTATTAGTTTGTGAGGACCCTCCATCCTGTTCTCCATAGTGGCTGTATCAGTTTACATTCCCACCAACAGTGCAACAGGGTTCCCTTTTCTCCACACCCTCTCCAGCATTTGTTATTTGTAGGCTTTCTAATAATGGCCGTTCTGACTGGTGTGAGGTGATACCTCACTGTCGTTTTAATTTTCATTTCTCTAATAATTAGCAATGTTGGGTGTCTTTTCATGCGCCTTTTGGCCATCTGTATGTCTTCCTTGGAGAAATGTCTATTTAGGTCTTCTGTGCATTTTTCTATTGAGTTCTTTGGTTTTTTTTGTTATTGAGTTGTAGACTAAACTTTTGAAGTCATGAAAGGCAATCTTTGCAAACCTTTAAAACACAGAGCCTGGGGGAAGTTTCGGGATTTGGCCTGAAATAGAGCAAGAGATTCTAGACACCGAATAAAGGGTCCCAGGTGTAGAACTTGCTGAGTTCAGAAGGTGCCATTCTGAAGGGAAGCCTTTAGGACAAACCTGTCTCTGATGTAGACAAACCTAGTCCTGGTTGTCACTAGTTACTGGTGCCGATCTGGACCTACTTGTTGAATCCACTTGCGATCCATTGAACTCTTACCTTGAACAAGGCCTTCTTTATGATAAGAAGGAAACAAACAATGATAGTGTGTATGATCTAAAACCAAATCATAATCAGCTTCAGAAAATTCTTTTTGCCTGAACGGTTTTGTTTATTATTTCAGCCTCTGTCTAGCAAACTTGCAAATATTCCTGTAACAAAAGAAGATAGCATGGAACATTGCAGTGAACAATTATTTTTTCGTTCACCATTCAGTTTCAAGCAGTAGATTTAACCTTTTTATTTTCTTGTAAGAGCTGCTAATGAATAGTACAGTGGCTGGGTTAAGTAGCATATTTCCCCAACCTTGGTGAAGATATTAAGTTGAGACACTTGAAATAGACAATATTTGGCCATTTGGGGGCATACAATATGGCATTTTCATATGGTTCAGTCTAATATATAATATAGCCTAGCTGCCCAGGAAGCTAAAAAGAAGGTAGTGGCCTAAATATTCCCTCCCAAGGGACTTTTCCAGCCTGGAATTGCAGTGAGAAAAAGGAAGTGCCCGTTTATTTTTTCTCTGAAACTTTGCAGATGCAACTAAAACCTCATTCTGATGAGTCTTCAATGGACTCTGGCTTTAAGTGTCTCAGCCCCAAACCTGGGGTTTCCCTCACAGACACTTAAAAACCAAATACTGCTGTCCTTCAGCAGCTCATTTGGCAAAGCAAAGAATCGTCCCCCAGTTTATCTACCCTGTAAATGTGGATTTGTGTGCTGCGTTCCCTTTAGGTGTGTGATAACACCTGTCTGGGTAGTTGTTAAGCAGGAGATGTACGAAGCTCTTTAGTATGTTTGGTCCGTTATTTCACTTAAATTTAATGAATGCTTCTCGGTGGCTTAATATTGGCACAGAAAATTCATGATAGCTGATATTTGTAGGAACATTTGTCCTCCATATTTTTAGCTGATATTGATAAAATGTGGTAATTTCCAGGTAAGGGTCAGGTTTTTATGTCCATACAGTTGAGTTATTCCTAAACATATTTGTATCTCTATCTTACCGTGCGTTTGCAACCCATGCACCTTTGATACGTTCATGAGAAAAGTCCAGTATAATTCCTCATACTGAGGCTTCTCCACAGGTTGTTGGAAAGTCTTATTCTTTTGTAATTTTTCCCTGCTCAGCATTCCTGAACATTACTTGAAATATAAAACTGCTTTTTGGGGATGAAGTGAAGAATGGGGAAACCTCTGTCTTAGTTTCCTAGCATTAAGAATTTATCCTAATATGAAACAGCAAGCCATCCGAGCCCTGTTTATTATACTCCTTATCCTTGTATTTGGAAGCAGGTGTTTTATCATGAAAATATACATATATATGTATATATATATATATGTATATACGAACAGAAACCCTAGAGCCACCTATTGGCCAATGAAGAAACTCTCTCCTTCCTGCCTTCCGCCCGCGCCTCCAGTCCATTTGCCTGATCCCTTTTTGTGCTGTCCGCCATACTGGTGTACTATTATTTGAAATCTCTGTGATAAAAGGTTTGGCCTCTCTTGGCCCTTCCCCGAAATTGAAGAGTTGAGACGGCTTCTCCAAATAAGTACATCAAGGGAGGAAAGAAAGATTTGCCTCACTGTAGCTCATCTGCCCAGGTAACTGGGAGTTGTGTGTGCTTCCATTCTCATGAGGAAATGTCTCTATAATGTTACAGAGAAGGGCTACCGTTTGGTCATTGTCACAGTCAGATGCCATGCTGCCTGGGAAGAAAGGAGACTGGTCCAGCTGAGCCCAAGCTCTGAACGTCCACGGTAGTTCTTTGCTGTGATGCGACTGCTTTTGTTGGTCTCATCAGAGGCATCATGTGAGACATAGCTTCTTTGACCAGCCAGCTTCCCAAATTTCATTGCACACTTTCATTGCCCAAGTGCAGCTCTAACTGCAAGAACTATGGTGGTGAGTAAGAGAGTCCTTGGCCTTTGAGGAGTCTGCAGTCTGGTGGGAGAGATGGACCTGTGAGCAGAGAAATTATGATAAAATGAAAAGAAAACAACAGAGATGTATTCAGAAAAGGATTTTCTTCTGATGATAGGACCGTGCCGATTCTGCGCTGCGTGCCTACCACATATATTACCATATAGGGGACATTTCTCTCCTTTCACAAAGTAACTGGCTATTGTAATGACAGTATGAACAGATTTCAGATTTTGTTATATCTGAATGTTGCTACTTTTGCAAGTGGACATCCGGCTGAAACATATTCAGCTCGGCAGACTCAGACCTTCGCCAAAGGGCACTTTCTGAATGTAGCAAATCATCATTGATAGTTTAATGCAATTAGGAGAGAAATAGAGATGGTTGGTCATAAAGCCGATCAAAACCACAAGTTGCGTTACCAGATAAACCATCAGTGATGTCAGTAACTGTAATGACATAATGAAACATCACTGTTACATGATGCTTCTTTCTTTAGAAGCCTGGTGACACCATCACAGGAACCTGAACATTAATTAAGGTGTTGCTTGAATGCCTGACGAATTCTAATCTCTTACATAGTTTAGTCTTAAATGGAATGCTTCATTTAATAATTTCTATAATTTTATTACCTATGAAAACTTATCTTGAGGGTAGAGGAGATAGGGTCTATGTTATCGTTGCCATGGTTACTTCGTACTTAAAATGGCAGGCTGTGCTTACTTGGTTTAAAAATATCTACAGTGTGATTGCTGTAAAAATCTCTGCAAGTAGTTTGCTCATGTCCAGTGAGTCACTCCTCATTTGGCATTTCAGCGAATGACTTGATCACAGGAGTTGTTGGGAGAAATGCCAGAGGTTATTACTATAAAGCACTAAAGGTATTTTCAATTTCCACCACTAAAAATTTGAATATTGCAAAATAGCTTATATGTGTCCTTGCCATGTTTACCTGAGTGAAACAACCTTAATAGATCGTGTCGAGAGACTTGACGGGCTCAGGGATGAATTGTACTTGGGCGGGATACAGGGTGTCTTCATTCAGCTGCCTGTTGTTGAGGCCATGTGCCCACTTTTCGCTTGAGTCTCTACGACACTGGATTGGAATATTTCAGTCGATTGCTCTCTCCCTTCTGCTGTCACAGAGGTCCCATGATAGCCGATCGGCTACCTGATTTTATTTATTTTTTGAAGATGGAACCTCCTTAAAACACACACACACGAATTAATAAACAAATATGTGTTCTTTGTAAACTAACTTAAGCAGCACAGAAAGCTGCATTATTTTGCAGGCGACAGCCTGGAGTGGGTGCCTGGGAGCTTTTGGTTCCTTTGTGGATCCTTTGTGGAGTGGGCTTTGTGGCAGCTGTTGACCACTCAGAGTCTCTCCACTTGACTGTTTTGCAAATGACGAGGCTTCGGCACATTTCAAGTCCTGGGTAAGTGGGGAGTAACAATTGATGTAGATGCATCCGTGCATCCTGTATCCACGTGGGTGATATAAACATGTCGCTGCCCATGCGGCCCCCCCTTTTTTTCGTAAATATCCATTCCAGTGCCTTGGGGGCAGTGTGGGAAAGAGTACTGCTTCAATTGTGAGCGTCCCTTTCGTCCCTTCCTGCCGGCACGGAAATCTTTCTTTGGCAGAGTGTGTTTGTCTTTCTGTATTAGCATCTTTTTTTTTTTTTCTCTGATGGCTCAAATCAGCGCCCTTGATCACTGAGAAAATAAAATTATAGTCAAAGCCTCGTGAGTGAGCCTAGAGACGGCTGCCTTGGACGCCTTGTCTGCTCTGTACCCACAGCTGCCTCCCGCCCCTGAGGTTGGTCCACAGCAGCTGAAAACCCTGCTGGGCCTTTCCGAGCCCCTTAGGGGACATGTAAGTGGCAGATGCACTTAATTATTAGGTAAATTACAAATGCAGGAGATTAAGCTTTGACAAGGTTTTGGACTTGGGACAGAAGGGCACTTTGTTTTTATGAATCTACTTGGTTTTCAAAAAAAATCACAACGTAGATGTGTATCAGTCAAGAAATGGAGATACACAGATACATATATACATACATAGACTCATAAAATGAATATATGTTAAATGTAACATACGCGTCTGTAGACAGACATGTGTGTATATACACGTGTATAACATACATATCTATTACATGCAAATATCCATATATGTATGTGCACATATATGTACCTATGTATATGAGACGTATATGAAACCTTTACTGAGTCCTTACTTACTATGTATGGGCAGTGATCTAAGTGCTTTACCTGCATCAACCAGTGTAATTCTCACCATTTCACAGATATGACCACTGAGGTCGCAGAGCCAGGAAGTGGCAAGGCCAGTATTTGAACGCACGCACTCTGGCTGCATCTCTGTTCCTTACTTCCTCCCGATGGAGGTGGTGCATTCAATATCATTTAATGGTATGGTTGATTTGGTTTGTTGGGTGTTGGTGCTTATAACCACGGGGACCGTTGAACTGGTGGTGGGCAAGGGAGGGATGTGGAGAATGCCATTTCTCCCACCTATTTTCTTCTGCCAGCACAGGAAAGGGATAGGGAAACCTGGAGCTCATTTGTTTTAATGGTCTCAACGGTGGCACACTTTTGATGGTGGGTTAGATTTTGGGAAAGTGGTCACAGTTGATTGGGCCAGATCCAATGAGTAAGGGGAGTGGCCAACTTGAGGACTGCCATTTGGAGACCCAGTAAAATAATGTAAATTGTTTATCTTCTCTGGAGATAATTCAGCAGCATCATTGGATGCCAGGTGGCTTGGAAGAACAGTTCTTTATATGTACACTTTAGTAATTATTATTATTATTGTGTTGAAGTATAGTTGATGTACAATATTATATAAGTTACAGGTGTACAATATAGTGATTCACAGTTTTTAAAGGTTGTACTCCATTTATAGTTATTATAAAATATTGGCTGTATTCCCTGTGTTGTATCATATATCCTTGTAGCTTATTTTAAACATAATAATAGTTTGTACCTCTTATTCTCCTACCTTTATATTGTCCTTCCCCCCTTCCCTCTCCCCAGTGGTAACCCTAGTTTGTTCTCTATGTCTGTGAATCTTTTTCCTTTTTGTTATACTTACTAGTTTGTTTTATTCTTTAGATTCCATATATAAGTGATATACAGTATTTGTCTTTCTGTGTCTGACTTATTTCATTTAGCATAATACCCTCCAATTCCATCCATGTTGTTGCAAATGGCAATATTTCACCCTTTTTTTATGGCTGAGTAGTATTACATTATACACACACACACCCCCCCCCACATCTTCTTAATCCATTCATCTGTTGATGGACACTTAAGATTGCTTACATATCTTAGCAATTGTATATGATGCTGCTATGAACATTGGGGTGCATGTATCTTTTTGAATTAGCATTTTTGGTTTTTTTGGATATATGCCCAGGAGTGGAATTGCCAGATCATATGGTAGCTCTATTTTTAGTTTTTTGAGAAACCTCCATACTGTTTTCCACAGTGGCTGCACCAATTCACATTCCCATCAACAGTGTAGGAGGCTTCCCTTTCCTCCACACCCTCGACAACATTTGTTATTTGTGTTCTTTTTGATGGTAGTCATTCTGACAAGTGTGAGATGATATCCCATTGTGATTTTGATTTGCATTTCCCTGATACTTACCGATGTTGAGCATCTTTTCATGTGCCTGTTGGCCATCTGCATGTCCTCTTTGGAGAAATGTCTATTCAGGTCTTCTGCCCATTTTTTAATCAGTTTTTTTTTTTTTTGACGTTGAGTTGTATGAGCTGTTTATATATTTTGGATGTTAACCCCTTATCGGTCATATCATTTGCAAATATTTTCTCCCATTCTGTAGGTTGTCCTTTCGTTTTGTCAGTGGTTTCCTTTTCTGTGCAAAAGCTTTTGAGTTTAATTAGGTCCCATTTGTTTATTTTTGCTTGTATTTCCTTTGTTTCAGGAGACAGAGCCAAAAAAATAGTATGATTTATGCGAAAGAGTGTTCTGCCTATGTTTCCCTCTAGGAGTTTTATGGTTTCCCATCTTACATTTAGGTCTTTAACCCATTTTGAGTTTATTTTTGTATATGATGTTAGAAAATGTTCTAATTTCATTTTTACATGTAGCTGTCCAGTTTTCCCAACACCACTTATTGAAGAGACTGTCTTTTCTCCATTGTGTATTCTTGCCTCCTTCGTCATAGATTAATTGACCATAAATATGTGGGTTTATTTCTGGCTCTGTATTAATTATTTTTTAATAGAACAAAGCACACAGATAATTTCATTACTTTGTCATCGTACAAATTAGCTGGGATATAGGTTTACTATAATAAACCCTCCCCAAAATGTTAATAATAAGTTCAGCATGCCAGAAGTTTCCACCCCTCTGATGTAAAAATGCCAGATGGTATGGTGGCTGTCCTCCAAAAAAAAAGTCAGAGACCTGGACTCAGTCTGTCTTATTCTGTCCTACTCATGACTTGGCTTCCATTTCATGGTTCAAGACAGCTGCTGCAGCTCCTGCCATCACCTTCACATTCCTGCTAGTAGGAAAAAGAAAAGGTTAGGCAAATCCTTCTTTTAAAGGCCATTCTGTGGAAGTTGCACATGTCACTCCTCACATCCCGATGGCCAGAACTTGGTGCTATGATCACACCCAACTGCAAGTGATTCTGGGAAATGTAATCTTTAGTTGGGCAGCTAGCTAAAAATATTATTACTGTAGAAGAAGGGCGCATAGATATTAGAAAAAAAGAAGCGGTGTCTGCTACACTTATATTTTAAAAAGAGAAGTAAAGTTGGTGAAAATATACAATGTAAACCTTCAGATTAAAAAAAATCTCAAATGTTGGAATAATTTGATTTTTCTTTCAGAATAATGAAATGCTTGCAATCCATGTTCCATGTTAACATTACAAATGTAAAGCTTAAAAAAAATCCATGTAGCTTATAACTCTTACTAAATCCATGATGGAGAAAAGGAAAAGTTATTTTTTTTTTTCCCTCTCACTGTTGTGGCCTCTCCCGTTGCGGAGCGCAGGCTCAGCGGCCATGGCTCACGGGCCCAGCCGCTCCGCGGCATGTGGGATCCCCTGCATCGGCAGGCGGACTCTGAACCACTGCGCCACCAGGGAAGCCCAGGAAAAGTTTTTGAAGTAGCTGATAGTGTTAACACATTTTGAATATAAATTCCCTTGCTTTGTGAAATGTCCCCAAATGAAGACTGTAAACAAGATGGAACAAGAAGACGCTGAAGTGTTTATTAACATTTGAACAATATATTCCCAGGCTGGCTCACTCCTTCTTTTGATTCACATTTTGGCTGGTGTAAATTGAGGAATTTACATACTTTTTATATGTAAAATTATGCTAATTGGAAATGACATTCAGTACCAAGGCAGAACCCTACCTCCAGATGAGGTGTAGTAGTTTAGAAAAAAACCTGAAAAGTCTGGGATGTAGCTTGATTGTCTTTCGGCCTTGCAAACTTTTTATTGTAAATATTTAGTACTTTTCACCTGAGTAAAAAGGAACTAAGATATATACAGCCGTCCCTTGTATCCACGGGGGACTGGTTCCAGAACACCCCACGGATACAAAAAAAATCTGTAGCTGCCCAAGTCCCTTATAAAGTGGCTAGTATTTGCATATAACCCAAGCACATCTTCCCATATACTTTCAAATCATCTCTAGATTACTTATAATAACTAATACAATGGAAATGCTATGTAAATAATGGCCTACAGGCAGCAGATTCAAGTTTTGCTTTTTGAAACTTACTGGAATCTTTTTTTTTTCTGAATATTTTCAGTCGAGTGTGGTTGAATCCTCCCATATGGAACCCGTGGATGCGGAGGGCCGACTATACTATATTTTCTTCACGCTGGTATTATAAAATGGATTCAGTGATTTTTTTTTTTCCCCCTTCCCATATGGAGTTTTCTTCAGGCCGAGATGTGGAAACAAATAGATTAAACTGGAAATTTGAAGTTTTCCTCTTAAAGTAACCATATGGGGAGTCATTTTGAAATAGCCAAAACTGGGTCAACTATAGGAAATGATGATTATCTTAGTGGCACGTATAACATGAAGTGACCATTTCGGGAATTCCGGCTAAATTCCCTAAGGTAAACACCCCAACTATTACTTTCATTGGGTCACTTCAGTTTTCCCTTTTGCCTTTACATTACCCGCCCATTTAGATGATCATTCTAATTTTTTCCCAAATTTGCAATAATACCGACCTTCTTCCATTTATGTCTGTCAAAAAGATTGCAACAAAACATCTTGGTCCCTAGTCTCTTACTTAATTGTTCTATGTACAAGCTTCCTACAAACATCCAAGTAGGTTTCTGCAACTGGATTTTAGATGCTAATAAAGCATTCTGTGTAGACTGCTTTAAACAGTGACAACCATTAAAGCTTTTATTGGTTCAGCACTATGCTCTCTGAACTAGAGAGATTTTTCAGCAGTGGAGCATACAGCAACAGAGAAACTGCAGAAAAATTGTCCTGTTTTCTTTAATGGAAAGCAGTGCTTTCCAGAATTCAGCTTGAGAAGTAGGAAGCCAACACTTTGAATTTGATTCTTGGATTTACTCTCAATGAAGCCTGTGATTATTTGGTAAGATTGTTCACCTTTGTCTTGGCCTCGGTTTTCTCAGCTGTGGAAAGAAAATGGTGAGAGGATCGAGGAAATAATGAACACCCTGTGTGGTTGGTGTCTGGGGAAAGACTTGGGGTGATAATGTCTTAAATGCCACAGTTTGTGGCATTATTTCAGGCAGGCCAGGCGATTGGCTCACAGTCAGTGGAGTTCACATTTGCCTGATCTTGAAACCTTTTCCGGCTCTTGGGAAACAAACTACGTCCTCAGCATGCAAAGAAATGTGCGATGGCGTTTCTTCAGGAAATATTTTCCTTGACTTTACTCCATACTGTGAGTCACATATTGCAATTTATAGCCGAGCTTGCTGTGGTGGTTTTGCCAGGCACATAGCCAGTGAGATAATGGAGATCAAGTTTGTTTAAATCCCTTGGTGGTCTTTTATTTCAATCGAGCTTGAGATGCACTGATGAGCTGTTAAATGAACGTGGAAACAGAGCCTGGAAGTGCATTTGGTTTGAAAAGTAATTGTAAAAGGCGACGATGACAGACCTTTCACGGCCGGTCTAGCTGTGTGTCCAATATGATAGTCACTAGCTATTTCAGTTTCAATTCGTTGAAATTAAATTCAGTCCTTTAGACACACCAGCCACATTTTAAATGCTCCGCAGTCACATGTGGCTAGAGGCCACCATATTGGACAACACAGACCCAGTATATTTCCATAATCGTAGAATAGTCTCTCGGGCACCGCTGATCTCTAGATCGGCACCTAGGAAAGAACTCTTTATGGTAAAGCGAGGAGGAGGCTGGGAATGGAAGTCAAGAGGTGATTCTGGGGGCTTCCCTGGTGGTGCAGTGGTTGAGAGTCCGCCTGCCGATGCAGGGGACACGGGTTCGTGCCCCGGTCCGGGAGGATCCCACATGCCACGGAGCGGCTGGGCCGCTGAGCCTGCGCGTCCGGAGCCTGTGCTCCGCGACGGGAGAGGCCACAACAGTGAGAGGCCCGCGTACCGCGAAAAAAAAAAAGAGGTGATTCTGTTCTAATGTGAGCCCTTAAAAGCTGTGTGATCTTACCTGTGAAGCATTCTAGGCCTCAGTGGACGTGTCAATACCGCAACCACTACTTCTGTATACTTTTGTATGTTATAATGCTAACATGAGGATCAGATGTAACTGTCATTTTATGGTCTAGAGAGTGGCCTTTGGAGTCAGACTGCTGGGTTGAAATACCAGTTATCTACAAGTAGACTTCTCTGGGCCTTGATTTTCTACTGAAAAACGGGGACAGTGAAGTACGTATTTGGTATGGTTGAGTGATAAATGGTTTCTTACACATATAGGAAACATACACCCAGCCCGTGGAAAGTACTCGGTGTTTAAGCTGTTATTATTATTATTACTATTATCACTTATTTCATCTATTGAACGGTATAAGGTGCTATCAAAAGGTCTTGTTGCAAATGATATTTTCAGTTTGCTGGTGTTTTCTATTTTTTAAACCTCTTTGCACCGTGTTGTGTATCAGTATAAATGTGCCACGTTGTAGCTTCTTAACGCCTGTGTTGTCCTGCATAAATTAAGCCCCTTTGGGGAATAAATTACTTACAACTTAGAATGGCAGGCTCAAGGTTTGTTCGTTGATATTTCAGCTGTGTAATTGGTTCTTTGCAAAAGAAATTAATGAGCTTGATGTCAATGCTGAGAAATGCTAGAGCAGACAGTCTTTCAGTGCTATTTATGTGCATGCATCTCTCTCCAATTCCTTAGATTGTGGAGTGAAGTAAATCCCTTGGACCAGTATTCTGTTTGGAAAGGTGTTGCCACACCCCACAGTGTGCCACATCCTTAATCAGTAGGCGGTTTGACCGAAACAGGAGGGTAATGCTGAGATCCAGAAGTTGGAGTCCAAACTGTGTTTGACGCAGTAACCTCCGGTCTCCTTGCGGATAAAAGGGAGATGGGCACTAACGCAGCGGTTCCCACCCCAGCTGCACTCCAGTCACGGGGAGGAGCTTTCAAAATGCTGATGCCTGGCTCCACCCCTAGAGATTCTGATGTGATTGGTCTGAGGTGCTGCCTGGGCGTGGGGACTTTTGAAAGTCCCCAGGTGATTCTAATGTGCCACCAGGGTTGCGACCCACCGGGCCAGCCTCTACCTGGTGAGATGGAGGGGACACCTTTTGAAATGTGGCCCAGACATGGCTGTTTAATGGAGCCACACTGCCCTGGATGGACGTAGCTGGTGGATTTCCACAGGGTCCTGTCCAGGTCTTCATTGTTCTCAGTGGTAGGAGTCAGGACAAAGCACGCCGATCAGCCCTACGGACGTGCAGTTAAGCTGGAAGGAGAGAGAGGACCTGTTAGGTGACAGGTGCCAAAGGCATCATCGACAGGTCGGGGCAGGATGGGTGAATCCAGGGAGAAATCCGAGAGGAGGAAATAGAAGGCCTTTTAGTTACTTTAAATAAAACCACGTGGCCACGTATAGGCTCGGGGAAGCTTAGCTACGCGGCTGCCGCGAGGGTTGGGCTGACTGACAGCCTCAGTGGTCAGGAGTGCGCACTTGGAAACCAGTCCTGTGTTTTTGTCCCGGCTCCCCCATCTCCTCCTGGGCGATCTCCAGCACGTCCCTGCACTTTGCTGGGCTTCAATCTCCTCCTCCATTTAGTGGGACTAACAAAAGGCACCTGCCAAATTCTGTGATTGTGAGAATTCAAGGTGATGATTTACGGAGCCTGTGAGAACAGGCTGCTAAGTAAATACGTGATGACCTGCAAATTTTCTCCTCCACGTGATGAGCCTTGCCCCGGAGCCTGCAGGGTCAGCCGCTGCCCGAATAGAAGTATCCAGGGGGCTTGTTATTAATTGTGACGGATGCCCCATTACTAATGTGGGATATCAAGAAAAGGGGAAACTGAGTGTGGGGTATATGGGAGCTCTCTCTGCTACCTTTACAATAATTCTGTAAGTCTGAAACTGTCCTAAAATAAAAAGTTTATTTTAAAAAGTTATGGTTTTAACACAACACTGTAAATCAACTATACTTGAATAAAATCAATTAAAAAAAGAAAGTTATTGTTAAGGTAGTGAGTACTGCCTTGTGAAGTGGGCATGAAGCATTTATTCATTTTTCGGTATACATTTGTGTGCCAACTCTGTTCGGTCAGCGGGAAGTTGGCCCCATTCATAAAGAACCAAAATGTTTTCGTTGTAAATATTTCTGGGGCGGAAACTTCTAAGATAGTTATTTCCATATGTGTGGGGAACCAAATTCAATCGATTTAAACTTTTTGTTTATTTTGCAATCATTTTAGATACAGTTGTAAGAATAGTACATAGTTTCTGTATATCCTTCACCAAGCCTCCCCCAAAGTTAATGACGTATGGTTCTCAAAACCAGGAAGTGACCATTGGTGCAATACTGTTACGGAAATTACAGCCTTTATTTGGGTTTCACCAGTTTCTCCTCTAATGTCATTTTTCTGTCTTACGATGCAGTTGAGGATTCCACGTAGCGTTTAGTTGTCACATCTCCTTCGTGTTCTCCAGTCTGTGACGGTTCTCAGCCTTTCCTTCTCTGTCTGGACCTCTGCTCTGTTGAAGAATACTGGTCAGGGATTTTGTCACGTGTCCCTCAGTTGGGATCTGTCTGATATCTCATGATGAGATTGAGGTTATGCGTTTGGGGCAAGAATGCCACAGAATGTCTGACATTGTGCCCACGGCAGGGTATCGTATCAGGGGATACATGATGTCCATAGGTCTCATTCCTAGTGATATTAACCCTGATCATCTGGTTAAGGGGGCATCTGTGGCTTTTGATCTCTTTCTGTAAGTATCTTTGATAATGGATGCTACTCCTGTGCCATGTTTCAGTGTAAGAATGAGATGGGAGGAATTATGGTCAAGCATTAAATGGTTTCAAACTGGTGTACTTTGGATGTTTTACGTGTAAGTCTCATCATTTTCTCCTTTTAATCTCATTTGTACTCGCAACGCTGGCTTCTCACCATTTGCAGAGTTCTGCCCTGAGTCGATTGATAAAGCAGATAACCAAGCTGTTATAAGTATGTGTAAAGTAAAAACGAATAGGCTGTAAATCGAGACTTGGGAGGGTCCTCTGGAAATGAAGTACATGAACTTTAATAGGTGTTCTTTGAAGCAGTTTTTTCCTGCTGTCTTTAAAAATCAAGTGCAATATTTGACAGTCCATTCGAAAGTTAGACAAACCTGGATTTGAATCTAACTTTAAGCTGTTGAGTCGTTGTTAAAGGCAGGCAAATGTGGATCCGAATCCTGGTATTTCCCCTCGCTAGAAAGTTATTTAGCTTCTACAAGCCAGTCTCCACTTCCATCAAACCTTCTCTGGCTTGTCGGGAAGAGGAAATGAGAAGATGTAAGAGCTGTGCCAGGCACTGCGTCTGGACATGACAAGTGCCCAATAAATGTCAGCTGCTATCTGTGATTTTATCCCACACGGGGTTCGTGTGGCCTCTTAAGAGTTGACAGCGCACAAAAAGGTAAACAATTAGCTTTATGTCCTAATTAATCTGCAATTGGGCTGTAGAACTAACAGGAGACATAGAAGCAGAAAGAGCATACAGCCTCTTCTGTGCGTTTATCCCCTTAAGTGCAGTCAAATCGTTCTCAAGTTAGTGATCTTTTTATGACCATCTTTCCAGAATCTTTCTGGGGATGGCTGTAAAACACAGAAGAGCACTTTTTCCCATATTTACCACATCACTTGCTAACAAAAGAATGATATCCTGAGATTAGCTTATTCTTTGGAATCAGTTTGGGAAGTAATCTGATCATTGACAAGAGTTTATGAACTTGGGTGGTGAATTTCTTTCTCAGCAGCTACTCTGTTTTCTGAAGTACTAGATATTTCTAGTGGATTTAATCCTAAAATGTGAAGGTCATTAGGCTGGACATTTCTTTAAAACAAATGCTAGATTTGCTCTGTTTGTAAGGAGGTAAGGTCTAGTTAGGTGTAGTGTGGAAAATATCAGAATTCTGTGTACAGCCACTGAGTTTAAAATTTCATCTAATCGTAAATTGTTTCAAACTAAAAATCTCTTCATTGCTTAGCTCTATGAGAAATGGTTTATTTTTAATATGTTTAAATCTTCCAAACATGGTGGCCAGTAGAATCCATCTCTTACCCACCCCTTTCCCCACGATAGGGACATGGTGTCCCAGAACCAGCCAGGCCTATACTAGGTCCCATTTTAGTCCTGAGACTCCAAAATGGGTCTTTAGAATTAAATTTGGCTATCAGCCCAGATTTACTCAAATTTTTAACAAGCGCTGCTTTGTATTTCAGCATCGCCCCCCCCAGACCCCAACTTTGTCACTGGTTAGGGGTGGGGAAGTGGGAGGGGGCACATGAACAAGAAACAAAAGCAGCTGCTGGAGAGAAACCCCAGTGAAAGGGGGTGAAGAAAAACAATTCTGCCACGGCAGCTGCTCCGATTATCAAAAGAGGAAGTCCTCACTTTACATTTGATAGCTCTCAAGTTTGGAAGGTTTATCGTTCTTCTTTATTTGGGGAGCAGTGAAATGAAGTCCGTGGAGGAAGCTGGTAGATTGGTGCAGAAATGAAATTGACATGAGACCGGTGACTCTGGAATCGGCCTGGCCTTTCATTTTAAAGTTCTGAACCATCGCTTAATTTTCAGGCTCGAGATGAATTTGGAAGTTTGTTTTGTTTTGTCATATCCCCACTGTTTCACAAATGAAGGACGTGGCTGTCTCAGGCCAAATCTTCTCATATCCGAGATCACGCAGAGGTTTTGAAGCTTGTAACAGGAGAATAGCACGTGGTATAAAGCTGGGCAAACTGGGAAGGCAGGCAGTGGGGTGGCACTTTGATCCATTTTGTGGGGTGCTCTTGTTATCACAAGATGCATATATGGCTGGTCTGAAAAATCAGACTGACCCGGGGCGACATGAAAGAGGAAGAGTGGCTCGCTGGACTAGAAAAGGCTTTCGTGGAGACGCGCATTTCCGTGTTGTCCAGATGGCTTATGCATATGCAATACGTTTATCATCGCATTTCTTAGTCCCATGGGCGAGTTCTTGCATTTTACAAGGGGGCCCACTCCGAAAGGCGATTTTATCGTAGTATTACTTAGGAAGTATTCCACGTCAGCTACCTAGTCTAAGAAACTGTGAAGAGCTAAAAGTCTGAACAGAGCCACGTTTGAGTACAGGACGATGTGGTCTATGAAGGCCATAGCACATCCTTGGAGCGTCACAGAATTGGATTTTTCGTGAAGGCAGAAGCGGGCCCAGACAGCACGAAGCCTGCTCTGGCCTCACTCTCTTCTCAGGCCCAGAGGCAAACGTCTTGTCTCGAGGTTCACAGACTTCAGGAGGTCCAGAGGAAGGATGTGGCAGTCGGTACTCGCCTGGCCGGGCCTTGAGGGTCTGCTTGGGATCTGCCACCCCCAGAGTGTCAGGGCTGAGCCCCAGATGGTCCCAGAGGTTTAGAGAATCCCCAGCTCTCTGAGTCTGTCTAACACAGGGGTCAGCAAACTCTTTGTGTAAAGAGCCAGGGTAGTCAGTATCTGTCACAGCTACCCATGTGTGCTGTTGCAGGGCAAGGGCAACACCAGAGGGTCCCTAAATGTGGGTGCGCCCATGTGCCGGTAAAACTCAAAAGTGTCTCAGAGCAGGCAGCAGGCCGGGTTTGGCCTCTGTGCCATGGCTTGCTGCCCCCTGGTCTAGAGCAAGGGCTTCTCAAGGGCTCCTGGCGAGAGAACTCAGGAGGAACTGGGATAGGAAAAAGATGCACCCCTCTATTCACTAACCTCCAACAGAAAGTGAGCATTTGCTCTCGTATGAATGTGGGGAACACTTTTGCAGACCTGTGACTTTGCCGTGAATAGGAGTCACGGATATATGGGCACTCCGTGTTTTACTGCACTTCACTTAATTGTGCTTCACAGGTGTCGTGGTTCTTACAAATTGAAGGTTTGTGGCAGCCCCGTGTCGAGCAAGTCTACTGGTGCCATTTTTTCAACAGCATTTTTTATAATTAAGGTGTGTCCTTTTTTTTTAAAGGCATAATGCTATTACTGCACACTTAATAGACTGGTATTGCATAAACAGAACTTTTATATGCAGTGGAAAGCCAAAAACTCTGTGTGACGTTTTATGGCAGTGTTTGCTTTAATGCGGTGGTCTGGAACGGAACCCGCCATATCTGCGGGGTCTGCCTGTATCCATATCTCATTACAGTTGTTGCAGGAATCTCCAAATATCGTTATACTTGTCACGACTTTGAAATTGTGTACTCTACCCTCGGCAGCATTAATAAAGAGCACACATATAAGTATATATAATTACGTATTTTATGATTACATATAAAGCTTTGACCCTGACATCGTGTCTGGTTGTGGTCATTTCTAGGACCCACTGCCCAGCCCCGGAGAACCCTGGGATGGTTCCACGATCACTTGGTGGAGTCAGACTATCAACATACCCATTAATAGCCAATGGAATGCCCTTACTTGAGCCCTCTTCCATCTTGATGGAGCCTGAACTTCAGTACCTTCCCTATGGGATTGGCTCAAGTGGGCCCCCTGCAGTTCACTCCTTGGTACTGCAGCTCTAGTGTTTGGAGGGCACCCGTCACTGTCATTGGGATAGAAGCCTGACCTCCTCCTTCTGGTTTCCTTAGTGATTTTCTGCTGGCCTTTCGGCAGCTCCTTCAGTGGGGCTTGTTGTCGCCGAGTAGAAGGCGTGCCTGACAAGGGCCAGAGGCCTGGGTGTTAGCACTGTGACTTCCACTGTCTCTCGTGATCTTGGGCAAGCCGCTTAGCCTCTGTGTGGTTAAGTGACCTTGTTGAAGATGGGGTAATACCCTCCCCGAGGAATAGATGAGGCAGTTCTGAGAAATCACTTTACGGGCAAAGCCATTTCCATGAGGACTTGGGGGGAGCATGCCGTCTCTAGCTCAGAGTGGCTGAAATGATCAAGCGAGGTAATCAACATAAATGCTCAATAAATTCAATCCACCTTTATGGAATCACCTTTAATAACAAATTGAGAGGAAACATTCCTGTATTTAAGCCTGGAGTATTTCCCACTTGTGTTTGAAGGCACCCGTTGTCAGATAGGAATAAAGACCTTAGTAAATAGGATCCTATTTGTATTTCTGCTGCCAAGGATATGCATTAAAGGAGATTCTACTTCACTGACGGTGGACTGAATATGGAAACCACACACTTGGACTCCTGTTATACAATCTCCTAATTTTGTCCATCCACTAATAGCCCAAAGATTGTATAGGAATTCTGAACTCGGACCAACAAGTGATGCGTCTTGATACCAGAAGTTTACATTTCTAGTGTAACCTTGTATTATTACCTTTGCTTCTATGTGGCGCTAAGCAGTTCTCTTTTAAAAGTAAAACTTAAAATCAGAGGTCATTTAATTAATGTGTAATGAGAGAGAAAATCAGCAGGCTGACTTTGGCCTTCAAAGCGTCTCTTTCTTGGTTGGGAAAGCTCCCTGGGGTCTAAGTTTCAGGACCGGGTCAAGCAGAGAGTAACAGGAAGGAAAATTCACCGAGTTCACAGCCCCATTCTTGCGGTCTGTGTCTGTGTTCAGGTTCACGTGCATGTTCTCTGTAGAAGCGGATTTGCACGCAGAGTCCCCAAAACAAGCAAGCAAAAATCTTGGGATTTGGCAGCATGACCTTGGCTGGTGGCTGGACTTCAGGAACAAGAGCTCTTCGTTCCTGGCAGGTCTAGGGGAAGAGGGAAACCACATCATATGACTCGGGAGTTCCTTCAAATGCTACAACAGGAGGAATGGATTGAGCAAGAATAATTTTTGTAGACTCAGGAGATTGGACCTTCTTTTTTAGATGAGGAAGTGGGACATTCCAGACTGTAAGACAAGAAACCGAGGAGACGTAAGCTAATGAAACCCTGAGGGAGGAAATGCAATTCTCTCTGGGCTGGTAGAGGTGTCTGCTTTCCTCCACGCCTTCCTGTGCCTGTAAACTGCCTTAGTGTTTCACATGTTAATTTTCTATTTTCTCTGCATTTTTATAGCTACCTCAGTGACCATTTTATGCCAAGGCAGTGAAATAAAGGATGTTTCTGATACGGTGCTCCTTACTTTGTAGAAGGATAAGGTTGTGCTTTCTTCATGATTATCAGTCAGCGTCCAGATTTACATTCAACTGATATTTTTCAAGCACTGGCCCAGATAATTTCAAGATACGTTATCTCATCTCATCCTCGAAGCAACCTGAGTTCAGAAATTTGATAACGGGGCTCAGAGAGGTGAAGGGATGTTGCAGGTCATACAGACAGGGCTTTGCATATAGACCCCTCTCTGTAATCTAGAATGTTCTTCACAGCTGCCTCTCAGGTCCAGCATGTTGTGTTACTTTTGTGAATTCTTGAACTCTGTGGCAACTCAGGAATGGTGTGAAATGCTATTCCTTTGAAGCACTGGCGTACAGGCAAATGGCTAGATGTGTCTGGAGGTTTAAGAGTGTAGCTGATGCATCTGATTCTGAATTAAAACATTCTTCAGGAAAAGGAGCCTTTCTTTTCATAGAACATCCAAGAGGAAGAAATTAAGCAGGCTGGGGAATACAGTCAGTTCCATTGTAGCTCTGTTTCGAAACCATAAATGTGTTCCAGTGGGATTGATATAGTAGGGAACCGCGTACGCATAATGGGATTTTCACATTTGCTTATGTGCCATTTGCTCCTCGTGAAACATTGGTTGAAAGCAGAGACCCAGCTGAGCCGAGCAGAGTCGGAACACGCAGAGCACACCGGCACTCACCCTTCCTGCGTCTCCAAGCTGGCCCAGCTCACCCGGTACGTTAGGAGCCACATCCCCCCAAACCTGGGTGGCAACACCCCCTGCCCCCCAATTTCAGGTCGCCCTCTTCACAGGAACTCGTAAGCTGCAGCCCCTCTGCCACCCACCCCGCGAGCACCCTTCAGGTCTTTATTCAAGGTGAAGTAAAATATTGATAGTTATATTTATATACTTAATCATTTCGCGTGTATAAAATGATGTTACCATTTTTATTAGGTTTCTATCTTATATATGTGGCAGTGATGAAGTTTTTGAGTATCATGTCTCAAACCTCATTTTCTCCCGTAAGACCTGTGTTTTTTTATTGTGCATTTTTGCAAAGAAGGATGATTTTTAGGACCACCTGTGTGGTGTTATAGCCCTAAACCTTCCATCTGACTTCAGCCTGTTGACTACATTATCTGGGAGGTGAAAATACTCTATTATAGGATATTCTAAAGTTCTATTGATGATTTATTCAGAATCCAAACAAGGATTAGATTCATTTACCAAAAAACCCGAAATTAATGACATTTTAAAAATCCTTACACAGAATAAACAGCAAGGTTTTACTGTATAGCACAAGGAATTATATTCCGTATCTTGTAATAACCTATGATGGAAAATAATCGAAAGAAGAATATATATACATATCTATATGATATAGATTCCAACCTACGGTGTTAAAGAGTAGGGCTCTTAACGGAATCACTTTGTTGTACATCTGAAACTAACACATTGTAGCTACTATACTACTGTTATGGTAGTTGTAACTACTAACAACTATATTAAAAAAAAATCGGGCTTCCCTGGTGGCACAGCGGTTGAGAGTCCGCCTGCCGATGCAGGGGACACGGGTTCGTGCCCCGGTCCGGGAAGATCCCACACGCCGCAAAGCGGCTGAGCCCGTGAGCCATGGCCGCTGAGCCTGCGCGTCCGGAGCCTGTGCTCCGCACCGGGAGAGGCCACAACAGTGAGAGGCCCGCGTACCGCAAAAAAAAAAAATCTTACAGCTGGAGAGGATGTTTAAGAGGAGAAGAGGGGGATTTCCCTGGCAGCCCAGCGGTTAAGACTCAGCACTTCCACTGCAGGGGGCGTGGATGCGATCCCTGGTCAGGGAACTGAGATCCTGCATGCTGCGCAGCATGGCCAAGAAAGAAAGGGAAAAAAAAGAAAGTTAACATTCCACTAAAACTTACCTTAGGCCGGGTCGTGTTGGGCGCCTTCAATAATCACTGCATCTCATCCTCATGACAATGTACGCGGGTGGTGGGGAGTTGAGGCTTGGAGGGAGAGGGGCAATTCCTACAGCATGAAGGTGACCGGGCTGGGACTCAGGGCTGAGGCGCAGCCCCTCTCTCCGTAGCATCATGGACCCCAGACGGTTCCTGCTCCTTGTTCATCATCTTTCCCATTCCAACTTGTGTGTTTCTGTCTACTGACACGACACAGTACTAGTGAGTTTTAGCCAAGACTACATCGGGGTCTTAGAAGACTTTGTCTTTTGAAGAGATCATTTTTTTAAATCAGTGCTTCTCAACCTCTTTATTACTACTTTTTGGAGATGTTTTTTCCCCCGCAAAAAGACTTTTTAGATATTTTTTTCCTAATTGCCTCCCTGTGAAATCTTAATACCACAGATATACTGTATATATGTTTATGTATTGTGTGCTTTTATGGTACCTGTGCTTTATATGTAAAAAGAGTAAAGTTTTATTGTGCCCCTCAGGAACCCATTTTCATCTTATTGGGGGTGATACTGCCCCTGTTGAAAATGCACACCCCAGATCTTCAATGATCTTAAATAGATCTGCTTTGAAAATTAATATCATACTCCATGAGAATGGTATTCTTAAGTTGGTGGCGGTTGAGGACTCTTGTTGGGACTGTGTTGCCTGGTTTCATGTGAGTGAGCCTGGAAGGAAGTATAGCTGGATGACTAACAGAGGCTGGTCCGTACGAGAAAGTGGGGTGTAAGAGTGAGCGCCTGATTTCCACCCCTCTCGGTGTCTCTGTATTTAAAAAAAAAAAAAAAAAAAAAAAAAGAGCACATATCTAGTCAGAAACAAATGGGAAGAAATCAGCTGTTGAATAATAAATGATTCTGGCTTGTCAGCCTATATTTAGCACCTTTAGTTAATGAATCATCTTCTTTATAAGATACTAAATGATAGATTCCAGCCAGCCCAAGATATTGAAGAGTTGGGCTTTTTCAGACTTTAATGTGCAGCAGAATCACTCGTGGGTCTTGTTAAAGTGCAGATTCTGATTCAGCAGGAAGGGGGTGGGAGTCTGCATTTCCAACAAGCTCCCAGATGCTGCAGACGCCACTGGTCCAGGGCAAAATCCTAAGAGAACATGAAGACGGTTACAAGGGGTCCTCAAACTAGTTTTTCTCAGAATTGCAGAAAATCTAAAGCAGTGCTTCTGAACCAGGGGCGATTTGCTCTCGAGGGGCCATTTGTCAATGTCTACAGACATTTTTGGCTGCCTATCTAGGGGGTACTACTGGCACCTAGTGGGTAGAGGCCAGGGATGCTGCTCAACATCCTACAGTGCACAGGACAGCCTCCCACAGCAAAGAATGAACTGGCCCCAAATGTCATTAGTGCTGAAATTGGAAACCCTTGCCTGAAGGAAATCACACACTTGCCCCCAGTAAGGTGGCACAGACTAATGCAGGTAGCCCCCTCTCCTCCTTAACAAGTGTAATATTAACCACTTTGGTAGCACCAACTCCTTTGTGGTGGCCAAGCTCTGCAATTGACAGTAATAGGTATCGCTAATCAATTTCAATGGGAAAGTAAATTAATGGTAATATAAAGAAACACAGTTAAGTAGATTAAAAGGAAAACACTTTTGTAATCATGAGGTCTGCAGGGAGATCTACATGTGCATGTAGCAGGGGCCCCTGCTGGAGGAAGGATGAGCATGCCTGCAGCTCGTGGAGTGTGAATGTGGTGGGTTGGTCAGGCTGCGCACGCCTGGCCGGCAGGGTTTACTGGAGTGGTGTGCGAGTGAGCCCATCTGGACATTTTTGGAACAAACTTGGAACATTCCTTTGGATTCTTGAATACGACTTGCAGCTGGGTAGGAAAGTGGTGCAGTGTTACGACCCACAGATTGAAGATGCTTTTTTAACAATAGAAATAATTCACTGTGGAAGATTTTCCCTTCGAGAGAGTAACAAATACAGATTGATGCATAGGTCTAGGTATGCTGATTCGCAAACCAGTGTTGTTTCGTGGGATGTATGTGTGGGAACATCTGGATTTTTCAATGTAGTAATATAATCCATTTATATTTGAATCATTTGAAACAACAACAGCAAGAGATAAAAGTAGCTCCTCTGAGGATGGCTTATTTGAAAATTCTCTTCTGTCGAGTGTAATTTTCCATTTGGGTTAAATCTTAATATTAGGCAGTTTGCTCCTGAGAGATATCTGTAAGTTTTTTCTAACTGCAGTCTTTCTTGGAAGATAACATGATAGTCACCTAATGGCAACTGAGTCATGCCGATCCATTCACAGAAGGGAGAAAAGATTTCTTGGGTTAGTTAAGATGATTTTAAAACTTGTTGACCCTGAAGGAGAGAAGCATCTAAAATGCACAATTCTAAAAAATCCCAAGACCAGTGAAATTTTGTAGACTGAGCTCAGCTGTTGGTCAAGAATCATTGAGCCTGTGACATATACTTTAGACAAAATCCAGACTTTTCCTACAATAAAACCATGTCTGCTGAACAGTTGACTCTGTCATCTGGAATAAATGTTCCTTATTTTTTGTTCCCACTGGTAAAATCAGATTAATTATCTGAATCATCACAATTTCTGTTGTTTAATTTTTAAAATGCTAGTCTACCCTATCTTCACCTTTCTCAGTGTAATAGACTGAAGCACATGAAACTGCCAACATGGGACCGTTTCCTACCTACAAAATTGGTAATCTCATATGGTCCAGTCTAATATTATTTAGTAATGTATTTTAATTCTGGTATTTAAAAAAAAGCTTTGAGAAGCACGAGGGGTAATATCTAGGTATAATTTGTATTTTCCGATTAGCTGGCTCTGTCCGTTGTGTTTTTCTTCTCTGTAAAGGATATGGTTTCACACTAATAACACCTTTCATACGGGGGTGGCACCTGAAACTTCACAGTGCATGAGTCATGGTGGTTGGTTCTGTTGTTTTCCAGCCATACAAGGTCTCATTTCTCTCACTTAGTTTTTAAAATGGTGAACTACTTATCTTCTAGCTGTATATATTTTTAATTCTTGTTCGTAAGCACCATATTTAAGATTAAAAAAAAAACGCTCATTGTATCCCAACGCTACTATCCTATCAACCAGACACCAGTATCTCAAGATACTGATAGAAATTCCTTGGGGGAAAATGGGGATTTTGAGGTCCTAGAAATGTCTGGAACACTGAGCTTTTTAAAAATGGTTGCTTTGCTGCTTATGTTCTAAAGTCTGTTACTAATTTCCATGATGGAGATATAAATTATTATTTTTCAAAGATATTTAGCTATGGAATACTTAGTAACATCCCAGGGTACCAGCAGTCCTCATTGTACAGTCCAGGAAATCCTGTTCCATGTTAGTCACTTTCCAGAAAGGTTTGTCCCTCATGGACTATGATTTTCCCCTCCAGATGATAGCTGTTCTTTTTTTCCAGCTTTCGACCCATTCCAAAATACACATGAGCTTGACCTAAGAATTTTGCCAAAGGAATATTATTCCCCTCTAGGGAAATGAAAGCAGCGTGTTTCAACACAAGTTGAGAAATCTTAAAACAACTCTAAGTGAAAAAAAAAAAAAAAGGACCAGATTTTTATTGTGTTCAGTGGAAATTAGATTTTCAGGTTAATTGTGGCCATTGCTGGTGCCTTACTGTGGGGCAGGATCATAGCAGGAAGGCGTTAAGGAGCTTATTGACCCCCACATCCCAGGCTGTTGCGATTATGTGGGTATATTTAGAAGCTGTAATGAAAGCAGAACATCAGCCAGGATGCCCCAGCAGACACTCTCAAATTAAGATCTCTCCCATTACGAGAAAAAACCCCCAAAGAAAATATTTGCATGGCAAGTAAGGAAGAGCTCATTTCTCACCAAAATGATGTTGTAACATTTCAGGGAAAACAGTAACTGCAACTCATTATTGTCATCTGTATCTCCCGGGGGCTGAGCGGTTGTCAGAGGATAAGAGCCGGGGAGCATATGGGAGGCCTGCTCTGGCTCTGTTGATACAAAGCTCCACGTTTTAGCAAATTTATACGTTATTTCCTTCCAATAGGTTGAAAGCAGCAGACCCTTTTGTCGCAGACGCAAGATATAAACTGGAAAGTGATTCCATAGCCACTTTCCATCCAGGAAAGAACCCAACATTGTGTTTCTAACCAACTGTTTGATCTGCTGTATTATTTCTTATGTGGTTTTGCGAATTTTTGTTCAGCATGAATAATCACTGGCAAATGAATGTATGAAGCTATGATTTAGTTTGTAACAAAAAGTTACCAAAAACCCCTCAGCGTATGGTTCGACTATCTTAGGATGAGTATGCTGCATAGGAGTATTCATCTCTGACCATAAGTCAAATGGAATACACTCTGTAAGATCCACGGATGAAAAGAACTGCCTTATACAAGCTCACAGAGAGGGATGGAGTTTGGGTGGCAATTGTGTGATAAACTTCTGCTGTCTAGCTCGTCCGATTAGCCAGATTTCACAGCATTTTGTTTAGATTTACTACAGTGACACAGCATAGTTTTTTCCAATTCTTTTGATGTAAGAGTTGAGGTTTTAGTTTGGAGAGGAAGAGTTCCGTGTCATTCGTACGGGAGCTGTGATGCGCGTTCATTTAATCTGTGGGCTTGCTTAAAGGCTAGGTGGGCCGAGATGTTTGGGGTCACCTGGAGGGGATCAGAGGGGCCAGGCTTTGCTTTCGTTCTCCCCTATGCCCTGGGGAAACAGTGAGTGTTCCCTGAGATGTCCTGGAGAGGGAACCCTTCCCCCAGTGACAGTGACTGTTGCTCTTGGAACCAGCTTTGCTTAGCCCCGGGGAGGCTCCTGGCCTAGCACCAGCAAGTTCTTCCCTACAAGGTCTCTGAGGGCGTGGAGAGATGGGCCGCCCTGCAGAGTTGCAGCCTATTACTCCAAATCTCCAGGCCTGTTGAAGACCCTCTGGGAGAAGAGAAGACAGACCTCTGTCAGCGGTACAACCTCCCCCCAGAGAAGGCCACCTCTCCTCCCTTGCACAGCATCCTAATGACAAAGGGGGACGTGGACGGCGCTTAGTTACCGCCGTGGGTGAAATAAGCCAGCTCTCTGGAAAGCTTGTCTTCACTGACGTGGGGACCTTCAGTTCATGGGTAAAGACACCAGCTAGTAGGTGACCTCTGGGGTATGAGCCCTTACTTGTGGAATATTAAAAACCTTTGGCCCTCTGGGGACCAGGAACCCGGGACAGAGCACGTTGTGATCCCTGATTTGCTTCTTTCTCTGCTAGCCTCTTCGGCCGTTCAGTCACACGTGACCATTGCTTTTCATTAGTACTGGTCGTCAGATACAGAGCAGGGAAAAGGAGTGACGTTTAGGCTAGGGCATTATGTAAATTGTCATCAACTCCAGTAATGTGTTGGTCAGAAGCCAATATCTGAAAGAAGGAATGCTATCTCACTCTAGCTGGTAGCTCAATTTCAGCTAGAAGGAAGAGCTGGTCCTTTGAGAAACTCAGATGGAATTATTAGACATGAGATCTTGAGTATCCTCAAGACCGTGTATAAGAAATGATTCATTTGTAGTAAAAATCTTTAACTCGATAGAATTCATAATGAACACAACTGCCAATATGTAATTTGGGGATGAAACCCAGTTATAAAATGGCTGCCTAGATCAGGGGTTGGACCAAATCTGGACTGCCACCGGTTTTTGAGTGGCTTAGAGGTTAAGAAGGATTTTTATATTTCAAAAATGGTGGAAAGAAAAATCAAAAGAATAATATTTCATGATAGGTGCAAATAACATGAAATCAAATTTGTGTCCATAAATGAAGGTTTATCGCAACATGGCCACACCCCTTCCTTTTCGTATTATCCCTGGCTGTTTTTGTGCTACAGTGACAAAGTTGAGTCATGGCGACCGACTGCATGTGGCCCGCAAAGCTTAAAATATTTACTCTCTGGCTCTTTACCAAAAGGGTTTGCTGATTCCTGATTAAAATGATCCAGAATATGCTTGTTTGAAGTTTAGTTAGATGACCTTCCAAGTGAAGTCACAATAGTTAAAATTGCTTGTGGAGATCTGGTCGATGCTTGAGAATAAATTGGCTAAATGCTGACTCAGAACAGGGCTACAGGAAGGCATCATGGTCGTGTCCAGCCTTGAGCTGTTGAAAGCTTCTGTCCTACGAGCAAAACCTTGCAGTTACGCCAGATGGCTCACCATGCATCAGCTGCACTTAACCTCCCCTGCAAAAATCTTCCCCAGACCTCCTAACAAAGAGAAAGAGTGACTTCTAAAATGGTGCCTCTACTTTGGAAACATCGCAGGCAAGCCCTCTCTGCCCCGCAGTGTCCGTCAGTTTAGCCACGGGAGGTAACAGGGTGGAGGGCCTCCGGCAAAAAACCACCCCAGAGTTTAAATTCTGGCCAGTAAAGGGAGAAGTGAGCACTATAGCATTCCCACCACCTCACTCAGAGCCCACAAGGCCTTTCGGTTTCCTCTTACAGGGCTTACGGTGTTCAACCTTAAACTCGAGTGATTTGGGGGATTATTTCATTCCCCTGGCCACCCTGGGAATTTTGTTAGAAGTCTCAGAAATGGGGCTTCCCTGGTGGCGCAGTGGTTGAGAGTCCGCCTGCCGATGCAGGGGACACGGGTTCGTGCCCCGGTTCGGGAAGATCCCACGTGCCGCGGAGCATCTAAGCCCTTGTGCCACAACTACTGAGCCTGTGCTCTGGAGCCCATGAGCCACAACTACTGAAGCCCACAAGCCACAGCTACTGAAGCCTGCGTGCCTAGAGCCCATGCTCCGCAACAAGAGAAGCCACCGCATTGAGAAGCCCGCGCACCGCAACGAAGAGCAGCCCCCCGCTCGCCGCAGCTAGAGAAAGCCCGCGTGCAGCAACAAAGACCAACGCAGCCAAAAATAAAATAAATGAAATAAATTAATTAAAAAAACCCACAAACAACTAAATTGTCACAACACAAATCAGAGAACAGCGGATTCATATTTTGTCTTTCTCTTTCATTGCCTCAAATTATCTTTACCCAGTGGGACACTCTTGAGTAGAAAGTGGGAGAACAGAGGCATGTTCACCACAGCAGGATGTACGAGGCACTTCACAGGGCACAGGAAGAAAATACACCTCTATGTTTATTTAAAAACAATGAAATTAAACTTTACTTATATTTACTATACATCTAGTACTTTTACCTAAATTTACATGTATTAGGAATATATGAGGTTTTATTTTGAAGTAATAGAGGTATATCAATAAAAATTGGAGGGGGCACTGTTGGAAAAAAAGAGTCAATGTGATTACTTCCTAAAGCTTGTGCGCTACATACGAGACCATTTATTTTGGATTGAGTTCTCGGGAAAGAGGCCTCAGTTTCTTTGTGGAACCAATCGGTACCCCATGGAACCTGCTGGCACCTCAAGTGTGTCTGAGAACCGCGTGGGGAGGGAGGGTGGGAGGTTACCATAGATGGCTCTTGGCTTCATGAAAATTGAATGGACCAAAGCTCCGTACTTGAACTGTGAAGGAAAAAGGTATTGGAAGGCATATATAAATGTTGCCTTTGTGTGTTTCATGAAAAGTTTTCTCACCACAGTTGTAGCATCCCAGGTATCGTTTGAGCTGGTTTTCTCTCCAGAAGTCATGTGGTATAGGCCCCATCCCAAAATCCAGCATTCAGCTCAGGAGGCTGAGCTCTCAAGTGGAGGCAAATTAACACGCCCAGTCTTTGACGCAGGCATGTTTGAATCTTTGATTGAAGAAGGGAAGATTTTGTTGTTTGGAAGGAGCTTTACAGAGAGGGGACCAGACTGAAGATTCATCCTCTGTCTACCAGATAGACATTAATAAAGACCTCAGTTTTTGTCTGAATAAGTCAGCATTCCTGGACTTATAAAAATGCTAGTTTGGGCTTCCCTGGTGGCGCAGTGGTTGAGAGTCCACCTGCCAATGCAGGGGACACGGGTTCGTGCCCCGGTCCGGGAAGATCCCACATGCTGCGGAGCGGCTGGGCCTGTGAGCCATGGTCGCTGAGCCTGCGCGTCCGGAGCCTGTGCTCCGCAATGGGAGAGGCCACAACAGTGAGAGGCCCGCGTAATGTAAAAAAAAAAAAAAAAAAAAAGCTAGTTTAGGGACAACTTGGGCAGGCCACCTGGTACCTAATCATCCACAGAAATGGATGGCGTGCCTTGTATTATCATGCTCTTCTTTAGTACTTGCCAGAACTTTTTCATGGAGGATACTGACATGACTTGTCAAGTTAGTTGACAAGTGATGACTGAAGGCTCAAAGGCAGACTGATGACGGCCAGGCTGTGCCCAGGAGGCGGTTTAGTTGGCAAGCAGGTTCTCGAAACTCTTTTCAGCTCACCAGACAACCACGGCCGTTTTGAGCCCTTGCTTCTACTTCAGAAAATGGTTTCCAGAAAAAGAAATCCTGTCATACGCAAGGACTCTGCGGGACAGGCAGTTCAAATGTTCATTTTTCTGGCCCTGGAATGAAATGTTTCCTAGGTATACAATTCGCTGCCCAGATCAAGAGCACAGCCCAGAAAGAAAAATGCCCCGTGCGTGGTAGGCAAAATTTTCTGCCCGTGGACGTTGACAAGGCTGCATTGTGGAAACAGGGGCCGCTCGGATTGTTCATTGTTCTGGGGCTCCTACTTCGGCAGCCAGAAGCGAATTCATTAGGCGGTGATTGGCATACTTTTCTTCTGTTTATTTCATGCCCCGAGTACAGTAATGCATTCTGTGCTCTCGGCAGCCTCTTGCCTGGCCTCTTACTGTTCCAGTCACTCCCTCGCTTCCGTGCCTGCAGCCCCACTGCTTTCCAAAACCCAGAGTCAAGCCGACTTGGGACTGCTCGCCCTAAATCGCAAGAAATGGTTACGTCGGTCCATTTACACCAACTCGGAGACACACTTATTTCTCACATCTGGGCTGGTCCGCCAGCCAACACATGTTTATTAAGCACCCACGGAACGCATAGCAGTGTGTCCAGCCCCCTCTGGGCGACTCTAAGCTCAAACAATGGCAAACACGCCACACTTCTCCCTTGGCGTTTCCACCCCCAAAAGTGTGGCCTCTTGGGCTTGGAGGAGGGAAATTGAGAAGCAGTTCTTTCAAAATTACCACTTGCAAGGTTGGTTTTCTTTTTTTCTTTTTATTTATTTTTTTAGGGGATTTAATCTGAATTGCTCTGTGCGGCCGGGAAAAAAAGATTAGCATGACTGCTCACAAGGCAGGGCACTGTGCTTTATGAAGTCCAGAGCAGCGTTTCTCAAAGCTGAATGTGAATCACGGGATGGGGGATCTAGTGATAATGCGGATTCAGATTCTGCAGGGCTGTGGTGAGGCCTGAGGCCTTGCATGTCTCAGGACCTCCCAGGCGCTGCCTCGCTTGAGCAGCAAGTGCTAGATCTGTGGTTCTCAACCTTGGCTGCATGTTGGGATCATCTACTGATGTCAATAAAGTAAATTAAAAAAACAACAGCAACAAGGTCCTACTGTAGAGCACAGGGAACTATATTCAATATCCTGTGATAAATCATAATGGAAAAGATTCTGAAAAAAAATATATGTATGTATAGCTGAGTCACTTTACAGCAGAAATTAACACAACATTGTAAATCAGCTATACTTCAACAAAATAAAAAAAACTACTTATGCCCAAGGCCTGCCCCCAGAGATTCTGGTTTAACTGGTCTGGGGTATGCAGCCTGGGATTAAAAAAACAACAACAACAACAAAAAATAAACTCCCAGGTGTTTTTCATATGTACTGTGGTGGGGAGATGCGGCTTTGCACATGGTGGAAGTGGGTTTGTCCTCTTGGAAGGGAGAATACGTCTTCTTTTTGGGTCCCGAGTGAGACTGAACCCAGTTCTTCGGCCCTTGAAAAGGTGGTACTTGAAGACAGCGTCCTTCTAGCTCACTGGTTCTCCACCAGGCACTGGTGCCCCCCAGGAGACACCTGGCAATGTCTGTGTGTGTTTGCCACAGCTGGAGAGGATGCTACCGGCATCAGTCAGGTAGAGGCCAGGGATGATTCTACACATCCTACAGTGCACAGGACGGTGTCCACACAAGAATGATCCAGCCCAAATAGCGATGGTGCCCGGGTAGAGAAAGCTGGTATAACTTACTTAACTTCTGCCCTCAACGGGCTGGCAAGTTCAGCCCGTCTCTGTCGAGCATGTAGCTAAGAGCTTTTCTGTTTTACCACATGCTACTGTGGCAAATATTCTGAACTGCAAAGTCAGTTTTCCTCCTCTAGAAAATCAGGCTGTGGAAGTACAAGCTTCCAAAGTCCCTTTCAGTTAAAAAAAAAATTCTACGGTTGGGAGGGTGAAATGGGGAATTACTGTTTAATGGTTACAGAGTTTCTGTTTCTGGTGCTGAACAAGTGCAGGAAATGGATGCTAGTGATGGTTGCTTAACACCGTGGATGTATTTAATACCACTGAATTATGAAGTTTGTGTTATGCATGTATTACCACAGTTTTTTTTTTTTTTAAACAGTTCCGTGCTTATGTGATCCCTGATTCGACCGTAAACCGTATGTTTGCCCGGTTCTCATGTGAAACTAGCACTCCGCTTCACGTTCTTGTTACACTCAGTACTTTCTTCCTAGCGCTTATGGTGGCTTAAAATCACAAGGATGGGATGATTATTTGAATAATGCTCTTGCCCAGTAAACTGTCCGCTTGGTGAGGGTAAGGACCACGGCTGTTGTGCTCTGCACGGTACCCCAAATGCCCAGCAGGGTTTTCCTGGGATTTAGTAGGCATTCCACAAATACTCGTTAGATGGATGGATTTACTATGGTATGTATGTTCACCTCCCTGGGAACGGGAATTATCCGTACATTCAGACTTAGTATCTTCTGTCTTCTAGCCTCTCCTACTGGAGGAGTTGTAAGATGGAGAGTTTGCCACTGAGCACTATTTTTCTGATGTTCTTCTCTACGAATTGGCTTAGATTAGAATCACCTGGAGTGGTTTAACTATTCATGCCAAGGCCCCGCCCCATGAGCTCAGGTTCCATTGATCTACGTCAGGATGGGGGCATCAGCGTGCCCCGAGGTCAAGAACCACCAAATAGGTCCTTGCTTTTCAAAATGTGGTCCTGAGACCAGCGGCATCAACAGCACCTTGGGAACCCTGTTGGAATTCCAGAACTTCAGGCCCCGCCCCAGACCTGCAAAAAGAAGCTGCGTTTTTCTGTGTTTGACAAAGCCTCAGAGGGTCTGTAAGTTCCTTTCTTGCTCATGTCCCATTATTCTAGTTGGCCTGGAGGGCTGTTGACTTCAGGGTGAAGGAAGGTGCTGTGTGTTTTTGGAGGCCAGAGAGAGGTCTAAAATGCAGGAATATCTTACAGAGAAAGAGGTGTCCTTACCACTTCCATCAGTTGTGATTTTAGATAATTGGCTGGGGAAGCAAACGGCCAAAAACACAGTGTTTCTACTTCATTTCTAGTCTTGGTTTTTAAAACCACCACCAACCAAAACAGGGGAAAAAAGGTCAGTGCTGGGGACGGAGGGGGGCAGTTGAAAAACCAAATGAGTGGACTTTTCAAATCATCTTGCCCTGTGTTGAAGAAAAAGAAAAGGCAGAAAGTTCCATCTTTCTCTTCCAGAGAAAAGAATGTGTTTCCTGTTTGCCCTCGCTGAGGGCCAGAGCATAATGCTTCAGTGTGTGCAGGGCTGCTGAACAAAGGATATAGAACAGAGTGTTGGCTCCGTTAGAAACCATGTGACCAGTGCAACTCCTGATTTCACGTACCAGGGCGAAAGAGGCAGAAATGTGTGCGTTTCTGTCTTCTGAGGCTTCGGGTGAAAGACGATTGAAGATAATTAATTTTACCTTCCGGAGTTTTGTATGTGCTTTGGAAGATCGGTTAATAATTGAAAGGGTTTTTTTTGGGTCAGGACCAAGCTTGTAACCGGATGGCCTTCTGCATGAAAGTGGACTTCCCAGTAACCCACGGCCACGTGGAGAAATGTTGCAAAGCTGTGCCGCTTTCCATATAGGATGTGAGATGCTACTAGAATCACAGACAGACAGACCTTGGCTGCTGACAGGGGGCTTAGGGATGATCGAATTCAGCAGTTCTCAGTCTGTATTTCTGTCCCCAACCCACCTGTAGAATCTAAACCTCTGCCACTAGGAGCATTGGCTTCATAGTGCATGAATTTTGAGGGCGGAGATGTGTTTGTTGGGGAAGCAAAAAAATCCTGACTTCTGATACGCCCCACGTACCACTGGTTCTCAAACTTTGCTGTGCGTTGGAATCAGCTGCGGAGCTTTACAAGCTACTGCTCTCTGGCGTCTGTCTCCAGGGATTCGGATGTAATTGTTCGAGGGTTCAGCCTGGAGGGGGTGGGGGCGGGTGGGAGGGGACTGTGAAAATTTTCCCCGGTGGTTCTCACGTGCAGCCAAGGTGGAGATCGCTGCTTCAGCCCACTGTCCTCCTCTCCCCGCACTGCAAATCCCTGTTTTTCCACCCTGGGCTTCGAGAAGAAGGGCAGGAAGGCTGGGGGATCGAGTGGATGGCAGGTGTGTGACGGAAACCGACGAGGGGGCCTCTGAGCCTTTCCTGTAGGGAGAGGTAGCCCTCTCGCTGCTGGCGATTCTGGTGTACTCAGACGGGGATGAGGAAGTTCACGCTTCACTCCAGCACCCTTACCTGTGTCTCCCCTCAGGGTGGCCCCAATGCCGTCCTGAAGGAGCAACTCAAAGTGATGAACTTGATTAACTCTTTGCACTTGGGTTGTCATCCTCTGAGCTTGACCTCCTTGTTTGTTACTTGCAGTGGAAACATAAAGCACGTATCAGTGGTCACAGTTGCATGGACAGGACTGCAGTTCATGTAGTTGGAAGATGAAGGCCACTATGAGAGGGGGCATGTGTGGCTCAGTACCCAAGTTCACACATCAGCCATTAAGGATAAGGTTTCTGTATTTTGCTATCATCTCTGATTCAGCAGGGGCTTAAGATAGAGAGAGGTGGGACCTAGAAGGCGGCAGTCTCTCTGGTCTGATGTTGCTGGTCGCGCTGAGAGCTGGAGAAGTGACGTCAGCGGAAGGGTGGCTGCTTAGGGTGTCATGGCCTCTCTCCATGTGGGCTAAGAGGAAACGTCTCGAGATTTGAGTACAGAGGCCTGGATTATCTAGGGACTCTATCCCTCCCATGCCCTGTGATGTCAACAGTGCTGGGAACTTACAAATACTGTGTGTGTGCGGAGGCATTTTTCACGTGCTCAAGAGAAGCGGCCATATCGTGATCCATACAGTACTATATACACAAAGATGAAGGAATGCGGTATTTAGGGGGGAATGTGTGAAGATTTCACTGGAGAGAAATGTGGTGTAGCCTACAAAGATATCACTTGAGTTCCTAAAGGCATTGGGTTAAATTAATCATTGATTAAACATGAAACTTAAGGACGAGATTTTGCTTCCTAATTCATTAGCTTAAAATTCGGATAAATTTGCATCAGCACAGAAGTAGAATGCTAATGTGGTGAAATCTTTTTGCAGCGCATAACCAGAAAAACAGTGGGTTTTATGCTTATTAGTTGTAGACCCGGCAGAAAACAGGTAGGTAGCAAGGTCAAAATTGCATTTCTGTTGCTAACTGAACAAATTACAAGTGCATCGCCAAAGCATACAGCGTACGTTTTTGTGCTCTTCGGATATTTGGGGTTTTTTTGTTGTGCATGTTTTCGCTTTTAAAAAGAGAGGCCAGCTTTTCACTTGGGGCCATGATGATGACACTTGGAAGCCACGGGGAGTGAAAAAGAAAAACTTCTCAAAATTCAAACGTAAAACATGCCATGGCTTTGCCATATAAGGCAAGCTGGGGTCCTCTGCCAGGCATACTCTCCTCCCCCGCTCGCTCATTGCTGTTAGATGATTACCTCACTGCACTTATGCCGCTCCATCCATTGCTCTGGTCTGCTCCAGCGACTGACCCTGGCACTGGGGTTTGTTTACACAGATGTAGCGTTATAAGCACTTTGCGGGGGGCGAGGGGAGGGGATGACGGCCGCCCCCATTCATGCATCCCTCGACCTTCCTCTGAAGATCTTGCTGAGGAGGGGTCAGAAATAGCAAAAGACTCCTGGATGGGGGTAGGGGGCAGATCCACTTCTAGAGTCCTTGCCTGCTAACTTCCCAACCAAAGCTTCATGGTGCCCCCCTCCACTATTGTAAAACTGTAGGGGATACTTCTGGAGGTAGCCTCTGTTTGCTGGGGTGAAACTTATTGGGGGCAAATACTGGGGGTATTTAGCTGACACTTATTGGACATCTACTTGAACAGCTAAGAATTCCTCTTGGTGGGGGCAAGCAAGATGACTATTTAGTGCTTGCGTTAGCTAATATGTGAGTTCTGGATGAAATAAAGGCACAGAGAAATTTTGTTTTTCATATGATGCCTGTATATTTTATATTAAACCAGTCTTCCGTGTATCTGTACTTAATAGTTTACTTATGCACAGTTTATAGAATTTGCTAGAAAAGGGGTGCAGAATGGTTTATTTTAAAATGCCCTGGCCTTTAGCTTCCTCAGTTGGGTGTTCGAACAAACTGACCCTGTGAAGTCCACTAGTGAGAAGGAACCACAGGGGTCGTTCACACTACATTGTTCACTGTGGGTAATTGCGTTTGAAAAAATACCTAAGGCAGCTACCGCCCACCTATGCAAATATTAAAGATGGCGGCAGAACTGGTCAAGGAGTACCAGTCAGTGAAGGAGCAAATATTCCTGTCACAGTCTTAGATGATTCTTTTTGTAATAGACATTTAATATTTATCGGGGTCCGATGCGTGGATAGGACTAACTTCTCTCGTTGGCCTTAATGACAGAATTCTGTGGAAGGCGGTTCTTTTGGTGTGTGTGTTTATTTATCTGTCTAGTTAATTGTTTTTCTTAGCGTGTGTGAGATTTGTTTCATGGTTTAATGTGGATTAAAATGGGTTTTTATTTAAAATACTAAAAACAAAAATGCCCTGGCCGGGAATGCAGAGTTTAGGAACAAGACTCAGGTACTAACAGGTTACTGGATTTCTCCTGAAGCAAAATGCATGTGGATACACAACAAATGTTGTTTTCCTAGCCCTTCCCTTCCCTTAGGTTCCTGTTTCCCCTCATATAAATTTTGGGGCAGGCCAAATGCTCTGGTGTGGCCTCCTCTGGGTCCAACTACTACGTGGATCCTCCTCTCCTATTTTAAATACTTGTGCAGGCTGGAGGTTGTATATTTCCTTCTGTCACATTTATTTACGCACCTCTGTCTCTTTGATTTGGATCCTTGGACAGGAACCCAGGCTCAGTTATCTAACATCTATGGGAACACTCGGCCCACTTAATGTCCTGCTGCATCATTTTGTAGCTCTCAAGGGCAAATGTGTTAAGAAAATGGAGGATGCTTGTTATTTCTTCTTACACCATGTTTCCAGAATCTTCTAATGCGAGTAAAGAAAGATGAGGTGAGATCTACAGAATCTTGAGGGAGTTTTGCATTACTGGTTCAAAGGACCTTATAAACATTTCCATCTATTTCAGAACAAGGCAGAATTGCTATATGGTCACTAAATGCACTACTCTTGAAATAGGAGAATAAAGTGTAGAACATCAGATTTGTTAGTTTTGTGCATTCGGCTAAGTTGAAGGAGGCCTGGTGAATCCTTGTGACATTTAAAATCTAGAGGACTCTGATATTTGTTTCTAGAAAAAACCTGATTAAGAAAATATGCATTTCCAACATGGATAGAAAACTATTCTAAAAAAAGACATACATAATTATACAGACAAATGCAAATAGATACAGTATCTTTCTTTCCAAAATTGTAGCCATGAGTCAGGAAAACTGAGTAATATAAAATCAACTGTTTATATATAAAAAAAGAAAATGTCCATTTCCAACATGGAAAACTACTCTAGATATTTTGTCCGATATGAACTATTGTAGAATATTCTAGACCAGCACTGCACAATAGAACTATAATGTGAACCACTATGTCATTTTTAACAGGCTATTACAAATTATTTGAAAGGACAAACAGGTGAAAAAATAATAACATTTTTTATTTAACCCAATATATCCAAAATGTTATTTCAACGTGTAACCAATATAAAAAGTTGAGGTATTTTACATTATTTTTCACACTAGGTCTTTCTGAAGTCTCGTGTGAATTTTGCAGTTTCAAACCTTCTCAGTGGTGACATGTGGCCAGTGGCTACTGTATTGGATAACACAGCTCTCCATCTTCATTCCTAAGTCCAGATAGTGAGAGATGGATAACTGACCAAGATTCTGGCCCTGATTTAGAAAGGTGACTTGCACACAGAAAAAAGGAACTCTTGGAGAAGAAATGTGATAGAAAACTTAAACAACAGTTGGTCTTAGGAACTAAACCACTCTGCCCATAAATCTTTGTTTTCATCTGAAGACCATGGTGGGAGACAACTAATCTCTAAAATGTTTCTGGGGACTTACCTGGTGGTTCAGTGGTTAAGACTCCAGGCTTCCACTGCAGGGGCTGTAGGTTCGATCCTTGGTCGGGGCACTAAGATCCTGCATGCCAAGTGGCATGGCAAAAAAAAAAAAAAAAAAAGTTTCTGTGAGAACTGGAAAGGCATCTTCTTTAAGTTTGCACTTGTGAAAAAGACAGATTCTGGTGACATTGGAAGGCAGATGGATTGTACTTCAGTGTTAAGAGCATGATCTCTGTAGCTGCAGTGCCTGGGTTCGAATCTCACTTGCTGGCTTTGTGATCTTGGGCAAATTCCTCTTCAGGCCTAGGTTTCGTCACCTGAAGGCTCAGGCTAGTAGTAGTAACCAGCTCCTGTAGGTTTGTGAGGATTAAATAAGCTAATAGACCTAAAGGACTTTGTACTAAGCGGTGAGCTATTGTATCATAGCATTAGCTCTTTTTTAATTTTTATTTTTATTTTTTATTTATTTTTTATAAATTTATTTATATTTATTTTTGGCTGCGTTGGGTCTTCGTTGCTGAGCGTGAGCTTTATCTAGTTGCAGCGAGTGGGGGCCACTCTTCGTTGCGGCGCGCGGGCTTCTCATTGCCGTGGCCTCTCCTGTTTCAGAGCATGGGCTCTAGGTGTGCGGGCTTCAGTAGTTGCGGTGCACAGGCTTAGTTGCTCTGCAGCATGTGGGATCCTCCCGGACCAGGGATCGAACCCCTGTCCCCTGCATTGGCAGGCGGATTCCCAACCACTGCACCACCAGGGAAGCCCTAGCTCTTTTTTTAAAAATTTACTTTATTGAAGTATAGTTGATTTACAATGTTGTGTTAATTTCTGCTGTACAGCAAAGTGATTCAGTTATACAGATATATGTTCTTTTCCATATTTTTTTCCATTATGGTTCACAGGATATGGGATATAGTTCCCTGTGTTACACAGTAGGACGTTGTTGTTTATCCATCCTATATATAAAAGCTTACATCTGCTAATCCCAAACTCCCACTCCATCCCTCTCCCACCTCCCCTCCCTCTTGGCAACCACAAGTCTGCTGTGTATGTCCATGAGTCTGTTTCTGTTTCATAGGTTCATTTGTGTCATATTTTAGAGTCCACACATAAGCAATATCATATGGTATTTGTCTTTCTCCATCTGACTGACTTCACTCAGTATGATCATCTCTAGGTCCATCCGTGTTGCTGCAAATGGCGTTATTTCATTCTTTTTTATGGCTGAGTACTATTCCATTGTATATATGTGCCACACCTTCTTTATCCATTCATCTGTTGATGGACACTTAGGTTGCTTCCATGTCCTGGCTATTGTGAATAGTGCTGTCATAGCATCAGCTCTCAAGTGATCATCATCCTCATTGAAAAGTTGTTCTGTTACCCCATGTCTCACTTTGGACCGGCTTATCTCTTCATTCAATAACTATTTACTGAGTGTTTTCTGCATTCCAGTTAGAGTTTGTGTTGTTGGGAACATCGTGGTGATGGAGGCGAACAAGAGGCCTGCTCTCGACATCTGGCAGACGAGCAGGGAAGTGGACAAGAGCATTTCAGAGATCAGGCCCAGCTCTCCATCCCTGACTGAGCACAGCCGGCTCCCCTGCACCTACCTCATCTGCCAGCCCTGGGTTCCGAAAAGTATCATTTTCTGCCTGTAAAGGTGTGTGGTGAGGCCTTTACCCTAACGTGGTCTGCCCTTCAGACTAGGACGTGACCAGGTACATGCTGGCACATTCCTAGGAGAGTCAGTGGGTGTGGCAGCAGAGGTCTTTTGGGTGCTTTGCAAGAGAGGGAAAAGAAACCCTTGCCACTAGCCATTCAAATGGCCGGACTCTGTTCTGGGTCAACAAAAGACTGGCTTTGATTCCCCCCAAAGTGAAACTCATTTTTCGGTAGGGATGATGGATCTATACTAGTGGTTTTCAAAGTGTGGTTCCCAGACCATCATCATCATCATCACCGGGGAACTTGCTGGAAATGCAAATTCCCAGGCCCCCATCCCAGCAGATCTGTTGAATCAGACACTCTGGAAGGGCCCAGCAATGTTTTAACAAGCCTTCCAGGTGACACCCCTGTCAAAATCGAGGGAACCACTGCTTTTTGCTGATAGAGATGGTTGCCCGGAATGAATACTGTCAAGTGGCTGAGGAGCGGAGCCCCATTCCTTTCAGGGTGATCTGTTACAGTCCAGCTTGAGCATTTGGGTAGCTTTTGGATCCAAGGGTTTGAATCCAGCTCTTTGTGTTTTAGGCTATTCGTGTTTTATTTAGGTTCTTCTCATTGTATGCTACTGCATGGGTGTAATATTGACAAGGTTTCTGAGCTGGCTGCTTATCAGAATTTTCAGAGTTGTAGAACTGATGTAATTACGTCTGCCCTGAGCTGAATTTTACAGTGTAAATTGGTAGAAGCCTCTGGCGGTCCTGATAAAAAGTTCCTACTGGGAACAACCAGCAGCGCTGTATTTGACTTTAAACACCGGATTCTCAGTTGCCTACGGGTGGACTGTCTACACTGCAGCTTCCCTCTATGAGTTTTTTTTTTTTTTTTTCTTTTTGCGGTATGCGGGCCTCTCACTGTTGTGGCCTCTCCCGTTGCGGAGCACAGGCTCCGGATGCGCAGGCCCAGCGGCCATGGCTCACGGGCCCAGCCGCTCCGCGGCATATGGGATCCTCCCAGACCGGGGCACGAACCCGCATCCCCTGCATCGGCAGGCGGACTCTCAACCACTGCGCCACCAGGGAGGCCCCCCTCTATGAGTTTTTAATCCCTGGGTGGATCATGCCACCAGCCAACCTGTTTGTACATGAATCTTATACTTGGTTATAAATTATCTGCTTGTCTTAGTCCATTTGGGCTGCTATAACAGAATACCATAGACTGGGTGGCTGATATTGATACTACTTTCTCTGTCTCACAGCTTTGTGGAGGAGGAATTCAGGTAGCACTTGACTTGCTTCCTCTGCTGCCTGTGGTGTGGACTGGGTCATTCAGTGGTATTCGGTTAGCAGTAGATAGCAGAAATTAATTTCTCACAGTTCTGGAGGCTGGAAATTCCAAGATCAAGGTGCCAGCAGGTTTGGTGTCTAGTGAGGGCCCACTTCCTGGTTCCGAGAGGGCTGTCTTCTTGCTGTGTCCTCGCATGGTGGAAGGGGGAGGGATCTCTTCGGAGCCTCTTTATAAGGGTCCTAATCCCATTCATGTGGACTCCACCTTCATGACTTAAGCACCTTCCAAAGGCCCCATCTCCTAATACCATCACCTGGGGGTTAGGATTTCAACATATGAATTTGTGGGGGACAAACATTCAGACCAAAGCACTGCTTAAGGAAAGCAGCTGACTATTTTAGCTGAAGTACACTATAAAAAGTCCATCTACGTCTTTGTCAGAAGTCCAGCGGGGATCTCAGTGGGCTGCAGCCAGGGTATCACCAGGGCCATGTTCCTTTCTAGAGGCTCTAGGGGGAAACCCATTTCTTTGCCCTTTCCATTTTCTAGAAGCTGCCCCCATTCCTTGGCTTGTGACCATCTTCTTCCATTTTCAAAGCCATCAGTGGCTTTAATGGGGTCTGGGAGTGACCTCTTTTGCCTCCCTCCTCCACATTTAAGGAGCCTGTGATTACATTGAGCCCACCTGATCATCCAAACTACTCTCCCTATTTTCAGGTCAGCTGATGAGCAACCTTAATTCTATCTGTAACCCTACCCCCCTGCTTTGCCTTGGAACTGAACCTATTCACACGTTCCAGGGATTAGGATGGGGACGTCTTTGGATGGTGGTAGTGGTGGGGAGCCATGATTCCGCCTATACAGCAGGCCACTGAACTTCCTTACAGCCTTAATTTCTTGATCTGTATAATGAGGGTAGTAAGAAATTCCTGATGGATCTCCTTGAGAATTAAATGAGATATTTGTGAAAATATCTGACACAGAGCTGCTCTTCAGTAAATGCCGGTGATCTTTTGTGAGTGTCTGAAATCTTCCAGCGCTTTTTTGTGTGTGTGTGTATTCCCAAAGTCTATATATTGGTTCTTTTAAAAATTACTTAAATGCTTCCTTCTCATCCCTGACCCCTCTGCAATGTTCTTTGACACCCCGCTGGCGGCTGGTTCCATGCCCCACCCACCCCGGCCCCATGCTGTTAGGGAGATTGAGGGATAGTCAGAGCATTTGTAAGTGGAAGGGGGGAGGGAACAACCTTTCCTGCCCCAAATAATCGGTGCCTATTTTTCCCTCTGCTTGAAACCCTGGCTAGAAAAAAAATCCACAGAAGTGTGTGTGCTTCATTTGATTTTTTTAAAAAATCAGCTTTAGTAAGGTATAATTTTGATATTTTTTCTCTCTCTCTGCTTTCTAGATTTGCTTCTGTCTCATGCTTTCTAGATTTGCTTCTGTCTCATGTCCAGGCTCTTGTCAAATCCTGGTCCAGTCAAACCAACTGTGAATGACATTTGGGAGGGGACAGTTAGCAAAATTTGAATGTGTACAGGTCTCGCATGATATTAAGCAGCTGCTGTTAAACTTGTGTAGGGGTGATAATAGTATTGTGCTTATGTAAGAAAATGTGCATTTTGGGGATGTACATACTGAAATATTCAGTTGTGAAATGTCTTTAGAAAAAAGAGATGAAGCAAATATGGTGAAATGATTTTTAAAATATTATATACAGTCAAGTGAATCAAAGGACCCAGATGGCCAGAAAGATAGTTTCTGCAACCATTATCTGTTTCTTAGTACCGCACTGGAGAAATAACTTGGATGCTAGGAGCTTTACCGATAACAGCCCACCCACTCCCAAACTCTTCTCTGTTTATATAACTCATGCTTCATCAGGCGTCCTAAGGAAGCACTCTACCTCAGCATCCCTGTCAAGTTCACGTGCTCTGGTTGCTCTTTGGTGGGACATCATTTACATTTTTTTTTTACATCTTTATTGGAGTATAATTGCTTTACAATGGTGTGTTAGTATTTGCTGTATAACAAAGTGAATCAGCTATATGTGTACATATGTCCCCATATCTCTTTCCTCTTGCGTCTCCCTCCCTCCCACCCTCCCTATCCCACTCCTCTAGGTGGTCACAAAGCACCGAGCTGATCTCCCTGTGCTATGCGGCTGCTTCCCACTAGCTATCTACCTTACGTTTGGTAGTGTATATATGTCCACGCCACTCTCTCGCTTTGTCACAGCTTACCCTTCCCCCTGCCCATATCCTCAAGTCCATTCTCTAGTAGGTCTGTGTCTGTAAAGAATGTTGATCTGGTTACGTTTGTTCTGTTCCGTATCACAACCCGCTCTTCAACTTCTAAAGGGCACATCCCCCTTCTAGATGGAAAGCATTACTTGGACAGAAAGCCTATATAATCATGTACTAGCCAGTATGCATTTGCCAGTGGATCTTCAGCTGTGTGGGTGCAGCATGGGGCTGCTTGGTGGGAGGATATGGCCGGGGAAGTGTCCTCTGCTGCCCTATGACCCAGGCCTTGCAGTGGTCCTGAGACACAGCTGGAAATTGGGTGACCCAGAAAATGGTCTTGCCCGTGTACTCATAGGAACCCCGGACTCACCCCCCAGCTCGGGAGTTGAGATGGTGATCGCACATTACCCCAGTGGCTTGTCCATCATTCCAGGCCCTGGAGAGGGGGTGACACAGCATCATGGTATGTGCATGATGTCATCTCGGACGTTGCTGGACAACACGCCCGCTCAAGTCGGCCATGCGGCACTCTGTAACGGAGGCTGGGTTCCCCTGAGAAACAGCCGTTCTCTTGTCCGCTCTCCCCAGTGTTGATAGATGGATGGGCTGTGAGGAGCTTGCATAGGCTTGCAGAAGGTTCCTTATGCCTCCAGAGTCTGCAGCAGGCCATTGTCACAAGCGGTAGATTGTTCCAAACCACCCTTGACCATCTGGCTGGATCCATCCCACCATCTGCCCTGCACGCTGCTGGTATCTCGTTCCCTAATGCTTCTGAGAAACAGCTTCAAGTTCCCTGTGACAGGATCTACTTAGGGTTTTGGGTACCACTCCTGGGTGACCAGTTATGCTGGGAACACAGGACCTATGGGCATTCCTCAGAGAACATCTGCAGGTAGAAATTTGAACAAGTGAGACTTACAGTTTTGAAGACGAAGATGTAGACACCTTGTATGTTCACCCGTGTGTGTCCCTTGATGAATAACCAGTCAATAACAATTTATCGGTGACCTAAAGACTTATTAATACCCTTATGAGTGATCCAGAAGCAGTGTAGGACCCAACCTGTAGGTTCAAACTGTGTAGAGCTTTGAGGATGTTGCTTATGGCTTTTCTTTTGATCTTTGATCTTAAAAAATTGCCTTAGGTGTTGTACCAAGTTCATCCCATCTCGGTGACAAATGAATTACCATTAGTTCCTTATTTCCACACAGCACATCACCCTGTCACACTCACCATGGCTTTTTGTTGTTGTTCTTGTGGAATCTTTCCTTCTTTTTATTCCTTGCATTTAATTTATTTTTATTTTATGGTAAAAAATATATGTAATGTAAAATTTTCCATCTAGCTATCTTAAAATAGGCAATTCAGTGGTGAGTAATACATTTGTAATGTTGTGCAAACATCACCACTGTCTAGTTCTAGAACATTTTCATCACCCCCCCCAAAAAACCCTCTACCCGCTCTCCGTCTCCCTCTCCCGTCAGTTCCTGGAAACCATGAATTTGATTTCTGTGTCTATGAATTTGCCTATTTGGGATATTTCATTTAAATGGACTCATACAACACGTGGCCTTTTGTATCTGCCTTCTTTCACTTGGCGTGTTTTCAGTGTTCGTGCACGTTGTCGCATGTATCAGTACTTTGTTCCTTTTTATGAGTGAATGCTGTTCCATTGTATATTTTGTTTATCCATTAATCGGTTGATGGACATTTAGGTTATTTCCACCTTTTGGCTCTTGGGAAGAGTGCTACCATGAACATGTGTGTATAAGTTTTTGTTTGAACACCTGTTTTTATTTTGGGGGGCTGTACACCTAGGAGTGGAGTTGCTGGGTCATATGGTAATTTGATGTTTCACGTGTTGAGGAATTGCCCATGGCCTTCTGTGCACGCCAGTCCTCCTCCACCATGTATGGCCATTCTCTTTCAAATCCATGTTAGGACTCGCCTCCACTGCGATTTCTTTTCCTGGTGGTTCCCTGCAGCTTCTGCTGACTCGTGTGTCCCACAAAGGCCTCTCATTCAGCTGTGCCTCAAGAAACTTTACTTTTGCCTTTTCGTATCTTCATTTGCCTCTGCCCTATTTCTTTTGGCTTCGAGGATGTGTGTCCCTCTACCAGCACCCAACTGCAGCCTCTCAAGGACGGAGATGGACACATGTTCTCTGCGCTCAAAGGCACTTGTTACTATTTTTGCCTTTCTATTGTTGGGCTATTCTAGTAACAACTGGAGATGGCAAAAATAGATTTGATTCTGTTGTTCATGAAGCTCAGGTTTTCATTGAAATAGAGGCATCGTAGATTCTACCATGTTTGAAATACTAAAATGTCAGAGAATGAAAAAGTAGGCCAAAGAGGGAAAGGGGGTTGTTATACATGTAGGGTAAACATTTTAAATTCCAGAATAACGATAATAGCATTCATACTGGCTTCACAACTTTGATTTAATCTTCCTGACAACCATGTGAGGCGGATCCTATTACTATCCCCACTTGAAAACAGGGAAACTGAGGCATGGAGAGATCTAGCCCCTGGCTCAAGGCCATGCAACTCTTGTGTGGCAAGGTCAAAATGTCTGACTATAGAGTCTGTGCCTGAAGAAGGCATGCGCAACATGGCACTTAAATTCGTTTCCTAGGGCTGCCGTGACAAAGTACAACAAACAGGGTGGCTTAAACAACAGAACTTGATTCTCTCACGGTTCCATGGTCTAGAAGTCTAAAACCAAGGTATCAGCAGTGTTGGTTCCTGCTGAAGGCTCTGAGGGGGAATCTGTTTCATGCCTCTGTCCTACTTTCTGGTGTTGCCCACAATCCCTGGCACTCCTTGGCTCGTGGAAGCACCATTCCAGTTTCCGTCTCTACCTTCACATTTTCCCTGTATCTCTCCTCTGCGTCCAAATTTCCCCCTATTTAGAAGAATACCAGTCATCAGGTTAGGGCCCACCCTAATCAAGTATGACCTCATCTTGACTTGATTTCATTTGCAAAGACCCTTATTTCTGAGTGAGGTCACATTCACAGGTACTGGAGGTTAGGACCTGAGCATATATTTTTGTTGGGACACAATTCAGCCTACAACAGTGTATAAGTCAATTTTTCAACAGCACATAAGCTCTTGCCCTGTGCCATACATGGTCATTTCCGAGGCTGGACCACTGTCACCACCTCCTACCCCAGCCTTGCAGGAATTACCCATGAGCCTCCAGCATTCAAACTTGCCCACCAGTTCTTGTGTCCCCCCCAGCACCTTCCAGAATGTTTTGTGTATACTCGATGCTTGATGAATGTCTGTTAAATCTAATGACCAAGGGATAGGCCATTGATTGTATTAATTTTCCCTAACATCCATTCTCTTTCTTTGGTGATTTTTTTCCCTTCAGCCCCAGAGAAATGTCGGCTTTTGTTTATGAAATTTTCTGATTTATTCTTTGATGGGAGCTTCAATCTTTATTTGCATCTGTTTACAAACTGTTGAAACAAGGCTTTTGACTGCCTCATAATGTCTTTCTTCATCCCATTCTTTTTGGATAAAAATAGTATTAATATATCCATTGTAAATCACTGGCAGCTCGATTTGAAATGTGTCTTTTTGTACAATATATACTATTAAGTATTCTCTGGTGGTGTTGCTCAGGGTAAAAAAAAGATGACACAGTGCTTTTTCTTATTTAAAGGAGCCCAGTCTTTTTTTTTTATGCTGTATTTCATTTTTAAAAGATGAAATACAGCGTAACGAAATGGCAACTTGCTATTTCGATGATGGAAAATGTAGAGGACTGGATACTTCGATACATTTCTAAGAGGAAATGCATTTTTAACTATAAATGTTTGGGTTTTTATCACTCATTAGGGAAAAATTGAGACACTTGAGGGGTCTAGATCCCTTCAGCGCGTTTTCATGGCACTTACATGGACTGAAGCAGCTGGACGGTGATAATCGTGGTCAGTCTCACTGGAGGGCTTACTGTGCGGCAGACCGTGCTGTCATTGCTTAATGTGGACTGCCTGACCCATTGGGCCCCAGGACCACCCTATGAAGTCAGTAGTCAGCCCTTTTTTTAAAAAAGTGAGATGAAATTCACATAACATTAACCATTCAATCCAATGACATTTAGTATATTCACAATGTTGAATGACCACCAGCTCTATCTAGTTCCAGAACGTTTTCATCACCCCAAAGGGAAACCCTATTCTCCATTTTTTAAGCATCAGGAAACAGAGACCTGGAGACGATACACCCATGTCCTAAGTTTACCCAACTGGTAAGTGATGGAGCCCATTTTGAGCCTGAGCAGTGGGACTCAGGCCACTTGGTACCACTGTTGGAAGCTCCATGCTTGAGTCTGAGCAACACCTCACTCCTGGGGGGCAAAGCATTTAGCTTAACTTCATGATTTTCAAATGGAAAGCAGGGAACGTGCCTGCTCGTCGCTGAGCCCTCAGGGCTACTCCAAATTTACTCCGGATTCCCTACACTGTTCCCCTTAGGAATCAGGCCATAGGTTTTCTTCCTCTGCCAAACCTCCAAACCCTAACTCCGCCGAGCAGAGCGCACACCCTGTTTCTTGCCACCCTACCTCCACGTTTCTCTGCGTCAGCACTCTTCCACGCATTTCAGAAGAGTCCCACCCCCTTCACCAGGGCTGGGACTCTAGGGTGAAGCAGGAGAGGTGCCCAGGGTGCAAAATGTTAGGGGGTCGTGTACGCTCTGGGTCGGGGCTCTCTTGGCCCACCTAGTCCCAGCCTTGCCGTGTACCTCCTCCAAGATCATGTTCAATTGTTACTGCCTCTCCTTCCTTGCCTCCCCTTTGAACTTCTTCCCTCTATTGACTTCTGGGATCCTCCCCGCTCCTGACTCTTTGTCCTGTCTCTGGTCGCGGATTCCAGCCCTCTCTGAGGGTCCTCCTGCTCGGCCCGCCCCCTTAATGCAGGCGGTCTCTGCTTGATTGTCTCTTTCCCTTGTTCTGCGGACCCAGCTGGGTCATCCCATCCACACCGTGTTCTTCCATCTGTATGTTGGTGACTCTCACGCTTACAGTTCTAGCCCTGTCCTCTCTCGCACCCTCAGCCTCAGTGGCCATATATCCTAGTTGGCCTACGAAGTCCCAATTCACGCCTGTTGTCTTGGAATCAGTATTGGCAGTGTCTCCCGTCACTCTCAAAAGTGATATATGGTCATGTACTCAACCCTCCTCCCCAGGGCCTCTCTTCTAGTAGAATGTCCCACAGGCATATGGAATTCCACAGATCAAAATCAGATTCCTCATTGTCTTGCCCAAAGGCTGCACCACCTTGGCTTTCTCCATCTTGAGTAATTATATCTAGAAGGAAACCTGTTTTCCAAGGATGAGGGGGGACTGCCACACCTGGAGGAACAGCTGGACCCAGGAGCCTCCACCTCCGTTCCTTGACATGGACCCTCCCTAGAATACCAAGGGCTACTGCTGATTCAACGCTCTAGCCCAGTGTTGTCCAACAAAACTTTCTGCCATGATGGAAATGTTCTCGGTCTGTGCTGCCTAATATGGTAGCCATGAGTCATTTGTGGCTGAGCACTTGCAATGGGGCTCATGCAACTGAGGAACTGACTTAATTTTTGTTTAATAGTAATTAATTTCAACAGCCATGTGGATCTCTGTGGTACAGAGCAGCTCTCAATACCTCTCAGACTTTACCGTGCAGACAGACCACGTGGGACTCTGCTTCAGTGGGTCCGTGACAAGACGTGGGTTTCTGCATTTCTCACAGGCCCCCGGGTGAAACCGACGCTGCCAGTCCGAGGACCACATTTTGAGAAGCCAGGCTCGAGTCTATCCCAGTGATTCTCAGCCCCGGCTCACATTAGCCACCCCTGGGAAGGGTTAAAAATCTGCCAGATGCCCAGGCTCCGCCCCAAACCAGTTCCATCAGGAGCTCAGGGAGTAAGCTAGCCACTCAAACAAGACTTCGTAAAAGGTTGAGCGTTAAGAAAATCGAAGGAGGGCTTCCCTGGTAGTGCAGTGGTTAAGAATCCGTCTGCCAAGGCAGGTGATGGGTTCGAGCCCTGGTCCAGGAAGATCCCACATGCTGCGGAGCAGCTAAGCCTGTGCGCCACAACTACTGAGCCTGCGCTCTAGAGCCCGCGAGCCACAACTGCTGAGCCCGCATGCCACAACTACTGAGCCTGCGCTCTAGAGCCCGCGAGCCACAACTACTGAGCCTGCGCACCACAAGTACTGAACCTATGCTCTAGAGCCCATGAGCCACAACTACTGAGCCTGCGCTCTATACCCCGCGAGCCACAGCTACTGAGCCTGTGTGCCACAACTACTGAAGCCCGCGTGCCTGGAGCCCGTGCACCGCAACAAGAGAAGCTGCTGCAATGAGAAGCCCACGCACCGCAACGAAGAGTAGCCCCCACTCGCCGCAACTAGAGAAAACCCACGCACAGCAACGAAGACCCAACGCAGCCAAAAATAAATAAATTAATTAATTAAAAAAAGAAAAAATCGAAGGAACCAGTGAGGACGCGTTAGGAGGCCTTTGGCAGTTCCCTGATAAGGACTCCCTGCCCGCGTTCTCCCCCAAAGCTCCTGATCCCACCAGAGGTTGGAACAGCTCTAACTTCTTTAAAGCAATTTGGAAGCTGCCAAACAGACTCGGCCTCACTGTTGTCAAGGAGTTCCCTTTCTGCAGAGGAGTGTTCTAGACAGCGTGGCTTTTCTGAAAAACACACAGGCCTGGGAATTTTTTTTTGCACACATAGGTTCATCGTACAGTTTTAAAAGAAGTAAGTACAGAGATCAGTGCTGTTTAATAGTCAGGTCCAGGGAATCAGACCCTCCCAGAAGCAGTGTTGGGACTCCGTTTTCTGTGCTCCCACGGCCCTCAGGACCTCGTTAGAATGGCTGTCATCGCTTTAGGACTTGTCTATGTCCTCTTCTTCCTTTTAGACTGAGAGCTCCTCCAAAGTAGGGCCACCATCCTATTTCTGTCTTCCTCTCCATCCAGGCCACTGCCAGGATCTCCTGGGAAGCCTCTCTCAGACCTACGGGCTCCGAATCTTGAGGGGCTGGGCCCAGGAATGTGTGTGTGTGCATCTAAAAGGCTTCACAGGCCATCTTGCTTTGCAGACAAGAGTGCGCATCGCTGCTGTAGAGCCTCACGTTCTCTCTGGCACGTGGCAGACGGTGGGGGGATGTGTTACACTGATTTCTCTGGTTTCCTTCCCAGTAATGCATAACCTCAGACAAATCAAACTGAGGGACCGTCTACAAAACACGTGACCACTACTCTTCAAAAGAGTCAAGGTCCTGCAGAACAGAGAGAGACTGAGGAACTGTCACAGATGGAGGGCGACCAAGGAGACGTGACAACTACATGCAGTGTGAGATCCTGGATTGGATCCTGGAACCGAAAAAGAGTATTAGTGGGAAAACTGACAAAATCCCCCAATGTTCTGTACTTTAGTTAATCACACTGTATCGAGGTTAGTTTTTTTTAGTTTTGATAAATGTTCTGTAGTTATGTAAGTCGTTAACATAAGGAGATGCTGGGTGAAGGCTACATGGAACCTCTCTGCAATATTTTGGCTTAAAGTTATCCCAATGCCCTGCCAAAAAGTGTGGTTAAAAATAAATTATAAATAAAAGGATAGAAAGTAATTGCAATGTCACTGAACAGGGTGTGCTGGAAGGGAGAGTAAAGAAGCCCAAGGGGAGACAGTTAATTCAACGTAGAGACCCAACTGGGTAACCACAGATGACACAGTGATGGCTTCTCGTTTTCATCACTGCTCCCTAATGTTTTTTTAATAGCTTTAGTGATATATACTTCACATACCGTACAGTTCACCCATTTAAAGTGTACAATTCACAGTGTTTTAGAATATTCAGAGTTGTGCAGCCATCACCACAATCTAATTTTAGAACATTTTTGTCCCCCTAAAAAAAAAGTATACCCACTAGCTGTCACTTGACTTTATCCCCAAATCACTCCCCTGGCCCTAAGCAACCAAACTAATTTGCTTTCTGTCTCTATAGGTCATTTTCTGTTCATGTCCTATTCTGGACATTTATCAGTATTTTAAATGGCACCATATGTGATCTTTTGGGTCTGGCTTCTTTCATTTAGCATAATGTTTTCGAGGTTCACCCATGTTGTAGCATGTATCAGTACTTCATTCCTTTTTATGGCCCAGTAATACTCCATTGTGTGGATATGTATCACGTTTGGTGTACCCATTCATCAGTGGATGGACACCTAATATCTTTTGGAGATTACCCTGATGGCTTTTGGTCAAAGCCTAGAGTAGAATTTCCCCTGACCCTCCCACCTTCTATGCATCTGTTGCTCCAGGAGATAACTCTTGGGATAAAGTGTTTACATATTCTCCAAAGCATCCCATGCAGTATTGTTTACTTACATTAACCACTTGGAAACGTCTTTTGAATCAAGGCAAGCAATGACCCCAGGATCCCAGAAGGGAAAAAAATGTGGTTTATGTTATGTCCAAATCAGTAGCCACTACTTCAGGGAGCTTCACAATGAATCACTTTATTGAATAAGTGTGAGAAAAGAAAGATATTAGTAGTCCAACAATGCTGTTGCCAAATTTTGTGGAAACAGAATCTTTTCTGTGGAAACAGCATACATTTTATTCTGTGCCATGGAATTTCCCCTCATTTGACCCAAGGGGTAAAGGAAAACTCTTATGCAACCATCACATTTTAAAAGTTATTCTTTTATACGTAGGCTGGTTACTAACCAACAATAGACAATTTTATCTAAGAAGAGGTGACTAAGACCCTGTATTTCACTTTTAGTGAGAGCTCATTTACATATCTAATTCACGTTCCATTAGCCAAAGTTAGGGGAAATAAGGAAATGCAAGAAAAACCCAAGACTGGTTTTGGATCTGATTTCAATTCACTTGTGGAGATTACCTTCCAAACTCAGAAACTGAGTAAACTGTCAACTTTTTTTTTTTTTTTTTTTTTTTTTTTTGCGGTACCCGGGCCTCTCACTGCTGTGGCCTCTCCCGTTGCGGAGCACAGGCTCCGGACGCACAGCCTCAGCGGCCATGGCTCATGGGCCCAGCCGCTCCGCGGCATGTGGGATCTTCCCGGACCGGGGCACGAACCCATGTCCCCTGCATCGGCAGGCGGACTCCCAACTACTGCGCCACCAGGGAAGCCCAACTGTCAACTTTTTGCCGAGGTGTTGACTTCTTATTTTTGAAATCCAGCAGTTGTCAGGGACTGTTCTCTATAAGTTATTTATAATACAAAGCATTTTCTCCTATCATTTAAATAACTCTTTTTCTAAGAGTACCTACACGCATGCACACACACACACACACACACACACACACCCTCACTCTATTTCAGTGTCTATGGAGAACTTTTCACTTTCTGGAAAATTTGGTGCCTAACTTGAATCTTCCTCAGTAATCTGATTTCATACCTAGAGTCGAAATGGAGACATTTCACAGAATCTAAGAGTTCAGAATGGGGCGCTGTGCTTGATACTTGGGAGCATAATTTCTAATCTTTCCACCAGCCCTTCCACCCACTTACTGGACTCCTTATAGCTACCCTAGAAGAACAGCATCCAGAACTGCACCCCAAACAACAGATACCATCTTGCTTTCACGCTTTTGGTCATTCAGCGTATAAGCTCTCAATTGGCCTTTTTGGGTGAACGTGTTATTGGGCTCCAGTTGATGTTTATCTCACCTAACCCCTTCAGTCCCCTTTTTATGTGTTGCTGATGCATGAGCTTGGCCCACTGCCACCTCCTCTCACCCCCCCTCTTGGAATCATGGATTTGGTTCCTAAGACCTAAATTTAGGATGTGACATTTGTCTCCCATGACACTCAACCTTTTCAGATTCTCATTTTGTCAAGTTCCTTCTGGCATCTGATGATTTTTGTCATCATGACAAAAGGGAGTGGGTTGGCCTCACTTCCTAGTTTCCTGTCACCTACAGACTTAACCAAGTGGGTGTCAGTCACTTTGGTGAGCCTCAGATGAGTGTGCTTCAGTAGCAGAAGGGCCAGCCCCACAGCACTGCAGTCACTGGACACTGCCTGGCAGCTCAATGCTTCATCCCCACTGCTGGACACAGCCTGCGGTCTGTGGGAAATCAACGTCACTAAAGGTCAATTCTTCCAAATTTTCTTGTGAACAGCAGCAGTCTGAAAGACCTTTACCAAGTGCCTTGCCATATCCAGATAGTTTGTTGTCTGGCAAATTCCCTCAGCCTAATAATTTAATTACCTTCGGAAAAAACAGGAAGAGAGGCTAATCTTCTTACATCTGATAATCACTGCATCCTCTCCTAAGTGTGCACAAGACATTCTTTAATGATCTCTTCTAGACTCTTGACTAGGATGTATATCAAATTCAGCAACCCATGGTTTTAAAGCCGTATATCTTCTTTTTCTCTTTGGAAAATTACCAGTGCCTTTCCTTGACTCCGTTGGTATTACAGAGGAGGGTTTAGCTATTTTTTCTCCAGGTCTCCAGGTACCTGGCATGTAATTTGTCTTCACTGTAATGCTTAAGTTCCTTTAGAATATCTTCTACTAATTGATTTGGGTCTTCAGCTCTGTCTTCCTAGGAGCTTTTCGTACGCTTTCCTGGCTGAAGGTCATTGTTCTTGGCCAAGATGGCAGCAGCAAAATGCAGTTGAGGAGATAATCAGGTTTTTCTTGTACCTGTTGGAATTGAAACATCAGCCCACGGATTTAGCCAGTGACCTTTTTGCTCTTTTTGATCATGATGTCATGACCCCGCTTGTCATTTACAAAGTGCCCTCATGTGCATTTGATCTTTACAACCCCCTGGTAAGCCGGTGACTTTACTAGCTGCCTTTTAAGAATTCTGAAGAATTGCTTAGAATTCATTTGAGGAAACAGAATTGAATTTATATTTAGTGACATGTAGGGTTGAGTGACTTTTCCTTTTTCTGCTCTTTGTAGCAAAGCAGCCACCTCCTGGCCTTTTCACCATGTGACCTTTGCTGTATTTCATCACCTGCACTTAGATGCTCTGAAGCTCACCTTTCTGACTTTCTCCTCCAAAGTTCTTGTTCATCCTTTAATACAGGCCCTTCTCTCTGTCTTTCATAGACGCTGCGTGGGGAGGGAGATTCCCATAAACCCTTCCAACGCCCCTGTTCCTCTTTCACTTCTTTTGGGGCTAGTTGACAAGTATATTACCAGAATGTCAGTTCTGAGAGTGTCCCAGTCCTCTAAAACCGTCTTCCTTTGGAAGCTTTTGACCCTGGAATCAAATTGGCCATTTTCTGAACCTTTGGAAAACCTGAAGGCCGGAACCCTTCCCTTCACTGTGCCCCGTGTGCCGCCCCTCAATGTGCGAAGACGTAGCCACTTTCTCCCAAGATTCCCTTTGCTTCACCCACTTAGCTCCCAAGGGGGTTGGCATTCGGTCTAGTATAGCAGCTCCCCCCACCCCCCGTCTGCTTTCTACAGGAGGGAGTTGGCAGCATTGCCAGGGAAGGTGATTCAGAATTGATCAGCGCCTCTGCTTTTTTGCTGAATAAGATGCTCCGCAGATCAGCTTCAGTGATCTATTTACGTTACCGTGCATGTTCTTGGAGAGCTGGGCAGAAGGTTAAGGGTCAACATTGATTTCTTTCAGAGTTGTCAAGTCTCTTGCTGACCTGCCACGTTCCTTTTACTATGAAAGTGGAGAGAGTTGAGCCCCAGATGGCCTTTTAAATGTAACTTTATTGATACAACGTTGGCAACTTTTTCTCTGGCCTCCACTGACCTCTCACTGCTTTCCAGAAATAAATGGGCCACATGTTGCTGTCACTCGTTATCAATTCTGAATATAATGAAACGAGGTACCAGAAAGAGTTGCTTTGGGAAAAATATTGATTTGGTTATCACATATGATCCAAAGGATGATACGGCAGCGTTGAGTCTTTCTTTCTGGTTTCTCTCACCATTTCACAGCAAACTTAAGAAAAGGAACAAGGATGGACCAGAGGGAAATTATTTCTGTGTTGTTTTGCCAAAGGCTCTCTCTGTCCTTTTCAAAACCCCACACATCCTGGCTTTTTGAAAACCACTATAATTATACAAGGCAGCTCTTTCTCTGGGAAGAAAGTGAGTGAGTTTCCCATTAGGCGATGATGGTTAAAATAATCCATCGGCGCTGGGACCAGATGTAACTAGAAAAGTCCGTTCAAAAGCTGCATTCATTTGGGAGCGAGAAAGAACAACCTTTCTCATAATGAGCCCTGGGTAGCGGCCAGCGTGGAAAGAGGTCGCACAATTGACAGTTTGGCGTCTGAATAACTACTACGAGCTTATTTTTGCTTGTGGTGTTACAGCTTTTGTGGTTTTCTCTGGGGCTGAATCCCTGGTGTCTTCAAACAAAGTTTCCACTGAGTCTGTCTATTTTTGAAACCTCTGTGCATTGTGGGACTGTAATCTACCAGTTTCGTAGGAGGTGGAAGGTTACTATGGCATGAGCGAGCAGAACGGGGTGCATTAAACGTTAATTTCAAGTGGACGTAGCATGTGGCTAGGCCATTTGTTCTTTTCCAGAAATGAGACGTTCTAAGACGGTGTAAGATTTTCTAAATCTTTTGCTGTTTATTTTTCAAAGATTGCCCCTGGAGGACAGTTTGGTGAAACTCTATGTAATTTGTCAAAATGTGCAAGATCCCTTGTCATCCCAGCAGAACTGAGAAGGATACTGTTCCTGAAGCTTCTGCTTGCTGCCTATTCAAGATGCAAAGTATTGGTGGGCTTGAGGGTGTGGGAGAGGGGAGATGACTTCAAGGCTGTATGGCTTTCTGTGGATATACCAATTTTTAAACTATTATTTTCACAATTGAAGTCAGAAGTGAAAGAGACAGCTCTTTGGGGAGAACAGTCATAATACTTGGCTCATTGGGTATTTTCCAAAAGCTCTAAAATGTACTTTTATTTATTATTGCTTCATATTATTTCTTTTTTTAATAAATTTTTATTTATTTATTTTTGTCTGCCTTGGGTCTTCGTTGCTGTGCACGAGCTTTCTCCAGTTGCGGCGAGCGGGGGCTTCTCTTCGTTGCGGCGCGCAGGCTTCTCGCTGCGGTGGCTTCTCTTGTTGTGGAGCATGGGCTCTAGGTGCACGGGCTTCAGTAGTTGTGGCACGTGGGTTCAGTAGTTGTGGCGCATGGGCTTAGTTGCTCCGCGGCATGTGGCATTTTCCCAGACCAGGGCTCGAACCCGTGTCCCCTGCATTGGCAGGTGGATTCTTATCCAGTGAGCCACCAGGGAAGCCCCACTTCATATCATTTCTATTGTACCTGCCTGCTATGTTGCAGTTAGCATTTAATGTTAGGAACATGGTGTTGGGGATTTAAAGCAGAAACCGGGGGAGGATTTCTAAGAAGTCGCAGAGGCCAAGATTGCTGAGGCCTCTGCTGTCTTCATCAGAAGAAACATTGACTGACTGTAGCAGGTCCTGTGAGATGTACAGTGACCTCTCCCATGATGGCATACGACCTCAGCAGAGGAGGGAGAAGTGCCGGGGTTTTCCCCCATTGTCTTCCCCCTCATTCCGCCTGGATCTTGACTACCCTGCCCCCAGGAAAGGGCGGCCACAGCCGAAGGCAAACAAAAGTTTCCTTTTGGCTTTTGCACTTCCAAGGACCAAGACCCACTTGGTAGACTTTATGGCTTTAACTTGGTGGCATTTTTGCCGTATCTACTGGCTTGAGAACTGAGTCCGTGACTCTGCCCCTCTCCCCACTACACACACCTCTTTTACCCTAAGATTCAAGCCCACCGAGCTGTCCTAAGCCAGATGAAGCAGTCTATTGGTTCTCACCATTCCTGGGTCCTAGACCACCTAAGAATCTGTTGAAAACTTACAAATTCCCTCCCCCTAAAGGGTGTCTCTACAAATGTATGTAGAGTTTGCCTATAGTTTTGCAGGGATTCATAGCTTCCATGAAGCCCATGCTGAAGGATTTACTTTTACTATATACCCTTATTTGTTTTGAGTTTTGTTACCATCTGCATATATTACTTTTTAAAATTTTTTTTAAATTATCTATTTGTTTATTTTGTCTGTGTTGGGTCTTCGTTGCTATGCGCGGGCTTTCTCTAGTTGTGGTGAGCAGGAGCTAATCTTCGTTGCAGTGCATGGGCTTCTCATTGCGGTGGCTTCTCTTGTTGCAGGGCACGGGCTCTAGGCGCACAGGTTTTAGTAGTTGCGGCATGTGGGCTCAGTAGTTGCGGCGCTTGGGCTCTAGGGTATGCCGGCTTCAGTAGTTGTGGCGCATGGGCTTAGTTGCTCTGCGGCATGTGGAATCTTCCCGGACCAGGGATTGAACCTGTGTCCCCTGCATTGGCAGGCAGATTCTTAACCACTGCGCCACCAGGGAAGTCCTGCATATATTACTTTTGTTAATTGGATCTGTCTAGGTCACTTTTTTTTTTTTTTGGCGGTACACGGGCCTCTCGCTGTTGTGGTCTCTCCCGCCGCGGAGCACAGGCTCCGGACGCGGACGCGCAGGCCCAGCGGCCATGGCTCACGGGCCCAGCCGCTCTGCGGCATGTGGGATCTTCCCGGACCGGGGCATGAGCCCGCGTCCCCTGCATTGGCAGGCGGACTCTCAACCACTGCGCCACCAGGGAAGCCCCCTCTAGGTCACTTTTGCAATTAACAAATTAGTCGAATAGAAGACCAAGAGCCCAAAACAGGTTTTTCTTATTTAAGTACAGTATTGAGTCCTGAGAGTTAATTTGAAAGCCCACTGTTCATTATTGACTTTTTCAATACCAAAACATATCAGTGTGACTGCCAAAGTGTTGAGAGCCAAAATAGTATTAGGAAAAATGATCAACAGTTGGATTTTTGTCTGAATTATTTTTAACAGAGTATGAAAAAAAATACCTCCTTATTTAAAAGCAGACATAAATATGTTCAGGGTTTGACTGTGTTAATGGTCTCCTATTCACAAGGGAATAAATTTACAGTTGCCAAAATGGCTCCTTGACAGCATGAAAAGGATGAGAGAGGATAATTACCACATCAGGAGCAAAGATACTGGGAAACCTCCGTACAGGGTTTTCACCAGAGCTTATCTTATGTGACTGTCTTTTTTATTTAAAAAGCTTCTTCTGAACTCGTAACAAGTGCTTTGCCTTGGTTGGACTCCATACAGGAGCCATCTTTTACAGTAAATCTTTCACTATACCAGACTGTTGTAAGACTCCTGTATATTTCAAATGACAGTTATATTTTACTCTTCCCACCAAAGTTTATGTGACATTTTGTGCTCTGTTCTTAAAATCCATAAAAGTGAAATAACTAAGGGGAGGAAAGAGAAGGAGGTCAATGATGGAAGAAAAAAACTCTAGTGAGGATTCTCTAGTCTTCTAAAATTCCTTCCTATATAAAAATCAACTGGGCAACTCACAGAGCTTTTCTTTCAACTCACTGTGAACTATTTGTCTTAGCGCGTGTTAGCACTGAACGCTGTTTCAGTTGTTGCTATGATGTAATATCATTTGCTGAGGTGATGAAACGTGGACTTCTTTTTAAATCTGGGACTGGAATGGAGGATGGGGGAGGGAAGAGGAGTGAGGCAATGACAGGGATGATGCAGCTCAGAGGCATACAATTATTTCAGTAGCTGTACAGATTTAGTTTCAAACACTATTGAATACTCTGTGGGTGGTAGAATCATATGTGGCCAAGAGTGTAGTTATAATAGCTAACATTTATTGAATGCTTACTTTTCGAAGCACTTTATATGTATTAACTCATCTGTGCGCTATGACCTCATTCAAATTCCGGCTCCTCCACTTCCTAGCTGTGCGAATGTGTGCAACTTCTTTTTTTTTTTTTTTTTTTTTTTTTTGCGGTACGCGGGCCTCTCACTGTTGTGGCCTTTCCCGTTGCAGAGCACAGGCGTGGAAGTCACCATATATACTTGAAACTGGTCGGACTGGAGTGTGCTGGGACGACCCAGATCGACTCTGAGGTCTGTCAGCTTCACAGATATGGTTGCGGGGATCAGGGGTGGGGTTCCCGATCGCCCAGTGGCCTGGCTGGCTAGAGTGGCGCATGCTGGTTCTTGCCCCAATGACGAGTGTCTCCTGCCAGCTGCAAGTTCAGCCACATCACATTGGTAGCTTAAGGTTGGCCGTGGCGGGAGTATTTACACTGGGGATAAGGACAAATGCTATACAGATCCAGGTCCCCCCTACCCCCCGGTGTTACCCGTGTACCAGCGTACCACTGATGGTAATCTTAAATAATCATGAACTTGAGAGACGGGAGCAAGCAGAAGGATACGAGGTGGATGGGAAGGTGTTGAAAGTACAAAAAAGCAAGAAAATTATTCTTAAGGGGGATGAAAAGGCACAAATATTTAATGCTGAAAGAGGAAAAGGAGGATAATTTTTGTGTAGTTTCCTAGAGAGCTGAAGCAGTGGCATGCCTTTTCACAAGCACAGATGTCATCACTTTTTACGTAAAATGGGGTGTTTTCAGACCTTCAAGAAAGGGGGCTCCCCCTTGCTTCAACAACTTCTCTGAGGTACACACAGCACTGGAATTGTCAACGCGCGCGATGGCGGTCGGGTCCTCCGCTCTCTGTGCCTCCTGGTCCTTTTTAGGTTTCTGGCACATGGAAGGCAGTCAGTGTGGTGGATGAACGAAACCATGAATGAATCCTTATCACAGTGTTGCTCATGCTGTGTGCTTACAGCATCAAATCTTGCTTACTTGTTTGTCTCCCCAGTAGGGTGAACTCCAGGAAGAGCTAGCAATTTTGTATCTTTGTGTATCGTAGCGCCTACTGCTGTGCTGATTGAACGAATGAATTTAGTCAGTTTCAGTTTTTAGGTAACATGCAGTTAGCAAAAGATCAGTTAGATTCTGGTCAATAAAACAAACTGGAGCCTTTCTTAAAATATTATAAAAAGGTAGCTTTGGGTTGTGTAAAACGTGGGTCAAATTCTCGTCTCTACTGTTGGAGGGCACTAGTCTGCCAGTACCTCAGTTTTCTTCGCACTATACGGAAGCGTTCCACTATCAAGGTCTCTTCCGAGTCTAAGATGCTGTGATTCTACAAGCAAGTAAAGTGCAGACTTTATGGGCTTAAAACCATGGGTCCTTTATTGCTGCATATTAAGATGCAAAGTTATATACTGCATGGAAATTTTCTATATTTTTGTTTGACTTCTTTGCCTCAGATTCTTTTACCCATATAAATGATCACTGATAAGCGATGCTGGCTAATAATTACTGCCTTATGCTATCCCATTTCTCTTTCTCCTCATCTGCGATAGGCTGAATAATGCCCGCTGCCTCCAACCTCCCACGCCAAGGTCATAATCCCCGGAACCTGTGAATGTATTACCTTATATGCAAAAGAGACTTTGCAGACATGATTAAGGATCTTGAGATGGGGAGATTATTCGGGTGGCCCAATGTGATCACAGTGGTCCTGGTCATTTAATTGTCTTTAAAACTGGTGAACTTGACATTAAAACTATGGTCAACATAACAGTGGGGAGGCTTGTACTGCAGCACAGTGGGAAGCTCAACGCGTCTGCCCGCACTGTGCCTGGTTCAACCACTGCTGGAAGTCTCCGAATTTCATTAGCACTCAACAGTTCACCCAATTCCCCAGAAAAGGAGAAAAACCCAAGCACCAAAGCCCCTCACTAATTATTGTAGATGCTCCCAGGTTACAGTTTCGCGGGGGGACGATAATGGCAGAATCATGTTAAACTAGAACAAAAGCTGAAGAAGACCAGGAAATTGTCCCCTTAGAGCCTTCAAAAGGAAGCAGCCCTTCCAACACCTTGACTTAAGCCCATAAAACTGATTTGGGACTTCTGGCCTCGAGAGCTGTAAGAGAAGAATTTGTATTGTTTTAAGCCCTGAAGTTGGTTGGTCATGTGTTATAGAAGCGGTAGAAACCAGTAAATCATCTCTTCTCGAGATTTACTTTTTTTTTTAACCATGTTAAAATCCATTGAATTTTATTAACATATGTTACATTCATAAATATTCTAAGTAAAGTCTTTCACAATGCACTGTATGATCCTACATCAAAATACAGATTACAAGAATTCAGAAGCATTCTTGTTCTTCTGATCCACTGATCTGAGAATTGTGATTTCTATGGTTTACAAAATAGAGGCTAATTATTTAGTAAACATGGATGTACCTTAATTTTCTGACCTTTTGGGGAAGGGTTACCTACACTTTTCTTAAATATCTGTGAAGATGTCTTTATTTGCACCGTGTCAACTAATATTCGTGACTTTTATTGTTTTTATGAAGACAGATCATGATTTTAATGGACTGCCATCTTTTTATGCTTAAAAAGCAGTCGGAACAACCATTTAAAATTTAGAGTGAGCCTCGGTCTAACTTTAATACAAAGCATGATTCTCTGAACACTTAACCAGTAAATCATCACTTCTCCAGATTTACTTTTATTTTTAAAAAATTTTTTTCCAAGGGATGACTATATTTATTAAATTCATTTTATTGGAGTATGGCTGCTTTAGAATGTTGTGTTAGCCTCCACTGCACACATACAGATATGCCCTCCCTTTTGGAATTCCTTACCATTTAGGTTACCACAGTGCACTAGGTGAGTTCAGATTTACTTTTAAATAGAGCATCCTTTGCTTTCCAAACTTCACTGTCCATAGGATCACCTGGGTGTTCCGTGAAAATGCAGATTCTGATTCAGGGGTGTCTGGGGATGAGCTTGAACCTTTGCAGCTGTGCTGGGTGCCCAGGTGATGCTGCTGCTAGCCCCAGCTCACACTGCAGAGGAAGGCTCTGGAGGCCGTATTCATGGTCCAGGCTTCCGTCTCCTCCATCAGTTTGGTCAGCGTTCCTAAAATATCATATCCTGTTGGGGCTCTTTAGTTTCTGGAGGCATGTGGAGAATTAGAAAATGTTCCAGAGCGAGCCACAAAGACTTGGAGACGAGCCAGTATGGGAAGAATCAAAGAGCTGTAATTATTCAACCTGAGGAAAAGAAGGCTGAGGCATGGTGTGATGATGATATGTAAGCACCTCGAGAGTTAATCAGTGGGGAATGGTGATTAACTGCTCCTCGTCTTGACTGAGCCAACTCCAGGATGAAAGAGCAAAGAGAATTTGGGTTCAGGAACGAGGGACAGGCAGGGAAGGCTGTGGTTCCATTTGATGTGTAGACTTTTGTAGCTGCGCGGGGCCCTGGGATCCAACTAGCTCCACCTCCTCATTTGCAGATGATGAAACAGAGGCCAGGAGTGACGTTTGCAAGGTCACAGGCAAATGACAGCCTGGAGTCGAACTCACTGCTTGATCACATTCACTGCACTACCTCAGTGGAGCATGCACCGTGGGTTAAAAGATGGTCGGTCGCTCGTCTCTTTGAAGTCATTTAAAATTGAGGCAATCTCAGGGAGCCTTCAGGGTGATGGAAGTATTCTATGCCTTGCCCTTGGGTTTGGTTACAAAGGTGTGTGTGTGTGTGCGTGTGTAAAATCCATCAAGTTATATGCTTAGGATTTGTGTACCTGATGTGTGCCTATTATTCATCAATTTAAAAAAACTTTACCAGCATTTGGGAAATGAACACTCTGAACTTTTCATAATAGCCCCAGACTAGAAACAATCCAGATGTTCTTCAACAGTGGACAGGATAAATAAACCGTGGCATAGTCATGCAGTGGATTTCGATACAACAGCGACAGTAAGTAAACTACTACAGTGCACAGCAACGTAGATGAATCCCAGAAGCAAGTTGTAAAATGAAAGAAGGCAAACAGGAGAGAACATTCCATGTATTTCCATTAAGGTAAAAGTCAAAACTGAGCAAACGTATCAGTGGTGTTAAAAGTCAGGGTGGTGGCTAGCTTCGAGAGGGGCGGTAGGGGCACAGGAAGGATGGGGTCTTGGGTGCTAGTACATACATTTTTAAAAATCTGGCATCTCGTTGCACGGGTATATCCATTTTGTAAAAATGGAGTGAGGTGTGTCTCATTTCTGTATTTGTGTAGATTACATCTCAGTTAAAGATTAACTTTAAAGTGGGACTGTTAGAAGGTTTAGCGGGGAACCTCTTACAAGCCTTTCTACTATTAAGTTCTGAAGAATTTAGTTTTAGGATTTATTTTAAAGGTACACAGGTAGACTGCATTAGAAACTGTGTGCTTTCATAGAATCATTAGAAAATACACGCTACAGGGAGCAATCTCCTGTTAAGGAATCTGTATATTTCAATCTCAGCAGTTGTAAACGAAAAGAAATTCATTCCGTAGTCTGCTTGCTTCCTGAGCTAGTACAGTCTTTCTTTCATGAAAATCTATGAAGCCAGCACCAGCCCTCAGTTCCTTTTTGGCTCTTTGTAGTTCTATAGAATGAAAGAATGGGGTCATTTTTTTCAGAGAAGCAGCTTGACATAAAGAGTAAGTTTGTTAGGAGACAGTTTTGTCATGCCGGGCACATTTTCCAGCAGCAGCGGCTGGAGCGCTCCATCGGGGTTCACATGATGGGAAGTGGTTCAGGGCAAGCAGCCGAACAATCAGAACACGTCCCTCTGAGCCAGAGTACACCAGTAGCCACATCCACTTCCGGCCACTGGCCGGAGAGTTTCAAGCTAGCTGGTTAGCTTACCTGAGAGCATCGCAGCCCGTGAGACGGTGCAGAAGGGAGTTAACATAGTGGGCCTGATACTGCTCTCCTTAACGAGGCCTGCTTGCGAGGTTGGCCCTTGGCTGGTGTCTGGGAGCTTGGCTGGTGAACAGTTCCCTACGTGGATGCGAAACTTGGCCCGAACCGATGAGGCTGGATCAGGGTGCCTAGACTGTCCAAACAGATGGCTTCTGCTTAACACCCGCTTGCCTTCCTGGAGGCTGGGATTTCACTCTGCCCAGGTCCCAGGTGCCTTCGCGGCCAGCCGGAGTCTTTCTAACAGCTGCCCTGGCAGAAGCATCTCATACCTGTCGTATTTTTGCCACTGAGGGCAGAGAACGCCCCGTGTGACCCTTCATGGGATAGAGAGAGAGTAAGGACGCCTGCGTGTTGATTTCTCCAGACGCCACGTGTGTCTTCTTCCGTTATGGTCTGTGTGGCTGTAATAAATTGTAACCGTGAGTACAGCCGGCTGCTGAGGGCCCTGAGACCTTCTAGTGACTCTCTGAACATAGGTGTGTTCTTGGGGGCACAGAAACCTAGGTGACTATTGAAAGCAGTTTTTCTGCTTTTTTCTAATGAAAATTAGGGTAGAAGGTAGGAGTGCAAACGTGGACCAACCCTGTTTGAGGACATGTTATCAGTCTGTCAAAATCAGAAATTCATTGACCCCTTGACCCAAAATCTCACTTCTGGACGTGTGTGCTGTAGCTCTACACCTACCTGGACAAAACCATGGACGGACCAGTTTTTCCTTGTCTTCTTCCCTCAGGACTGACTTGTAATAGACAAAGGTCAGAAACCATCTTCTGCCTATAGAGGGCCGGCTAAATCTCCAGGGGTCTCACACTAGGAAGTACTGTGCAGCTGGAAAAAAGGATGAGGAAGTTGTACATTGATATGTAGAAAGATTCCTTGTGTGTATTAAGTGAAAAACAAGATATGGGACAGTAAATACCGTACACTACTGTTTGCAAAGGAGAGGTGGGAGGTGTGTGTGTTTATGCTGTAACTGTGAGAAGTGGTTCCCTGTATGGGGGTAAGTAATACACTCAGTAGAGGCTGGAGAAGTGAGAATTCTCCATGTGTAGGTCCTCACATTGCTCTGATTTTTCAACTGTGTCATTGTATTGCCTACTAACGTTTTCAAATTAATTGGAAACTGGAAAGGGCCGACAGGAGGCAGCATAGGTGAGGTAGATCAAAGTCATGCTATTAGAAGTGAAAATAAGGAACATTTTTACATTCTTCAAATTTGCTTTTCCCTTTGCTTACTTCGAGTGTGGCCCACAAGTTAGCCCCCAGTTTCTGTAAATTAAAAAAATAATTTGGCACCAAGCCACGCCCATTCTTTTCCCTGTTATTTCCGGCTGTTTTTGTGCTACAAGGGCAGAGTGGAGTAGGTGGAACAGAGACCACATGGCTGACAAAGCCTAAAATATTTACTGTACTAGTGTGGTGACGACTTTAGGAATTCCTATGTGAAGGTAATTTCTAGTTGTATTGTCTGGTTTTTTTTTTGGCCGTGCCATCTGGCTTGAGGGATCTTAGTTCCCCGACCAGGGATCGAACCCGTGTCCCCTGCAGCAAAAGCAACGAGTCCTAACCACTGGACCGCCAGGGAATTCCCTTTAGTTTTATTGTCTTAATGTTATGATGATTGTTAATACAATCCAGAAAAATCAGTGATATTCAGCCTGAGGCTGATTATGTTCAGTTGTTACACCACTCGTTTTTTGGTGAGTACTTATGGTGCACCCATGTACACATCTGGCCTCCAGGCAGTGACGGTATTCACAAAACAATCACCTGATGCTGTAAAGCAGTGTGTGATTCTGTGAAAATGAATGGGACCAAGTGTGGGTGCCGTGTGAGTTCACAGAGTGCCAGAGTGGGTGAGGACAGGCATCGTGGAAGTCCTGATAGTTCTGTCTTCTCAGTTTCTTTTGATGAGTCTGCCTTCTTCTTAATTTCATTCCTACCTGGTCCAGGCCATGATCATCTCTGACCTGAGTAGCTGTACCTGCTTCCTGACTATTTCTCCCACATCTTTTTTTTTTTTTTTTTTTTTTACAGTCCAGGTCTTTTATTTTCTTTACACCCATCATGCCATGAATTCATAGGCAATGGGCTACAGCAGTTCAGGCTCCTTTCCATTGGTTCTCACGAAGTGTGCTTCTCTGGGTGGAGCAGGCTGGCGCTTCAGTTGAACCCAAGTACCTTTCTCTTTGGCTTCCTTCTTTTTCTGATCATTTTCCTTCACCCGTTTCAGGAAGCTATCCCGGCTCTTAGAGTGCTCAATATGCTCGATACGCACATTAATTCTCTTGGCAAGAATCTTGCCCTTAACTTGTTTGTTTACAATGATGCCAACAGCATGCTGGGTAACATTGTAGACTCTCCCAGTTTTGCCATGGTAACATTTGTGGGGCATTCCTTTTTGAACAGTGCCCATTCCCTTGATATCTACAATATCACCTTTCTTGTAGATTCGCATGTATGTGGCCAAAGGAACAACTCCATGTTTCCAAAAGGCCTAGAGAACATGTAGCGGGTGCCCCTTCTCTTTCCCTTTGTGTTGGTCATTTTGGCAAATTACTGGAAGATGGCGGTTCCCTCCCACATCTATTTTTTAAACAACTGGATTGTATAATTTGCACACCATCAAGTTCACCAGTTTTAAAGACAATTAAATGACTCAGTAAATTTGCCAAGTTGTATGGCCACCACTACCATCCAATTTTAGAACATTTCCATCACCCCAGAAGACCCCTTGACCTTATTTACAATTAATCCCTGTTCCCATCCCCAGTCCCAGGTTCCATGGGGAACCACTAATCAACTTTCTGTTTCCCTTTCCTGAACATTTTATATAAATGGAGTGAATAATATGTCTTCTTTTATGTCTGGCTTTTTTCACTGAACATAATGTTCCTGAGGTTCATACATGTTGAAGCATGTATCATTACTTTGTTTTAATTGCCAAATATTATTCCACTGTATGGAAAGGCCACATTTTCTTTATCTATTTACCAGTTGATGGACACTTGGGCTCTTTGTAATTTTTAGCGATTATAACTGATGCTGCTATGAATGAGTTTTTCTTGGGTGTATACTTTGCAGTAGAATTGTCATATGGATAATGCTGTTTAACTTTTTGAGATACTTCCATATTGTTGCCCAGAGTGGCTGCACCATTTATATTCTTGGCAGCAGGCAGTGTATGAGGGTTCCGATTTCTCCTTAGCCTCACCAACACTTGTTGTTACCTTTTTGATTATGGCTATTCTAGTTTTGGGAAAGTGAAGTGATATTTCATTCTCACATTTAGTTTTGTCAGATAGGTCCCTTAATATCTTTGTAATGGCTGTAGAATATTCATGTGGTTTCAGGCCTTGGAATGTAGAAAGAAAATGTAGGTGTTAATTCTGTACTTTACCTTCTGTGTCTTGAAACAAGTATAATTGAAGAAATAACAGAATTTTTAAAAGCCAATTAATATTTAAATCACAGTATTCGTAAAGTTGCTTGAAAAAGAACCTTGGTATTAAGCAAGTGTTAAAGCTGTAATTTGGAGGGCCTTTTTGGCTTTATTATAAAGTCCAATATTGTAATGACTCACCTGATGTGATACATAGGAGCCATTTTCTAACGCACCAGCATTAATCCACTTATAGCTGAGAGGCTAATGGATTAGCAAACACTTTCATTTTCCGTAAAGAAATGACTATTGTGAGGGCCTGAGTGATGGCAAGAAAGGAGGCTGAATAGCATCATAATTCATGTATTCAAACTGTGCAGAAATAGAGGTGGGATCAATGTTGCGTTGAAGTTTAGATGGGATGTTTATACCTTGCATTTAGAAATAATACAGTGAATCCATAAAGAACAAGAATCCTTATTTGTTTAAAGTAAACTTGGAGAGAGAAACTCATTGGTAAATGTTAAAATTTGGTCTCTTAATACTTAATTATATTAAACATTGTTTGGATTTTTTTTAATTGCCTCATTGCTCTCTTAACTGATTTTCTGCCAAATTTCTCTGTTCAACACTCAAAAGTTGGGCAGCAAGTTGCGTGTAAGAATGTTTGCAGACACATAAGGTGGTATTTTCGCTCATCTCAGATCGTTTCATAAGGTCTCATCTTTATATTATTACCGATTTGGGGATTTGGGATTTTAGAGTACCATGTTTATATATTTAACATATGGAAACACGACAAATCCTGGGCAAAAACGCTCAGTGCAAATAGACATATTGATAGAGCAGCCAGGCCATCTGCCCGTCTTTGTCCATTAGTGGTCATCTCACTGGTTTTGTTCAGAGAAAACGCTCACCTTATTGTACGTGCATGTGATGAGGCCAAGAAATGAGCGATTACTGTGTGTGGTGGCGACCCACCACAGCACTGACATTTGCCTTAAAAAGTGTGAGTCAGTACTAGGAAAGATGGTTAGTTAAAGACGAAAAAGTTAGTTTAAGAAAAAACAAGGGTGGCGGGATAAATCAGGAATTTGGGAGTAACATATACAGACTACTATATATAAAAGAGATAACCAACAAGGACCTACTGTATAGCACAGGGAACTATACTCAGTATCTTGAAAGTATATGGGAAAAGAATCTGAAAAAGAATATATATATATATATATATATATATATATATCTGAATCACTTTGCTGTACAGCTGAAACTAACACAACATTGTAAATCAACTATACTCCAATATAAAAAATAAATTAAAGAAAAAAAAGGGCGGTGAGGATAGGGAAGGAGTCCGGATTTGCCCTAGTTGGTCAGAGTCGGTTTCTTTACCTTTCACTATATGGAACAAGAAAACAGAAATGTGAGCCTCCAGTGAGTGTAAGACAGACTTTTTATGAGCCATGGATGTTGGAAGAGTGTTTTTGGTTCAAGGGTCATGAGAGAAGTGCCCAGGAACACAGATCAGAATTAGACGTCTGAATGAGTCTAGAAATTCTGGGGGTGACTGGGAGATGCCATAGAGAGATGTGTGGAAATTCAGAATTCCGTGGAGGAAATGCAAGTGTGGAAAAGCAACAGGGCCCAGGTGGCAAAACCAGCGGTTTTGATGTTATGGAGAGGCAGCCAACTGGCAGAGGAAGGGAAAGATGGAAACTGAGGAAGGGAGAAGGGAATGGAGGGTGGAGGGCAGGGTTGTTGGTGTTCTTCTCTGGGGAATAGCACCCCCGACCCGTTCTCTCCAAGACAAAGAACCTACCACTTTAGACATGGTGCCCATTTGAGGCATGGGAGGAATCTTCAGAAGGACACAACCTCCTACACAGAGAGGGGCACATCTCCGAGAAAACCCATGACGAGAGCCATTGATTTGGAGGTTGCTCCGGGTTCTGTGTGGATGTGTCCCCCTTACAAAACAGGGAAATGAAAATTCAACACCTGTCAGTGAAAGTTTCCTTGCAAGGTTGCTGGATGTCCTTAGTGTTAAGAAGCTAAAGCATCCCAGAGGAGCGGTGGAATGCTAAAGATTTAAACAAAACCCTAAAACTTGATTTAGAAATATATAGCTAGTGGTAAGCTGAAAGCTAACTTTTAGTCGATTATAAATACAAAAAACATATATTGGAGGAGAGAGGATTTTTACTCTCAGTTTCCTCTCACACAGAAAAATCAAATCTATCTTTTGTGTGTGTGTGTGAAGCCTTTTGTTCTTGGAATAGGTTGTTGGAATAGGTGGGATTGAAGGCCATTTCGTACAGATGCACAAAAATTCTGTGAGATGGAAAATGGCAGTCTGTCCTAAATGAATACTGAAAGAGCTGGAAGCTTTTCAACTGCTTAAATTTGTACTGTAGAAAAGGAAACATTCTGGCAAATTTTAGAAGATACCCCAGTAAGTAAGGCAAGATGTAGCACAGCTTTCTTGGTCAGACTTTATAATAAAGACAATGAGTTGTCTCTTTTGTTTGTTGATTTTTGTTCAGAGGATAGTCAGTGGTAAAGAATGGTTAAAGAGCTCTAAACCACAGAGAGCTCAGCCACTATGTTGAAATCTCTTGGTAGATTCTGGGTGTGGGGAGAAACCACCTGTAGCTATAGACAAGTGGAAAACACCCTGGACCACACCATGAAATATTTTGTCCTACCTGAGTTTGAAGCCCTTCCAGATCCCAGCATTGACTTGGAGAATGACATTCTTCAGTTCCATGGGCTCTGAGTCTCTTTGTGCCCAAGGCTTGGCAGTCATCTTACTGTATCCAGCTGGAATAATAATGTTTATGCTGTTTGTTCAAATAATTCTGACTGTACTAAGTTGATGAAATTCTTAAATGGAGTGTTTGACTTTCCTAGGATATATATGTAATCAGAGCACCTTTTAACTGTCAGAAGATTAAGGCACTAAAAGTTTTTGCCATCTAATGAACATCAGTCCAGCGTGAAGTGAGGTTTTTCCAGTCACTTTTAATATAAACAACATTTGTGTTAAAATAGGATTCTATAAAAATGGAATTTAGGGACTTCCCCAGTGGCTCAGTGGTTAAGAATCCACCTGCCAGTACCGGGGACACGGCTTCGATCCCTGGTCCGGGAACATCCCACATGCCGCGGAGCAAATAAGCCCGTGCTCCACAACTATTGAGGCTGCACTCTAGAGCCCGCAAGGCACAACTACTGAGCCCACCTGGCACAACTACTGAAGCTCGCTCACCTAGAGCCCATGCTCTGCAACAAGAGAAGCCGCCACAATGAGAAACCCCTGCACCACAATGAAGAGTAGCCCCTGCTCGACGCAGCTAGAGAAAGCCTGTGCGCAGCAATGAAGACCCAACGCAGCCATAAATGAATGAATGAATTTGGGAATCCCCAAATAGCCAAAACTACAAAGCTAAATCAAGGCAGTGTGGTACTGGCATAAGAATAGACATAAAGATCAGTAGAATTGAATTGAGAGTCCAGAAGTAATCCTTACACTTGTGGTCAATTGATTTTCAACAAGGGTACTGCTATAGACTGAATGTTTGCGCTGGCCCCTCCCCCTCATTCATATGTTGAAACCTAATCCCTGATATGATGCTATTTGGAGGTGGGGCCTTTGGAAGGTGGTTAGGTCATAAAGGGGGAGCCCTCATGAATGGGATTAGTGCCCTTACAAGAGAAGCCCCAGAAAGCTCCCTCACCTCTTCCACTTTATGGGGACACAGGGAGGAGTTGGCCATCCATGAACCAGGAAATGGAACCTCACTAGCCATAGAATCTGCTGGCACCTTGAGGTTGGTCTTCCTAGCCTCCAGAACTGTGAGAAACAAATTTTTGTTGTTTAAACCAACCAGTTTATTATAGCAGGCCAGATGGACTAAGATATAGGTACCAAGATAATTAAATGTGGAAAGAATAGTCTTTTCAACGAATGGTACTGAGACCACTGGATATCCACATGCAAAAGAATGAAGTTGGACCCCTACTTCACATCATTTACAAACATTAACTCAAAATGGATCATAGGCTAAATGTAAAAAAGTTAAAGTGAAAAAACTAGAAAATGTGGGAGTAAAACTTCATGACCTTTGTTTCTTAGGTGGAACACCAAAAGTATGAGCAATAAAAGAAAAACTAGATAAATTGTACTTTATCAAAATTTCAAACTTTTGTACTACGGAGGATACCATCAAGAAAATGCCAAGATAACTGACAGAATGGGAGAAAATATTTGCAAATCCTATATCTAAGGGACTCATATCTAGAATATATATTTTTAAAAGTCTTACAATTCAATAATAAAAAGGCAACCCCAAATAAAAATAGACAAAGGATTTAATAGTTATTTCTTCAAAAAAGATAAATGGACAATAAACGCATGATAAGATGTTGAACATCACTAGTCATTGGGGAAATGCAAATCGAAACCACAGTGAGGTACCACTTCACACCCACTAAGATGGCTGAAGTAAAAAAGACAGTAGCAAGTATTGGTGAGGACATGGAAACAATGAAACCCTCGCACATTGCAGGTAGAGATGTAAAATGGTGCCGCTTCTTTGGAAAACAGTCTCGCAGTTCCTCAAATGGTTAAATGTGGAGTTACCATATGACCCAGCAATTCCACTCTTAGGTATATACCCAAGAGAAATGAAAACTTATGTCCACACAAAAACTTGTACATGAAGTTCATAGCAGCGTTATGTATAATAGCCAAATAGTAGAAACAACCCAAATGTCCATAAGCTGATGAATGGATAAACAAAATGTGCATATCATATCATTGAATATTATTCATCAATTAAACAATGAAATACTGATACATACTACAACATGGATGACCCCCTGAAAACATGCTAAGTGAAAGAAGCCAGTTATCGTTTTCTTTGGATATATGCCCTATAATTCAAAAAGATACATGTACCCCAATGTTTGCTGCAGCACTATTCACAGTAGCCAAGATATGAAAGCAACCTAACTGTCCATGGACAGATGAATGGATAAAGAAGATGTGGTGTATATATATGTGTGTGTACACACACACACACACACACACACACACACACACACAATGGAATATTACTCAGCCATAAAAAAGAATGAAATGCCATTTGCAGCAACATGGATGGACCTAGAGGTTATCATACTAAGTGAAGTAAGCCAGACAAAGATAAATATCATATGATATTGCTTATATGTGGAATCTTTTAAAAAATGATACAAATGGACTTATTTACAAAACAGAAACAGACACATACATAGAAAATAAACTTATGGTTACTAAAGGGGGAAGGGGGAGGGATAAATTAGGCATTTAGGATTAACATATACACACTACTGTATATAAAATAGATAACCAACAAGGACCTACTGTACAGCACAGGGAACTATACTCAATATTTTGTAATAACCTATAAGGGAAAAGAATCTGAAAAAGAGTATATTATGTATATATATATATATATACACACACACACACACACACACATACACCCTGAATTACTTGGCTGTATACCTGAAACTAACACAACATTCTAAATCAACTATACTTCCATGAAAAGAAAGGAAGAAAGGAAGAAGCCAATTACAAAGGACCATATATCTAAGTCCAGAACAGGCAAATTTATAGATAGGAAAAGTAGATTAGAGATTGCTTAGAGCCAGAGTTGGCGAGTGGGGTAGGGCTGGGAGGAAAGGGGACTGACTGCCAATGGGATCAGAGTTTCTTTTAGGGGTGACCAAAATTTTCAAAATTAGATCGTGGTGACAGTTACAGCCGTAGAATTGAAACAAGTGGAAAGGGAGGAATAAACTAAAAACTATTGAATTGCATACTTTCATATGGGTGAATTATGTGGTATGGCAATAATATCTCCAATTAAGTTGTTTTTTTAAACATGGGTTTTGGCCCAATCATACATTTTAACCAGTGAAAGAAATACGTTGAGTAAATGTTAGTAATCCATCAATTTTTGTTCTGCCCGTTGACTCATATTTTAATTAGGGAAATATGCATCTCTAATTACTGCCATTGTGTGCCTCAGGCTGATGTGTTTGGATAGATCTCTTTGTCCGTGGAAATAGTTGTTCTTTAATCAGGTCAATAAAACAATTACTGCTGGCAGATGGATGTGCCTCCTGTTCAACATCGAGGTCATTTTGAGCCCCTGGGCTGTACAAACTGTAGGTGGAAAATGAAAACCACTTGGTGTTTCTAGAGATTGAGCCCTACTAATGTAATATATTCGATATGTAAATTTACACTTAATAATAAACTTTGCCAGGTGTTCCCTCTCTGGTAGTGAAGGGCTGTTTACTTACCAATTTGTGTGTGTGTGTGTTGGGGGGGGTACACGGGCCTCTCACTGCTGTGGCCTCTCCCGTTGCGGAGCACAGGCTCTGGACGCACAGGCTCAGCGGCCATGGCTCGCGGGCCCAGCCGCTCCGCGGCATATGGGATCCTCCCAGACCGGGGCACGAACCCGTATCCCCTGCATCGGCAGGCGGACTCTCAACCACTGCGCCACCAGGGAAGCCCCTACTTACCAATTTTTAAAAGAGGTTGTGCTATGCGGTCCATTTTTATTTCTTTAAGACAGAAAAAATGATACTCTTTATTTTAAAAGCCACTGGACATAAGCATTGCCAATATCCTAGTAATTATCATTTGAAAAATTAGGTTCTCATAGAATGTGACCATGTTTTTCTTAACCTAGGCTAGGTGCTTTGGCGTGGCGCCAGAGAAGTAATGTGTGTGGTCTGTGTCCCATCAGAGGTCAAAGCCTTTGTGGAAAAAGGCAGATGGACACTTAGGAGAAAAAGAATATCATAATGTGGTCAATGAGGGGGACATAGACGTGAGACATAGTGAGAACCGAATCATGGGGAGGGTTCCCCACAAGCTACAGCTCTTGAGTTACACCTTGAAAATGAATAGAATTAGAACAAGTGGATGAGGAGAGGGAAATGTGAGGAGGAAAGTGGCCCAAGAAGCAGAGGCAAGAAGGTACACGTGGGGAACCAGGAGGATCCTGGAGGGTGAGCATGGATGAGTTGGTTTCCAGGAGGGTGATCCATATGGGTCTGTGAGAGCCAATCTAATCTAGTAGGCAGGGGTTCTCTTGTAGATTGTGGGAACCACTTGATGGAAGTTCATTTCGGACCAATAAGCCTTGATCTGGGATTTGAGATGGGAGATTGGAGAGGTTGGTAACCAGCTGGACAGCGATGGTTGCCATCCAAGCCAGAGGCCGGGAGAGATTGGATAACGGGGCAAGGACGGATTTGAACTACACACACATACACACACACACGCATACACACACACACAAAAATATATCTGGTAACTAACCCAGTGTGGAGAAGTCATAGCCAACTTATATGTATTTTAGAGAGAGAAGAGAATATGTGTGTATATATTGCATGTAGAAGGATTTTATGGAATTTGAGTGACTGTCCCAGACAATACAGTGAAGTGGGAATATAGTATGAGCATTTTATAGATGTGTAGACATGGATGTCAGAGAGGTAGAAGTTAAATACTTCCCAAAGTGACTTAGCTCATAAATGGAGGAGCTGGAATTCTGAATGCCTAAAGATGTTAAGTTGTTGAGATGGGGTGATGCTTCCTGATGACAGGAAGGAGAGCATTGGAAAGAATGAGGGGGTGGCATCAGATGGGGGTGGACAAGATGAATTCAACTTAGCATATTTTGAGTTTAGAAGGATGTGAAATATTTAAGTGAAAATATGTGAATGTGTAAACATGTATTGTGTGTACATGGGACACATGTATGTGCGCACACACCACGTGTGTTTGTGGGTGTGTCCTGTGCGTGCATGTATATACCTGCATTTGTGCACGATGTATGCTTATATGTGTATACATATATACACACATACACGTGTATGCATGTCTATATGTGAGGTGTTTGTGAGTGCATGTGTACATGTGTGTTGAAGCACATAGATGTATATATTATGTGTGCATGTATACGGTACACACACACACATTATACATCTGCATGCTTTCACTTCAGTATGTTACAGCCTTCTAAATGTAAAATACTCTAAGTTGAATTCATCGTCCCCATCTCCACCAGAACTTTCTTCATCCTTCTCTTCATCTGTGTATATATCGACATACATGTGAATGTATATCCATATATACACGTACGTGTGGTGTGTGTTGTAAATGAGCCTCTGGTGCTTGGAAAAGAAATGATGTCCTAAAATTTAGAATGGAAGGGTTTCAACCTACAGAAAGCATTTGAATCTATTAGAAAGGGTGACCCCATGAGAAAGAGACTGGGCACCCAACCGAGCCTCGGAAACATTCCCAGTCAGATCATAAATAGAATAGGAGAGTGCCCTCCGGGGGAGAAGGGATGCCTTCCTACATGGGCAGGTGTCTCTAGGCAGTGCCTGACCAGAAGTAGGAGCCCAGCAATGTTGGGCTGAATGTTTGTCAGTGTTGCAGGTTTTTATTTTTTATTTTATCAAAAAAATTTTTTAAATTAAAGTATAGTTGATTTACAATGTTACATTTGTTTCAGCTGTACAGCACAGTGATTCAGTTATACAAATACATATATCTGTTCTTTTCTAGATTCTTTTCCATTATAGGTTATCACAAGATGTTGAGTAGAGTTCCCTGTGCTATACAGTAGGTCCTTGTTTATCTATTTTGTTTACAGTAGTGTGTATCTGTTCATCCCAAACTCCTAATTTATCCCCCCCACCACCTTTCCCCTTTGGTTTGTTCTCTGTGTCTGTGAGTCTGTTTCTGTTTTGGCAATAAGTTCATTTGTATCATACTTTAGATTCCACCTATATGTTATATCATATGATATTTGTCCTCTGTCTTTCTTCACTTAGTATGATCATCTCTAGGTCCGTCTATGTTGCTGTAAATGGCATTATTTCATTCTTTTTTATGGCTGAGTAGTATTCCATTGCATATACGTACCACTTCTGTATCCATTCATCTGTCGATGGACATTTAGGCTGCTTCCATGTCCTGGCTATTGTAAATAGTTCTGCAGTGAACATTGGGGTGCATGTATCTTTTTGAATTACGGTTTAGTCAGGGTATGTGCCCAGGAGTGGGATTGCTGGGTCATGGTAGCTCTATTTTTAGTTTTTTTAAGGAACCTCCATACTGTTCTCCATAGTGGCCGTTGTTTGTCAGAATGTTTGTCAGTGTTGTGGGTTTTTAAAAAAATATTTATTGTGTGCCTGCTATGTACCAGGCATTGAGTGAGGACCCGGGGGAGGGGGGCCACCAGGAAGTCTCAGACATGGCACCAGCCCCCAGAGTCCTGGGCCAGGCCGGGAGATCACGCTTAAAGCACTAGCATAGCCCACAGTGGGAGAGGAAGTGCCGGGGCTTCAGAGAGCAGGGCAGCTCAGGTCACTGGGGGTCACAGAGGAGGACCCCAGGGCCGAGCCTGAGGGGTGGGTGGCATGATGCTCAGCCACATAGTCCCCACGGCGGACAGGGCTCCCACCCTGTGGTGGTGTCCTCCAGAAGGAGGTATTTCCCATAAACTCATTAGCTCTGATGGAGCAAATGTCTTGAAAAACTTTTAAACCAACTCTGACCTGCTTTCTTAAGCTCTCATTTTGAAGTCTACCTTGTTGGCACTTTTCTCATTCGTGGATCGTGCTTTCAGTACTGTCTCTAAACACACATCACCAAACCCCAAATCATGCGGACTTTCTCCTATATTTTCCTCTACGAGTTTTGTAGTTTTACATTTTGGCCTGTAATCCATTTTGAGTTAATTTTTTTTTTTAAGGTGTGTGTCTAAGCTCACGTTTTGGCCTATGGACATCCGATTATTCCAGCACCATTTGTTGAAAAGAATAGCCTTTCTCAGTCAAGTTACCTTTGGCAGAAGTCAGTTGACTATATTTGTGCGTGTCTATTTCTGGGCTCTCTGTTCTGTTCCACTGACCTATGTGTTTGCCCTTTTGTCAAAAGCACATTCCCTTGATTGATGTCGCTTTATAGTAAGTCTTGAAATTGGGTACTGCTAGTCCTCTGACTTTGTTCTTCTTTTTCAGAATGATTCTGGCTGTCCTCATTTCTTTGCCTTTCCATAAGAACTCTAGAATCTGCTCGCTGCTAGCCACCAAAAGGCTGGCCAGGATTTTGACTTGACTGCATTGGGTCTGTAGATTCCGATTACAGAGAATTAAGCTATTGTTTTGAACACTGGTTTTTATGTCGGGCTTCAAGACCTGGTATTAGGAAAGGCCCAAACTGAGAAATCCTGCAGGCCAGAGAAGCATCACTTAACAGAGAAAAAGGGGCTGGGGCCTGTGCTGTACATGAGAAAGCAAGGTGGAGGTGGGAGCCGAGGGTTTTGGGGGTCCAGTTAGAGAAAACAGAGAGACAGGCTGACTCAGGATCAGCGACTGGGGACTGGATCGCATGCTCACAGACGCACTTTGGTCCCAGTGTGAGGGACACAGACCTGAAGGCAGGAGCAACGTTAAGGCATCTGATAAAGGCCAGAGACTTACCGTAGCTCTGTGGGGCATGGTTGGGAGGCAAAGCAGATGGCTCCCGATGTCATTTTTGGCAGGAGGGCCTCCCCATGAGCCAGGCTTAGCCCAAGCTGGCGCCTGGATCCATCCTGACCCTGGGGAGAGCTCTAACGCTCCGAGTCTCTCCGGGGGACCTTGAAAACCACCCACCTAGCCCTAGGGAAGGAAGTGGAGTTTGCGGGAGGAAGGGAGTCATTTCAAGTTATCCCTGATGGTGCTGGGTTACTATTAAAGGACTCAGAGCCACTGCAAAGAATTCACTTAGAGCCAGAGAAATCTTCATTTCTCCCGCCTCGAGTTGAGACGAGACTCTGTCTTTTGGAGAATTACTGTTCAGTGGCACGGAACACTCAGCATTTCTTTTGCCGGCCGCTTAGAGATTTGCTAGATTGATGTTTTTATGACCTTTCAAATGTTCCAGTCTGGTTGGCCGTAGCGCCTGTTGCAGCTTTAAGAGTCTCCGTTAGCCAAGACAAAGGTGACAGGGACAGCCTCCGAGGTAGGGTGATGTGAAGTGATGGGCCTCGTCCAGTCTAGGGCGGTTGGAGCATCCACGATGCCTTTCAGTCTTTTTTCTTCTTTTTATTAGTGGTGATTGGAAACGTATAAATAAACATGGCAAGGGTGTCCCCTTGGAGGATTCCCCCTTAGTAAGTATTTACAATGACCAGATCTCTTCATGTCGTCAATTTCTCTGAGAGAAAGGGAGATGTCACGCTCCATAGCCAGCTTGGAGGAAGAATTTCGGGATAATTGTTATTTTTTAATCAAAGAGTTTAATTGTAATTTAGTAAGAGGGCAGATGCGGATTACTCAGTGGCCCAGTAAATATTTTATAATAAGTTTTGAGGCCCTCGGAGAAAAGGCTCACTTTAAGAAAATGGAAAAGCACACCAGCCTCTTTGAGGGAGGCACATCATTACATTCAGATACTGTTGCTAAGAACAGCCTGGCTTTTCCCCTCCTCCCCTCTCTCTGCTGCTTTGTAAAAGCAGCAGCTTAAAAGCGTCTATTGTGTGGAGGGGAGAAATATGCTAATTTGAGGCACACTTCCCCTCGGAGTCTTTTTTGAGCCTGTCATAGGTGAGATATGACTGATGATAAAGAGAGGGGGAGGCGGCAAGGCTCTTACTGTGCCCAGAGAAAGGGGCTGAAGCCGGCGGCCACTCCAGGCACCCGTGATGCCCCTGGGGTGTGCGGGCCCCCGAGCTGAGTGGGTCCCACTGGGCGCACTAGCCCGCCACCCCCCCCTCCCAGGGAGGTGGTGTGCTGAAAATTATGAAATGCAAGGGACTGGGGGGAGGGGGGAACCTTCCACCTCCTAGACACACCGTAGCCAAGAAAGAAAAAAATCAGTGTTTTGAAATGGCAGCAAAAATTTATTATGCCAAGGCTATGATGGAAGCGTGATCCAGATACTTGGGCCCCCATAGCCCGTCTGCACGGTGTAATACCATTTGGGTCGTGTTCATTTTTGTTGAGTCTTCATTCACTCACTCGGCTCTCCCCTTGGATCACTAGTTGTGTGGCTCAAGTTCGAGGCATTGAACTGTGATTTTTTTTCCGTGGCAAAGTGAGCCAGGATCTCTGTACAATGAGATGACAGTATCCGGATGTGCAATGGTTCCTTCCACAAAAGGAAAAACACGTTTTCCTTTTACTCCGACTGGCTGATGTTTAGGCAGGGAAGTGCATTGATTTAATTCCTTGTGGACACATTTGAGCGCAGCTAGTTTTTTAAACGTGTGAATTTTATAACTGAAGAAAAACACAGGCGTTACCAAACAGCCATTTGGTTGCAGAAGTGCTTCCAGATTGAAATTTCACATGACTCATTGGGGGCAGTTCATATACTTGTCATTTATACCTGTATTCTATCCGTATAGTCCTATGGTTTTAATACCGCCGTTGGAAGCCAGGAAATGAGTGTTAATTGAATTCTAGGTTTGCTTTGAGTACTTAGTAGATATGGATGGTTGTATGCTTTAGGTGGGAAATGAGTATATAGGATGTCCTTATTGCATTGGTCTCTAAATGTACATGAGAAATCTTTGTGTTGTAAAAATGGGAAGTTACTCACAGCCACGGAGCTTCATTAGATAGAAACTAGAGTTGGAATTCATTCATTCACCCCTACAAAGAAGTAGCTCAGGTACCTGGATGCATACATGTATTAAATGAACGAGACTGTACATTTGCTTCCTCCTTAAATTAAGGTGGGGAGTCTTCCGTTTCGTGGGTTCTGCTCGCTGGTCTGGTGAGCACGCTTTAACATTAAAATCACAGCCTATAAACAGCTTCCATTAATCTTTTTTTCTGATTAAAGTCATAGTAGGCTAAGGCTCTCATAGTGAAGAAGCAGATCAGCCACCTTTTTTAGTGACTCTTACTGGTCACAGGTCCAAGACTTGTCTCATTCAAATGCGCACAGATCACAGAGCAATGGTTTAACATGTTTCCTTTGTACATTTTTTTTAACCTTTAGTGATAATAATTTAAGCTGTGAAATCATTTTTGTCTTTACCCGCACTGAATGTGTGAAAACAAGCATGGGGTTAAAGAGTTTGAAATCCATATCTCATTTCCTTTGAATACTTCCACTGGGATTAGCAGTAATTAGTGAAAAATAATCAAATTACTTTTTATTTTATTTTATTTTAACGTCTTTATTGGAGTGTAATTGCTTTACAATGTTGTGTTTCTGCTGTATAACAAGGTGAATCTCAAATTACTTTTTTAAAAGGAGTAAATACACCGGATAATTAACATTGATCAACTATTTGGCACGAACCTGACAAATTACCTGTCACTTTTACCTCTGAAACTGACAGAGCAGCAGAAAAAGTCACACAGCCAATCCCTCAAATAAGATTTTTGACATTTTAAGCAAGCTAATTATCGGGATGGCCAATTAGAACTAAAAATGTTTAAATTTTCTAAATACATTTCAGTTTCACAGTGCCATGTTCAATTTATCCTCTATATGCAAACCCCTAGGATCAGGCCCTTAAAAAAACAAAACAAAACTGCAGACTCATATTTCCTTTGGGGATTTGAAGAATTAGCCGAAATCAAGAATGTGCTTATTTTTCTGCTGTTGCAAACATTAGTGGGCATTTCTCCTTTGGCAGTTTAACAACAAGAGCTTGGATTCTTTTTAATGCTTTCTCATTTTAAGTGCTTTAGTGGCATTTCGTATTCCCTTGAAGCATCCATTCTCAGCTGGGGAACATGTCACACTCGTGTGCTCCAATTATTGGTGAGAAGTTGCAATTTGTTATTAATGATCAAGCAGGGAGATGTCCACTGATTTCCTTTTTCTTTTTATAAATGTATCATCTATTCTTGTCATATACCGCTGTCACTCCCTTGCACTTTGATCTGCTTTCCTGAGTGGGATCTCAGCTTGGGAGCTGGGAATTACCCAGAATCCTCCGGGAGCGGGTAGAGCAGGTGACCATTATCCATCCATTACGCTCTGGCCGGGGCTGCTGGACAAGCTCCGTCCTGGAGCTTTACTGCCTTCGTGCAAAAGCATTTCAAACCCCACTCCAGTCTTGCCTATTCATCATAACAGTTACTTTTTATTGAGTATTCCTAGCTCTTGTGCAAAGCCCACAGCATGCATTAGACACTTAATCCAGTGGCACGGTGTATCAGTGGCTTTTCATTAAAAAGATAAATTGACATTAACAGCATTGATTTCCAAAGATTTATGTTGTCTCCTCTCTTATACTCTGTCTTGGCCCAATACGATTTACTCTTAAAAGGTATCTTGTAAGATACGTGAACGTGTTTTTGCAAAGGTATAATGTATGTTTTAGGAAGAATTATCTCCGTCTAGTGTGTGCATTGCAGATCTGGCGTTTGGGCCTCATTCTAACAGAATATTTACTTGGATAACTGAGCGTCACGCGAAAACAAGAGCGTGTTTGGCTGTGAGTCAAGAGACCCGAGTCTTTAGTCCTGTCTTTCCTGATTGCACCCTGGAAAAGGGAGAGAAGAGCTACACAGTTTTAAAATTTTCCTCCTGCTTTAGAATTCTGGGTGCGCGTAACATTTATTTTGAGCAGGGCCAGAAAATTAGGCAAGAACTGGGCAAAATTGTTCAGTGTACAATGAATTCTCCTTGTAGTTTCTGTAAAGAAATTCTAGGTTGTTTGACTCCTGTGCCGCCTTCTTAAGTGGCTTGGTGGTAAAATGAGGGTAAGTGGCCGGCTCTCTCAGGGCCCTTGGTGACATTGCCATGTCCACGGCCCAGACCAAGGACAAAGCCCAATGGCACAGCCCTGGAAACCTCCCTCTCTGAATTGGCATCCATCATTCAGTAACCACTTGGAACGAAAGCTTGAGTGTATGATTAAGTGACCTTCAATTTTGTTGATTGAAAGCGCAGAACGAGCGCAGTGTCTTAAAGCGTACTGGCGCGTGGCCAGCCTTCCACTATCTTATCCCCCAAAATACAGGAAGGGTTTTATCAAATGGCTCATGAGGTCAGCGTAGAAGATGACAGTCACCTGCCCTAGTCTTCCTAGCTTAAAGAAAATAGATTCCTTTTAGCAGTACAGAATGCCATTGATGTAAAAATAACGAAGCCACCATTCAGAAGAAACCCTTAACTGCCCGACCCGTCTGAAGTGGTGAATTCTGTCGGTGGGTACTTGTCGTCTGCTGGGCGAATCTCAGCATCATCCACAGACTTTTCAGAAGTGCTGGGTGTCAGCTCGGAAGGAAGCAAAGGTAACGGGCTCTGGGAAGCTGACACATGACTCCAAATGGTGCTGTTGGGACGACAAGGATGCTGATTGGTTGAATGAATAAAGTTGAAGATGCAGGAACAGAGTTTGACTAAAATTGATTCGTAAAATGTTCATGGGAGAAAGCAGGTTTTTCCCTAATTTACTGTTGTTTAAACATGTTAAATCCACAAATTAAGTATTTAAATGAAAAAAGAAAGGTTCATTTGGTATCACTTGTTCCTCTAGGCCGGCTTCTAGAAATCACAGTTTCCTGTTAAGAGTGTTCCTGAGTCATCTCTTGAAAAATCGCGAGATTTTTTGGCGATCAGAGAGAATTCTATTTTGTCTGCCTTCAAAATTTAGTACAGTTTTTGTCTCAATTTCCAGCGTCTCTCTGGTTTCACAGTGATTATCTCTAACAGGCACACATCCACCCCCTTTCAGGATCCTGCTGTACATTGTTGGGGATTGGAGGCAAACCTTTACGTTCCAGCAAAATCGTCAGCTTTCCCATTTAGTCACGGTGAACACAACTCAAGTCACAGGTCTGGCTGTGCCTACCTCCCCAGCAGGTGGTTGGCCTCATGGCCCCTGTCCTTTTCCTGGCGTCAGAGACCATATAGAGGTTGTTCCTCAGATTTTACCTTTTCCTCTGAGATGCTCTGAGTCTGTAGATACCCCAGTAAGAAGTCATCGCATGTGATTTAATGACGTCAAGTAGTATTGATAGATTTCAGTGAGATCGCTAAGATGTACTCTGTGTGGGCTGCCTTTTCTCTGCTCTAGGATACTTTATGTCTGACCTGGCAGGGATGGTTATTTCAAGTTGTCCCAATGGTTTCCAACTTGCAAAGCCCATGAATTATTTTAGTGCAGTAAAGGGCCTTAAATGAGTTCATCCCACTTCTCCTCATTTCTGTCTCAGAAAAGAAACAGAAGAGGCAATTGAATAAAATAGTGCACTTGAATAAATATGAATATAAAGTATGTGGTTTTTGGTCTCTTTTAGTGTAGGTTCTCATCAGCAATAGACTAAATGACATAGCTCACATTTTTGGGCAATTCATATTTTATACCAACCCTGGACCACCCAGCCGCTGATCCACCAAGGCACTGATTTTTTTGTGGACTTTAATCTGAGCGCTCTTGAATTATGTATCTACGAATCCTGGGTGTTTCCCTGAACTAGTAAGAATAGGCATTCTAACATCAGAAAGTAAATTTCGCATACTCTGTCAAACTAGGTAGTGGCAAATCGGAAATATTCTGTCAAGCTAACATGTTGGATAATCATACTCTTCAGTAAATCAGTGGCTTTCAGACTTCGGTGCGTTTATCAGAATCACTCGGTGTGTGACTGCCTGTCTGGGATGTTCATTGTCCTTCATCTGAGTAGCTGGTTTCAGGAAGGTCACGTTGACAGTAGCAGCGGAAGGTGACAGCAATGTGCTCGACCGGATTACTCAGCCCACACTGGCAGTTCGAGGGCTGACAAATACCATAGTCCTCCCATCCTAGCCTTTCGGTAGCCTAGTTTTTAATTGTATAAAGTAAGCAAATGTATGTTTCAGTTGTACTAAAAATTATAATCCCCGATCCATGAAGAGATCTTAACCAATCTTCAATTAAAACTTTCTACCAGATTTCTGTTTGGAAAACCCCCAAACATTAGAACATGACCTTCAGTGTTTGTATATTCTATTGGAAAGCACTAAGTTTTATCCACTTTGCTTCTCAAACACATTTCCAGGTGGTTAACAGGGTCTAGATTTTATTATAAAATAATTTTGTAATGGTTTTGCTGGTTTCCTTTTTCTTCGTGCTGCCAGCAGTATGAAGATAAGTTTCCTGTAACTGCTTTGAGAGGCTACAGGACACAGGTTAGTCAGAGCAAAGCTGAGAAAAACTGAATTGCACCACATACTTGCAAAGAAAGAGTCGTTGGCATCTTGCTCCAGAGAATGCCGGGAGCCCAGTGGAGTCCATCTCAGGGTGTTGACGCATCCGTTAGAGCAGGTGAAAAATGACTCGAGCTGCATAGTAAGAGAATGACTTAGGTCAATAGGAATAGCGATGGAGGTGAGAGTTGCAGGGCTCCTTACCTGGTGTCTTTTGTTTCTTATAACCACGCTGCCAAACTGGTCACTTCAGGCTCGGTGGACGTTCGAGCCAGGACAGGCTTCGCAAAGCATCTTATCCAGTCGTCTTATAGATGAGGAAACAGAGGCTCAGGTGTGCGTTGTCCAAGTCACCATGACCGGCAAGGGACGGAGCCAGTGCTCACTCGGTGGTAGACAGAACATCCTTACCTTGTACTCAGGTCAGGTCTTCCCGTGCCTCGTGGGCCCGCGGGCGTAGTGTGCCTGGGGCATTGTGAACGCTGTGTGCAAATAGGGGGCAAGGAGCGCTCCACTGTGTCATTGGATTTCACTTGCAGAACAGAAGTTCAAAGATCAAGTTATTAAGAACTTCAAGATACTGATGACAGCATGTGAAACCAAGCTTGAGGCCCTTCTGAGGGCGGGGCTCTATGTGATTCTTTTTTTTTTTAAATAAGCATCAGAGGCAAATCTAATTTGGTCTTGAGTACCCAAGTATTAGCAACATCGTGTATATTCCAGAAACCAGTTTGGACAATTTGCTAAAGAGTGCCCTTGGAGGCACATCTTTTTTAATGCCCTTGCCTTGTTCATCTCAGTGTCATTGATTTGTTCGCAGCTTATTCACAGACACTGTATCCAAGCCATACCTCCACAGGGGGTCTGGGGTGGATGTGGAGGTAAGGAGTGTCCTTAGAAGTCCATTCAGGCCAGACAGGGGCACAGAAGTGAACTCCTTAGGGACAGGGAAGGATCTGGAAGGATGGAGGATCACCAGCTATTCCTTCCTCTCTCTCCCTCCCCCTTGGATCTGTATGCTGGTGGTGTGAGCGTGGAGAACTTACGACAGAAATACTAGCCCTTCATGAGTACTACGTAGGACACAACTGTCCTGAGGCTCTGTGTGCAGGATTTCACCACCCTAACAATAGCCTGATGAAGACAGTCCTCTACGGGCCCTTTCAACAGATGACAAAGCTGAGGCTCAGAAAGGTCACGTGGTATCACAAGGTTGTTCTGTGGTGGAGCTGGCCTAGCAGGGATGGCGGGCAAGGACACAGACGTGAGAGCCTTCCTCAGCTGGGGATGTACGGAGCCCTGTGTTTTTGGCCGTCCTGAGTGAGTCTTTGGTGGTGACCCAGATTCTCTGAGTTGACGCCCCTGATCCACCTAGACACTGTCGTGGCTGCCTGACTCTTGAGTTCCCAGGTTTGGCATCCAGTGGCCTGAGTCAGTGCTCAGCTCAGCCTCTGACCAGCTTGGCCAAGCCCCTTTGGCTCCCTGTGGTCTTGGTTCCTTTGTGCAGGCAAGAGGGGTGGTTATGCCTGCCTCTCAATGCCCTCGTGAAGGCCAGAATGAAAGATCATGGGTTAAAGTTCCTGCAGCAGTGTTGGTACACAGGAGACCCTCATTCCTTGAGTTCTGGCCTCCCTCTACCCCGTCTGAGCTACTGTCACATCTCCGGTGGCGTGGGGAGGGGGGTGTGGTGGGCCCCCTGGATGTGGCCCTGAGTCTGCTCCCTGCTTTCCACGTCTAGCCAGCTCTTTCACTGTAGCTCTTATAGGGAACTGGCCAAGTGTCCTTGGTAGCTGGTGCTTACCGTCCTTGTATGATGACTTGGTTTGGTGATCATTGCAGAGGAGCGTATACAAAGATTTGGAAAATATCACCCACTCCTGGGGCTGTTCATTCTTTCTATTGCCCGGACCAATATAAAGTGGGCACTGTTGGAGGTGGGCCCGGAGGGGTTTGGTTCCCCAAGATGGACGTGGGAGTCTATATGTCTGCCTGATATGGCGCCTTTTTTTTCCTTTAATTTTTATTGGAGAATAGTTGATTTACCATGTTGTGTTAGTTTCAGGTGTACAGCAAAGTGATTCAGTTATACATATACATATTCTTTATCAGATTCTTTTTCCATATAGGTTATTATAGAATATTGAGTAGAGTTCCCTGTGCTATACAGTAGGTCCTCGTTGATTATCTGTTTTATATACAGAAGTGTTTATCTGTTAATCCCAAGATCCTAATTTATCCCTCCTCCCCTCTTTCCCCTTTGGTAACCATAAGTATGTTTTCTACATCTGTGGGTATGTTTGTGTTTTGTAAATAAGTTCATTATTGTAAATAAGTGTATTGTTTTTTAGACTCAAGTCATATCATATGGTATTGTATCTTTCTCTGTCTGACTTACTTAGTGTGATCATCTCTAGGTCCATTTGTGTTCCTGCAAGTGGCATTATTTCATTCTTTTTTATGGCTGAGTAATATTCCATTGTATATATGTGCCACATCTTCTTTATCCATTCCTCTGTCAGTGGACATCTAGGTTGCTTCCATGTCTTGGCTATTGTAAATAGTGCTGCAGTGAACATTGGGGTGCGTGTGTATTTTCGAATTAAGGTTTTCTCCAGGTATTTGCCCAGGAGTGGGATTGTGATCCAACACCTTTATCCAGCAGCCCAACAGATAGAAGCCCATTCATCCCCACATGGACTCCCATTTCAGGGAGAGGTGACAGTGACTCCTGCATGTTGAGGGCGAGAAGCCAGCCCAAGTAGCCCCTGGACAAGAATAAGGTCTCCTTAATGCCCCTGGAGTTCTCAGGTTTAAAGGGCTCCCATCGTCTTTCTCTCTACCCTGACAGGCTCGTCCCATAATTTGCCAACTTCTGTTGAGAATTTTCAAAGCCCAGATGTCTTGTGATTTAATCTTGAATTTGAAAATGTCTGGCTTCCTTCCCACGTGTGTGGGGAGGCAGGTAAAGGCAGGTTACATGTCTTTCCAGTGGAAATAGCTGCCATTCGAAGAGGTTGCATTTATAACAGAGAGAGGGGTGGTTCAAAGGGAAGAATGGGAGGAAGAGGCAATGGGTAGATTTAACCAAGGAGGCGTCCTAAAGGAGGTGGGCTTTGGGCTGTGCCTTCCGGGAAAAGGAGAAGAGCTGGGGAGACAACGTGAGTTGGGGTTTTGGCAATGATGCAAGAAAATCCCTCACGGAGCGGTCCAAATTCACCCAGCTTTGAGGCTGAGCCACAAGGTGCCTCTGGGTAAGAGAATACCCTAGCCCTTGGGGTCTCTAGCTAACAGACAAGGAACTGCTCCAAAGACACGAGTGGGATCCCAGTAGCAACAGTTCAACAGCTCACAGAGGGGCTCGGAAGACCCGCCTTTGTTCACGTTGGCTGGTCCACGCTCAGTGAAGGAGTTAATTGGGAACCCTCCCAGGGAGAGCCACTGACGGTGCGCCGCTCTTCATGAGAAGTCTCAGCTCCCCACGGCATGGGATAAGTTTTCAGGAGGCACATCGTCAGTGGATCAGCTGCCTTGTCTCCTGATGTATGCCTTGCGTACACAGGAAGAAGGAGAAACTTGCCCCCCCCCTTATTTTTTCATCAAAACCAGTTTAAAACCCCATCGTCTGGTCCCCGCCTGTGTTTTGGCCTTCAGTGTGGTTCAAGCGTGTTGGGGTCCACTTCTCTCCGGTGTGACGGGAACCACAGTGAGAGTATTGTTTATCTCCCTTGCTCGACCTCTGGTTTCTGATTTCCTGAAGAGTCAGCCCTGCTCAGGACCCCAAGCGATCTGCCCTCAGAGCAAGCTGTTTCTCTTGCTGTGACCAAAACTGTCATAGCTTCCCATCATTATGGGTGACATCATGGAAGAATGGGCTGACGTTCCCTCCCTCTAGGGCTGTGACTTGAACTAAATCAAGTAACAGTGGCCCCTCCCGTTGCCTTACAGGTCGCCCTTTAACCTCCCTGCCACCACCATCATCATCTCGTCGAAGATGACATGCCTTAAATCTTAGAGAAACTTTTCCTTTTCCCGCCATTTCCTCTTTCCTCACTCCTGCGTCAGTGGGAGAAGTGTTCCACCCTCCTACCCACAGCTGGCCCTCCGCCTCTCCTGTGATCTCCATCTGGCATTTCTCCACCTTCACTTGATTCTCCTTAAATCTCTTTCAACCCCTGCCTTCTTTGCAGCCTAAAGCCTTTGGGGATTCTCCTCCTCACTGTGTTTCTCCTCCTTCATCTGCCCGCATCTCTCTCTTGCCTTCCCCTCACTGTCACATTTCTTTAGAAAGGAAGCTGCCCCTGCTTCCTCTTCCTCACTTCCCAGTCCTTCAGTAGCTCCTCTGTAAATCGGTTTCCATTCTAATCATTCTAGCGACGCTGGTAAAGAAATGGAAGTTTTCCATGTCAGTGGCCTTTCCGAGTCCTCACCCTCTGGCTACCTTGACTGTGGGCCACCTCTTCCTTCTCAGAATCCCCTCCTCCAACATCCTGTGCATCCTTTGAGCGTAGTCCTTCCACTAGAGACCCCCGAATAGGGTGGTGCCCGCAAGGCTTTCTCCTCTGTACCGTCTCCCTTGGCATCTCACCCATTCCCACCAGGGTAATTGGTTCCTCTCTGCCGATAGTGCTCGAGTCTTCATTTCCAAGCTCGGCCCTGGTAGTCCTTCTCCCTGACTCTCCTCACCCATTTCAGGTTGAATTGTGTCTCCCAGAAAAATATGTTGAAGCCCTAACCCCTGGTACCTTGAATGTACCCTTATTGGAAATAGGGTCTTTGTCAATGTCATCAAATTAAGATGAGGTCATACTCAATTAGGGTGGGCCCTACTTCACTATGACTGGTGTCCTTGTAAGAAGAGACACAGACACACAGGGAGGATGCCATGTGATGGCCAAGGCAGAGGTTGGAATGCTGTACCTGTATGTAAGACAAAGATCACCAGTAACCAGCAGAAGCTAGAAGAGGTGAGGAAGGATGCTCCCCTAGAGCCTTCTGAGAGAGCACAGCCCTGCCGACATCTTGATTTTGGACTTCTAGCCTCCAGCACTGGGAGAGAATCAATTCTGTTGTTGAAAGGCACCTGGTTTGTAGTACTTTGTTATGGCAGCCCTAGGTGACTAATACATCATCTGGTCTCCCCTGTGTTCCCTATGGCACTCACTATCCTTTTAGGGATCCAAGTGGAAGTCTTGGAATCAAGCCCGAATCCCCTTCCCCTCACCTTGATGACTGGTTTTCCATTTCTACCTTGACTAGGTATAGCATCTCCACCTCTTCTCCGATCAAATGTGGTCGCCCTGACTCTGGCCTCTCTGATCTCCTATCCATGCGTCACCCAGCCCTTTGTATAATTGTCACAAAACAGTTCTGATTATGTCACTGTCATTGTAGGACACATTTTGTGTGTCCCCACTGCCTATAGCAGTTGACTGCATCTTGTAATTACCTGGGGAGATCTTAAAGCTATTGTGCCCACTACACACCTCTGTCAGACCAGGATCTCTGGGGATGAAGCCAAGGCCTCAGTATTTTCAAAGCTTCCTGAATGATTGCAGTGTGCAGCCAGGCTTGAGAACCACTGGCTGATAGGCTATCACAATAGCCAGAGGAAACTTAGGGCAGAAAAGATAGATTTCTTTTCTCACTTGGGTGTGATTGTGCCCTGCAGGAGACATTTGGCAATGTCTGGAGATGTTTTTGGTTGTCAAGACTAGGGTGTCGTTGCTGGCGCCTAGTGAGTAGAGGCCAGGGAGGCTGCTGAACGTCCTACAATGTCCAGGATGGCCCCAGAGTTATCCAGAAATTATCCAGCCCCAGATGTCACTGGTGCTGAGGTCGAGCAGCCCTGATTTCAGAGATGGGAGAGAAGCAGCAATGCTGATCTTGACTTTGGGACAGACAGCTGTGGGCTTCACCGCCCGTGCTGCTCGCCCATTTGTCAGCCCGGTACACGGAACCTTCTCTTGCCACACCTGTTTCCATCGTGTGACGCCTGAGCCTGCTCCTGCCAAAGATATCCTCTTGCTCTCCTTTTGAAAATGAGGTAGAGTGGCATCTTTGCCAAAAGAGACAGGCTCATTACCTCTCAGATTGCCTTTGCCAGACTCAACTGTCACTGTTTTGGCAGCTCCTAGTGGGGACACTGCCTGTTGTTAAATAAACAGCTGATGAGGTTGAGAAGAGATTGGCTAACGGGCCTCCCGTGTGCACACTGTTATCGATAACACTGGCCTGCCTAGGAACCACCTCTACCATTAAAGAGAAACTCTTATGATGATGGCTGATACTTCTGGAGATTTACAATTGAGAAGAGTTTTCATATAGTACCTCATCCAATTTGACTTGTCATTTCAGCTCTTACCTTTATGCGGTGTCATTTCCTACAAGGGAAAGTAAATATAACAAATATACAGCTTCCCTGGTGGTACAGTGGTTAAGAATCTGCCTGCCAATGCAGGGGACATGGGTTCGATCCCTGGTCCGGGAAGATCCCGCGAGCCACAGCTACTGAAGCCTGTGCTCTGCGACAAGAGAAGCCACTGCAATGAGAAGCCCATGCACCGCAACGAAAGAGTAGCCCCCGCTTGCCGCAGCTAGAGAAAGCCCGCAGGCAGCAACAAAGACCCAACGCAGCCATAAATAAATAGATAGATAGATTTATAAAAAAACAAATATAGAGGAGGTACTGAGGAAATACATCAGGAAAGCGAATGATAAGAGTAAGGCGTCAAAAGGCATTAAAACCCCACACTGGATGTAAAATTAGAAATTTCATTCTGGTAATGGGAGACAAAGCCTGGCCAAATTGATAAAGCTTCGGGAAGGTCTAATTATGGAAAGGACCCAGTTCTAGACCGTCACATTCTAAATTTCTGGCCCCATCCTATTGTTTCTGTGTTTTTAAATTCATGCAACAATTTGAACACAGCACAGAAGAATGAATATTTTGAATACTATTGCTACCTTACACAAAGAGTATCTTTTCTGCTTTTAAACGTAAGATTTAAGAATTCTTCGTGTATTTGTAAGTCTAGTCTCTCCAAAGGCTTAGATATTCGCTACTAGAGCACATCTTTGGTTTTGTCATAAGGAGTCATATGAAAATAGGAGTCACTTAACAGTTTCTTTTATAACGCAATTTCCTGGGAGTTCTTTGGCAGTCCAGTGGTTAGGACTCAGCACTTTCACAGCCAGGGCCCGGGTTCAATCCCTGGTCGGGGAACTAAGATCCTGCAAGATGTGCAAGTGTGGCAAAGAAAAACAAATAAACAACAACAAAAACCCAAAGCAATTTATTTAAAATTCATCCATTTTCACAGTAGAATGTGAAATGAGGTTGTCTTTGGTTCTGGGGTTGTTGCTCTGGGTATTGATTTCCTTTGATGGGCAAAGAGGAAGGATTGTGCCATGTGTATGAATCACGCGGGGCGTGTGAATGCCTTCCAGGCCCCGGAAACAGTGTGGAAGGGCTAGGTCTCCAGGAAACCGACTGGCTACGAGTTGCCCATCTTTGTCGGAGGTGGTCACCGTGATGCCTTCCACAAATGCAGTCTCAGCTCCTTCCTCAGGAGGGAGGTGAAGGGGCTTGAGGAGTTGGGAGGGTGCACTGGCTTACTGGGAGGGAGGGAGCATTTAAAACCAGGAGGAAGGAGATGATCCAGAAAGAAAATCGTCAGTGCCAAGAGTGGAAAACGAGGTGAAGGGAAAGGAGATGAAGGCGGCCCTGTCCTTGGGTACTGAGTGGGAGGCTGGACATGGGAAAAGAAATGTTTCACGGAATGTGACAATTTCAGAGGAATTGCGGTTGACCCTTTGAGCAACACAGGTTTGAACTGAGTGGGTCCACTTACGTGTGGATTTTTTTCACAAAATACATATTATACGATCCGGGGTTGGTTGAATCCAAAGATTTGGAGCGGCATATACAGAAGGCCAACTATAAAGTTATATGTGGATTTTCACTTGCTCGGGGTTGGTACCCCTAACCCCCATGCTGTTCAAGGGTCAACTGTGGTTTGAAGGAGTATGGAAACCTCCTTTCTTAGTGATTAATGACTCCCCACTGAGGAGTCATTCTATGACCAGAAGAAACCTAAAATACAGTTCTGAAAGTAGAAAGAAGTACACATTTGGCCAACTTCATTGATAGCTATGTGAGTAGGATAAGGATGTGTAGGTAGATCATTGGACAACTTGATGAATTCCCAGTTGATTGAAGAATCATAGTCATATAAGAGAATAGTGGCTCAGTTTCTGGTATGCCATAGATGCTTAATGAATCTTGGTTGAATGAATGAATGAATCAACCAACCAACCAACCAGTCAGCTGTCCAGGATGATGTCCATAGTGGCAGTCACAGGATTCTCTCATCTTGGTCTTGTTGTGTTCAACCCTTCCATCAATTATTTGGATCACAGGACTGTGTAAGAAACACAAAGCAAATTTACTATACTTGGAGACTGATATTGTAGTTTATAGTAAGAAATACATATTTGATATTTGTCCTATTTCTGGGACACAGCTCCTAAAACCACTGGAAATTTCCCATGATGGAGATTGTTAAAGTTGTCTTTTGTTTTGTTAATGAGGTGACTTTTGGAACCTGGGGGGGGGGAGGGCTACTTGTCAGTGGAGCCAGCCATGTGACTAGAGTTGGAACTCTCAGTCTTGCCCCCTACTCCCCTTCCTCCCTTGTCCCCTACCCCTGACCTCCAGGGAGGGGAGAGGGGCTGGAGATTGAGTTCCGCTACCAATGGCCAACCATTTTAATCAATCATGCCTCCATAATGAAGCCTCCATAAAAACCCTAAAGGACTGGGTTTGGAGAACTGCTGGGCTGGTGAACACGTGAAGATGTGGGGAAAGTGGCACCTGGAGAGGGCATGGAAGCTCTGTGCCCTTTGCTCATACCTTACCCTATTCATCTCTTCATCTGGCTGTTGATTTGTATCCTTTGGTATCCTTTTTATAATGAACCAGTAATCTAGTAAGTAAAATGTTTCGGTGGGTTCTGGGAGGTGCTCTAGCAAATGAATCAAATTCAAAGAGGGGTGTCATTGGAACCTCCAACTGTATAGCTGGTCTGAAGCACAGGGAGCAACCTGGCTTTGAGATTGGGGTCTGAAGTGGACAGGGATGGGGTGGCAGTGTTGTGGGACCCCCTTAATCTCTGGGGTCTGACGCTGTGTCCTGGTAGTGTCGTACTTGAGTTGAATTGTAGGACACCCTGCTGGTGTCAGAGAACTCCTTGGTGGTGTGAGGAAATCCCCCCCAACACACACACACACACACACACACACACACACACACACACACGTGACCATAATGGATAGAGACAAAGTAAACCTAGGAAGATCATTAATGGAATAGATCATAGAAGAAAAATCAAAATGATCTTGACAAGTTAGATACTGGACCAGGAGAAACAGGCATAGGCACAAAGCCCTATGTACGAGATTAAAATTTCATTTGGACCACGAGAGCCTCGCATCTTGAGAGTAATGCTTGTGACCAGACTTGGGAATCTTGCTCCTGTGCCCATCATTCAATTAAAACTCTTCTTGTGGAAGTTCCAGTGGCTGTTTGGTGGTAAAGGGCACTTTCTGCCCATCCTCATCTTTTTTGCTCCTCCTACAGTATTCAACACTATTTGACACTGTTAGCTTGATGCCCTGCATGGAACCTTTTTCTCATTCCACCCCACTTTGGCTTTATTCCCTGGCTTTTCTGATTTTTCCTTCTCGGTCTCCTTTACCTCCCTTTCAAGTGTTTCCTTTACCTTTATATTTAAAAGTCAGTGTTCCTTAAATTCAAATCTCAGCGTCTTTGTGGTCTGTATCTCTCCGTAGTTGTTTGCTGTTTGTTTAAAGTATATTTGTTGAGGACCTACTACGTGCCGGGGACTGTTCTAGGAGCTGGTAGTACAGCAGAGGATAGAGAGACAAAAATTTCTGCCCTTAAGGAGCTTATATTCTAGGGGAAGGGAGACAAATGGGTGAGTGAATAGCTAGATCAGTGTTGGATTGTGGTTAGGGCCATAATGAACAGCCAACCCAGGTAAGAGACTGAGTGTGTCAGGGCTACTCTTTTAGGCAAGAGAGTCAGGGAGGGTCCCCTGGGAAGGTACATTTGAGCAGAGCTGGACGTCTTGTCTTTCCCAGGGCTGCCTCTACACCAAAGGCTCCCAGATCCTCGTCTCTGGTCAGCCCCTCTCCATTGGAGCTATGTTCCCGAATGCCTCCTAGACAGCTCCCGCAGGACGTCCTGGGACCCCTGAAACCATACACGCTCAGCTCTCGTACCAAACGTCTTCCTCCTCTTTGGTTTCCCCATTGGTTCACAGCCTGACCGGCCCTCACTCACCCAGGCTAGAGACTCCACACCGCCCTTCGCCCTTCTTTTCCACTCCACGCGCAGGTATCCAGTCACATGTCGTCCGGATCCTCCCTTCCTCCTCACGCCCTCGTTCAGACTCTCCCCTTCTCTTGCTTGTACTCTTTAAGGAGACTTCGAATGAGTTTGCCAGCCTCCAGGACTAGTGGGGTGTTCAACCTCCCTGGTTCCCAACCTACTGGCTCAGCCATCTCCCTTCACTTCCCCCCCCCATCCAACCCCACTCCTGCCACATACACTGTATGCTCTGGCCCCGCTGTCAAGAAAATCATCTCCCCAACACTCTGACAAGACCCTTTTTCCTTTTGATGCTTTTCACTTTTTCCAGGAATAATCTTTCCCTTCCCTACCCTTCCCGACTCTTCCCTGCCCTCCCCTCTCCTGCCCTTACTGTTTCGCTCGCCTACCCGGCAGGTTTCTAACCATGCTGAGGTAGCCAACTCTGTTCTGGGAAGCTCCTCCCAAATTCTCTTCCCCTTCCCCTCCTCTCCTTTGTTGGGATACCACAGTGCTCGTACCAGATTGGATTCCCCTGGTTTAGAAGGGTTCTCTGTGTCCCATTAGCCCACGGGTTACCTGGCTGAACCATGCACAACTACCGTTCTTCTAGTCAATATCAGCATTCTTGTATGGTTCAGTCTAATATATCCAGTTTGTGTCAGTATTTGTTATTCCTGTTTTGGCTTTCAGAAGTATTCGTACCTTCAACCAAACTGCCTTAAAGCGTGGGCTCAAAGAATAATTTTTAGCTCTGGGAGACATTTCCCATCCTGTTTATTCTACGTAATCAATTTTTCTGGTCAAAAATGGATGCAGACCTTAGAAATCTTGTCAACGTATACTCTGTTTTCTTTCTGGCTGTTAACAATTTTTCTGTCATGTTTTTTCTGATTCACATCATTTGTCAAACACCAGTGAGGTTTTGAGGCTGCTTAGACAGTGATACAGTGGTAGCTTGTAGAACTGCAATACTCATTGTCTAATGAAAAGAAAACGATAAAGTTGTGAATAAGGCAAAAGTGATGAAGAGTCTAGAGTCTATTTATAGTTTTTCAAGGTGAAAAGGAGATCAAAGTATCAACTGGAGAATTTGTGAATATTTTGTCCAGTGGTTGTGATTTCCATGGCTCATATAGAACTAGAGTTGCCCTTAAATTTAGAATGTCTTTCATATTCTGCCTGCCCACTTCCACCAACATTGTAAAACGCTATTCTTAATTAATAGCCCCCCCAAATTATTCTATTCTGCCAGTTCTATGATTGAATGATTTTGCTTTTGGTTGAATGATTACACTTTTTAAATAAAACCTGGTAACGTAGCTAATCATAATTGTTCCCTTTTGTGTTGAACTGAATTTTGTTTTGGTATTAATTCTCACTTGAACTGCTGAGGGAGAACAATCCTGTCACAGAACAACAGTTGGCATCTTCCTGTCTGAATGTATCTAAGCCATCTTTGCAAAAATGTTTGAAGACCATCCTGTTTGGACATATCACCAGGTTCTCCTTTGCAGGTTAGTTACATCATATCTGCATCTCTTTTTGCAAGTTTGAAATCAATCCCCTCACGGTGAGACGATAAAGTTGGCTGGGGCCGTATTTTTTTTTTTTTTTTTTTTTTTTTTTTTGCGGTATGCGGGCCTCTCACTGTTGTGGCCTCTCCCGTTGCGGAGCACAGGCTCCGGATGCGCAGGCCCAGCGGCCATGGCTCACGGGCCCAGCCGCTCCGCGGTATATGGGATCCTCCCAGACCGGGGCACGAACCCGTATCCCCTGCATCGGCAGGCGGACTCTCAACCACTGCGCCACCAGGGAGGCCCTGGGGCCGTATTTTAAGGGGATAGTTGATTGTGGGCGTGGTTGCCTAGGATGATGCTTAAAGTGGAAAATGAGATGTAAAATGAAAAAATATTGGAACGGGCTAAACTGGTTTTCAAAATCTTTTCTGGTTCAGCAGGGCCAGAGGTATTGAATGTAGAAGACTTTCGGGGATTATCTAATGCATTAAAAGATCAGGTTGTTAGAGGATTTTGATTCAGGATCTTATACATTTTTTTTTTTTTAAAGTGTCGAGCAACAGACCCTCAAAACTTGAGAGAGGATTTTTTAAGAGCGGGTGGCCTCCGACTTGTCTTTATGTTTGCTTCTAAGATGGGTGTCCAACCCAAACAATTAGTGGACTGTTCTGAATCAGGAACCCTTCACCCTGTGCTTATCAGTGGTCATCCCTGTATTTGACTTGAGGTTCTAGAAATTTTTTTTATTGAAGTATAATTGACATACAATATTATGTTAGTCTCAGGTGTACAACATAGTGATTCAATGTTTGTATACACTGCAAAATGATCACCACAATAAGTCTAGTTAAGGTCTGTCACCTTACAAAGTTAATACAATATTATTGACTGTATTTCCCATGCTGTACATTACATCCCCGTGACTTACTTATTGTTATGTTATAACTGAAGTTTCTACTTCTTAATGTCCTTAACCCATTTAGCCCCCCCATCCCCCTCGCCTCTGGCAACCACCAATCTCTTCTCTGTATCTGTGAGTCTGGGTTTTGTTTATTTTGTTTGGTTTGTTTTTTAGATTCCACATATCAGTGAAATCAGGTGGTATTTGTCTTTCTCAGTCTGACCTATTTCACTTAGCGTCCATGGATGGACCTTGAGGGTATTATACTGAGTTTCTATAAATCTTTTAAGTAGGGACAGTGAAGGTAAGTGGGTCAAACAAATGCTTTAAAAATGGTGCAGAAATTAACGATGCTTGGAAACATGGCTTATATCCATGTTAAAAGCTTATATGCTTAGATGGGCTGGGAACATTGGTCCAATAGTATCTGGGGATGCAAAAAGACTTGTGAAAGCAGCCATCAAAATCGTTGTTACAGGGCTTCCCTGGTGGCGCAGTGGTTGAGAGTCCGCCTGCCGATGCAGGGGACACGGGTTCGTGCCCCGGTCTGGGAAGATCCCACATGCTGCAGAGCGGCTGGGCCTGTGAGCCATGGCCGCTGAGCCTGCGCGTCCGGAGCCTGTGCTCCACAACGGGAGAGGCCACAGCAGTGAGAGGCCCACGTAATACAAAAAAAAAGAAAAAAAAAGAAAAAAAAATTGTTGTTACAACAGGCTTTCTGCTGAGCATTTAGAACGCTCTTGAGAACAGCCTTTTGACTCGGGGTTCTAAGGAATAAAGTTCCATATAGAAATAACCACATCCAATAAGAAAAACCACTCTGTTTTGATTTTTCATTCTAAGGAGTCACGAAAATATTATTATTTTAATAATATTATTTTGGTAGCTCATTATTATTTAAAAATAAGCATATTATGATTATTTTTAAATAGGGATGGGTACTTTTGTTTGAATTGGGCTTGAGCTGAAGTTTCTCTTACTATCACATACGTTAGCTATAGACCAGGAAACAGATTCTGTTGCTGAATTGCTACGCTGCTGTAGTTAAATCTATGTTTGGGTCCTCTTCCTCTTTATGTACTTTTTCTTCCCTCTTTAATATGTTCAAGTCAGTCTAGCTAGCTCGCTAGAGGTTGTGTGAAAGACACATTTTAAAAAATTGAAGTATAGTTGATTTACAGTGTTGTTAGTCTCAGGTGTACAGCACAGTGATTCAGTTATACATATATATGTGTATTCTTTTTCAGATTCTTTTTCATTATAGGTTATTACAAGATACTGAGTATAGTTCCATGTGCTATACACTAGGGCCTTGTTGGTTATCTATTTTGTATACGGTAGTGTGTATATGTTAATCCCAAACTCCTAATTTATCCCTCCCCTCCCCTTTCCCCTTTGGTAACCATTAGTTTGTTTTCTACGTCTGTGAGTCTCCTTCTGTTGTGTAAATCATTTATTTGTATCATTTTTTAGATTCCACATATAAGTCATACCGTATGATATTTGTCTTCTTACGGAAAGGCACATGTTAAAGAAAGAAAAAGAAAATGGAGACCCTGGACAAGTCCTTTGACTAGATCCTGCCAGGGTCAGGGGTAAATGAAATAAAACAAACGGTGATGCCCCGCCAAGGGGTCCCAGGGGCAAGAAAGAGTTTGCTTGTGCGAAGACACGCTTTCTGCTAGAACACACAGCGGCCGATCCCTGAGTCACGTGGTGGGAGGGGGCTCTCTCCCCTCCTTTCCACAGCCCCTGCTGTGATGTCACAAGTCTATTCTTTCCTGGGAGAATTAATTAGCATTCATCGGGTGCAGCTGGCGAGGAGGAAGGAGCGAGCTGGAGCGCACGCGTAGGCCAGCCAGAGGCGCAGCCCTGTCGGTTGGGGCGCGGGCCCCCCGGGAGCTGCATCGGGACTCGGCACCGGCGGGGCAGGCGGTGGCGGTTTTATAACCGGATTCTCCGTGACGTACGGCTGCCGGCTCCTTGGCAGCTATCTTTCTGGACCAGTAGGCAGAGGGGGATTGACGCCGACGAGACTTCTGCATCTTGGAAGAGACTGTAATCTTCTGTAGTGAAGAACAGAAGCTCTCAATCACACGGGTGTAAATAAGAGCCGGAGGGGGGCCCAAAAGAAAAGGAAGAGGAGGGGGAGAAGTGTGTATTGGGGGGAGCGGGCAAAGCATTTTTGGTGGATGGTACGAAGCCAGCCATGGAAACTGCAGCCGAGGAAAATACTGAACAAAGCCAAGAGAGAAAAGGTACCCAGGGCTCTGACAATAGCCTGTTTAAAGCTTTTCACTGGGGGCTTCAAAAGGGGTAGCCCGGTTTGCGTCTCGTGTAAAATAGCCTCTGAAACCATCCGGATGGCCTGGTCTGCTTTCACGGTGGTTTTTCTCCTGGAGGCTGATGTTAAGTGAATAGAGCAGCCTCTCTCCAGTACACTCCTGGTCCAAACCCTTCTCCCGAAAGCGGTATTGCACAGAAGGAGGTCCGCAATCTGTCACCTTGGGTAGCTGGATTGGGGAAACTGTTTTAATTACCATAATGAGTCCTAACTGAGGTCCTAGGTTCTGCATGTTATATCCCAGGGACATGGGATGCATTGCTTTCTGCTAATGCCAAGGGGGAACTGGAGGGGCATGCGTATTAAATACGCTTTGGTTCCGGTGATGCGGTAGTGATTTTGGACATTCTCTAATTTTCGTATGTAATACAATTGCTATTTCCGTGTATCTGACTCTGATATGTAATAACCACTTACAGTTGGAGCTTGAGAGAGGGAATGTCAGCTCTATCGGCTAGTGCTGATGGAAGGCGTTGGCGGGGAGGTGCGGGGTGTCTGCTATCTATGACTTGGAGATTTGTGGGAGGAAAATCCACACAGGTCCTGTTCCTCAAAGGGCATCTTAGAAAACATCCTGATCTTGACATACGGAATGGTTTTTGCGGGGAGAAATAAAGTGTTTTTGCGGTAAGAAGATGGCAGAAAATAGAAGCTAAAATTAATCTGTCTTTTCCTAGATAATGACCGATTCAGGTTTGCCACGTGGTGGAATCAGCTCAGCCCATGTGAGGTTAAGAGCATCTCACTGCATTGTAATTTATCTCCCTCACCCAAAGTTACAGACTGCTGTAAACGCACAAGAACGTATTCTGTACCTGCAGTGGCTCTTATATCAAAAGCTACCCGTGCTAGGGTTATTTCTCATGACCCTGACATCCACTGACTGTCACTAAACAATAGTCATTCTCCCTGATAGAGGTACAGGTATGTTTTATATAAGAATATGTAGGTCTGAAATTGCTGATAGTCAACCATTTTACACCTACAAAAATGGCAATTTCGCGAATTTCACTGTACCAGCGTGCTTGGGTAGGGCAATCCCTGAATAACGTTCTCTCCTAAACAGACCAGTTTCACTTTTTAAATTAATTGCTTTTTAAAGTATGATAAAATATACAGATCATAAATGCCATTTTAGCCATTTTTAGGTAAATAATTCTGTGGCATTAAGTACATAGCACTTAGATTTCTAAAATTGGTAGTTGAGCTTAATCCCTGCATCAAACCTACCGCCCCCCCCAAACAATAACAACAAAAACCAGCCCCCCACAACCCCCTGCCTTTTCTTGTGTGTATATATTTTTTCATTTACATGAATGACCAAATAGCAGTAAGAGAAACTCTTGGGAATATTTATAAAGTTGAGGAACTGAGGTAAAAGTTTAAAGGCTCATGTCCGTGACAATTAGAGACAAAGCTTGGGGGATATAATCATGGAATAATAGCATTGTTGTGAGGAAGCCAATCACAGTTGTAGCGATTTTTCCCTAAAACAGATGCTTAGAACACACTTTTTATTAATATGGTGTTTGCCAGTGGCAGATAAAACCACTTTGGTCTCCTCAAAAAACATACCTTTCTTTTTTCTCTCCAAAAGCAAGAAAGGCAGAAAATCAATGTAAAATCCTTACTACGTGATTGTGGTTCTCACCATCATTTATTCTTATGGAGTGCTGTTATTTTATGTCAATTAAATATTTATTATTTAATACTGAAATTTACAGGCTGCCACTACATCCCTGGCAATCTGTATATGAAAACTCGTTAGCAATGGTTTCAGAAACAAAATTAGAAGCAGAAGATAATTCCTGGAGGAACTTTAAAAATTACAAACTGGATAAACACTCGCTGTTTGTTAAGTAATTCAAAAATACCAAGTTACTGCACGATACCGTCACATATATAATACATGCTTGAGTAAGAATACGGGCCAGGGGATGGATTTTGACCACAGCGACAGGGGTTGTGATCGCCCCGTGACCCACTGGAAATGTTGATCTGGAGGGTAGCCTGTCTACTAAGCTTCGTCTAGACGAACAAGTTCATCTGCCAGCTACGCAGGGTTGAAGCTCACATGAGTATCATCTTTGTAGTTTGCCCAGTTTGTTCGCCCGTTGTCATGCAAGGCACACACAGAGGCATAAAATGCTAAACCTGTTTGTAGCTGCTTGCCCTCCAGGATTCCTTTAGATTTAATTTTAAATTTATAAAATCAGTGTTTACTTCATCTATGTTAACATTTACAAATTTGACACAGAGAATGCGTTATATAATTCTTGAGTGGGTGAATCTGTGGGGTTTTTATTCCTTTTTTTCTTTTAAGCCTTTCAGCAAGGGATTTAATTTGCTAAATTGAATCCTCTACATTTTGTCACTTCCCACAGAGTTTTAATGCACATGTATTTTCCCCCCTTCTATTCTTCCTTTCCCATTTGTTGTCATAGTCGGTGGTAGGGGCAATACTTGTCTCTGAATTTGGAGTATTATTACCCAGTGGCTAATACCCAGTAGCTTGTAGATTAATGGCTTCAGATAATTATTATAGTGTTGACTGAGAATACAAATTAAACTTAGCTTTATAAGCTGACCTCAACTTTTGCAGCTGGTGTCACTTCCCAGGAGTTTCAGCAGGACAAAGAGAGCTGTTTCTTTAAACAGCCTCATAGCTTTTGTCAGGGAACCCTACTGGATGATCGAAATTCACAAGAAGTAATTTAGCAGTTATTCAGGAATTTTTACAGAAAGCAAGAAGGTTTTCTCAGAGGGATGTAAGAAATGCCAAATGATTACAAATGACAGTTTTTAAATCGGAAGCATTAAATTAAATCAAAGTGTCGAGAATTGAGTGAGCAGATTAACTGAAATGAAATAAGTGGAGGAAATGAATAAGACAGAATGAAAGCAGCTGGACTCAATAATAAAGAGATGAGAGTGAGGTTTCTATTTATTCCTGTGGAGTATTACTTGATGTCAATTCATTTGTGAACACCAGTGCATCGAGAATCGCTGGGAGGGTGTAATCTAGGGGCAGAAAAACAGTTGAATCACTTGCTCTATTGGATGGAAAAAACCCTCAGTATCTGTTAAGAAAATTATTTTTATTATATGTAGGAAATTGGAATCTATGGAAACAATTGTAGTCAGGCTAGTTTAGCTCCTCTGAATCATTGCTCAAATAAATTACAGAACTCCAGGTATCAAATTAGATTTCTAAGCACATAAAAAAGAAAAATGTAGAAAATCAGAAATAATGTGTAGTTTAAAATAAATTAAAGGACATAGTCAAAGTAAGAAATGAATTCAAATGCTTGACCTGATTAAAAAATGAACACATCCATTTAAATGTTTTTATGTCTTAGGTGTTTGGGTTTTTTTTTTTTTTAATGTAGCAAAAGATGTACACTTTTGGCCCTCTTTTTTGTCATTGCTGTTTAGGAAGCAAAGCACTCCTCTAGAATATATGATCTGAGGCTAAAAACCCAGAGGGACACATTTAACATGTTACCCTGTTCCTGCTGATTTATGAATTATTTGATGTTGAGATTTTTATTGAGGTTTTCTGACTTGATTACATACATATGGTATGGAGAAGGTTGTAGATGCAGTTTTTTCCTATGAGAATCTGCCAAGGAGGACATTTGAAGAGAGGGTGTCTGGGGATAAGGCTGTAGAGAAAAGCGGGGCTGGCCAGATGGTGCTGGACATATGTGGTAGGTATGATACAGCTTGCTTTTATTTTTTTTTTTTTAGAAAATTTAAATGTGGAGAAGATCTCAGCAAGCCAGTTGGTACCTCTCCTCCTTTGATATTATAGTTTCCGTTAGCATCCTTTTAAACACTCGGCCTCGCTCACTCATTAGACAAAGAATTCGGACTCATTTCTGGAAATGTGGCTTTGCCTTCCTTGAAATTGAGTGGAAATCTTGAATTCAGATTGTAACGTTAAAAATTGTGTTCCTCTCTTATTTGGAAGTACACGCCAATTTAAAGTAAATAATCTTCATAACGTGACTTATCAGCCTTGCTGTATCTGAGAACATGTGACATAGCCAGTGTCCGCATGACGTAAGTTTCCCCTCACTGGGCCTGGTGAAAAATTGGACTGTTCTGAGATACTCCCTTGCTTTTTTCTCCTTGGGACCCAGTGTACCTCCATGTGAGATGGTTGGCCAGAAATAAGGATGGCTGTAGGACAGGGGAAGAAGGTGGCTGTCAAGAGAGGGAGGCCACAATCCCAGCTTCACAAATGTACCTGCTTGTGTATTCATTTGTTCATTTATTTATTCATTTAATAATGTTCCTCTCTGAAACATCGTCCTTCCTCTGTCCTCTCAGCTCACGTCATAGGAGCAGAAGGTGCTAACTTATCTTAGGGACCATTCTGTGGAGTATAATCTTGCTGATTGGTGGCAAGAGGAGAATTGATGATGCCCAAGAGGAGGATTTTGACCCTTAGCCCAGAGTACATGTGATAAGAGAAAATAAAATACTTTCCTGTTTTGTAGGCTGATTTGATTAATTGCATTACCTTTTTTGTATATTCAAGCCTTACTAGCTATCTTTGATATCAAGGGTCAGCATACTTGATCTGTAAAGGGCCCAAGAGTAAATATTTAGGCTCTCTGGGCCACACAGTCTGTTGTAACTACTCAAAGGAATGAAACTGGGTCATTTGTAGAGACGTGGATGGATCTAGAGACTGTCATACAGAGTGAAGTAAGTCAGAAAGAGAAAAACAAATATCGTATATTAACGCATGTATGTGGAACCTAGAAAAATGGTATAGATGAACCGGTTTGCAGGGCAGAAATAGAGACACAGACGTAGAGAACAAACGTATGGACACCAAGGGGGGAAGGCCATGGGGTGGGGGTGGTGGTGGTGGGATGAGTTGGGAGATTGGGATTGACATGGGTACACTGATGTGTATAAAATGGATGACTAATAAGAATAATTTTAAAAAAAGCTACCAGGGTAGCACGAAACAGCCACAGATAGAGGATAAACAAATGGGTGTGGCTGTATTGCAATCAAACTTTATTTAGAAAACCAGGTGGCCGTCATCGGCTGACCTCTGCTATATCCTATAGTGGTGTTATAGCTCCCTTTAATATTTTAAGTACTAGCTAAACATGGAGGAGGACTGATGTAGCTTTCAGAGACCTGGCCCAGTGAGTATAGTCTTTATAGGAAGGTCAGTCTTTGGCATTTAGTTGCTTCCAGTGATAATTTCCTAGATGGCAGAAAGCATACCAGTCTGCAGTTTAGTGATTCAGCCTTGTCCCTAAATTACGTCATCTGAGTAAATGGGGAAAAGAGTGTACACAGCATTATTTTGATTTCTTTTCCTCAAGTCCCCGTCGTTTGTCATACCTACTTAGGCGATGACCACCCAGTTGTGCCTCGCCATCAGTCACCACCGTTCACTTCAGCCCCAGCCATAAGTAGTATCTGAGATGTCACAGTCTTCTGTGCTTCTTCCAGAATACCAGTCAGTCTCCTGCCCACCTCTCCCTTCTCCTCTCGGAGGGGTACGTGTGCAGGCTTTCCTCTGAGGGGCATAAGCCAGGATCTTCCTAGGTCTGTACATTTTCCCACTTCTTGACAGTTGCCCAGAAGCTGAGGCTTCTCCTTGCACTCATGTGACTCCCTTTTAAGCATTGGGACCCTGCCCTTTTAAACAAAACATATACTGTGCTCTCTGAAATTTTATAATTTGATATTTAATGTCTTTATTTAAGTTCGGCTCAGAAATATAAAATAGACATGATTTTCCTTCCCTTCATATCTAAAGATTAATTGTTGTTCAAAGGCCTTCCCAGTAGAAGTGGAAAGCATCCACCCACTTGTGGATCCCATCTCCACGTCTCGGGCTTGGCTGTCCTCTTTTTCTCAGAAAACACATTAGCGTTGGGCATTCCATGATTTTTCATTGTCATTGCCAAGCAGCCTGTGCCTGATTGCCTACGTGAAGAGATGTGGGCAGAGAATGGATGAATCCTGTGCAAAGATCCCCTGAATTGCATGGCCTGGCTGGGGTGCAGTCAGGGTGGTGGGGGACCTAGAGGCCCATTGCTTGATCCACAGGCTCCCAGGATGCTCCCCTGTATTCAACCAAATATTTATGCAGCAGACATTGGGCACCAACTGTGTGTTGGGCTTGGAGGGAGAACTTTTTTGCAAGGAGGATGAACATTTTCCAGATAGAAGTGATCGAGCTCCTTGGAATCCTCTTGCTTGAGGTCGACACGGAGGGCTTTACAGCCACTCTAACCAAGAGGAAATCAGCTCACACCATGAGGCCACTTGACCTCTTTCTGGTTCTTTCCACCAGCCCCACTGGGTTTCTCCGCTTTCGGGGAATGTAGCGCAACCCATATATGAGAGAGACTCACCCAAAATCTGAATCCAGGAAAGGCTGAGAGTTCAGAACTTTTAAGAGCCCTGAAGTAACATTAGGAGCTTGGGACCTGACAAATGGCTTTACAAGGCACAGAAGCACAGCTCACCTCCAAAGAGACCTCAGCAGAAGAGTAGAAAATTACAGCAAGTGCACAGGCCCCCGGCTGCGTAATTGCAGGCAAGGGACTTACCTTTCCGTTGCCCTTGACTTCTTCGTTTGTAGGTATTGGCATATCCCAACTGTTCTAAGGTGTGATCGCTTACGAGGGAATCTGATGTGAACTTAATGCATGTTTAGAGGGTGTCTGAAATTCAGAACCAGGCAGATCCATCTCCTCTGACCCTAAACAGGGTCCTAAAATAAATTGCTTCAGGAAATTGGATCCCCAGGATTACCAGTGGGGAATTTTGAAGTGTGTCCAGTATTCCATGGGAGATCAAAGAAGCCCAGCTGAAGACATGGTGGACTGACTGACATGACAACTGTAGATTGAGCAAAGATTCTTTTTGAAAGGGCTGTCGTGGTTATGACTCAAACATTGGAGGTACTAAGGTGACTGGTGGTGGAGAGAATCAGAACAGGTGACAGTCCTTAAAAATGTGTTTATTGACTTAAATAATTTTGCCTATGTTACACATAAAAAAAAAGAACAAAAACCTTTAGACTTCGTGTAAAAAAAAGAAAAATCCTGAGGTAACGAGTGCAGTGTGCTTTGCTTGGTGGCCAGCACGCCGTAAGCACGCTGTAAATTAGAGGCATCATCATGTTCATGAACAAGAAAACCAGCAGCAGTAAAAATACTTTTATTGTGCGGTGCTGATCTTGTCCTCGCATCGTTTTTCCCTCCCCTTTCAAATGTCTTTAAAAGCCTTTAACTGTCTTTTCAATGTCTCTAAAAGACAGTTTTACTTTACCTCGAAGCCAAAAAGGCTTTGCCCTAAAACGCCACCTAGAAACGTAGGTCTCTGCTTCCCAAGTGGAAATACCTCGAGAGTTTTCAGAGATTGTGGGGAGCACAGATGGGGTTTCGTAACAGCTGGTGAGGTTTTCAGTGGACCCAGTCAGGGCAATCGCCTTTCTGCCTCACAACATGGCAGTTTGCTTAGTTCTTATCCTCAGTGGTCTGAGGTGCCCAATGGGCCATCATAACCTGCTCTTCCGATGGAATAATGACCCACATCAGTGCCAGCACCATTTTTTTTAATCCTTAAATATTTGTGGCACCCCAGAGGACGTAACCCGTCATTAGGTTTGATGGGATTCTCACCTATAAACTGGCCAGAGTGATCTTATGGTCTCTTAGGGATTTCAAGGTTGTAATTCAACTAAGAGTTACCAGCCTCTGATTCTGTGTCAGGCAAGTTGATAGATATTTTTCTCTCCAATCCCTTAAGAAGTAAGAAATATAGTCAGATTACCAGATAAGGGCCTGAGTCTCCAGGAGGCCACTTGTCACCTCGTGTGGGAGGAAGCAATGCTTCAAGCCCAAGACCAGCAGCCCTTTCTCTATAAGACACTGGAGATCATTGGAACAGGATTTAATCTGGAACATTCTAGACTCTGAAGTCCTGAGCTTAGATAAGATGAGATGACAGAGAATATTGCAGATGTCAGTGGAAGGACAGGAGTTTTCATCCAAGATTCAGCAGACCATGGGGTCGTTGGCCATACTTTGCAGGCTGGAACTAGGCGCCGTCATAGCAAGCCTGGATTCACCCTCGCTTGTGTGGCTGCAATAATGATGGTGCTCTGTGGGTCTGAAAGTGAAAGAAACAGAAAGAAACATACGATGGTGAGAAGCCAGATTTTCCTTATCAATAGTGTCTGCCCAAAATGATCATTCTAAGGGGCGGGACTTGGGGGGAGATGGAGAAAATACAGAAAGAAAAGACAATATTGGTGATTTTTGTCAACTTAAATTGAAAAATGGAGGAGGAGACCAACGTTCTCCGTGTATTATGCTGAGTTGATAAGGTGATACTGAAAGGTTGCAATTCAATAGCATATTTTGTGAGCTCCCCGTTTCCTTGAACTATATGGTAAAAGAATAAATTAAAATGCTGATGTAGAATCTTTGCTGGAGATAGAGACACTGACTCTTTGCCACCTGAAATTGGCAGTGAACAGCAGAGCTGAAATGGAAATTGGCAGGTACCACTGGATGTACCCAGGCTCAAAGAAGCACCAGTACCGTCCCGTGCCAACCCTGGGGGACAGGGCTAGCCTCTTGAGCAGTCCAGGTAAATACAGCCTCGGGGTGAATTCGCACAGCAAGTCAACTGTTACCTTTAATATGATTTGTGATAGCCCTTTCGGTTTGCTGTTGTTTTCTGTTTTGCTTGATGCATTAATTTGTTCACAGGGGTAGGGGTGGAATTAGCCCCTTCAATTTTTTTTTCATCCTCTTTCTTTTTCTCTCTTCCCTTCCATTCCACCCCATCTCTCACCTCTCTCTTCTCCCTCCTTCCTGTTTCCTCCCCCTCACCTCTTCTCAAAAGGAGCAGTGTACAGTGAGGTATGCCTTGGGGCTAAGCACGAAATTTGTAATATCTGAACCAATAATGGGTTGGGGGGGGGCGTCACACATACCTATCATGGGACCAAGAACTGAGCCAGGACATTTGAGGCACCTGGGCTCTGAGGGTGCTGTCAGTGTCCCCACATGTCTTTCTGGCCACACTGCTCTGCAACGCTCTGATTTCACATCAGTCCATTGCCTTTGAGAAGGAAAAGTCAGAGCCCGTGAAATGACGAGCAGATACCTGGGCACGCCATCCCGTCAGGTAGGTCCACAGGGAGGAGCACTGGTCTCTCAGAACGTCTAAGTGTTGGGTCGGGGTGAACTGTGCGTCAGCCCATCTGGGGACCCGGAAGGGGAGAAAGCTGAGAGATGTGCACACCCACCCTCCACATCCTCAAAGTCCACACAAGGCATCCTCATACTCAGCTCAGTGAGCTAAAATTCAGTGGTTTCAAGTTACTTAAAATGTGAATATAAAGGGATGGTGGTGGGTCAGAGAAACACAAAAGGCTTCAAGTTCTGCTGTAATTCTGTGTGAACCCATAGCAGCATTCCTCCCAAATGTTTGCTTACTTCTGCAGGAATAAATCAGAAAGGACCACATAGAACCTGCAAGTCTAGAAAGAGCGATCCTGAGGTACAACGTAAGACACACGTTGAGTTACAAAGTCAGACCACCTGTAATTCATTTAATAATTTTTAAATCTTTTTTTTAAAACCTGAGTTGTGGCTTCAGGTTAATTAACATGAAATCTGACTTTGGAATTAGTTCTACTCCTTGAGTGACGGATTCCTTCCCTCAACCTCTGGCTACTAGGCGCCAGCTCTGTGTGTGCCTGTGTAGTGCCAGTTAGAAGAGGTGAGCAAGAAATGCCATCAGACATTTGTTCTCTTGGATCCTTTGAAGGATGGAAGGTTCTGGAATCTTGATTTTTAAAAATTACCATTAGACATGTATCCATACAGTGGTATACTGTGCAGCAATGGAAGAGAATGAAGTACGCATGATATACACTGCGACACGGGTGGATCTCAGAAACAGGATGCTGAGTAAAAGCTGACACACGAGAACAAATACCCTAGGGGTTCCATTGATAAGAAATGTCCAGAATTGGCAAATCCAGAGAGACAGAAAATAGCTGAGTGTTTGCCAGAGGCTGGGGGTAGAAGGGGTTTTAAAATTAGATCGTGGTGATGGTTACACCACTCTGTAAATGGACTCAGAACCACTGGATTGCACGCTTAAAACAGGTGAATTTTCTATGTAAACTTAGCTCAACAAAGCAATTTTTAAAAAATAATTCTACAGCATTTCTATTGATTGATCGGTTGATTGGCTGTGTTGGGTCTTCGTTTCTGTGCGAGGGCTTTCTCCAGCTGCGGCGAGCAGGGGCCACTCTCATCGCGGTGCGCGGGCCTCTCACTATTGTGGCCTATCTTGTTGCGTAGCACAGGCTCCAGACGTGCAGGCTCAGTAGTTGTGGCTCACGGGCCCAGTTGCTCCGCGGCATGTGGGATCTTCCCAGATCAGGGCTCGAACCCGTGTCCCCTGCACCGGCACGCAGAGTCTCAACCACTGTGCCGCCAGGGAAGCCCAACAAAGCAATTTTTAAAACGCTGCCCCTGCCAAAGCAAAATTAAACGTGCACCATTCAATGGCAGAGAGAGAGAGAGAATGAACAGTACTTGCTAACATGACAAGAAGGTCCCCAAATTATCCGAAAGTACTGCCAGAAAGAGAATGGTCTTCCTTTTAAGAATGTGTCGGAAGAGACCAGCCCAGTTAGAAATTGAGAAAAAAACTTAAGCATCTTTCCTGGATTTGGGTGGTAAAGCATAAAGGTCAGTATGGGCATTCTAAGCAGCAGTGGCAGCTGAGAAGAAAAAATACAAGCCTCCAATTTCCTCTCCGAAACCTTTGGGGCCAAATTTATTTAAGAATTCAGAAGAGTTGAGGTTTTTGAAAAGTGACATGGCACACATACCGTGTGCGACACAACGTCCTCAGTAAGGTCTGGGTGCATCCCCCAAGCCCAACACATGGATCTTTCTGGAGAGCTGGAGTTACGTTTGGGCGTCAAGGAAATTCAGTGCAGAACAGGTTTTGCTGCCAGATGAGCTCGACCCCCCTCCCCCTACCAAAAATAAAACAACCCTTAATTTTCAGAGTTTTCGGAATTCTGGAATGGTATGATGAGAGGTGAGGTCATAGGACTCTAATAGTTCTCATGTTGCTGGTGATATTTCAGGTGAGAATTCCATGAACAAGCAGGTTCTCTTCGGAGGGGGGAGAAACAAAATAACTGAACTTGATCTCTAGCATCATCTTGCCAGATCCTGAAATGGTCTCCATGCACCCGTGGTGGTAACTGTGTGTGTGCGGGGGGGACATCACTGGGGGAAATGTGCCCGTGTGGCACACACACTGCGGCCATGTGTGTCTGGAGCCGGGGCAGAGGTCTCGCGTGGGATGGTGTAAAGAGGCCATCGCAGGCCCCGGAGTGAGGGGACCGAACGCAGCCATGGGGTCACTTTCCTAGTTGCCTGGAGATTTTGCCGGCTCCTGAATCAGTGCAGTTGCCATTCTGTGCTTAGATCCCAAACCAGATGGTGTGAGGGAAAAAATAGAGGATTCCATATGGCTCTTGTGTCTTTTTTTTTTTTTCCCCTCAACCTACTTATTCCCCATTGGAGAAGTCAAGGTGCTTCCGGTTTGCTTTGCCTTGATCGTTTCCCATTTTCCTTCTTGGGTGTAACTTCTCCGTAGAATTACATTTTTAGCACTTGGATAGTTAATCCTTCACCATCTGTTTCTTCTTTCTTCTTTTTTCATTGTTTAATTTCTTTGACCAGGTAACATCCCCATTTTCTCTAGGCCTCCAGGAAATCAAAGGATGGGTGGCCACAAGGGCAACCCCATGTGACACTGCCTTGGGGACCTAGGCCTGAGATGGTGGCCTGAGACAGTGGCACTCGGGAAAGAAGGAACTGTTATGGCTACAGCTGCATTCGATGGAATATTATGCTTCACGTGTGCTTTAAGCTACTGTGGGTTGTGTTACACAGGCTTCACTAAGAGTGTCACCTGAGAGAATTGAGATCCTCTATTCCAAGTGTGGTGTGTGGACCAGCAGGATCAGCATCATCTGGAAGCTGAAGCCAAATGCAGAGTCTCAGGCCCCACCCCAGGCCTGCTGAATCCGAATCTGCATTTGGACAAGATTTCCAGATGGTTCCTGGGCACAGTTTGAGAAGCACTAATTTAGAGGAAGGTCCAAAAGCAAGAAGGGAGAAGACAGGAAGGAATTGAAGAAGTGAATTTACCCTTCAAAGTTCTAGAAATCTCTATATTTAGAAAAGACGGAGAATTGCTTAAGGTGTCCACTCTCCTTTCCCTCTCTATTTACGAGGAGGCAGGTATAAGAATTGCCAGTCGTTAAGGCACTGAGTCCTGGTTAGTTTGAAAGACCAGTGACCTCTGATCCTCTTATCTACTTGCCTGAATATGTGTGTTCTGTGATTCCTTTGTTTAAAATCTTGGTGGAGGAGAGTGGGGAGGGGCAACGAAAGGGGGAACAGCTTGTTTCCTTGTAGAGGGAGCGAGGAGAAGGTAGTTGACAGGAGCCGGGAGAAGTTCTTTTTTCTCTTTTTAAAGGATTTGTTTATTATTTATTTAATTTATTTTTGGCCACGTCAGGTCTTAGTTGCGGCATGCGGGATCTTTCGTTGCCGCACGCGGGCTCTTCGTGTGGTGCGCGGGGCTTCTCTCTAGTTGTGGCGGGTGGGTTTTCTCTTCTCTAGTTGTGGCGCGCGGGCTCCGGGGCACGTGGGCTCTGTAGTTTGCGGCACGTGGGCTCTAGTTGAGGCGCGCGGGCTTACTTGCCCTGTGGCATGTGGGATCTTAGTTCCCCAACCAGGGATCGAACCCTCGTCCCCTGCATTGGAAGGCAGATTCTTTACCACTGGACCACCAGGTAAGTCCCCCTCGTCACCTTCTTGAATATAATCCAGTGACATGCAAGATGCTGTCATTTAATATGGCTATAAGCTAAGGGACCAAGAATGACTATTCAGACACTGGTAAATCTGTATGTAGTTTGGCATTCAATCTGCCAGATAAGGAGTAGAAAAATCACCCCCTTCACCCATCACCAGTTCCCCTTCTGGCCATCTTCCAAATCCAAATGGCTCTGATGCTTGGGTTAAGATGACTGTAGATAATTCCAGAAGTCCAAAGAGACCACCCTCTCACATATGGGCTAGAATGGAGAGTGTGGGGGGAGAATGGGGAATGTTGGTGTTTAGCTGAGAGTTTAGCAGGAAGCCCACGTGTTGGGATTTCCATGGCCAAAAGCATGGATTTCCTGAGCAGCCATGAGGGCTAAGCAAGCATTTCCTGCCTGTTCACTGCTGTGAATCAGGTCACCCTTTTGGGCTCCATGTATCTGCCCAGGTGTGACCTGAGAAGGTGGACCCCCAGAGATGCCCAGCCTTTCTCTCTCTGGCCTTTGAGCCTGGGACTTCTCTGTTGTGGATCCACTTTATAGAGTGACACCTGGGATATGTGAGTCCTGAGAAATGCTGTTGGATTTGTTATTCTTTCATGTCACTCTGCCCTAACCTAAGGTTGTAAGGCCACTACATTTGAGGCCTTTTCTGCAAACACTTGAAATGTATTTCATGGTGGGGAACCCTTAATCTCTTCATGTGTGTCTTTGGGCTCTGTTGCTGGTTGCATGAGGACTGTACCCAGTGGTCTGATGGTGTCGTGTGGGCTCTCGGGCAGGGTGGCTTTTCCCCAGAGTCTGGTTGGAGAAGCTCTCTTGGTTTACACAGCTCTGGCCAGGGGAGGCACCCAGTCTGTCTGATGGCTTCTAGTGATTCAAGGTGTTTCAGGTTAAATGGAGATGAACAATGGACACAGTGTAAGCATATTCTAGCTCAGATTAATGCTATCGATATAATGTTTTTGAGTTTTTTAAGAGTTCTTTGCATTTTGTTTTCTGCTGTGGATTAATTATTTCATTTTCAAATTACCTGAAGTTTTCACCAAAAAAATGTGCCACTATAGAGCAGGTAACTGTTTTGTATCTTATTTACCAAAGGCTATTATGTCAGCCGTATACATATAATTTTTCATTTACGAATGTTCAACTTTTTATCAGCTATGCTGTTGATATATGATTAGCACTCGAGTATGTAGCGGTGGCTGCGACTGTGGCATATAGAAGTCCCTTTGCCTTTTGGTCTTGTGTCTGTTCCTCAGTTCAGAGTAGGCAGACAGAGAAAGCAGAGATGAAAAACAGATGGATCAGTATTGAGTATAAGTCTGGAGCTTTCTCTCAGGTGCAGTGTCTGGTTTTAGGGACACTGACTTGAATTATTCAAAGCAGTGATTCTCAGTCTTTTAGAAATAGTGACATCTGATCTTCGTTTCTTTATGATGCCCCTTGTGTTGTATGTTTTCATTTTGGGTTAATTAAAATTAATTTTGTCTTGAACCCTTTCGCCACCCTTAGAGCTAACTGGAGACATTGGGAAGCAGCTGAAGTCTGCTGCTAGAGGCTAGAGTCTTCCCACCTCCCCAGGCTGTGTCCTTTCGGGGGTCCCTATTCACTCACACCCATGTGTTTCCATATCTGTCAAAAGCTTATATAAAACGGCTTGTGTACTAGGAAACAGAAAGCTCTGGGTGTCTGAGTCATTTAAGTGGGACGAGGCTTCCTCTGAAGAGCATCGTGCTTGCATTTTATCTGGGAACTTCCATGGACAGTGCTTTCACCCTGAGGAATAACTCTAGTGGTGAAATGTCAGGCCGGTAGGAGAGGCAATGGGATGAAAAGGAGCCTTTGTGTGGTCTTAAGACAACCTGGTTTATGTTCATGTGCTCTTTCCCAGTGGTGACACATGGAGATTACGGAGATTCCTGTGAGGACTTGGCTTAGACCAGGCTGGTGATGCCACCCACTGTGGTTTTGTGAATAAAGTTTTATTAGAACCAGCTATACCCATTCATTTACAGATTGTCTGTGGCTGCTTTCCTGCAAGAACAACAGAATTGAGTGGTTGCAACCATATGCTCTGCAAAGCCCCAGATAGTTACTGTCTGGCCCTTTCCATTAAAAAAAAAAAAAAAGCCAACCCCTGACTTAGGGTAATTGCATTCTTAGCGCACGTTGCAAATCCAGTCTACTTACGGTAGGCAAGACCTAAAAATTTTGCTAGTCACTCAGTTTCCTAAAATCTTCTCCCTCCGAGATCCCTCACCTTCTTCTCTTCAGGCTCCAGAATCCTTGCTCCCTGGGGTACTTGTTGTTCGCAGACTTTAGACTAAAGCTCAGCCCTCTTCAGAGGGTCTCTTGGCTCTTTCTGGAAGCTCAGCCCCTCTTTCAGGTCCCTCTCTGAGTGTTCCCATAATATACCAAGTCCTGTTAAATGGATGTCATGGAGCTGTTTTCATCTATTATACCATTCATTGTACTTTAGCAAGTTTTATTTTCTGTGATATGTAAAAGATCATTTATATGTTGTTAAGGGCAATATTGGGGGTCATTTCTTTAAGTGATTTTTCAAAGTATGGGCCTCTGATGCCCTGAATCAGAATCACCAAGGATTTTGGTTAAACATTCAGATTCCCAGGCCCCCCTTTAGGGTGGGTCCCAGGAATTTGATATGTTTTAATAAGCTCCCCAGGCAATTCAGAGCCACACTAAAGTCTGACCACCACTACTGTATACATAGAGGATCATAATGTTGGAAGAGAAAATAGTCCCTCGTTACAACATCTTTGGTGAAGTATCATTCCCGTTCAAAATACCTATCTGAAGAACAGGATAAATCTGAAATTCAAAGGCAACTTGTATACATATCTACCATCAAGATGCCCAAAGCCAAATCACCACATCCTTAACAGACAGTGAATTTGAAGCAAACTTCTCTTGATGTTTTAATATTGTCATTGCATCTTTGTGTATTAAAAAACGCAAAAAGATTTGATGGTAGAGGTGCAGGCAAACACCAGAGCTGAAGCTGTGTATTAGTTATCTATTGTTGCATAACTAATTAATCTTAAACTTAGCAGCCAGGAACAACAATATATATTATCTCAGTTTCTGTAGGTTATGAGTCTGGGCTCTGCTTAGCTGTCTCTGGGTCTCTAGTGAGGCTGCACTGAAAGCATTGGCCAGGGCTTCCGTGTCATCTGAAGGCTCAACTGTGGAAGAATCCACTCCCCAGATCACTTTTGTGGTTGTTCGCAGGACTCAGTTCCTCAAAGACTGGGACTGGGAGCCTCAATTCCTCACTAGCTGTTGGCCCAAGACCTCCCTTGATTCCTTGCCATGTGGGCTTTCCCATATCTCCCTGATGACATGGCAGCTGGCTTCATCAGAGAGCGCTAGTGAGTGGGTAAGAGGGTGTGCCAGCAAGGGAGAAGAGAGAATGCTGGGAAGACAGAAGTCAGTCTTTTGAAACCTAATCGGGGAAGCTAGTCAGTAAGTTCAGCCCACACTCGGGGAGGGAATTACACAAGGGTATGAATATCAGGAGGTGAGGATCATCGGGGGTGTCTTAGGAGGCTGCCTGCCACAAGCTGTAGAAACATTTCAAAATGGAAATGCATCATGTGCCTCCTTAGAGCACTATCTTCTCTCCTTAATGACAGTAGCCCCCTCACTTTCCTGTCACCAAGTGGGGGGGAGCCCACAGGTTCTGTAGCCACAGGATACGTCCCCCCAGCCCACCCCAGCCAGGTTGATGTGGCTCCTGCCTTTTGCTGCCAATTCTTAGTTTCCAAAGGGGACTCGTAACCTTTTAACATTACTAGCATCTTTTGTAAAAATCAAACTTAAGAAGCAGATCTTAAAAAGAAAAGGGAAAAAAAAAAGAAAAAGCAGGGTTTTTTTAAACTTTTTTGAGGTGTAATTGGTATGCGTAAGCTGCGTATACTTAAAGTGGCCTATCTGATAAGTTTTGACATATGTATGTGCCCATGAAACCAGCACCACGAGCAGGATGATGACATGTCCATCAATCCCAAAGTTTCCCTGGGTCCCTTTATAAGCCCTCCCTCTCCAAGCAACCACTGATTTGCCTTCTGTCTCTCTGGGTTAGTTGACATTTTCTGGAATGGCCCTTAGGAAGATGCGTTCACATATATTCTCTCATCTTTTCTCGCCAAGCCATTCCCATAAAACATTGTGTGACACTGACTGCTTCACAGCTCCAAGCTTCGTCTGCTTTCTCCCCCTCCTGCCTCCACTGAAAATGCCCTGCCCCCCGTGAATGCAACTCAGAAAGATCCATTCTGCTACCGCCTACAGTGGAAGAGTTTAGTTTGCACCCACTCCAGTCCAGCCTACACACTAGTGCCAGATTAGTCTCTTAAAAGCACACCTCAGATCATGTCACTCGCTTGCTCACAAACCTTCCCTTTCTCCCCACTGCCTGCAAAATGAAGCACACGAGGCTTCAGGTTGCCTCAGAGGCCTCCCCACAGGAGGGGCCCACCTGCCTCTCCGGCTTCTCTCCTGATGCTGTCCTGGTCCCCTTGATAAACTTGGCCACGCCCTCAGCTCTCCCCACGTGCCGCTCACCACATCGGTCCTGTTCTCCTTCGCTCATGCTTGTCAGTGTGTCCTAACCATGGGATCCTTCTGTTCTTTAAGGCCTGTCTACACCACTGCCACCCACACACCGTTTCCTAAGCTCCCCTCGCTAAGCCAAGGAGATCTGTCCCTACCTCACTCCCCGTGTCCCTAAGTCAACTCTCTCTTCATTCTACTGTAGTGATCTCTGATGTGTTTGTGTCCCTCACCCCACTCCAAAGTGTCAAGGCCAGGAGGGCAAACCAAACCCCTGCAGCCCCCAGCTCAGTGCCTTGCACATAGCAGCAGTTCAATAGACACTCAACTGAATCCGGTGGAATCCAGCAGCGCATAGACACTGTCGCCCAGGTGGTCAAGGAGGTTGAGTGCTGCTAAAGCTTAATACTGCAGGGAGGTCTCAGATTTCCTGAACACCCTACAGATCTTTGTGCTCTTAAAATCTCTGCCGTTTGGATTTAGAGCTAGCTTCCCCTACCCGCCATCCGTTTCCCTGGTAATTTGCTCCCCACTTAACTAGGCTAATAGCACACACACGGTCTATAGGAAAACTAAAGACAGTTCTCACAAAAGGTGAAGGAAGAGACTAACAACTACTTGTCTTTTTCTTGACTTTGTTTATTCTCACCATGGGAACATAACTTTCCTTTTATATAATTGCTTATTTTCTACTTCCCAAGCCATATTGCAAACGTGAGAGGCTCATCTATTTTAAGATTTTCACAACATACCGCAAAAGTGAAAATTTCTGATTTCATAGATTTTAGGACAAGCTTTTAGAAGGATCTCCTGAAAAGCAATTCTCTTTATATCATTAAAAATAGTTTCAGCGTTCTTGGCATTACGTAGTTAGACTTTTATGTCAGCGACTCTAGGAAGGTCAAGGGAGAACTGAGAAGCAACCTATCATTTAAGTGATTCCTCAGTTAGGTCTTTAACAGGAAGCCCCCCTGCCCACTGACTTCATGATACCTTCTTTTTTTTTTTAAGTCTTTGTTAAATTTGTTACAATATTACACGTTTTATGTTTTGGTTTTTCGGCCACGAGGCACGTGGGATCTTAGCTCCCTGACCAGGGATTGAACCCGCACCCCCTGCATTGGAAGGTGAAGTCTTAACCACTGGACCACCAGGGAAGTCCCCATGATACCTTCTTAATGGTGTACACCAGTGGTTTACAGACTTCGGGTTGTTAAGTCCCTTTACCCTCTTAAAAATAATTGAAGACCCCAAAAAGCTTTTGCTCCTGTGGGTTATAGCTCTAAATCTTTTTTGTATTAGAAATTAGCACTGAGAAATTTATTATTACTTAAGTAATAACGTTTTTATCATAGAAGTTTTAAAAATTGTATAATTTATTTTTTATATTTTACCTATTAATATTTGATCTCAGAAATAGACTATATGTTATCCTTTAAAAAATAATGACCTTATTTGTTTAAAATGACAATAATAAACCCATTACATGTTAACATAAATAGTGTTTGGGAAAGATAAGTCTTTTCGCAAATAAAGTAAAACTTGAGTGAGAAGAGTAGCACTCTTTTACATTTTTGTGAATCTCCTAAACATCTGGCTCAATATTAGACAGCTAGATCCTTACATCTGCCTCTACATTCATTCAGAGGCATACCAGAGCACAAAGAAAAGTTCACGTGCGATTGAGTTACGAGCTGAACTAGCACCTTGTTTTTTGGTGGACCGCCATTTTTTCTGTAAAGAATGACTAACAAGCTATAGTTACTAAGACTTCCCTGGTGGCACAGTGGTTAATGGCCTTTTCATATATTTGTGGAGCTCTTCCTTGATAATACACCCAAATCCAACAAATGGTGGTTTCTTAGAGATTATTAATAATGTGGAATCTGAAACTATATCAGTGAACTTCTTCTACTCTGTTCCATTAAAATCTGTTGCTCTACCTTGCACTTTGATTGGGTCTATATTCGAGAACGATTTTGTAACATCCCACATTGGTCCTTTGGAAAATACTGGTTCTCTGGGTGGTGCAGATCTTCCAAGTATTGACACATTCCATTATACCATATCCCAAGAGTCAAATTCATTAATAGTACCAATGATTTCATCAAGAAGTCTTTTTTTTTTTTTTTTTTTTTTTTTATGTGGTACGTGGGCCTTTCACTGTTGTGGCCTCTCCCGTTGCGGAGCACAGGCTCCGGACGCGCAGGCTCAGTGGCCATGGCTCACGGGCCCAGCCGCTCTGCGGCATGTGGGATCTTCCCAGACCGGGGCACGAACCCGTGTCCCCTGCATTGGAAGGTGGACTCTCAAACACTGCGCCACTAGGGAAGCCCAAGAAGTCTTTTAAGTACTGGGAAGCTGGGAGTTTTCACTGTCACAGGTGCAAGTTTTCCAAAACGGATTGACAACAGATACTATCACTTGTTTTCTTTGAAGTAACAAGCTCATTTACATCATTTTTGAGAAAATTTCTGCCAGATACCCAGGTCTCTGTGTGTGTGTGTGTGTGTGTGTGTGTGTGTGTATGTATATACACATAAGATATATATCATATAATCTTTAAAAAAATTTTTATTGTAGTTGATTTACAATGCTGTATTAGTTTCAGGTGTATAGCGAAGTGATTCAGTCATACATATACATGTATTCATTCTTTTTCAGATTCTTGTCCCATATAGGTCATTACAGAATATTGAATAGAGTTCCCTGTACTATACAGTAGGTCCTTATTAGTTACCTATTTTATTTTATTTTATTTTATTTGTTTATTTTTGGCTGCATTGGGTCTTCGTTGCTGCACGCAGGCTTTCTCTAGTTGCGGCGAGCGGGGGCTACTCTTCATTGCGGTGTGCGGGCTTCTCATTGCGGTGGCTTCTCTTGTTGCAGAGCACGGGCTCTAGGCACGCGGGCTTCAGTAGTTGTGGCACACAGACTCAGTAGTTGTGGCTCGCGGGCTCTAGAGCGCAGGCTCAGTAGTTGTGGCGCACGGGCTTAGTTGCTCGGCGGCATGTGGGATCTTCCCGGACCAGGGCTCGAACCCGTGTCCCCTGCATTGGCAGGTGGATTCTTAACCACTGTGCCGCCAGGGAAGCCCTAGTTATCTATTTTATATATAGTAGTGTGTATATGTTAATCCCGAGCTCCTACTTATCCCTCCCCACCACGTTTCCCCTTTGGTAACCATAAGTTTGTTTTTGAAATCTGTGAGTCCGTTTCGGTTTTGTAAATAAGTTCATTTGTATCATTTTTTAAGATTCTACATAGAAGTGATGTCATATGATATTTGTCTTTCTCTGTCGGACTTATTTCACTTAGTATGATAATCTCTAGGTCCATCCATGTTGCTGCAAATGGCATTATTTCATTCTTTTTTGTGGCTGAGTAATATTCCATTGTATATATGTACCACACCTCCTTTTTCCATTCATCTGTTGATGGACATTTCGGTGGCTTCCATGTCTTGGGTAACATAAATAGTGCTTTAGTGAACATTGGGGTGCATGTATATTTTCAAATTACAGTTTTCTCCAGATACATGCCTAGGAGTGGGATTGCTGCATCATATGGTAGCTCTTATATCATCTTTATCCATTCATCCATCATTGGGCACTTAGGTTGTTTCCATGTCTTGGCTATTACAAATAATGCTGCAATGAACACAGAGGTGCATATATCTTTTCAAATTAGTGTGGAGATTCCTGAAAAAATTAAGAGTAGAATTACCAGTATGACCAAAGCTATTTTACTTCTGGGTGTTTATATGGAGAACATGAAAACTGTTTTCCATAGTGGCTGCACCAATTTACATCCCCACCAACGGTACACAAGGGTTCCCTTTTCTCCACATCTTTAAAGCTGACACTTGTTATTTGTTGTCTTTTGGATAATAGCCATTCTGGCAGGTACAAGGTGATAGCTCATTGTGGTTTTGATTTACATTTCCCTGATGATTAGTGATGTTGAGCATCTTTTCATATGCCTGTAGGCCGTCTGTCTGTCTTCTCCCCAAGTATTTTTTTTAATATTTTATTTATTTATTTGTTTTATTTGGTTGCACCGGGTCTTAATTGTGGCAGGTGGGCTCCTTAGTTATGACATGCAAACTCTTAGTTGCGGCATGCAGGTGGGATCTAGTTCCTTGACCAGGGATCGAACCCCGGCCCCCTGCATTGGGAGCTCGGAGTCTTAACCACTGTACCACCAGGGACTTCCCAGGTCTTAGTAACTACAGCTTGTTAGTCATTCTTTAAAGAAAAAATGGCGGTCCACCGAAAAACAAGGTGCTAGTTCAGCTCGTAACTCAGTCGCACGTGAACTTTTTCATTGTGCTCTGGTATGCAGCAGTCCTGTACGTGTCCTTCTCTTTTCATTGCACAGAACCTTCAAAACGGGGGTTTAGATTTATTAAAGTTGATAATTTTTTACTGCATCAAGGACATTTTTAAGTGAAACTGTCCCTTTTGGCTTTTTTCCTATGAATGTGTGGTGGTGAGCAATACACTGCTGATTAATACACTTTGGTACCACTGCCTGATTCGCGCTAAGCCATCCGCAGTTTTACTGTGCAAACGTCAACACAGTGAAAAAAGTCAGTATCTTCTAGTGCAATTATAAAGACAGTTTTGGCCTCCCAGACCTCCTGAGTGAGTCTCAGGGTCTCCCAGGGCTGCAGAGACCCCTCTTGGAGAGCCCCTCTTTTCTGCCCTTGTGCTTCAGCGACCAGCCGATGGGCCTGCAGAATAGGGTCCCCTGGGAGCAGGTGAGAAATGCAGAGGCACAGTCTCCTGCCCAGACCTGCCTAAACAGAATCTGCATTTTAACGGGATCCGCAGGGAATTTATATGCACATGAAAGTTGGAGAACGAGTGCTCTTGAAGGGGGCGCTGCGAACTTTTCCTGTAAAAGGCCGAATGGTGAACATCTGGCAGCTACTCACCTGTGCCTTTGCAGCTTGAAAATAGCCACACACAGTACATAAAGGAATGAGTTCGGCTGTATTCCAGTAAAACTTTATTTATGGACACAGAAATTTGAATTCCATATACTTGTGTCACGAAGTAGTATTATTCTTTGAGTTTTGATTTTAAAAAAAATCATTTTGAAATATAAAAAAGCACTCTGTGTTCGCAGGCCATATGGAGAGCTGAGTCTGGCCCATGGGCCGCAGTTGGCTGATGCCTGCACTAGAACACTTGTTCTCCAGCTTGAAATCACCTGGGGAGCTTTTTTTTTTTTTTTTTTTTTTAAGGAAAACCACTAGTTCTTGAGTCCCACCCCGAGAAATTCTGATTCATTGGTCTGGAGTGAAGTGTGGACATCAGGGCTTTCCAGTGCACTCCAGATAATGCTATTGGGCAGCAAAACTTGAGAACTTCTGCTCTGTAATATTTTGTAAGCAAAGTAAGGTTTATTTTAAGCTCTTTTTGTTTTTAATTGTAGAATTAGGCAGTCACACTGGTGTGTCAGACCGGGATTGTACATGATGGCCTGAGAGCGAGGTTTCTCATCCTTCTTTGTGTCGCTTTGTTGCTTGTTGTGTTTGGGGTGGGGACCGTCCTGTACACTGCGGGATGTTGAGCAGCATCCCTGGCTTCTACCCACTACCTGCCAGTAGCGCCCGCCCCGTTGTGATGACTTGAAATGTCTCCACATGTCCCCTGGAGGGCAAAATCGTCCCCAGTTGGAAACCAGTGATGTGAACATTGCAGAGCATATGTGTTTGTGCTGTCTCAAGAATTCTCTGCCTCCGTGCTGTTGACATTGGGGTTGTATAGCTGTTGAGGGGCTGTCCTGTGCCCTGTAGGATGCTGAGCGGCATCCCTGGACTCCACCCACTAGAGCCGGTAGCACCCCCTCCGCCAGTTGTGACGACCCAAAATATCTCCAGACATTGCTCCATGTCCCCTGGGGGGGCACCGTCGCCCCCTGTTGAGAACCACTGCTTGAGCCAACTCCGAGTCAGGGGGGTCTTGGTCCCCTGACATCCGCTTTTATGTCTCTTAAGTAAGGATTCTCTCTGCCTCCATTTTCTTGCTGGTTGTTTGAAAGTTGCAAACCTTGGTTACTTCTCTTTTTCTTTTTGAATTTGGTGGACCGTTAGGAATCAGTAAAGCAGCAAGGAAGGCCATGCGTAGAGGGCTGTGTGTGTGTGTGTGTGTGTGTGTGTGTGAGAGAGAGAGAGAGAGAGAGAGAGAGAGAGAGAGAGAGATTCATTCCCTGGGGAAGAATCTGAGCCCTTGTTGCTGCCGGCCCTACTTCTGAGCCAGCATTAAAGCTGCAGCCAGGATCACAGACAACTTGGGGCAAATCACTGGGCCGTTATGAACTCACAGCCATGGCAACAGCCATCCACAAGCCCGAGGACAAAACATGTTTTATTCTGTTGTTCTGCACAGAAGGTTCTAGTGATGCCAGAAACAAAATGGCCATTGAGAGGAAGAGGCGTTGAGGCCTATTTTTTCTCCCTACTGTGTGGTTTATATTTAAACTATCTTAGGCTAACGCACACTGGAGTTTTAGTGCAAATCAAAACGGAAAATTCTCTTTAGCCTCAGAGACCGGCCAAATGAAGGCCGAAGGCTTTATTAACCTAACAGAGCTGCTGGGGGGTGGCAGGAGGTGGCGCTGGTGAGAGGTACTGAGAATATTAGTAAATACTATGTGCTAGAAGGCCTAGCAGTGGTTTTTTGGTTTTTTTTTTTCCCCACAAGGAGTTCGTAGTCATCCAAAAAATGCTTTCCTTGCCTTTTCTGGTTTATGTTCACCAACGTTGTCATTGCTGGTTTGAAGCTTGGGAAAGCTCAGCCTGTGGATTTATAGGAATATCCAAGAAAAGCATCGATCTTCCGTAGCTGGCATCAACATGTCACAGCGTGGCGCTTTGCTGACACTCGGCAGCACCTCCCTCTTTAAAAGCATCAGCCTGGCCTGTGACTTCGCATGCTGGGGACGGCCCGAAGCACAGATCCAGGACCTTTGTCTGCATGGGGGTGGGGTGTGATAGGTCTGTGTTCTCACACCGTCTGTGGTAAGGCACTAAAACATCTTTGATGTGAAAAATCGGAGGTTAACGGTGCGTGCTTGGCTCAGAAAAAAACACTCTAGTTGCACTCTTTTCAAGATGGCTGAACGGCTCGTAACATTGTGTTTTTCTTCATTGCGGCCCCTGGAACTTGCCATTTGATTTGCAAGTGGCTGGAGTTACAGCCAAGCCCAGCAGGCCACCTCTTCGGGAGAAAACACCAAACACAGTTGACACAAAAGCAGGCACTTCAAAGGGACTCAGGATGCTGCACCTGGGACTGGTGGCTGGCCTGGGCTTCTCAAACTTTCACTGCACACAACTGCGTGCTTGTTCAGATGCAGATTCTGATTTGGTTGGTCTGGGGTGGGGTCCAAGATTCCGCATTTCCCCCAAGCTCCCTGCTGAACCTCGCGCAGCTCGTCCAAGGACCACACTTGGCAAAGCAAAGGCTTTAAAGTACTTTCAGCTGCTAAATGGTCCCCTCATGTCTTTCCTTGACCTCTGAAAGTGTTCACTGCGGTCCAGAAGCTGACAGCATCGAGCGTCAGCTCTTCTGAGCTACAGACCCACATATCCGATCGCCTACCGGAAGTGCCTCCCTTACGATGGCATCCGGTCACCTCAAACTCAGCATGTCTAAAACTGAACTCAACATCTTTGTCCTCAAAGCCTAGCCCTCCTGGGTCAAGCCCAGCTCAGGGAACAGCAAAACATCCATCGGGTTCCACGTGCAGAAATGGAGGAGTCAAGTCATCCTTGGTTGTCACCAGCCATCCCCAACCCCTCCTTTGAGTCCACACCAAGTTGTGCCCACTTGACATCTCAAACCTCTCTCAGACCCATCCCTTTCTCCCACTTCCGCTGCTTTTGCCCTGGTCCAAGCGCCTGCCCTCTTTTGCCTGAAGCATCGCAGCAAGCTCCTCCCCATATCCACGGCCACTTTGTTCCCGTCACATCTGCCAGGAGGATCTTCTACAACCCCAGTCTGTTCCCTGCGGTTAAAAATATTCAGTGGCTTCCCATGATGCTGCGGATAAAGTCCAGAGTCCTTCAGGAGGCCTGGAAAGCCCTCAGTGCTTCTAGCTCCAGTAGACCCTCTCCTGCCTTCCTTGCCCCACCCTCACCGTGTACTCTCTGTGTTCTGGCATCTTCTATGCCCGGGAAAGCGCCCTGCTCTTTTCCACCATAGAGCTTTTGTTCGCACTGTTCCTGTTTCCCCGGCACACCCTCCGTAACCCAGCCCTCTCTACTTGTACCTAATCAGCTCCAATCCATCCTTCAGATCTAAGCTGCGGAGGCTGTTCCTGGTCACTGTCCAGAAGCCTCAGTAAGTCCTCATGGTTTCCTCTCCTAGCACTTCTGAGCCCAAAACCATTTGGATAGTGTCTGTTTCCCCCATAGGCTATGAACTCCATTAGCGTGTAGACCGCACCTATCGTAGCTCACCACCGAGTCCCCAGCGTCCAGCCCAGTACCTGGGACCTCAGAGACACCTCGGTGAGCACTGAATGTTCACTACTGGAATGAAATGGAATGAATGGGTGAATGGACAGCTGCTCCCTCCCTCCCAGCGCTCTCATCCTCACCCGTATCTGTTACCCTGCTTAACTGGCAGCTTCCATTCAATTGGGCCTTTAGGAGACCCCAGTACCCAAGATGATGATAACAGCAAGATGACGGGGCACAGCTTGTCTTGCTCAAATGAGAGCTGAGCTGCACCTTCAGGGGACCCCGTGCTGCTGCTTCGAAGTGCGTTACCGGTCAGTTCATGTTGATTCGTTGGTTCTGTTGAGAATTTAATAATTGACTCATTAGCCGTGGGTGCTTCTTCACAGCCTGATGTGTAATACCTTGAAGACCATTGTTTCACAGGTTTTGTTCAGTTCGGTTGTGGTTTCAGGCAGGAGGATAAGTTAGGTCCCTGATACTCCATCTTGGCCAGAAGCCAGGAATCGTTTCATGGCATTAGGTGTTTACTGTCGCACAGTTTGGCTGGTAAAGATACCAGGCAGGGCTGCGCCAGTGTAGAGCTGGCATGATTCTTCAGGACAGTGGTTCTCAGATTGGAGCCTACGTGAGAATCACCCGAAAGCACAGATGCCCGGCTCTACCCCCACCCCCCAACCCCTGATTTTCTGATTCAGTTGTTCTAGGGTGGGACCTGAGAATTTGCATTTTTACCACGTTCATAGGTGACGCTGATGCTCCTGGTCCTGGGACCACACTCTGAATGTCAGTGCTTCCAGATAGGGGTCTGCAAATTTCTTCTGTAAAGGGTAAATGTTTCAGGCTTTGTAAGCCACGTGCCCTCTGTCACAGCTACCCAGCTCTGCCATCGTAGAGCAGAAATAGCCACAGGCGATCTGTAAATGAAGGGGGTGTGAGCTGTGTTCCAATAAAACTTTATTTACAGAAATACAGGCTGTAGTTCGCTGACCCCTGGTTTAGGGGAACTTGGAGTGTTGACTCTGCTCTGGGTAGTACAGTGGGTGACTTCTATTCCCTCTCAGAACAAAGGGGAAATCAGTCATTCTAGCACACACCAGTCCCTTGATATAGTATGATGGTTGCTGTACTCAGGATGCTATGGTAGGCAAGGCAATGTCTGCCCTTCTGGGCTGTATTTCTGTCTAACACTGTGAAATGAAACAATACTACTGTGGCCATATAAAGTAGGAAGAACCCCTCCTGCCTCCTCCCACATAAGTACACCCAGGACTGGCTCCATAGTTCGTAGGCCCAATGCAAAAATGAAAATGCGGATACCCTTGTTGAGGAATTATTAAGCATGTCCAGACGGCAGTATCGGAGTATTATACTAAGCATAGGGCCCCATAGGCCTGTGCAGGTGGTACTCCTGTGAGGCCAGCCTGAACACACCGTCAGCCTCCACTACCACCTCTGCCGCACACATACCTGCACGTTTTTCGGGTCAGAAATGCTGTTAATGTGAGGATCCTAACAGTATTGATACCATATTTTAGAAACATATTTAGGGTTTTCTTGCTAACTTTTTGCAGCACTTTTGGTTCCTCTGGGTTAAGTGTGTGGCATACGACCAAATCGCCCAGTGTTCAAAGTTACGTTACACGCTGTGGGGAGAGATGGCTTCTAGACTGACATAGAAGGTACAGTGGGAAGTGATCCGTTTACAGATGCTTGGATATCTGCCACACATGCAATTTTAGCCGTGTGGATAACTGGTCAACCATGCTAGAATAAGCTCTGCCTCCAGCTGTATTATTTCCTATACATTTTCCCCTGGTTATTTCCTATAAATTTCACCCAGCTTCTGCTCACGGTGGCCAGCAGGGTCCGTAGGAGTTTTATCTGTGCATGTGGAATGACAATGACCAATATGGTGACTTCTTTTCTACAGGAGGCAGAGTTGTATGTTCGCAAATAAAATCATCCGCTGAAAACCTAAGAGCATGGGCTTCTGCTGAGAGAGTATGATTCACTGAAGTGGTCCCCCAAATTCTCGAGTCCTTGGTTTCCCCTGCTGTTCTAAAACTAGACCCACAGCATGGGGTATATGGAGTCCACGAGAGAGATACATTGGAGGGAAACTTTAGCCTTGATCTAGTGGTGAATTTGGGACTGAACCGCATCATTCTTCTAACCCCACTTGTCTTTTTGAGCCAGGGAACAGCTGTGATATTTCCTTTGAAAGAAGCAGAATGCTCTAACCCTTTGGATGAAAGACTGTTTTGAAGTGGCAGCTGGGGATTTGGAAGGATGAGTTCTATTGTTAAAGGGCAAGTGTGTTATGCTGCTGTAACACCTAGCCCTAACTCCAGATGATGAGACAGGATGTGGGCTTATTAAAATAATATACAACAGAAATCTTTAGATTTCTTCAAATTTTATCAGATTATATACCAGTGTCCCCATGTCAGCTGTTTACATATTCTGCATCCTAGGTTTTTCTGTAGGAAGCCTTTCCGGACCCCTCTCCAATTTGAATTATATTTCCTCCTGTCCTTCCGTCTCTCTCTTTTCCCCCACCCACCATCCACTGGCTCTCCAGCAGCCTCTATCTTGGCGCTCATCACTCTGTGCTATAGAAATTCTGTTACTCGTCTGCCTGCAGCATTAAACTGATCTCCTTGAAGGCAGAGGAGGCGTTTTACTTTATGTTTGTATTCCCAGTGCCAAGCACCATGCTTAGCACCCTGTGGATCTTCACAAAGTCCTGAGTGAATGAAATCCAAAGTAAAACTCAGAACCTAGCTCATGTCACAGAAAAGTGAATTTGTGGCAAGTCAAAATTGATCTTCCACAGCGGTGTTCTGTAGTGATGGAATGTCCTGTATCTGTTTGGTCCAACATGGTCGCCACCAGCCCACGTGGCTGCTGAGCATGTGAAATGTGGCTTATGCAATGGAGGAACTCAAGTTTTGATTTTATTTTGAATAATTTAAATAGCCACATGTGCCTAGTGGCCGCCATATTGGACAGCACAGTCTCAAGGCCACACTTCTCTATCCAATAAGGACCAGATATAACTTTGTTAGCTAGGGAAGCAGGCGTTCATCTTGTTCCTAACTGCACCATGGAGGCTGAGAATGGGGGAGGTGGGGAATGATACAACACAAGAGAAAAGAGGTCTATTTTCCCTCTTATATAATGGAATACATCGAGGCCAGTGATTTTAGTTCCTCTCGGTTTGGGAGCCTGGAGAGCATTTGGACTTTTAGTTGCATTCCTCTCGCCTCACCTCAGCCCCTAGAAGGTCATAGGACAAAATAAGATTGACCTCCGTCATCCTCATTCACAAATCTCAAGTGTCCAAAAGCTCTTTAAGGTACTGACTTGCTAGTGAACTTGAACTGTATTGTGTGCTGGGTCCCACTTTAGGCAGTTTCATCAGTCCATTTCAGGGAGGTTGGTCTTCATGAAAACAGCTGGTCATCTCTTGAAATGAAAGGCAGCACACTTTCTTATGAGAGCCCGACCTTTTTATTTTCCAATGAACTGAAGAGAGATTGGGTAGTGAGTGTATAGTCGCCGCTTGGGGTAGGTTTAAGCAAATGCTAGTTTAGAATGGGATGCTCATCAAAATGGAAAAGCCTAGCTCCAGTGTTTCTCGCTGCGGTAGTCATTCCCTGTCTACTGTAAAGACCGTTGGGGTGAAAGAAATTTAGCCGCCTTAATGTGCTTGCCCTGAAGTCATGAACGGCTCTTGATCGCTGTTAAACATCGTAATGCATTCAGAGTTCGATTTCCCCAACAAGCCATTTACTTAAGGGTCTGGATAACGTAAACAGGGATGGGAGGTCACGAGAGGTACCGACATTATCCCGAGGCCACCACTGCTCTACTGAAATGTAAATGTCTCCGAACTGAAAACGTCACCCGACTGCCCCCGGGGAGGTCTTTATGGACATCTCAAGTCAAGTTGATTATAAAAATGAATGAGTCTTATTCCTCTCAAGAATGAAGCGTGAACTGTGGCTCTCTCCTTCATTTCACTTCATGGATGCTCATTTTGTCTCCCCCCCCCCCCCCGTTCCTTTTCCCCCTTCAGGTACTTAAATGTCGTCACCCACCAGTTCTGGGTTCTTTCTTACTCTGAACGTTTCTGTTGGAGGGCGGCAGGTGGAAGCCGAGGAGGGGGTGGGGGGAGGACTGTGATTAAATTGCTTGTGCTGCCTGGCCCAGGGGAAGATTTTTACTTAAAAGTTGAGCTAATTTCTGATATTGACATGAAACTTGAGTGGACCCACGTGAGCGGATCTGGGTGACTTGGTACTTCTAGGGACCAACAGGACCACCACCTTTCCAAAATGATTCCCTTGATATTTTTCTGACCACAGCAATAGTGTAATTACTGTATTTGACTCTTCTGGTTTCCCAGGAGGTCAAAGGCTCGGGGAAAGCCATTGGCTGCTGCAGAAAGAGAGAAATAGGTACCCGAAACCCCAGAAGGCTGAGGTTGGGGGGAACTTAACGGTCGCTTTTCTTCATAGAACCGCAGCCTCACTGCAGCTCTTTTGACATTGCGAGTGGGATGACTGCTGCTCCCTAACCTGAGCCCGGGTCAGACAAGAACTTGTAGAATTGAGCCTCCCTCCAGGACTATTTGTCAGCTGGCTGCTCTGCCACTCACCCCGAGCAAATTAAGCTACACATGTCCTCTTGGAGCCCCCGAGTCCTCACCCGCAGAATGTGGGATGACGACAGCTCCCCCTCTGGTCCTTGGGACGTTGAGCTATTATCCATAGAGCATGCGTGGGAAGATGGACGAGTCGAGCCTTCTCTGTTAATGGGTGGTCTTCACGAAGTCAGGAGTTTTGCCCTTAACAGCGGCGTTTTCTCTCCTGTGGGTCCAGGCTGCTTCGAATGCTGCATCAAGTGTCTGGGAGGAGTCCCCTACGCCTCCCTGGTGGCCACCATCCTCTGCTTCTCCGGGGTCGCCTTGTTCTGCGGCTGTGGGCACGTGGCTCTCGCGGGCACCGTGGCCATCCTTGAGCAACACTTCTCCACCAACACCAGTGACCACGCCCTGCTGAGCGAGGTGTAAGTACCTGCTTCCTTTGAAGATGTATTTAAAGTGCCACCACCCCAGGAGGGTTTACAGAAAGACTGCGGTGTGCTCACCTGGGAGAAAATGGATGCTTTTCATTCACACTCCCTGGAGGCAGATAGGAAAAGGTCTGGGAGAGAAGGAAAAAGAAAGGGCCAAGAGTGCAGTGGGTGTTTGGGACCTGGGGTGGGATCTCACCAGGGTGCACACATAGGACACTCTGCACACAGTGGCCGAGGGCGACGGCGGCAATGCTGCCAGTCCTCCCACCAGGAGAGTTACCGTGGTTCCCAAGTAACAGTCGCCCTCCAGTGTTGTCACAGAAAACGGCCAGCCCTGGAATGGTAGGAACCCTGTGGATGACTTAGCCCAACTCTAAGTCTACAGGAACAGGACTTGGACATTCATTCTTCAAGCAGAAGAAAACTCCCCGAGTATCCTCCAGTTCAGAAGAGGGGACGTTGTTTGTAGGGGTTCAGCCTCAGCCTTCCCTTTCTGGAATCATTCTCAGTGGAGTCGCAACAACTCCCATGCATGGATTCTCTAACCGAGCATGCGCAGCAGCAATGAATTTATTTCCTTCGTATATTTTCCCCTTGCCCTTCAGTGTTTTCTTTTTCCTTCCTGACTACCAGGGTTTGACAGTCTTTAGGTATCTTGTGACTGGAAGAAACTTTTCTACCAGACTTTTGAAAAAGGCACGAGTGAATTTTTATGGAACAAAAACAGGATCCTGTGGGAAGAGTCCTTAGGGAACTTTATTTTTTATCCGTTCAGGAAATGATTCCAAAGAAATGAGCAGCAGTGGGGGAGGCTATAAGGAGGATCCAGCAGGACAGTGGACTCGCTGAGTGCCAAATGTGTCCAAAAAAGACCAAGAGATACGCACCATGACTGAGCCTGGGAAAGGTGTGTTAGTTGAATTAGCTGGTGATCTCGATGAGTGGCTCTCAAACTTCCAGCAATCTTTTAAAAAACTCCCCATGTCCATGTTTCACCCCAGACTAATTAAGTCATGATCTCTGGGGAGAGGACACAGGTACCTGTTGTCTCTAAAGCTCACCAGGTGGTCCCAGTGGGCAGCCAAAGGTTGTCAGCTGCATCGCTGTTGGCTTTCATAGGACAAAATTAGATGTGAATTAACTTTTTGTATCTACTTGATATATTATCACTTAGTGTAATGAGAATGTCTGTGCAGAAAGCGTTTGCCCACGTTACTCCTTAAAGCAGCCCTCAGTGCTTACTTAGGGGTTTTATCAGAATAACATTAAACACTAGGCCTGGTTGGGAGGCATTTTGATATGGTGGAAGGAACATGTCCACTGGACCAGCGTTTAAATCCTGGCTGTGTGTGCATCCTTGGGTGAGTGACTTTACTTGTAAATGCAGACATTGACGAGTTAATCTCGTAAGTATTGAAAGATTCCAACTGGGGCCCTGCGCAAAGGAAACTTCTCGCTTGTCTGGGAAGGTTGCTCACCTTGGAAGAAAGGCTCAGGTTGCAGTGGGCTGGGCAGGGATGCCCGCTTGCAGTGCCCCATGAGCCCACCGAAGCCATCAGCGGGGCGAGTGATGTCACCCTCACGGCCCCCCTCCAGAGGCCAAAAGCATCTGTTAACCACTTGGACCTTCTTTTCCTAGAATACAACTGATGCAGTATGTCATCTATGGAATTGCGTCCTTTTTCTTCTTGTACGGGATCATTCTGTTGGCAGAAGGCTTCTACACCACGAGCGCAGTGAAAGAGCTGCACGGGGAGTTTAAAACAACCGCCTGTGGCCGCTGCATCAGTGGGATGGTGAGTATGAATCTCTGATGACTGATACCCAGCCAGAGCCACACCTCCGCGTGTTTCTTTGTATTTGGTAAAAGCTAACAGAGTACGTGCAGAGTCCATGACAGGAGTGTCCGTTCCAACTTAGAGTGAGGAATATGAAAAAACCCTCAACCATATTATTGAGGAGAAATTAAAATCTATGGCTGGTAGGATGACATCAAGCATTTCTCTCATCACTGTCCAGATGACAAGGGTATTGAAGATTTTTTCAAATATAAAGTCCCCACTAGGAAAGGAGATAGTTTCCTGTCATCTCACTGCTCTCCTTCATTTATCTTTGAATATGGATTGTGGCCACGAAGACTCACCCATACTGTGATGAATGGTCCCAGTGCCTCTGGCAGTGTTGACCAAGCATGCTTCCTACTAAGCACCTCGCTGGGGACTGTCCTCCAAAAGTTTAGAGCCTAAAGAGGGGGGTTAAGCCGGCTCCAGAGCCTGCCCGCCACCTGTTTTTATCCACCTATGAGCTGGGGGAAGAAACACAGGAATAATATCTTAGGACACACGAAATTCTACGCCATTCTAGGTTTGACGTCCATAATAGACTTTTTGGCACCCAGCCACACCCCTTCATTGACAGGGCGCCTGCGGCCGCGGTCATGCTATAACAGCAGCGCTGAGGAGCGTCTGTGACCGCACGTGGCCTGCGGAGCCTGACGCGTCCCCTCCGGCCTGTTGCAGGCCATGTTTGCTGACCTCGGGTCTAGAGGAGCACAGAGCCTACGAGGGGCTTGTTAAGAGGTGGGGCTAGAAAGTGCCGTCTCACAGAAGGAAGGTCAGGGGTGGAGGGGGAGGTGGGAAAGGGGCGTTCGTGGAGTTTGACTTGGGGCGCATTGAAGTGCTGCTCGTAATAGCCTGAGCCGAGCCAGCTGCTCGGCGTTTGAGCAAGTGGTCGGATGTGACGAAAACAGTTGGGGAGTTGAGAGAGACGCACTCCCACGGAGGCAGAACGCCCAGGCTGGCTGAGGGAGGCATGGAAGGAAGGAGGGAGGGAGGGAGATATGCACCCTCGCTGCAGGGCTGCGGCTCCCGAGGGGCACCGACGGAGCTCTCTGCTGTCACGAGGTAAGGACGCAGAGCCTGTCTTAGAAGACACGGAGCGCCCAGTATTCCTAGAAATCCTCCTTAAGGGAGGCACAGAGAGTGTAGGTACTTCTTTGGGCCCAGAGGGGAGCCTGGGTAGGAAGGGGCCGGGACACCGTGCGCTCGTTCCCGCGAGCAGCAGTAGAGCTGTGGGCCCAGGGCTGGGGGGCCCAGGGAGGGCAGCAGCGGCACCCGGCGTGGAGGGGGAGGACCCAGCCTGAGCAGAGCAGCCCAGAGCAGAGGGGCAGACCCACAGCGAGTTTGAAACAGCCTTTTCAAAGCTCTCTGAAAAGCGGTAGTCCAAGCAGGTCAGGAAGAAAGGAAAGCTGTACCATCCTGTTCCTGGTGAAATCGCCCATGGCAGCACATGGGCCAGCACGATGAAGCCTCTTCCCGCGGCCGTCGCTGCTGTGGATCTCAAAGCTGAAAAACACAACAAAATTTTTATCAGGTTCACTGTGCACAAAGCTTGTGTTCACGGCTAGTGTAAACGTAGTAAAGGTGCAAGCATCTAATGCTTTTTAGTAATTTCACAGGATCATGAAACTAGCCAAGTTCCTTTGGGGAAAGGGCTTCCTGTAGCAATGGCTGTTCTACGGCCCATCTATTATGTAAAAGAAAGGGAATTTGGGAAACTGTTACAGAGTTATAATTCAGTGGCCTGTGAAAGCCTCCAGCCACTGTCCCCTGGTAAGTGCAGCACTGGTGTTTAGGAGGAGGCCCTGTCACCAACTAGCTCTGTGACCTTGGACAAGGGAGATCCTCTCATGGCCACTCACGTCCTTGCTAAAAGAGGGACCCGCAAAGTTCCAAGACTTGCCTTGTCACTGCCATGGTCCAGGTGGTGCTCTGACTGCGTCCCACAGGTTCGGTATCGGCCGGGAAATGCGTCATCACTCCTCCCGGGGGATGTGCTTTGCCCTGGTCGGTGACGATTCTTTCTCCTCCTCCTCTTCGGCCTAGTTCGTCTTCCTCACCTATGTGCTGGGAGTGGCCTGGCTGGGCGTGTTTGGTTTCTCTGCGGTGCCCGTGTTTATGTTCTACAACATATGGTCAACCTGTGAAGTCATCAAGTCCCCCCAGACCAACGGGACAGCCGGGGTGGAGCAGATCTGTGTGGACATCCGGCAATACGGTACTTCCTTTTCAGCTCCTTGACTCATTGGTATCCTCTTGTGCGTGTGTCTGGGCCTTGATTATTTACATGGGCGTCTAAGCATCCAGATGGGTTTCATCCCTTCTATTGGAAGAGCTTATTATACTCTCTCCCTCAATGTGCTCCATTTCCTGGATGGAAACATCAGTTAGGCTCTAAAGGGTCATTCACAATTGTTATATTTGCTAGTTCAGGGTACAGTAAAAGAAACTTTTTATAATGCAGTTCAATCAAAAGACACGTGTGGATATCCACTCTAAAAAGAGTATATATTTTTCCTTCAACTTCTTTTCGGTTTTGTACCGTCCAGTTTTCCATCCAGAATATTGCATGCACCGTATAATCCAGTTACTCTGCACATGCACCTCTTTAAATCAGGTCTTTTTTAAATGACCATATTGCTTTAACATTGAAAAGCAAAACAAAATCCAGGTGTATTTTGAAGTCATCAGAATGTACTCTATCAAAGCCAGCTGTTGGAAAAAACCTGTTCACACATATTTTCTAATGAGTGGGATCCTTACCCTTGGCAGCTAAGGTCTGTTCGTTTTGACAGGCCACAGAAGGGGCCAGGGCGCCTCCTGTGCACCACTGTAGACCCGACTTCCCTGTTGAGGGAGAGAAGGCAGTTTCAGTAGTGCTTCTGGCCAGGATGGTAGGAAATCCTGTTCTTGGCAGAAACAACTAGGAGGAAAAGAAGAGCTTTTCATTAGGAAACTCACCTAAAATTGCCCATCGGACTAATCTCTTCTCATAGAGCCAAAGGCTCACCCACACTGTTCTTTAGTCTCTGTTTTCAGTCCATCCTAAAGTTGATTTCTAAAGTATTTGTAAGTGAATATCTAGATGCATATATCATTTCCCTCTTCTTAAATATTCACTACAAATCTTTGGTCATCAGTAATCATTTTTAAAAAATGTTCTAGATTTGAAACCAGTGGTTTTGTTTCCCATTCCTCTGAAGCAGAAAGACATACTGTTGGTCCATAGCAAAGACGGAAGGAATAAGGAGCATTTTTTTAAAATCCTCCTTCCTTACCACCACCTGGGCGAAGGAGAACTTGACCCGTGTCCTATTTAAGCACACACCGGACATTACCGGCAGAAAGGGCAGCCGCCGCTGCCGAATGGACGAGGTGCCTGCAGGGGTGAGCTGGGTGCACTGAGAGACACCACGGGCCGCGCTCTCTGTGCGGAAGGACAGTGGTTTTCCAGGTTTCCAATTGGAGCTTCAATCCAGAAGCATTTCCGAGATACTTGTAAGACACAACAAAAAGGAATGGAAAAGCAAAGACACACATACAAAATGGAAACCCAAACTCTAGAACGTAATTACTCTGTCGAACTGCCGTGAACCTTTCTGAGCACAGCCTCCCAGTTTCAGAACGGATCTTGGGGTGGACCACCAACATCGAACTTGAGGGGTGAGGCCGCACACCATGAAATTCAGGGGGAGATGTGTTGGTTTGGCTTCAGGAGGAGAAAATGCCTGTGAGGAGGGTTGTCCTGCGGCTGTTGAACTAGAGTTCAGGACTGTCAGCCCAACTAACCAAAGCAGAATTCGTAGGGAAAAAAATTGAGTTGTCTAATTCTCTTACGGACTAGCTAGTTGACTTTGCTCTTGCCCTGTTGTCCAAATAGGACTTTTTATTCCCAAAAGCTTGTTCTCCAGGGAGCAGGTACATTAGTTGTTGAAGAACTTGGCCGGTCATTGCGTTGTCACTGCCACTGAAAGTGGTGGGGCCCGCTGAGAGCAGGGGCGCTGGACTTTGCAGTAATCACTAAGCTTCTTCTCTTGGGATTCGCTTCTCAGGTATCATTCCTTGGAATGCTTTCCCAGGAAGAATATGTGGCTCGGCCCTGGAGAACATCTGCAACACCAATGAGGTAAACCCTGCCCCGTCAGCAGGCTCCTAGATGACCACTGGGCAAAAGAGGCTGAGCGAAGGGGTTCTCCTAGGGACGAAGATCAAGAGAGGGCTCTCTGCCTCCCTTTTTGATCTAGAAAATGGCCCTGGTCCATGGCCCAGCCCACTGAGTGAGGAGCCTGCGCCATCAGAGAGCTTTCTCTTTTGGCAATAGTTTGAGAGTAAGCCCAGTCCTGTAAATCTGAATACATATGTAGATTCTTCTCTTTCACCTTCAGACAGTGTTTCAAAGTAGGACACTTGTCACAGAACCAAGGTAAATTTTCATAGAGAAGATTGCCCTGAATTTGTGGTATACAAGCACATTTTTATACATTGGCACTTCGTCTCACGTTTCCAGACGGAGTTGCTCCTGTTTCTTGTTCATCCTTAATTGGCAATAAATCCTGACACACTATGGTTTAAAATCTCTCTGCTCTAGAATAGTCTTTAGGCAGCGGTTTATAACTGTTTATAAAACCAAATTCTCAAATGCACTCATGGAAGCTTGCATACTCAAGAGAATCCTGACGTGCTTTTGGAAGCTGGGAGCGACTGAGACAAGCAGGGCCCGCCTACCTGGCTGCTCTGCGTGTATATCCAGGATCAGACTGCAGGCACGCCGGCACAGTATCATATCCTGACGCCGGGGCCCAGCTACTCCGCTGTAATGGGTCTGGGGTCCAGCCTGGGCCTCAGGAAGTTTGGAAGGCCCCGCAGGTGATTCCAGCACGTGCCCAGCCTTCGCAAAACAGCCCTAGAGGAGAAAGAGGGAGCTGCGCCCGGATCGGGGGAGGCCATTTCCTTCCACATAAAATGCTAACGTTGGTGCCCCGTTCTTTCCTAGTTCTACATGTCCTATCACCTGTTCATCGTGGCCTGTGCCGGAGCTGGTGCCACCGTCATTGCCTTGGTGAGTACTGGCCCCAGGACGGGCCCAGTGCAGTCCCCCGCTTCCCTGCACTCACTCTAATAACAGGTTTCCCTTCCAGCCGACAAGCCTGGGACTCGACCTTGGTTCAGTTTCCCCTGTGTAAACTTACCCCATGTCTAGATTGCAGAAAGGACGAGGTGATGGTCTAGGCATCCGTGGTGGGTGATGCAATTTGGATTCTGTGGCAAGAGTCAGTTTGCTTCTGTTTAAAGAAAGACATCTTATTGAGTATACATTGCCGATTCCTGAACAGCACTGTAACTCAAACCCGAACAAAGTTTAACACACGTGTTTTCTCTGTAAGGCCCCTCGCTGCCTTCCTGTGCTTAGGGACCGTAGACAGCCCTTCAGCATGCCGGTGAGGGAACGTGTAAAGAGCGAAATCACAGAAATGCAAACTCCATGGCACTAAATAGATGATGAAAAGGACGCTTGTTTACAGCCCGACAGTTGCCACAAGAAGGCAGAGTGGTGCCTTGGGTGCCTCAGCTTTTACCCCACTCTGCACGTCCGAATGGCTGTGGCAGTGCCCTGAGTCCTGACCTGGGAGTTACAGAGAACTTTTAGCACCAAGGCAAATTCACACGTAGGGAGGGTGCAACCACACAGGTGTATGTATGTTTGTGTGTGTATAACACTTGGGAGGGCTGGGCTTGTGGTGCCGAGAAATCCAAGCTCGTAGAGAGAAGGGGGAATCTCATGTGCTTGGAAATGAGTCCTTCCCAGTTTTTCCAACCTTGACGTCATCCCTTCCCCTTCCAGCCAGGGAAAGAACCACCCGCTACATCACTGGGGTGACCTGTTCTCGTCGCTGAGCAGCAGGCAGGCAGAGGACTAACAGCTGCTGAGTGGGCAGCATGGGAAAGAACGAGGGGAAACAGGGCTCTTACCCTCATCTTTCTTTCTCAGGATGCTCACCCAGCTCTGTTATTTTTTAAATACATCCAGTCTTTTTCATAAACGTACTGACGGGAGAGCGGAGGACTTATTTATATGTGAAACGCCAAATAGGAACTTGTGTGTGTGCCAGCTATGAAAAATCTTCTCTTACGATCATAACTGGGAAAAAAGCAGCACGCCGCAGGCTCTGAGCTGGCACTCATCCCCACCCGAGTTTAGAAGCGTCAGGGCATCGGCCCTCATTGCCTGTATCTTACTGTCCTGTTCTGTTCTCTTCCACCAGCTGATCTACATGATGGCTACTACATATAACTATGCGGTTTTGAAGTTTAAGAGTCGGGAAGATTGCTGCACTAAGTTCTAAATTGCATAAGGCCACTAAGGAGCTTTAGAGAGCTATACGCGGTAGCATGAAGTATCACTGACCCCAGACTAAAGCAGAGCCTAGGTTTCTGCAGTTTTATTCTAGTAATTTGTAAATCGCTTTAGTCAACTCATTGTGCATGGTAGATTAATGAAATGACTTACCGTCCATGAACTACAAAATAACGAGATCTGGCTATTTCCACCTTTTGGAAAGGATTCAGTTACGTACTGACATTGGTGAGCAGCCACTGAAAAACTGAACTGAAACTTTGAGCAGCAGTATCTCTAAGTATTAAAACTCTGGAATACCTGCATTTTCCATTATTTTTGCTTGTCTGATAACCAATTTCAGTGATGAAAACAAGCGCTGAAGATGCAGTGGAGGGAGAACCGTTTTCATCGGGATTTGGTCTTGTCAGACTCTGTCTGGAAAATATTTTACAAACAGAGTCTAAATTTGATTACAACATTTTCTTTATGATTACAGGGCTCACTACCCAATAAATGCCCCTCCAGTGAGCTCTTTTTCTTCAAGTTTTCGTCGGCTTATTTGTTATCTCTAAAAAGACGATTTATATGCAGTTTTATTTTTACACAACACCATCAGTCCTTTCAGAGCCCCCAGAATTGATAACCTCAAAGTGTTGGCTTTGGGTGAGTAGTAACTGACGCCTCATAGCCACTTCTCAAACTGCACGTAAGAGTTTAATGGGGAGAGTAATTGTGCTTGGATCAGAAAGTCTCAAATATGGCGAGAAGGAAATAAAATAATATAAGGAACTTGAGATGTAGGTGTTGCAGGAAAGATGAGGAAAATAAACGGGAAAGAAGTGTTTGCCACATCAACTGTAAAGAATGATGATAATAAAGATTTTGACGTTTTGTGAAATGAAATCATGGCAGTTATAAAGTGAAAACTATAGTTGCACTACCAAAAATGTGTTAACACAGAGACTGCATGCTGGGCTTCTAGTTCTTAATTTTGGTTTTGACATTCACTTCATTTTTACATGTTAAAGATGTAGTTTTATATTATTTACTCAAAATAAACATTGTTCACACTTTCAGGCCTTTGGGGGAATTATTTCTATCCACAGATAGATAGGAAAGCTAGATCTTTGCACAACACTGATTCTAAAATAACCCCACAGCGTGTTTCTGAATTTCTGCCTTAAAGTTACCCTCAAAATGGTAAAAAGCACCCTGTCGTATTTCACTTTTGCCTTTTCTTAACAGTAACTTCTTTGGCCATTTTTTCCAAGTTCATTATGTTTGTGTGTTTACTAACTTTTCCTCAGCCACTTACTATGAAGCGTCTTAGCAGAGCATGCGCTCAGTCTCCGATGCCTCTGATTGATAGCAGAAGGAGTATTAATACGGAATAACCACCTCTCCCTTTTTCCAGTACAGAGCGTCTAATCTACCTCGCAGCTCGCTTTGCCTTCTCACATGCTCACTAGCCATCATGCTCACCCTTCTTTTCCAGATCCACTTCCTCATGATACTGTCTTCTAACTGGGCTTACTTAAAGGATGCAAGCAAAATGCAGGCTTACCAGGATATCAAAGCAAAGGAAGAACAGGAACTGCAAGATATCCAGTCTCGGTCAAAAGAACAACTCAATTCTTACACATAAATGTTTGCCAGAGGGTCTCAGCCGACGAATTTACAGCTCTGACAAATCATCAGACAGCTGCTCTGCAGTACAGATGTGTACCCCACCAAACAAACTCATGTAGAAGTCCAAACAAACACTTCACTATCTGTCTCAAGCTGCTGGGATGTATTTCTAGGAAAACCTTCCAGTAGGTAAATCTTTTTCTTTAGAACCGATATTGGAGGTTTCATGGGAGCCATTTTAAAAGGCAACACTTTGTTCATGATCCGTTTGAAAATCAATCTGTGGCCTGTTCACAATCCTACCAAGACAGGCTGTGAGAATACATCATACTCCTATCTTGATAGGGACCATGTCATACCAGCATCAGGGGGTGTGACCATCCGTTCTCAAATAAATAAATGTATCTAAAATAGGAGATAAAGTGAAATTGATGTGAAGTTCCATTTCTGACAGACAGCTGACATTTATGAAGCTGGGGCTCAAAGTGATTCTTACAATTGACTTTTTAAAAAAAAATAGCTGACCTACACACCCACAGGACATATTTTCCTGATCCAATCAGAAATCCTTTTTCCCCAAGAACGTTAAAATGAGCCCATTATAATAATTATGCTACACCGAGCATGGAAGAAGCTGGATCTCAACTGACAAACTTTCCAGAATCAACTTTCCAGAATCAATTTTATAATAGATTTCATTTTAATAAAGTGACCCAGTTGTCATCCATTCTCTTTGAGAAATGTCAGCTCTGCCTTAATGAGTATGCTTTAAATTTCTAAGAACTTACTTAAGTTACAACAGGCAACCCCAAATCCTTCATAGAATTTTGTTCCACAGATGTTTTTCTTAATGGAGAAGTGTTACCTTATTAAAATGAGCACCACTCAAAACCGTTTTTACGTGGTCTGAATAGTGAGTTTACAGTTTCATACCAACTATAGCTAAAACCGAATGACCAACAGACTGCACACCACCTACTTTTATACACTTGAATACTGAAGTAATTTCAATTAGGGTTGGTATTTATTTCACTTTTTCTTATCTAAGTCTTAGTTTCCTGGAATAATAAAGTTCAGTGTTTAGCAAAAAAAAAAAAAAACAAAACCAAAAACCCCCCACAAAAACAACAACAACAAAGAAACCCAACTGCTTGAGTTTTAAGCCATCTTCGAAAGAAACTTGCCTTCTAAATCATTGTTTCAGAACATTAAGTGACTATAGGTATCGAGTATTAGTGATGGTAAACTTTGTGTTGTTCTTTAGGTAATGATACATATAACTGTTGGGTGCATCAGTGCTTTTTAAAGGGGGCTGCATAATATAGGGTTAACTATGTATATTCATGTTAAGAATTAACTTGTGGTTTGGCTGTTTCCTGGATTTTAAAACTTATCCATGTGCAGAAATGTGTTAAAATGAAAGGAAGCATACCTTTATCAGATGCTATTAAAATTGAACATCAAGTATAATAGTTCATTTGGATTCTTTTTGTTGGTGTTGTTAATGCCTAAAAAAAAATGCCTATTGGGATCTTGACTTTTTTTCTTCTTTTTAATTGGGAGACATTCTCTTCTGTGTAGAACAGTTGTTCCAGAATAGCTTGGTGTTTTGTTTTCCTGTTGCATGACAGACTTAAATATTTTTTCCAGCAGTGGAGGTGCTGTTTTGAGTCCAGTGTTCTAGAAGAGGCAGTGTCTAAAGCCTAATTTTACTTTTCTAATTCTGGTAGCCATTACCAGGAATTTTTGAAAGTTTTGTTTAAGTAGTCTAATATTTTTTATGTAAAGAGCATTAAATTTTGCTATGTATAAATTTTTGTAACCTAACAGTGAATCAATATTTTCTATCAGTGCCAAGGGCTTCCTGTAGTTCAAGTGTTACAATAAATATTTGTAGATAATAGTCAGTACTTGTGTATGCTTATTTTAAAGATCTATTTAGGTGGCAATAGCTGTGGATGTATTAAGAGAAATGAAATAAAAATTATAGCTTCATTCACTTGCCTTTTTACCATAACATAAATAGTGTCCTTCTCTGTCCTCGGTATGGTGTCATTTTTAAACAGTGTGCGTAATCAAGATTCCACATTTGTATGGAGGTCAAGTTTCTAACTGCTACATGTTTCATTTCTGACGGAAACCTCTTTTAAAGCAAGAGCAATTTGAGAAACCACCGTAACCCACTGGGCTGTATTTTACATCAAAAGTGCCACTCACGCTTTAGTATATAATTTTTCTGACTAGCTTCATACTTGGTTATGGGATTAACACAAAGCTTTAAGTTTGGGGAAACTGGAAACAGTGAGGAACCTTCATAAAGGTCCACGTCCCATTGGCTGTTTTACAAACCCAGGATCTAGACGTCTACTCCACAACAGGGTCCTCCTGTGTACAAGCACAGGGAACTATACTCACTGTTTTGTAATAAACTGTAAGGGCAAAGAGTCTGAAAAAGAGTAGATATACATAGATATGTACAACTAAATCAATTTGCTGTACACCTGAAACAGCACTGTAGATCAACTGTACTTCAATTAAAAAAAAACTACTGAGAGAACAACTATTTAGAGCAAACAGCCATTCGCTAAAGCAACAGAGCTAAATTTGTTACTTAGTATTTCATTTTATCATCTCGTATCTGTCAGCATGATTATACATTTAGACTTTGTACAGCTGACCTTCCTTAGTAACCACTGGCTTTTGTCACTACTGACACTGACGTTTCTAACTGAGGTGCTGCCTCCGGCTCATCGCCCTTGATTCATGCTCAGCAGGAGAGCCAGCAGGAGCCCAAGCAGTACGCTGTTGGTCACACTGCTTAATACCTTCTGCTTATGGAGCATTGTGTGCAGTTATGAAGTTACAGAAGATCACATACACTATCTATCTTAATTACTGACAGCAATCCTGCCACAAAATATAGCAACCCCCAGAGGGTGAAGTAGAAACTTTTCCATTTCTCTAGTTATACCTTGTGCAACTTGATGTTTAAGAAATGAATATCAAGTCAGAATTATACACGAGGGACCTACTCATGTAAACACCAACAAGCAAAATACTTTTAAGTCCATTAAAGAGTGATGACCGAAGTTTCCACAGTAGAAGTTTTGAAAAAAATCCTTTCAGGGCTTTCTAATGCTATTATAGTCCTAATCCAGGCAAACCTCAGACACTCTGGGTTCAGTTCCAGACCACTGCAATACAGCGACTATCACAGGGTAACATGAATTTTTTGGTTTCCCAGTGCATATAAAAGTTATGTTTACACTATGCTGTGTAGTCTAGTAGCATGTGCAGTAACATTAGGTCTAGAAAAACAATATACATACCTTAATTAAAAGAGACTTCATGGCCAAAAATGTTACCCATCATCTGAGACTTCAGCAAGTGGTAATCTTTTTGCTAGTGGAGGGTTTGAAATATTGTTAGACTTACCAAAATGTGACACAAAGACACAATGTGAGCAGATGCCCATTGGAAAATCAGCACTGATAGACTCGACACAGGGTTGCCACAGACCATCAATTTGTAAAAATCATAGTATCTGTGACACGCAATAAAGCAAAGTGCAATAAAACGAGGCCTGCCTGTATTAAGATTTAAAAGAGGCCATCCGCTTTGTTATCGCTTATCTTTTCCTAAATGGTGGCAGCTTTTGCCAGCTAGTGCAGGGCTAATTTGTTCTTGGGAGTTTGTGAAAAATTACAGATTTTAGGTAACTTTTCAAAATGCGTATTAGGATGAGTAAAACTACAGAAAGTTTTAAGGAAAGAAAAATACAAATAGAGGTCAGTCAGGTTTGGCAAACAACATTCTTTTCCTAAACTGCCCCTCAACCTTCCCGTTTTGGTATTTAAACTTTATTGTACCCACCTGGGGAAGACTTAGACTCTGTTCAGGGGGTCTTGCGGAGGCAGCAGCAGGCAGCCTGGAGGGGGGCGGCTCACAGTTCAAAAGCTGTACTCACAGGCATCCGAGATGATACAGCCACCTGAAACGCTGCAGAGAGAGATGGCTGACTTTTCTTTAAACAGACTCTAACCTCACATGGAGTGTTAAGACGACTACTTAGGCTTTACATGTGGAATCTAAAAAAAAGGGGGTACCAATGAACTTATTTACAAAACAGAAGTAGAGTCACAGAGATTGGTAACTAAGTTTGTCTCCTAAGGGGAAAGGCTGAGGGGAGGGATAAATTAGGAGCTTGGGATTAACATACCCACTACTATACATAAAATAGGTAACTAATAAGGACCTACTGTACAGCACAGGGAACTCTACTCAATACTCTGTAATGGCCTATATGGGAAAAGAATCTAAAAAAAAAACCCAGTAGATATATGTATATGTATAACTGATTCACTCTGCTGTATACCTGAAACTAACAGCATTGTAAATCAACTATACTCCAATAAAAATTTTAAAAAAAACCAAACTACTACTTAGAATTTAAGTTGACTGACAGAAAAACAAAATGAAGCTACCAAACCCCAAGCTAGAAAACTGAAAGAATATATTATTTAGACAAGGGCTTTGAAAACATAAGCTGGGGGGAAAAGTGAGTAATACTAGAAAGTGTTAAAAAGTTATCTGAGGGGCTTCCCTGGGGGCGCAGTGGTTGAGAGTCCGCCTGCCGATGCAGGGGACACAGGTTTGTGACCCGGTCCGGGAAGATCCCACATGCCGCGGAGCGGCTGGGCCTGTGAGCCATGGCCACTGAGCCTGCGTGTCTGGAGCCTGTGCTCCGCAACGGGAGAGGCCACAACAGTGAGAGGCCCGCGTGCTGAGAAAAAAAAAAAAAAGTTATCTGAGAATGGCTTCCCTGGTGGCGCAGTAGTTAAGAATCCGCCTGCCAATGCAGGGGACACACGTTCGAGGCCTGGTCCGGGAAGATCCCACATGCCACGGAGCAACTAAGCCCGTGCGCCACAACTACTGAGCCTGCACTCTAGAGCCCGTGAGCCACAACTACTGAGCCCATGTACCACAACTACTGAAGCCCGTGCGCCTAGAGCCCATGCTCCACAACAAGAGAAGCCACCACAATGAGAAGCCCACACACCACAATGAAGAGTAGCCCCCGCTCGCCACAACTAGAGAAAGCCTGCTGGCAGCAACGAAGACCCAATGCAGCCAAAAATAAATACATTAAAAAAAAAAGTTATCTGAGGGTTTAGGTCTAAGACAGTGACCTAGGAGGCTGCTGAACTCCCCCTCCTCCCATGGATACACCGAATATACCACCGCACACAGAGCAAGTTTTTCTGAAAGAAAAAAATACTAGCTGAGCTCTTACACATCTAGCAAACAAGAAAATACCCACATCGAAACAGGCAGAAAAGGCTCAGACATACTCTCACCATAAACCCTAACTGGCACACCACCATACACTCAGGTGGGCACTCCCAACTCCAAAGTTCTCCCTGAAGAGCAAAGGGTTTGGACCCGACATCTAGCACCCCAGCACCCCAACTTTTAAGACTTCCACCTAAGAAATGCCCCCCCCTGCCAAGCACCTAGTTTTGGGATTTGCGTCCAAGAAACTCACAAGACTATAACAGAGTTCTTAGTCAGCTCTAGAGGACTCAGCAACTCCTAGTCTTTCCCTAAAAAGGGTCTATTTGCAGGTATTAAAAGCTGTTGTCTGACAGCCAGGCTTCTAATTTAGCACACATCTAGGGGCTGACTGCCATCCTCCCCAGAGACCAAAAAATCCACTGGATACCTCCTCCACCTACTCCCTCTAGCCTGCTCCAAATCACCAGTATCTCCCAGGAAGGAGCTGATACACACATCTGTGCTCCAGCTTCAGCAGCTGCCGCCCGAGGGACAGATACCCAGATTGTCTGGCTCTGATGCCCAATAGGGCTTGCATTCCCAAGGCCTACAGGACTGTAGCAAACAAAGCAACAGTTCTTAACAGGCACAGGAGCACCCCCTGCAGCTATACACCCAGGCCAAATGCAGAGGGAGCAGGCAAAAACCCCTATATCTCCCAGTTTACGCCAGGAAAGGGCCTAACTACACAGTTCCCCAGCTGCCCTCTGACGGTTCAGCTTCCAATCAACCTGCATCTAGGTGCTGACTGTGATCCTCCCCATTGGGAAACTGACCAGTCTTAACACACCCTCAACTACCAAGAAGCACCAAGAACAAAGAAGGCAGCTTGGACTATTACAAAGGTTTGAGATGCAACCAAAATCTTGCCCTGGGCTGATCAACAAAGTTCATCTCCTGCATGAGACCACTCTGTCGAGCCTGGGAGAGGTGGCTGTTTTATCTAATGCACAGAAGCCAGCACAGACAGTCGAGGAAAATGAAGAAACAATGGACTATGTTCCAAACAAAAGAACAAGATAAAACTCCAGAAATAGACCTTAATGAAATGGAAATAAGCGACTTACCTGAGAGTTCAAAGTAACAGTCACACAGATGCTCACCGAGGTCAGGAGAACAATGCATGAACAAAGTGAGAATTTCAACAAATACCTAAAAGCACCAAACACATCACATAGCTGAAGAATACAATAACTGACAAATTCAACAGAGGGCTTCAACAGCAGACTAGATTAAACCAAAGGATAAGCAAACTTGGAGACAGGTCACTGGCATTTATCCAGTCAGAGGAGCAAACAGAAAAAATAATGAAAAAGAATGAAGATAACTTAAGGGACTTACAGGACACCATCAAGTGAGCCAATTATATACATTATAGAGGTCAATGACGGAGACGAGAGAGGGGCAAGAAGTTTATTGAAAGAAATAATGGCTGAAAACTTCCCTAACATGGGGAAAGAAACATCCAGATCCGCAAAGTCCAGAGAGTTCAAAAAAAGATGAATCCAAAGAGACACACACAGAGACACATTAATTTTGAATTGTCAAAAGCTAAAGACAAGAAAAGAATCTGAAAAACAGCAAGAGAAAAACATCTTGTTACAGATAAGGGAGTACCCATAAGATTATCAGCAGCAACTGTGCAGGCCAGAAGAGAGAATGAAATGACATATTCAAACTGCTCAAAGAGAAAAATTTCCAATCAAGGATACTATACCCAGCAAAGCTGTGCTTCACAACTGAAGGAGAGAGTTTTCTAGACAAGCAAAGGCTGAAGGGAGTTCATCACCACCAGAGCAGTCTCACAAGAAATGTTAAAGGAAGTTCTTCAAGCTAAAATGGAAAGATGCTAATTAGTGATGGGAAAACATATCAAAGTATTGATATACAACTCACTGGTAAAGGTAAATATATAGTTAAATTCAAAATACTCTAATGTTGTTACAGTGGTGGGTAAATCACTTGTAACTCTAGCATTAAGGTTAAAAGACAAAAGGATTGAAAATAACTATACAATAATTTGTTAATGGATACACGATGTAAGAAAGATAAATTGTGACATCAAAAACAAAATGGAGGGAGTGTATAAATGTAGAGCTTTTATATATGTTCAAAATTAAGTTATCAGCTTAAGATAGACTGTTATAAATATAAGATGTTTTATGTAATTCCCAGGGTAACCACAAAGTGAAAACCTATAACACATACACAAAAGATAAATAAATCTAAGCATAACACTACAGAAAATCATCAAATCACAAAGGAAGAAAACAAGAAAGGAAAAAACAAAGGAATTACGAAACAATCAGAAAACAATAAAATGGCAAAAGTCAGTCCATACCTATCCATAATTACTTTAAATGTAAACAGACTCAATTCTCAGATTAAAAAACAGTGAAATGAATCACTTTTCTGTACACTTGAAACTAACACAACATTGTAAATTAACTCTACTTCAATTAAAAAAAAAAGACACAGTGGCTGAATGGATTAAAAAAAAAAAAAACCATGACCCATAAATATGCTGCCCAAAAGAGACTCACTTTAGCTTTAAGGACAAACCAGATTGAAAGTAAAGGGAAGAGACAACCAGCAGTCAAGTGAGCAGGACGCACTGGGATGGCAGGGCGGATGCTCGTGGCCAGACCCAATCCTCATGGTGCACATTTCTCCACTCAGGGCCGCAGACTGTGGACTGGCGCCCTGGAAATATTTTTTTCCAATGTCCCTTGGCAGGGTCTGACTGCCAGGGAGGGGACAGATTCCTCCCTCCCCAACATGCATCCTGGCCCATGTTTGGCTGGTTCTGGGGACTGGGATTCGTTTCCAAGTTTCACCATAGGCCAGCCTCAGCCAGTGCAAGCACATTGAGAAATTTTCGCCATCTTCAGTCAATATCACACCCTTTGTGCATGCATGAAGAAAGTTTCCCTTTTCTCCCCTCGCTGCCGCCATAGCAAAGAAACATCCATAAACAAGACAAAAAAAATGCAGTAATACTGAAAATTTTTTTTTTAAGTGAAGGGAGGGAGGGACTTCCCTGGTGGTCCAGTGGTTAAGACTCCACACTGTCAAAGCAGGGGACCCAGGTTCGATCCCTGGTCAGGGAACTAGATCCCATATGCCGCAACTAAAGAGCCCACATGCCACAACGAAGATCCCGTGTGCCGCAACTAAGACCCAGCGCAGCCAAATAAATAAATAAATACTAAAAAAAAAAAAAAAAAAAAAGTGAAGGGAGGAAAAAAATATTCCATGCAAATAGAAGCCAAAGGAAAGCAGAGGTAGCTATACTTTTATTGGACAAAGTAGACTTTAAGCCAAAGACTGTAACAATAGACAAAGAAGGTCATTATGTAATGATATAGAGGTCAGTTCACCAAAAGAATATAACATTTGTAAATATTTATGTACCCAACATAAGAGCACCTAAATATATAAAGCAAATATCAACAGACTAGGGGATTCCCTGGTGGTCCAGTGGTTAGGACGTGGTGCTTTCACTGCTGAAGGCCCAGGTTCCATACCTGGTTGGGGTCCTAAGATCCCATAAGCCGCATGGTGCAGCCAAAAAACATGTATTATATATATATTAACTATATACATACATATATATATACACACACGTATATATACACACACACAGACCTGAAGGGCGAATTAGATTGCAATACAATAACAATAGGGGGCTTCAATACCCCACTTTCAACAATGGATACATAATCCAGACAGAAAGTCAGTAAGGAAACACTGGATGAAATAACATGTTGGACCAAATGGACTTAATAGACATTTAGAGAACATTCCATCCAACAGGAGCAAAACACATTCTTCTCAAGCATACGTGGAATAGTCTCTAGAACAGGTCATATGTTAGGCCACAACATGAGTCTTAACCAATTTAAGAGGGCTGAAATCATATACCAAGCATCTTTTCCAACTACGATGGTATGACACTAAAAATGGATTATGAGAAGAAAACTGGAAAATTCAAAAATACATGAAAATTAAACAACATGCTCCTGAACAACAAATGGGTTGAAAAATAAAGCAAGAGAAATCAAAAAGCTTCTTGAGACAAATGAAAATGGAAACACAATATACCAAAACTTATGGGATGCAGCAAAAGCAATTCTAGTAGGGCAGTTCAGAGCAATAAACGTCTACGTTCAGAAACAAGAAAGATGTCAAATACCCAACCTAACTTTACACCTCAAGGAACTAGAAAAAGAACTAAGCCCAAAGTTAGCAAAAGGAAGAAAATAAAGATCAGAGTGCAAATAAATGAAATAGAGACTAAAAAGACAATAGAAAAGACCAATGAAACTAAGAACTGTTTTTTTAAAAACAAAACTGACAAGCCTTTAGCTAGATTAGCCAAAAAAAAAAAAAAAAAAAAAGAGAGGACTCAATTATAAATGAAAGAGGAGACATGACAACTGATACCACACAAGTACACAGGATCATAAGAGATGGCAGTGAACAATGAAATGCCAACAGATTGGACAACCTAGCAGAAATGGATAAATTCCCAGAAAAATACAACCTTCCAAGACTGAATCATGAAGAAATAGAAAATTTGGAGATACCAATTACTAGTAAGGAGACTGAATCAGTAATCAGAAATCTCCCAACAAAGATCAGATGGATTCACTGGTGAATTCTACTAAACATTTAAAGAGTTAACTCCAATTCTTCTCAAATTCCTCTAAAAAAATAGAAGAGGGGGGAACACTTCCAAACTCATTTTATAAGTCTAGCATTAACCCAAGACACAAATCAAAGACAGTATAAGAAAATTACAGGTCAGTATGCTTGATGAACATAGATGCAAAAATCCTCAACAAAACATTAGCAAACATAATTCAAGAGGACCTTAAAAAGATCACACACCATGATCAAATGAGATTTAGTTTAGGGATGCAAGGATGATTCAACATGGGCAGGTCAATCAATGCAAAACACTACCTTAACAAAATGAAGGATAAAAATAACACGACTGTCGCATTAGATGACACAACTCCACATCCTTTCATGATAAAAAAAAAACTCTCGACAAACTGAGTATAGAGGGAATGTGCCACAACATAACAAAAGCTACATATGAGAGACAAGTCCCCAGGTGTACCATCATTCTCTACAGTGAGAAGCTGAAAGCTGTTCCTCTAAGATCAGGAACAAGACAAGGATGTGTACTCTCGCCACTTTATTCAACATAGTACTTGAAGACCTAGCCAGAGCAGTTAGGCAATGAATATTAACGATGAACTATCAGAAAGAGAAATTAAGCAAACACACCATTTACAATTACATCAAAAAGAGTAAAACAAGCTCATGCAGCTCAATATTAAAAAAACAAACAACCCAATCCAAAAATGGGCAGAAGACCTAAATAGACATTTCTCCGAAGAACACATACAGATGGCCAAGATGCACATGAAAAGATGCTCAACATCACTAATTAGAGAAATGCAAATCAAAACTACAATGAGCTATCACCTCACACCGGTTAGAATGGGCATCATCAGAAAATCTACAGACTACAAATGCTGGGGAGGGTGTGGACAAAAGGAACCCTCTTCCACTATTGGTGGGAATGTACATTGATATAGCAACTAGGGAGAACAGTATGGAGGTTCCTTAAAATACTAAAAATAGAATTACCATATGACCCAGCAATCCCACTACTGGGCATATACCCAGAGAAAACCATAATTCAAGAAGACACATGCACCCCAGTGTTCAGTGCAGCACTATTTACAACAGCCAGGTCATGGAACCAACCTAAATGCCCATGGAAAGACGAATGGATTAAGAGGATGTGGTATATATATACAATGGAATATTCCTCAGCCATAAAAAGGAACGAAATTGGGTCATCTGTAGAGACGTGGATGCACCTAGAGACTGTCATACAGAGTGAAGTAAGTCAGAAAAAGAAAAACAAATTCCGTATATTAACGCATATATGTGGAATCTAGAAAAATGGTACAGATGAACCAGTTTGCAAGGCAGAAATAGAGACAAAGATGTAGAGAACAAACGTATGGACCCAAGGGGGGAAGTGGGGGGGAGGGGGGGTTGGTGGTGGTGGGATGAATTGGGAGATTGGGATTCACATACATACACTAATATGTATAAAACAGATAACTAATAAGAACCTGCTGTATAATAAATAAATTTTAAAAAGAGTAAAACACTTAGAAATAAATTTAACCAAGGAGAGCAAAGATCTGCACACTGAAAACTATAAGACGCTGATGAAAGAAACTGAATACAAATAAATGGAAAGATATTCCATGCTCGTGCACTGGAAAAATATTGTTAAAGTGTCCATTCTCCCCAAAGCAATCTACAGATTTAATGCAATCCCTATGAAAATTCGAAAGGCATTTATCACAGAAATAGAAGAAACAATGCTATAGTTAGTAATTGTAAATTACACCACAAAATAAAACCCCATATAGGTAAAGCAATTTTAAGAAAAAACACAGTTGGAAGCATCATTCTTCCTGACCTCAAGCTATACAACAAAGCTATAGTAATCAAAACAGTATACTATTGGCATAAAAACAGACATATAGATCAATGGAACCGAATACAGAGCCCAGAAATAAACCCATGTATATATGGTCAATTGATTTCTAACAAAGGAGCCAAGACTATGTAAGAGGGAAAAAATAGCCTCATCAATAAGTGGTGTTGGGAAAATTGTATAGGCGAGTGCAAAAGAATGAAACTTGACCCCTATCTTACACCATATACAAAAATCAACTCCAAATGGATTAAAGACTTGAACTTAAGACCTGAAACCATAAAATTCCTAGAAGAAAACATAGGGGTAAACATTGGTCTTGATGATGATTTTCTTTATTTTTGCTTTTTGTATCCAATCAAACAAGTGAGACTGCATTAATTAAAAAGGTTCTGCAAAGGAAATAATCAACAAAATGAAAAGGAAATCTACAGAATGGGAGAAAATATTTGCAAACCATGTTTCTGATAAAGGAATAATATCCAAAATATATAAAGAACTCATACAACTCAATAGCAAAAAAACCCCAAGCCATTCAATTAAAAAAATGGGCAGAGGAACTAAATGGACAATTTCTCCAGAGACAACATACGAGTGGCTAACAGGTACATGAAAAGGTGCTCAACTTATCATCAGGGCAATGCAAATCCAAACCACAATGAGATATCACCTTATACGTGTTTAAATAGCTATCATCAAAAAGATAAGCGATAACAAGTGTTGACGATGTGGAAAAAAGGGGACCCTTGTGCACCGCTGGTAGGAATGTATATTGGTACAGCCACTATGAAAACACTATGGAGTTTCCTCAAAAAATTAAAAATGGAACTACCATATGATCTAGCAATTCCACTTCTGGGTATTTAAAGGAAATGAAAACACGATCTTGAAGAGATATCTGCATTGCTATGCTCACTGCAGCATTATTCACAATAGCCAAGATAGGAAATGACCTGAGCGTCCTCAAAGGATGAATGAATAAAGAAAATGTGGTATACATACCCACAATGGAATATTATTCAGCCATGAGAAAAAAGGAAATTCTGCCATTTGCACCAACATGGCTGGACCTTGAGGGCATTATGTTAAGTGACACAAGGTAGACAAAGACAAGTTCTGTATGATCTCACTTATATGTGGAATCTAAAAAAGCTGAACTCGTAGAAACAGACAAAAATGGTGGTTGCCAAGGGCTGGGGGTGGGGAAGAGATGTTGGTCTAAGAGCACAAACTTGCAGTTGGAAGATGAGTCAGTTCAGGGGATCTAATGTACAGCAGGGTGATTATACTTGAAAGTTGCTGAGAGTAGATCTTAAATGTTGTCACCAAGTGGTAATTATGTGGCATGGTGCAGGTGTTAATGCTATGGTGTTTATCAGTTTGCAATACAAGTATATCAAACCAACATGTTCTATAGCTTAAACCCACACAATGTTATACGTCCATTACATCTCAAAGCTGGAAAGAAAAAAGAAAGTTACCTGAGGTGCTGTTGAAAGAGAAGATGCCAAGTTCCTGGTGCCGATGAGGCTCAATGTATGATGGGCTAAGTGTCATAATGAACGATATCCGGACAACTTATTTCTTCACATTATTTTCAAAGGTATACTTGCATGAAAAATTCCTTGGAAGCCTAAGGAATAATAAACACCCCCAAATCTCCTTCCCGCTTTGTTACGGAACTTAACGGCCAAACAAGTTTCACCGGCAACAACTGAGCCCAGTCTGTATACGTAAAGGGAAAGGAATCCTCTAGGGTTTTACTGGGCAGACAGACCAGACCAGCCCTGCCTGTGCTAGATGCTGGGTGACCACCGGTTGGCACTGAAAGTCTCACGTCCTGGAAAACCCCTAAGGCCAGGACCCTCAGAGGAGTTCTGTGTGCACTGTTTGGTGACTATACCGGCAGTGTCATTAAAGAACTTTTCTGAGACGCTCCCACGTGCAAGCAAGACGCTGGGCTGAGAGCTGCACGGGTACAAAGATGAAGGGGAGAGCGAGCAAATGAGTCCCCTCTTCCCTTTGTGGAAATTATGCTGGTGCTGCATTTGAGTGCAGTTTCCTAGATTTGGGTGATGTGTAGTTTCTAAAGGTCATTCTGGAGAGGGACATCCGATGGGTGACCCACTGCAAGTCCCGGGATGTCTTCCACCAGACCAGCTCCAGAACAGCCCAGGTCAGAGGCAGTACTGGTCTCGACACCTGGGTATACATCCGGGCTCTGTGACCTGATGGCCATGAGACCTTGGCCAAGTCACTAACCTCTCTGTGCCTCGCGTTTCCTGATCTGTAAAATGCTGACACTCACGGTACCTACACTTTGTATGGCTGATACGAGCACTAAATGAGTTAATACCTATAAAGATTTAAAACTATACCTGGCACATAGCAAGTGCTCGATAAATGTTACCTTCTCTTTTATCACCATTTCAGAAGGGTTTGTGTTGATTCTCAAGAAAAAGATGTCAAAAGTAAAAGACCAGAGGTGATATTTCTAGAGCCTAGAATAGAAAAACCCATGTCTCTATGTTCAGGGACAAATCACAAACAGAGTGTCAGGGAAGATGGCCTTTTGTTTGACAGCTGGTAGCCCGAGTCTGGAGAGGAAGGAACACAGCTGAAACTTCCAAAATGCAGGCCTAGAACTTGACCAATAAGGTAAGTTTTCAAGTAGACATAACCTAAGACAAAAATGGAAAAAATAAAAATAGCAGCTCATTTCAGTGTAATGAAGGGCCTAAGAATGAGACATGCTGAAGAGGTATCCCTTTGTTTTTTTTTGAATTGTATTTTATTTTTTATACAGCATGGTCTTATTAGTTATCTATTTTATACATATTAGTGTATATATGTCAATCCCAATCTCCCAATTCATCCCCCCCCACAGAGATATCACTTAACTAGCTTATTTTTCATTTATACACTATAGTACCAAATAGAATTATGAAAAAAAAATCACACTGGATCACACATGATTTTTTATTGAGAATTTTGTCTTATCACAGAGAAATCATAGGCCTTTAGTTACGGTATCTGAGTAAGAAGCTACACAGCAAGAACACGGTTACCAAGTGTCATCTGGTTCCTCTTGAGAAAAGCCTGTCAAACTAAATTAGGGAAAGACAAAAAATTTAAAAATTTGTTAAACTCTTGTTAAGTTTATTCAGGGATCTCTGTCATGCTCTCTTTCCTTCCCTGTGGGATTTCTGCCCTTGCTTACGATATGCATCAGTAGCAATTTCACAGGTTACAAAATGCAATCGATCTTTTTTTTTTTGTAAGTCAGTCATTTTGACTGATTCCGTTTCTTAAAGGCAGACTCAAATATCTGAACCTTTCCCTGGCTGACAAAAGCAGCAATATGATAATGGTTTGCACAAGAACACAAAGTAGGGGACGCCATACCTTTCACATTTGTCACTAGATGGCAGTGTGTCCACTTGTGAGCCCTCTATGACCACCTTTTTTGAACTCTGACACAAAGGGGTGGGGAGAAGAATTTTGCAATTAGATGTGGATTCATTTTATTAAACACTTTATGATTTCTCTAAGAACTATTTTTGAAATATATATGTAATTTAAGAGTCTAAAAAAGCAGTGACTTTTAAACATGACATTTAGCAAGCACATCAGAATAAACTACCTGGAAGGCATTCTCAACACCCATAGTACTTTAGACTTAGATAAAATATTACTGTCTTAGGGCTAATGCGTTGAGTATTTGTTCATAGGGCTTTCATTACATTTATTTCTTGTTCTTAAAATAATAAGAGACATCCCAACTTTCACAAACTTTGACAAATCAAAATCTCTTCAATCTTTTACCCAAGGAAAAGGGATGACATTTTGTCAGGAGTGTACTGAGGCTCCATGTGAACTCTGGACTTTCTATGCTTTTACCTTTGTCCCCAGTGGAGAAGGCAGATCCTTATCCCCCCAGGTTTCAAGTAAACCACAGAAGCCCTCGGCACCCACACCCACAGACGCCCGTCCACAGCATCGGCACCTTATCTGTGGTGTCCTGGTTTTGACCCTGTTGGAGGATCTTCATGTACTTCTCTAAAGGATTTTCACTACAGACAGATTTAGATTTGTCTTTCGTTTCCTGAATGCTCATTTCGAATTCTTTTTCCATTTCCATCTTCAATGATTCTTCAGTTAGCCTCTGAAATAGGTGAGGACCAAAATAAGAAATATACAATGACATCTTTTAAAACTTCTAAGGGTTGAAAAATGCATAGTAATATAATCCTGATCCTTTTAAGTACAACCTGCATGCCAGAGAACTGTTTCTTTTTTTAACTGAAGTCATTGCTACTATCAAAGGGGGACAAAAACTTGTCAGCTCAATGAAGGAAGGGATTAATCTGCCTCAACTGTCCCGTGCTGTAGACCACATTAACCAGGAGGCCGAGGACCCTCCACACGGAAGAGTAGTTCACATAAGCCTCAGCAGGCAGGCGAAGTGGCCCGAGTCACCCATCTGGGACCAGGATCAGGGCCAGAAGAGCACCAAAGGCAGAGGGCAGGGGTGCCCCGGAAGCCACCTCCCCAGGGTTCCTTGAGTCCCAGCTAGCCAACCCTGGGAGTCTCTTCTTTCAACCTCATTTACAACGAGAAGATCAACGGCAAAACAAGGTCCTCCTCGTTTACGAGCCAGTTTTCAGAACCAGATGAGGATGCACGTGAATGGGGCCGGCCGTGCGGCCCTGAACCGGGAAAGGCACGAAGCCGGCACGCCCCGCAGCCGTCCTCAGCGCTCTCCAGCAAAGAAGAGGTTCGGAGGCCACCAGTGGCTTATTCACTTACCTGCCACTCCTAGGACTTCAGGACACACGAAGGACTCACCCTCCCAAGAGCAGGGCACGTGCTGCAGGGGGCCACGAGGCAGCTAGCACAGAGAACTCACTGCGCATCCTCACCCTCTCCTGGTCCAACTCTTCTACTTCTTGCCGTTCCCTTTCCAGAGCTTCTTGCCACCCGCTCTGCCTCTGCTCTTCTCCCTGACTTCGTTCCTTTGCTTGTTGTTCCTGTATTGTTTCTTCTTCCTCCTGTTCTCCAAGTGGTTTCTGATCTACACCTAACGGGACAGAAAATAAAGAATCAACAGCTTCCAACAGATTTTTCAAACAAACGTGGGATCGGCTTTGGCAGGGGCCTTGCCAAGCCCCAGGGAGACCGCGTGATTCTCGGCCGCCTCTGTGCACCTGCTTTGAGCAACTGCTCCCCCCTCACGGCCTTGGAGGCTCCAGACCCACTCCCGGCAGCGAGCCCCGCCCACCTCTCACCTCACTGAGATGAGCCCAGGTCATCCTCAGCACCACGACATCCACTGTCCTCCCCTCTGCCCCCATCTCCTCCCTCCTCCATCCTTGCCAAGGCGAGCCCTGCATTTCTGCCTCTGCATTGGTTTCGAAGCCCAATGGGGCCATCCTTAGAATTCTGATGCACACACATTCGTCCCCATTTACTTCCACAGCACTTTTGTCACTCCCCACCTGCCACCCACTCCCACAGAGGCACTCAGGTCTCCTGGGCCCGGAGCACGACAACACCACCACCCTCCCCGCTTCCCCGCTTGGGCCTCTTTGCCGTCACCCCACTTCCTCCAGGCTGATCTCTCCCTGGGATTTTGGTTACCGCCTCCGTCCTGGTCATCCCCACACGTTCTCTCTCGTCCTGATCTCTTTCCCAGGCCTCACATCCGTGCTGTCAGCGGGGCAGTTCCCTGCCAGCTGCATTCCTGTCCCTTTCACTGCGCTCTTTCTACGCTCTGCCCACCAAGCCACTAGGGCTTACGGCTTCTGCCTCCGGCTCCCGCTGCTGCGGTGAGGGTCCTGACCACCAGCTCCTGCACAGCTCCAATACCGGAGTCTACGCTCTCCCCAACACCAGTTGCTCGGCCTTCAAGCCCCGCCCCCCGCTTCGTTAGCACCAGTCACTCCCCGAAGGCCAGGATTTGCTGTGCGCGTCTCTGCTCCGGCAAAGTCCACACCCACGGCAGCCTAGGCCCCGACACCCTGCCTTTTTCTTTCTGCACTGACTTCCTCCCCGTCACCACCACTCCTGCACCTGAAACACCCTATACCTGCGCCAGCACACTCACCGATCCCCGACTCCAGCTGCTCTTGCCTGCTCCCACCCTCACGTCCGCCGGCTGCCCGACCCGACGTGCTCCCTCCCCCGCCACCCCTCCCACAAAACCCTACACCTACCCCGCGAGCCCCAACCCAAGCGCGCCTACGTGTCCCCACAGGGACAGGAAGCCTCCCCAGCGCCATGTTCACACGGTATTTTGTGCCCGCCTTGTCCAAAACCCTGTGTATCTTTTTACTCCTTCTATTCCTTCCAGGCGAGGCGCATACTTTAATTATCTGTCGCCTCCCTACAGCCCACAGCACAAGTCCCCGCGCCTCACAGGTTTAATTAAATTCCAGTCCCGCTGACGATTATGCTGACCTTTCTCCGCCAGCTCCAGCCTACAACCTCATTTCTTCCCCACTAAACAATGCTGAGAAACAGACAAACTCGTAGATTCACCAGAGGAACCTCTTTGCTATGCCCTGTTCTACATCACCAACAGAACTGAGCTAGCTTTCCTAATAGGACAGAGGTAACAGTCTTCTCTGTCCCTTGATCCTGGCCATGAACTTGGACACCAGAGGCGGCAGCTGGTCATTTCCACAGGCAGAAATGCAACCTTCTGCCTCCTTGCTGGGGGAGAAGGGTCACTCCCAGATGGTGTCGCTTTCTCCCATGGAACAGTGATCTCAGATAGGAATGCTGTTTGGTGCCAATTTAAAAAGTTAAAGAAGGAAGAAAAAAGGGCTCCTTCTTTGCCGTGGGGTATACTTTGTGGCTGCAGAGTGGCATACAAAAACCTCTTGGACAAAAACCTCTTTGGACTAAGAGTTTAAAAAAAAAAAAAAGAGAGAAGCTTTTCCACTGGGCACCTCAAAGATACCAAGTTTCAGCCTTTTCATTTCTCTTTGGGCCCAGATGCAGAGGTGAAATGAACAGCAGAGAATTTCTCAATGATCAAAATGTAGCCACACTACTTAATAATCATTTTAAAAGCCATTATTATAATCTCCATTCCATCTCAGAGGCAGAACGCCTATCTACTCAGTTGGTTGCCCTTATTCTATTATTATTATTATTTTTTGTGGTACGCGGGTGTCTCACTGCTGTGGCCTCTCCCGTTGCGGAGCACTGGCTCCGGACGCGCAGGCTCCGCGGCACGTGGGATCCTCCCAGACCGGGGCACGAACCCGTGTCCCCTGCATCGGCAGGCGGACTCTCAACCACTGCGCCACCAGAGAAGCCCTATTCTATTATTTTTATTCCCATCTCTGCCAGATGGCTGCCCATCAGGTCTGCTCTCAGGTGGCCACCATCCCTACTCAGTACCCATCCGAGTGGAGGTCCTTGGTGATGGCCTGCTGACCGTCCCACCCTTCCACTAGAAGCTCCGTGAAGCAGGGACTTGGGTTGGTTCACTGCTGAATTCCCAGCCCTCATGAAAGTGCCCAGCACAGAAAAAGCTCTTGATCAAGTTGCCCTGAGTGCTTTCCAGAATGATTTACACTGGAATCAGCAAAATCAACCCTCTCAAAAATCTCTTGCTTCTGTCAGCAACTCACATATTCCTGAGTACTGTGACTTCAAACAAACTGCTTACAAGAGGCTTTACGTAGGTTTGGGGGATGATGTTCTCCGAACGTTTGCAAACAACTACTAGGTAGTTTTACTTGAGGAATTGCCAGTATAAGGCTTCAGCACTTTGGTCCAAGGAGAAAAGGACCTGGCTATTGGCCCAGCCCCGAACCAAAGCTCCCATCTCCCCCTCCACATGCTGCTAAGGGAAGGGGGGAGTCTGGAGAAGGGAAGGGGAGAGACAAAGTGGTCCAGACAAGTGAAGTCTGATGATCACTTTTCCTCCAATATCATCAGCTTTTCTGAAGACTGAAATATAAAGGGTTAACTTTCCTAAGTTTTTAAGGCATGAAGGAAGCAAAGAGACACAAAGAAAAATAATATTAAATATTATTATTAACATATCTTGTTAGTTAAAGAAAAACTTACTTGGGTACTGAGAAGAGACAGGTCTGGCAGGCACAGTGACTGCAGCACCGTCCACATGAGGCATGTTGCCATCAGGATGGAGGCCGTCCATCTCAAACTGCCTCGGCACGTTCCCTGCATCTACAGGAGGTGCAAACGAGTCCCCCATGAGTCCTTCACAGCAGCAGCAAGAGAAGGGAGGGTGGAAAACTCCTTGCTGAGCACTTAAGTTTCAGACAAAGCAACTGGGCCAGCTCTTTCCTTACAGGATTCTAGGAAGTCATCCTAGCCACTTGCCAATGTACCTGTTTCTCAAAGCATTCTTAGGAGATTCATTTACAAATTCAATTTGTTACCCAGTAGGAAAATCAATCCAGTGACAGAAGAATTCACCTGGCTTGGCAGATAATCATTTGAATTCTATTTAAATATCAATGATTTAACAAAGTTAATGAAGTTCATTACAAAGATTTGGTAAAACATACTAAGCCCTTTCGTTTACCTGTTCAAAATACTATACACTCAGACTTGAGGATGAAGCTCACAAGGCAAACAATAGGTTAATATACAAATATAAAGGCTTCCTGGGGGATTGGATCAAGATGGTGGAGGAGTAGGACATGGAGCTCACCTTCTCCCACAAATACATCAAAAATACATCTACACGAGGAATGATTCTCACAAAACATCGACTGAACACTGGCAGAGGACCTCAGACTTCCAAAAGGGTGAGGAAAACGCCAGGTGAGTGGGTAGGATAAAAGAAAAAAAAAAGAAAAAAAAGAGAGAGAAAGGAATCGGGACAGAACCTGCGCCCGCGGGAAGGAGCTGCGAAAAAGGAAAGGTTTCCGCAGCCTGGCAAGTCCCCTCACTGGTGGGGAGATCAGCTGGGAAAGAGGGGGAGCTTCGCAGACTTGGAGGAGAGCACAGCAACCGGGTTGCGGAGGGCAAAACAGAGACCTGCACAGACGGCTGGTGCCGCCACCCGGCACCCCCTCAGCCTGCTGGGGTGGTTGGGGGCTAGGTGCTGAGGCTCAGGCTTCAGAGGTCAGAACCGGGGAGATAGCCTGAGGGCAGTAGGGTGTGGTGTGTCACAACTGGGGGAGTATGGGAAGAAGCCTGGGACGGCCAGATAGGCAAGGCGCCGTTGTTGGGGGACGTGCAAGGAGAGGAGCAGGACCACTATAGGAGCTTCTCTCTCCATGCGCACTCTCAGGTGGCAGGGCACTGCTTACACAAGCTCTGGGGGCGGGTGCAACCGCTGCCACTGCCGAGGATCCCACAGCCGGGCACCAATCACTGCCCCTGCCCTCCTGGGAGGATGTGTTGGCCGCACACCTGCACAGCTCCTATCACAGGGGTAACAACCAGCACACACTGAGGAAAGAGACGGCAGGCATCCAAACCAAAAACGGCCCTCACGCAAAAAGAATACTAAACTCACACAAGCTACGCAGGGACGCTTTTGCATATAAATAGCTCTCCAAGACCACAGTAGATGATAACTGTTTCTCCTAAATTCACAGAGTAAGAGAAATATAAGTAAAATGCAGAAGCAGAGGGACCACTCCCAGGTAAAAGACCAAGAGAATTCCCCTGAAGGAACAAACAATGAAACAGACCTCTTCAGTCTAACAGACACTGAGTTAAAAAAAAAAAAAAGAAAAGAAACTACTGAAGGAATTAAGAAAGGCTATCAACAGAAATGTGGATAACTATAAAAAGGAACTAGAAACTATAAGGAGGAGCTAAGAAAAATTAGAAAATTCATTTGCCAAGACTAAAGGGGAGCTAAAGGCAATGAATACCAGAATGAATAATGCAGAAGAAACAGTAAGTGATCTGGAAGACAGAATAATGGAAATTACACAATCAAAACAGCAGACAGAAAACCAAATGGAAAAACAAGAAAGCAATGTAAGAGACCAATGGGATAATATAAAGCAGGTCAATCTACCCATAATGGGGATTCCAGAAGGAGAAGAAAGAGAAAAGGGGATAGAAAATGTGTTTGAAGAAACTATGGCTGAAAACTTGCCAAACCTAAAGAAACAGATATCCAGATAAGGAAGCACAGAGAGTCCCAAACAAGGTAAACCCAAAGAGACCTATACCAAGACATATTATAATAAACATCGCAAAAGTTAAAGAGAGGATTCTAAAGGCAGCAAAAGAAAAACAAAGAGTTAATTAAAAGGGAACCCTCCCATAAGGCTATCAGCTGATTTTTCTAAAGAAATGCTGCAGGCCAGAAGTGAGTGGCAAAATATATTCAAAGTCTTGAAATGGGAAAATCTGCAACCTAGAATACTCTACCCAGCAAGATTATCATTTAGAAGAGGAGGAGAAATAAAGAATTTCTCAGACAAGCAAAAACGAAAAGAAAACAGCAATACTAAACCTATCTGAAAAGAAATACTGAAAGGTCTTCTCTAAATAGAAAACAAACAAAAAGATACAGGAAGGACGAAATCACTATTGGAAAGTAAATCACTTAAATTAGCCAGTATATAGATCAAAAAGAAAAAAATCTAAAACCAATTTGTGAAAGCGATGATAAAACAAGGAACAGCAAAAGGATAAACATGAAGACGTAAAAAAAAAAAAAAAGGACATCAAAACCATAAAAGGTGGGGAAGGAAAGTAAGAAAATGTAGACTTTTTTAAGAATGTGTTTGGGCCTATATGACTATTAGTCTAAAACAAGCAGATACAGGAAGGGGTTCATACTTGAAAAACAGGGCAATTGCAAGTCAAAAACATACAATAGATTCACAAAAACCAGAAAGAAAACACAAGCATAAAGGGAAATCCTCAAACCACGAAAAGAAAGGAAGAAGAAACATATAGAATCAACTGGAAAACAAGATTTAAAATGGCAATAAATACATATGTATCAATAATTACCTTAAATGTCAATGGACTGAATGCTCCAATAAAAAGACACAGGACTTCCCTGGTGGCGCAGTGGTTAAGACTCCGTGCTCCCAATGCAGGGGGCCTGGGTTCAATCCCCGGTCAGGGAACTAGGTCCCACATGCATGCTGCAACTAAGAAGCCCACCTGCCGCAACTAAGGAGCCAATGTGCTGCAACTAAGACCCAGCACTACCAAATAAATAAATTAATTAATTAAAAAAAACCCACAGTGGCAGACTGGATTAAAAAAACAAGAGGCTACAATATGCTGCCTACAAGAGACCCACCTTAGGGCAAAGGACACACATAGATGGAAAGTGAGGGGATGGAAAAAGATATCATGCAAACAGAAATGACAAAAAGTAGCAGTTGCAATACTCATAACAGACAAAATAGACTTTAAAACAAAGATCATAAAGAAATATAAAGGACACTATATAATGGTAAAAGGATCAATACAAGAAGAGGCTTTTACACGCATCAACATATATGCACGTAATATAGGAGCACCCAAATACATAAAACAAATACTAACAGACATAAAGGGAGAAATTGATGGGAATACAATAGTAGTAGGAGATTTTAACACACACTAACATCAATGGACAGATCTTCTAGACAAGATCAATAAGGCAACAGAGGTCCTAAATGATACAGTAGAAAAGTTAGAATTAATTGATATTTTCAGGACATTACATCCAAGAAAAAGAACAGAATATGCATTCTTTTCAAGTGCACATGGACCATTCTCTAAGACTGACCACATACTAGGGCACAAAACTAACTTCAACAAATTTAAGCGTACAGAAATTAATTCAAGCATCTTCTCTGACCACAACAGCATGAAACTAGAAATCAAGCACAGAAAAAGAAATGAGAAAAAAACGATTACAAAGAGACTAAACAACATGTTACTAAAAAACCAATGGGTCAACGAGGAAATCAAAAAGAAAATTAGAGACTTCCCTGGTGGTCCAGTGGTTAAGACTCCATGTGCCCAATGCAGGGGGCCTGGGTTCAATCCCTGGTCAGGGAACTAGATCCCGCATGCTGCAACTAAAGATCCCACACACGGTAACAAAGATGCCACGTGCCACAACCAAGACTTGGTGCAACCAAATAAATTAATAAATGAATATTGAAAAAAAGGAAAAAAAATACCTTGACACAAATGGCAATGAAAACACAACCATACAAAATCTATGGGACATGGCAAAAGCAGTTCTTGGAGGGAAGTTCATAGCGATACAGGCTTTCCTCAAAAAAACAAACAAAAAAAATCTCAAATAACCTCATATACCACCTAAAAGAATTAGAAAAAGAACAAACAAAACTGAAAGTCAGCAGAAGGAAGGAAATAATAAAGATCAGGGAGGAAATGAATAAAATAGAGATTTAAAAAACAATAGGAAAAAATCAGTAAAAATAAGAGCTGGTTCTTTGAAAGGGTAAACAAAATTAACAAACCTCTGGCCAGGCTCACCAAGAAGAGAAGAGAGAGAATCCAAATAAACAAAATAAAAAAATGAAAAAGGAGAAATCTCAACTGATACTTCAGAAATACAAAAAAGCGTTAAGACAATACTATGAACAATTATATGCCAACAAATTCAACAACGTAGAAGAAACGGACAACTTTCTAGAAACATGCAGCCCACCAAAATGGAATCAAGAAGAAATAAATAATTTGAACAGACCGATCACTAGAAGTGAAATAGAATCCATAGTCAAAAAACTTCCTACAAACAAAAGTCCAGGACCAGATGGCTTCACACGCTAATTCTACCAAACATACAAAGAAGAACTTATACTGATTCTTCTCAAACTCTTCCAAAAACTTGAGGTGGGAACACTCCCAAAGACATTCTATGAAGCCACCATCACCCTGACACCTAAACCAGACAAAGACACCACCAAGAAGGAAAATTACAGGCCAATATCTTTGATGCATGCAGATGCAAAAATCCTCAACAAACTATTACCAAACCAAACCCAACAACACATAAAAAAGATCATACACCATGACCAAGTGGGATTCATCCCAACTTCACAAGGATGGTTCAACATACGCAAATCAATCAATGTGACACACCACATCAACAAAAGACAAAAACCACATGGTCATCTCAATAGATGCAAAAAAAGCATCTGACAAAATTCAACATCCATTCATGATAAAAACTCTCACCAAAGTGGGTATAGAGGGAGCATGTCTCAACATAATAAAAGCTATCTATGACAAACCCACAGCCAATGTAATACCCAATGTAATACCCAAAAGCTGAAAGCCTTCCTACTAAAATCTGGAACAACTCAAGGATGCCCATTCTCACCTCTTCTATTCAACACAGTACTGAAAGTCCTAGCCACAGCAATCAAACAAGACAAAGAAATAAAAGATATCCAAATTGGAAGGAAAGAGGTAAAATGGTCACTATATGCAGATGACATGACACTATATTCAATATATAGAACACCCTAAGGACTCCACACAAAAACTACCAGATCTAATAAATGAATTCAGCTAAGTAGCAGGATACAAGATTAACATTCGGAAATTTGTTGCCTTTCTTTACACTAACAATGAAATAACAGAACGGGAATGTAAAAAAAACAATACCTTTTAAAATCGCACCAGAACCCAAAAAACAAAAAAACCGAGGAATAAACATGACCAAGGAGGTGAAAGATTTATACACTGAGAACTACAAAACATAAATAAGGAAATTAAAGAGGATTCAAAGAAATAGAAAGATATCCCATGCTCTTGGATTGGAAGAATGTTGTTAAAATGGCCATATTACCCAAAGCAACCTACAGATTTAATGTGATCCCTATCAAATGACCCATGACATTTTTCACAGAACTAGAACAAATAATTCTAAAATTTACATCGAACCATAAAAGACTCAGAATTGCCAAAGCAATCCTGAGGCAAAAAAACAAGGCAGGAGGCATTTCCCTCCCAGACTTCAGACAGTACTACAAAGCTACAGTAATCAGAACAGCATAGTACTGGCACAAAAACAGACATATGGATCAATGAAACAGAAGAGAGCCCAAAAACAAACCCATACACTTATGGTCAATCTTCAACAAAGAAGGAAAGAATATACAATGGGAAAAAGACGGTCTCTTCAGCAAGTGGTGTTGGGAAAGTTGGACAGCTGCATGTAAATTAATGAATTTAGAACACACCATCTCACCATACACAAAAATAAACTCAAAATGGGTTAAAGATTTAAACATAAGACATGACACCATAAAAATCCTACGAAAGGGCTTCCCTGGTGGCGCAGTGGTTGGGAGTCTGCCTGCCGATGCAGGGGACGCGGGTTCGTGCCCCAGTCCGGGAGGATCCCACGTGCCGCGGAGCGGCTGAGCCCGTGAGCCATGGCCGCTGAGCCTGTGCGTCCGGAGCCTGTGCTCTGCAACGGGAGAGGCCACAGCAGTGAGAGGCCCACGTACCGCAAAAAACAAACAAAAAAACAAAACAAAACAAAACAAAAATCCTACGAAAAATCCTAGGGAAAACATTTTCTGACATAAATTGTAACAATGTTTTTTAGGTCAGTCTCCCAAGGCAATAGAAATAAAAACAAAAATAAACAAATGGGACCTAATCAAACTTATAAGCTTTTGCACATCAAAGGAAACCATAAACAAGATGAAAAGACAACCCTCAGAATGGGAGAAAATATTTGCAAGTGATGCGACTAACAAGGGCTTAATCTCCAAAATATACAAACAGCTCATACAACTCGACAACAAAAGAACAACACAATCGAAAAATGGGCTGAAGACCTTAATGGACATTTCTCCAACGAAGACATACAGATGGCCACTAAAGAAAAGATGCTCTAGATGCAAAAATTCTTAACAAAACTTTAGCAAACTGAATGTGACAATATATAAAAAGGGTACAGTGTTGGGAAAAGAGCCAGGAGGCCTGGGTGCCTAAACTGAATGAGCCAGGAAAGTGAGCTGAGATCTGAGAAGTAAAGGGAACTAGATCAAGAGGGCCAGAGTGCATGTTCCAGATCACCTGACTTAATTGGTTTTATTTATTTATTTATTTTGGCCACAGCATGTGGGATCTTAAGTTTCCTACCAGGGATGGAACCTGTGCCCCCTGCATTGGAAGCACAGACTCTTAACCACTGGACCACCAGGGAAGTCCCATGACTTAATTGGTTTTAATGGTCCTGAACTGAATGGGTAATACTAATGGTGATAATTTGAGACCCCTTTATAGGCAAAAAGGGAAGATTTGCAGGGACAGTGAATACCACAGAGAGAACTGTTAACCTCAGTGTAAGGGCCTGGACTTTTAATCTGAGTGAGATACTTGAGAAGCCAGTATAGGGTTTTGAGCAGAGGAGTGATATATCATTATTTGACTGTGTTTTAACACTCTACTTTGTTGAGAACATATTTTAGTAGAGTAAGGTTTGAATCAGGTAGACCAAATAATATGTAGATCAAAGTATTTTCTAAATTATAAGTTAAACATTAATGAATCACATATTGGGATAATTTATAAAAAAATAAAAGATGCTCAACATCACTAATTATCAGAGAAATGCAAATCAAAACTACAATGAGGTACCATCTCACACCACTCAGAATGGCCATCATTAAAAAGTCTACAAATAATAAATGCTGGAGATGGTGTGGAGAAGAGAACTCTCCTACACTGTTGGTGGGAATGTAAGTTGTTGCAGCCACTATGGAAAACAGTATAGCAGTTCCTTAGAAAACTAAAAATAGAATTACCATATGGTCCAGCAATCCCACTCCTGGGCATATACCCAAACAAAACTCGAATCCAGAAAGATATATGCACCCCTATGTTCATAGAAGCACTATTCACAATAGCCAAGACAAGGAAACAACCTAAATGTCCATCGCCAGATGAATGGATAAAGAAGATGTGGTGCATATATACAATGGAATACCACTCAGCCATAACAAAGAACAAAATAATGCCATCTGCAGCAACACAGATGGACCTAGAGATTATCATACTAAGTACGTCAGAAAGAGAAAGACAAAGTCCATATGATATCACTTGAATGGGGAATCTAAAATATGGCACAAAGGAACCTATATATGAAACAGAAACAGACTCACAGACATAGAGAACAGACTTGTGGTTGCCAAGGGGGAAGGGGGGAGGGAGAGGGATGGACTACGAGTCTGGGGTTAGTAGATGCAAACTATTACATTTAGAATGAATAAACAACAAGGTCCTACTGTAGAGCACAGGAAACTACATCCAATCTCCTGGGATAAACCATAATAGAAAAGAATATTAAAAAATGTATATATGCATATAACTGAGTCACTTTGCTCTACAGCAGAAATTAGCTCCACATTGTAAATCAACTATACTCCAATAAGAAAAAAAAAAGACTTCCCAATATAACACAGGGAATAGAGCCAATACTCCATAACAACTATAAATGGAGTATAACCTCTAAAAATAGTAACTTCTATAATATTGTACATCAACTGTACTTCAATAAAAAAAGAATGTTATATAAACTAGCTATTATAGTATGTAATCTTAGGATTGATTCTTCTCACTAAGCTAATTCCGTGGAGATCCATGCTAACTGTTGCATGTATCAATAGTCTGTTTCACGTAATTGCTGAGTGGTAGTTCACGGTATAGAGTTGCCATCATCTGTTTAACCATTCACTAATTGAAGGATACCTGGGTTGTTTCAAACTTCTGGCTATCATGAATAAAGCTTCTATAACCAAAAAAAAACCAAGACTTGCCAAGCCAGAAAGAACCTCAGAGCTGGTTCACTCTACATCCTTATTTTAGACTGTTCTACCTCGGAGCCTCCTGCTTCAGTATAAGGCAGGGCCAAAAGTCAGGACACCAGTTTCTAGACTCTTAAGACTCTTAAGCTAATATATATATATATATATATATATACACACACACACACACATATATATATACACACACACACACATATATATATATATATATATTTTTTTTTTTTTTTTTGCGGTACACGGGCCTCTCACTGTTGTGGCCTCTCCCGTTGCGGAGCACAGGCTCTGGACGCACAGGCTCAGCGGCCATGGCTCACGGGCCTAGCCGCTCCGCGGCATGTGGGATCTTCCCGGACCAGGGCACGAACCCGTGGTCCCCTGCATCGGGCAGGCGGACTCTCAACCACTGCGCCACCAGGGAAGCCCTTAAGCTAATACTCTTTTACCTCCATTCTCTAACTAAGAAAGGGTTTTCTCAATCTGAGGCAATTGATGGAATCAGTATAATTCAAAAAAAAAAGTAATAACTTTTTCACATTGCATAAAAGAGGAAAAAAAAGCAAATTTTAAGAAGTTACTTATTTTAAACCTGAGGCAATCCTAAACTTCATAAATTAAGGATTCACTTATGGGCTTAGATCTGACTTTGCAATTAGTTATCCTGAAATTTTTAATAAATGGAACTCAGAACCTGAAAATCTTTCTGATACAAAAATGAGGCACTGTATCTGTATGTGTGGTTCTATCATAAAATAAAAATGTCCTAATTTGTAACTGCTTTATTTTTTACAACAATGGGTATGTTTTGCCAAAACTAAACTTTCTACATTTTGAACTTATAAAAACAAGTATTAATATTTAAACTTACATTCAAAAGATGGTTCAAATTCCTCATGATCCTTAAAAGCTAGCTTGTCCGGATTTGAAAATTCACTTTTGTCCTGAAGTTCTGTTTGTCTTTGATAAAGACTGGATGGGAAGAATAAAATTCAAGAATGTGAAGCTTTAATAATATAAGACACAAGAGCACAGGGTGATGAAAAAGCCTTCTGTGACTCGAGAAAATGCTTTAGAAAATTAATTTTTCGTGGTCTCATAGACAATAAGAGCTACGGTGCACTGGGCGCTCTCCATGCACCAGGCATCATTCCAAACAGTTAATACACTTTAACTCAGTCACTCCTCCAGACCACCTCATGCTGTGAGCTAGGTACTACCACTGTTAACAAAGAATAACGTTGCACTCTCAAGGCTGTTCCTAGGAGGAATTTTTTTTCTTTTTTTAAAGAACTACAAAAATTTTTGACAGCAGGTTTTTGAAAAGCTGTGTACACCTTTAGCATAAGCCAGCTGAAGATGCAACACACCACAGTACCCCACCTCGGCCCATGTGTGTCCTGCCTCTCCTCTTGGCTTTAGCACAGAACTAGTGATATAAAAAATATTACATACTTGAGGACCAGGACAGGCACATGTGGCAGTTTTCAACTCTGTACAGTAGAACTGCATCAACACATTGATGCCTAGGCCTGAGCCCAGAATGAAGGAGTCAGAATCTCCTGCCACGGGGACTGGGCACAGGCAGGAGTCCCCCACGTGACTCGAATCCCAGCCTGCCCCTCCCTCCCCCGAGCTTCTCAACACACCCACTGCATCCTGCTTCAGCCATCATATCCTAGGACCCACTACCACTTTCGAATTTATTTCAATGATTTACAAAGTGGAACCTTATTTGCTTATATTTAAATGCCTGAATATTTGTGACTTTTTAACGATGTATGAAACTATTTTAAGTTTACACTGAATTTATTTGCTTTTGCAGAGTCTGTACATCTGTTTTATCTTTATAAACCAAGTCTATTCATGGAACTATGCAAATGCTTATTAATACCATAGTACATATTCTTTTTTTTTTTTTTTTTTTTTGCGGTATGCGGGCCCCTCACTGTTGTGGCTCCTCCCGTCGCAGAGCACAGGCTCCGGGCGCACAGGCTCAGTGGCCATGGCTCACGGGCCCAGCCGCTCCGCGGCATGTCAGATCTTCCCGGACCGGGGCACGAACCCGCGTCCCCTGCATCGGCAGGCGGACTCTCAACCAGTGAGCCACTAGGGAAGCCCATCCATAGTACATATTCTATACATCAAGTTTAGCAAACGAGTGAAAATTACTCGTTTGCTAAAAGAAGTCTTTTTTCCCCCAGGTAATTCAGATGATTCCCAAAGATCACACATCTCACAATCTGACTGCAAGTTCTACACTGCCACATAGTCTTTAATATCACCTAAAAGACCCAAACATGCCATGACCGAGATCATAGGCAGCAACCAGCCTTGGCAGAGGCTGGGCAGAAGGCGGTACATACCCGGCCTTCTGCTCCGCAGGGCTGGAGAGCGAGTGCACGGAAAGGCTGTGCCTGGACTCGGCAGGCGAAGGCTGCAGCGTTCTGTCGGGACAGGGGACAGCGGCCAGGGACTGGCCCAGACCTACAAGGCAGGAGGAACCAGGGTGAGCATGTTACAGACTGTGTGGAGAAGACAGCAGTGTAGTTTCTAAAGAGTTCTATTACTTTGACAATGAATTCTATCATCCTTGCAAACAGTGGAGTATGTGTAAATGATCCACAGAACTGACAATTCAGGCACCTGAATGAAACTGCAGCGGTAACAAGAAAACACATGAGACTAACCGGCAGCCAAGGAAAAGCCACTGTCATTCTCTGAACACCTTTCTGTGCCAAGCAATACTCTGGCACTTGCTGCTCTATCCCATGGCCTCCCACACCAACTGTGACTCGGGGGAGACGCCGTGGTTCCCCAGGAGCCCGCGGTTCACAGGCAGGGCTCTCCTGGGCCCGGCTCCCACGACCTGCTCCTGTGCTGGCTGCACTCCTGCGGTCCTCATCCTGGGCCAATGAGGACCAACCCACCCACATCCAGAGCATCCCGCAACCCCTGTGGCAGTAGCTTACCTTCCAGGTACATCTCACTATCAAGGCTTCTCCTTGCTTTGGGGAGGGAAGAGGAGGAGAGGCGTCTGGAGGCCGTGTCCTTGTGTGACCTTGAGGGTGTGCTGCCTGGCACATCAGATACCTCACTCTTGTCCCCTCTGTGTACATTCAACAGAGGCTGCTGAGAGGCAACTCTGGCCTCTGCAAAAACACACCTCTCAGGAGCACCTGCAGGGACGTTCTTGAGAGCTCTCAGCAGGTTCAGGGTGGGCTGGCTCCTGGTTGCCGATGGGCTCTTGGCGGGGCACCGACTGACCCTTCGATGGTAGTTTTGGAAAGCTTTTTCCAAGTGCTCGGCCTCTCGCTCCAGCTCTCTCACCCTTGCCGTAGTATTGGCTACAAACTCAAGGTCGGAATCGGGGGAACTACTCTCTGTGTTGGCATTTGGGTAACTGGGGATCTGTGGTATAACTGGGCGTGCCATCAGTTCCTCTTGTCTCAGAGGATTTTTCAAGAAATCCCTGCTTATGTCGTCATCACGAGGTCCTTCCTTGCCACTCATTAACCCACTGATGGAGTGATTTAACAAAGAGTGCTTCGTGTTGCGGTACACTTCGTTCTCCAGAGCTACGGGTTACAAACAGACAGACAGTGTGAGACAGGAAGGGAAAAGGTGGAGAATCAAATTAAAATATATTGAGAATTTCTTTTCTGAAAAATCAAAGTAATAAGGGCAAACTGGGACATTAAACAGTTTGTGGAGGGAGCAATCAAGATTGTGGAAGAGCAGGACATGGAGCTCACCTCCTCCCACAAATACATCAAAAATATATCTACATGTGTAACGATTCTCACAGAATACCTACGGAACGCTAGCAGAAGACCTGAGACATCTGAAAGAGCAAGAAGATCTCCATGCAACCAGGTAGGACAAAAGAAAAAAGAAAAAAAAAAAAAAAAAAGAAAGTGAGAAAGGAATCGGGACAGGACCTGCACCCTGGGAGGGAGCTGTGAAAGAAGCCAGGTTCCTGCACCCCAGGAAGTCCCTTCACCGCTGTGGAGATCAGCCGGGACAGAGAGCTTCAGAGGAGAACGCAGCAACCAGTCTGCAGCAGCTAGGCTGGAGAGAGACCTTGCACAAAAGGTCTGTGCCACCGCCCTGTACTCCCCAGCCTGATATGCACGTCCGCCAGTGTGGGCTGGGGCTGGGTACTGAAGCTCACGCTTCGGAGATCAGACCCAGGGAGAGGACTGGGGTGGGCTGCGTGGAAACAGCCTGAAGGAGCTGAAGTCTGATGCAACCACACCTGAGGGTGTAGGCAGAGGAGGCCAGGTGTCACTGTGTGGGGGGTGAGCGAGGGGAGGGGTGGGACCCACCACTACAGCCTTTTTCGCTGTGCGTGCTCTAAGGCAGTAGGACACCACCTACACGAGCTACAGGAGCAGTCTCCAGCTGCCACCACCGCTGCCCTCCCAGACTCCAGGAGTGGTCGCAAGCCACCACAGCTGCCTTCCCAGGCCCCAGGAGCAGTTGCAAGCTGCCTCTGCTCCCACTGTGTGCTCCAGGGGTGCACGAGACCCCACTGTTGCTGAGAACTCCAGGACTGGGCAGCAGCTGCCGCAACTGCACACCCCCTCGATCAAGGGGATAATGACCAGCACACACTGAGGAAAGAGGCGACAGGCATCCATACTAAAAATGGCTCTCATGCCAAAAAAATATGAAATCCACAGACGCTACACAGGGATGATGCCACATATAAATAGCCCTCTAAGACCACAGTAGATAACTGATTCTCCTAAACTCACAGAATAAGAGAAATATAAGTAAAATGAAGAAGCAGAGGAACCGCTCCCAGTTAAAAGACCAAGAAAATTCCCCTAAAAGAACAAACAATGAAACAGATCTCTTCAGTTTCATAGACACCAATTTCAAAAAGGAGATAAGGAAAATACTGAAGGAATTAAGAAAGGATATTGACAAAAATGCAGAGTACTGTAAAAAGGAACTAGAAACTATACAGAGGAACCAAGAAAAATTAGAAAATTCATTTGCCGAGATGAAAACTGAACTAAAGGCAATGAATAGTGGAATGAATAATGCAAAAGAACAGGCAATTCCCTGGTGGTCCAGTGGTTAGGACTCTGCACTTTCACTGCCGAGGGTGCAGGTTCAATCTCTGGTCAAGAAACTAAGATTCCGCAAGCTGTGCAGCATGGCCACAACAGAACAAATAATGCAGAAGAATGAATAAGTGATCTGGAAGATAGAATAATGGAAATCACCCAATCAGGACAGCAGACAGAAAGCAAAATGAAAAAAAACATGAAACCAGTATAAGAGAACTATGGGACAATATAAAGTGTGCCAATCTACGCATAATAGGGATTCCAGAAGTGGAAGAAAGAAAATGGGATCGAAAATGTATTTGAAGAAACTATGGCTGAAAACTTCTCAAACCTCAAGAAGTAAACAGATAACCAGGTGCAGGAGGCACAGAGGGTCCCAAACAACATAAACCCAAAGAGACCTATAGCAAGACATATAATAATAAAAATGGTAAAAGTTAAAGAGAAGATGCTAACAGCAGCAAGAGAAAAACAAGGAGTTAATTACAAGGGAACCCCCATAAAGCTATCAGCTGACTTCTCTACACAAACACTGCAGGCCAGAAGGGAGTGGCGAGGGACTGATTCAAAGTCCTGAAAGGGAAAAATCTGCAACCTAGGATACTCTACCCAGCAAAATTATCATTTAGAATACAAGGAGAGATTAAGAATTTCTCAGACAAGTGAAAACTAAAAGAATACAGCAACACTAAACCTATCCTAAAGGAAACATTGAAAGGTCTTCTCTAAATAGAAAAGAGAAAAAAGCAAATCAACTAAATAAGCCAGTACACAGATTAAAAAAGCATCAAAAAATTTCTGTGAAATGACGATAACCACAATGAACAGCAAAAGAATGAATATAAAGATGTAAAAGAGCACATCAAAATCTTAAAATGTGGGGGAGGAGATTAAGAAAGTGTAGATTATTTTTTCATTTCCTAGAATGCATTTCAGCCTATATGGCTACCAGTCTAAGGCAAGTAGATACAGAATGTGGTTAACATACTTGAAAACAGGGTAACCACAAATAAAAAACATATAAGAGATTCACAAAAAACAAAAACAAGAGAACGTAAGCATAATGGAAAAGAAAATCATCAAACCACACAAGGAAAAACAAAAACAAATGGACAAATATAAAATCAATGGGAAAACAAGGCTTAAAACTGCAATAAATACATATCTATCAATAATCATCTTAAGTGTAAGCAGACTGCTCCAATCAAAAGACACAAAGTGGCAGATTGGATTAAAAAGAAAACAAGAGCCTACAATAGGCTAACTACAAGAGACCCACTTTAGGGCAAAGGACACACATAGATTGAAAGTGAGGGTATGTAAAAAGGTATTTCATTCAAACGGAAATGACAAGAAAGCAGGGGTTGCAATACTCACATCAGACAAAATAGACTTTAAAACAAAGGCCATAAAGAAAGATAAAGGAGGACACTATACAATGATAAAAGTATCAATACAAGAAGAGGATTTTACAGACATCAACATATGTGCACCTAATACAGGAGGACCCAAATACATAAAAAAAAAATACTAACAGACATAAAGGGAGAAACTGACAAGAATAATAGTAGGAGACTTTAACATCCCACTCACATCAATGGACGGATCTTGTAGACAAAAAAAAAAAAAATCAGTAAGGCGACAGAGATACTAAACAACATAACAGTTAGATTTAACTGATAGCTTCAGAACACTACATCCAAAACAGAACAAAAAGAAAACCAGAATACACATTCTTCGCAAGGGCACATGGAACATTCTCTAGGACTGACCACATACTAGGGCACAAAAAAAAAACCTCAACAAACTTAAGAGTACAGAGATTATCTCAAGCATCTTTTCTGACTACAATGGCATGAAACTAGAAATCAACCACAGAAGAAGAAATGGGAAAAAACAATTACATGGAGAATAAACAACATGCTACTAAAAAAGCAATGGATCAATGATGAAATCAAAGAAGAAATTAAAAAATACCTCAAGACAAATGACAATGAAAACAGAACCATAAAAAATCTATGGGACATAGCAAAAGCAGTTCTTAGTGGGAAGTTCATAGTGATACAAGCCTTCCTCAAAAAAAAACAAAAAAAAGAAAAAAAAAAGAGAAAAATGTCAAATAAAAAACCTAACCTACCACTTAAAAAAATTAGAAAAAGAAGAACAAAACCTGAAGTCACCAGAAGGAATAATAAAGATGAGAGAGAAAATAAATAAAATAGAGATTAAAAAAATAGAAAAAGCCAATAAAACCAAGAACTGGTTCTACGAAAGGGTAAACAAGATTGACAAACCTCTGGCCAGGCTCACTAAGAAGACAGAGAACCCAAAGAAACAAAATAAAGAAAGGAAAAAGGAGATATAACAACCAATACTACAGAAATATAAAAAACCCTAAGGGAATACTATGAACAATTATATGCTAACAAATTTGACAACCTAGAAGAACTGGACAACTTTCTAGAAACATATAGCCCTCCAAAATGGAATCAAGAAGAAATAAATAATTTCAACAGACGGATACTAGAAGTGAAACAGAATGTGTAGTCAACAAACTCCCTACAAATAAAAGTCCAGGACCAGATGGCTTCACATGCAAATTCTACCAAACATACAAAGAACTTGTACTGATCCTTCTCAGACTCTTCCAAAAATGTGAGGAGGAGGGAACACTCCCAAAGACATTCTATGAAGCCACCATCACCCTGATACCAAAACCAGACAAAGACACCGCCAAAAAAGAAAACTTCAGGCCAATATCTCTGATGAATATAGATGCAAAAATCCTCAACAAACTATTAGCAAACCAAATCCAACAACACATAAAAAAGATCATACACCACGACCAAGTGGGATTCATCCCAACTTCACAAGGATGGTTCAACATACACAAATCAATCAATATGATATACCACATCAACAAAAGACAAAAACCACATGGTCATCTCAATAGATGCAGAAAAAGCATCTGACAAAATTCAACATCCATTCATGATAAAAACCCTAACCAAGGGCTTCCCTGGTGGCACAGTGGTTGGGGGTCTGCCTGCCGATGCGGGGGAAGCGGGTTCGTGCCCTGGTCCGGGAGGATCCCGCATGCCGCGAAGCGGCTAGGCCCGTGGGCCATGGCCGCTCGGCCTGCGCGTCCGGAGCCTGTGCTCCACGATGGGAGAGGCCACAGCAGTGAGAGGTCCACATACCGCAAAAAACAAACAAACAAACAAACAAACAAAAACTCTCACCAAAGTGGGTATAGAGGGAGCATGTCTCAACATAATAAAAGCTATCTATGACAAACCCACAGCCAATGTAATACTCAACAGTGAAAAGCTGAAAGCCTTCCTGCTAAACTCTGGAACAACTCAAGGATGCCCACTCTCACCCCTTCTATTCAACATAGGACTGAAAGTTCTAGCCACAGCAATCAGACAAGACAAAGAAATAAAAGGTATCCAAATTGAAAGGGAAGAGGTAAAAATTGTCACTATATGCAGGTGACATGATACTATATACAGAAAACCCTAAAGACGTCACACAAAAACTACAAGAACTGATAAACGAATTCAGCAAGGTAGCAGGATACAAGATTAACATACAGAAATCTGTTGCATTTCTTTACACTAACAATGAAATATCAGAAGGGAATGTAAAAAAACAATACCTTTCAAAATCACACCTCAAAAAATAAAATACTTAGAACTGAACCTGACCAAGAAGGTGAAAGACTTATGCTCTGAGAACTATAAAACATTAATAAAGGAAACTGAAGATGACTCAAAGAAATGGAAAGATATCCCATGCTCTTGGATTGGAAGAATGTTGTTAAAATGGCCATACTACCCAAAGCAATCTATAGATTTAATGTGATCCCTATCAAATGACCCATGACATTTTTCACAGAACTAGAACAAATAATCCTAAAATTTACATAGAACCATAAAAGACCCAGAATTGCCAAAGCAATCCTAAGGCAAAAACACAAAGCAGGAGGCATTACCCTCCCAGATTTCAGACAATACTACAAAGCTACAGTAATCAAAACGGCATGGTATTGAGACAAAAACAGACATATGGATCAATGGAACAGAATAAAGAGCCCAGAAATAAACTCACACACCTACGGTCAATTAATCTTCGACAAAAGAATCAAGACTATACTTATACAATGGAAAAAGGACAGACTCTTCAGCAAGTAGTGTTGGGAAGGTTGGACAACTACATATAAATCAATGAAGTCAGAACACACCCTCTCACCATACACAAAAATAAACTCAAAATGGCTTAAAGACTTAAACATAAGACATGACACCATAAAATGTCTAGAAGAGAACACAGGCAAAACATTCTCTGACATAAATTGTACCAATGTTTTCTTAGGTCAGTCTCCCAAGGCAATAGAAATAAAAGCAAAAATAAACAAATGGGACCTAATCAAACTTACAAGCTTCTGCACAGCAAAGGAAACCATAAAACAAAAGCCAACCCACAGAATGGGAGAAAATATTTGATAACGATGCGACCAACAACGGCTTAATTTCCAAAATATACACAGAGCTCATATAGTTCAACAAAAAAAAAAAAACAACCCAATCGAAAAATTGGCGGAAGACCTATGTAGACATTTCTCCAAAGAAGAAATACAAATGGCCAACAGGCACATGAAAAGACACTCAACATCGCTAATCATTAGAGAAATTCAAATCAAAACTGCAATGAGAGGGGCTTCCCTGGTGGCGCAGTGGTTAAGAATCTGCCTGCCAATGCAGGGGACGCGGGTTCGTGCCCCGGTCCGGGAAGATCCCACATGTCGCGGAGCGGCTGGGCCCGTGAGCCATGGCCGCTGGGCCTGCGGGTCCGGAGCCTGTGCTCCGCAACGGGAGAGGCCACAACCATGAGAGGCCCGCGTACCGCAAAAAAACAAAAAAACTACAATGAGGTACCACCACACACCAGTCAGAATAGAACAAATAACAGAACAAATAACAAATGCTGGAGAGGGTGTGGAGAAAAGGGAACCCTCCTACACTGTTGGTGGGAATGTAGGTTGGTACAGCCATTACGGAAAACAGTATGGAGGTTCCTCAGTAAAGTAAAAATAGAATTACCATATGATCCAGCAATCCCACTCCTGGGCACGTATACAGACAAAACTCTAATCCAAAAAGATATATGCACTCGTATGTTCACAGCAGCACTATTTACAAGAACTAAGACATGGAAACCTAAATGTCCATCAACAGATGGATGGATAAAGAAGATGTGATATATACATATATATACACACACACACACACACACAATGGAATATCACCCAGCTGTAAAAAAAAAAAAAAAAAAAAGAAAAAAATAACGCCACTTGCAGCAACATGGATGCAACTAGAGAATATCATACCAAGTGAAGTAAGTTAGAAAGAGAAAACAAATACCATGTGCTACCACATGTGGAATCTAAGATGTGTTCAATTGTGTCATATTTACGAAACAGAAACAGACTCATGGACAAAGAGAACAGACTTGCGGTTGCCAAGAGGGAGGGGTTTGGGGGACGGGTGGAATGGGAGGTTGGGGTAAGCAGATGTAAGCTATTATATATAGAATGGATAAACAACAAACAACAAGGTCCTACTGTATAGCACAGGGACTATATTCAGTATCCTATGATAAACCATAACGGAAAATAATATCAAAAAGAATATATATATACGTGTAACTGAATCACTCTGCTGTACAGCAGAAATTAACACTGTTAATCAACTATACTTCAATAAATAAAAATTAAAAAATAAAGGTTTGGGGCTTCCCTGGTGGCGCAGTGGTTGAGAGCCTGCCTGCCGATGCAGGGGACACGAGTTCGTGCCCCGGTCCGGGAAGATCCCACATGCCGCGGAACTGCTGGGCCCGCGAGCCATGGCCGCTGAGCCTGGGCGTCTGGAGCCTGTGCTCCACAACAGGAGAGGCCACAGCAGTGAGAGGCCCGCGTACCGCAAAAAATAAATAATAAAAAAAAATAAAGGTTTGTGAAAGCACGGTCATACAGTAATTCTTAACATTTACTTGAGAGCTCATGTGTACCAGCTACTGCTTCACATGCCTTCATTCGTAACGCAGGTTATTATTTCACAATCCATTATGCATGACCTTGAAATCTAAAAGCTTTGAGAACTGAAAAGGTGTTTACAAGGTATTAGGGGACAAAGCCTAACCAGACTTGAACTCATGTGGTTGAAAAACCTGACCTGAGCTGATATAAACCCATTTATAATCTTTAATTATATCACCCAGCATGAATGTTCACACATTTGACTTCAAAATAATGAACGCGGCGCACTATAGGATGCTGCCCCAGAACTCCCAGGGCTGCGGCAAAATCCACTGCATATGGCCTGAGTCTCAGATAAGGAGGACATGCAGTCAGGCCACCACTGTGGGCCCAGAACTCTCACGGCTCCCATGTCACGGATGGGGGACTGCGGCTGAATCCCCCAGTTAGCGAGGCATTGAGCCACTGTGCTGGCCTAACGCAAAGCCAGCAAATGTGACCACTCCTCTCCTGCAAGGCCACCCTGATGATGCCACGGGACAGATGCTTGTGATGCCCATGTTCCAGAACCTTCCAACCTCATTAAACTATTTCTAATGATAGGAGCTTGGTACAGGTTTCAGCTGTGGGCAGTTTGGCAAAGGCAGAACTGTGGAGAGAAAATGAGGAACGGGAAAGAGTGGAGATGAGTAAAGAGACCACAATAAAAGTGGCGTGGGTAGAAGGGGCCAAGGGCCTGAGTGGGAAGAAGGAACTGAGGAAGGCTCAAAATCACGAACACTCAGGAGCTTCCCCTGAGCTTGAAAGCAGCTGAAGGAAGTGTCTAAGCCTCGGAACACTTGTTATGAAGGAGGGGGGCAGATGTCACGCAGCCACAGGAAGACGTAGTAATAAGATGGCAGCAGTGGCCATCTCCCCAGTGTTTCATATGCCCCAGGCACTGTACTGGAGCCAATCACCTTTCCCCTTCGTCCTCCATGGCACAGAAGGTATTATTATCCTCATTACAAAGGGGGCAACTGAGGCCCAAGGAAGTTAAAAGCAACATGTCCAAGGCCAAACAACTAACTTCAAAATTGGGGTACAAAACCCATTTTCTGATTCCAGCAGCAGTGCTCTTTTTTGCCAGGGCACTCTGCTTCTCCCACAGGTATATACACCTGGCCACGGAGTATATAAAACCACTGAAGAGCAGACCACTCTTATTATCAGGGTAGCAAATAAAACAGGAAAGCCTAGGTCCAGGATGAATTTGGGGGCCTCTGCATCACTACCACACCTTTCCTATCTGGGGTATGAGGCTTCCCCAAGCATGGGGCACCTGTGAAAGCAAGTCACTTCAGCTGACGACCTGGCTGGTATCCGTGAAACGGACAGGGAGTTTGACTTCTAAGATGGCCCATGGCTCTATGGCTTTACCCCTACTATGAGAATTACTAACAATTCAATGAGTAACAATTATTACATTTCCACAAATGTCAGAAGTTTTACACACACACACACACACACACACAGAGAGAGAGAAGTTAAAAATGTCTCTAACCTATCTGAGTTTGTTTCAGTTGCAATTTTAAATCGGTAACCTGCATAGTTAACCTCTTGACAGAAGCATCGTATTCTAATATCTGGGCCTTCAGCTGGGCGGAGTGCTCAATCTGCAGAGAATTAGAGAAGAAAAAGAAATCAACATAAAACAAATCACAGCTCACTTCAAAGGGAACAATTCTCTCATTGGGCTTATTCTCTTTTTTTGTTTTGCCAATTCTGAGCAGCTTTATACCCGTAACCCACAGGGTCCCTTTAAAATGACGACTGATAACGCAAGTTTCCATTTCTTCTTACAAGCATGTCAGAGCAGCTACTCCAGGGCATGGGAAGACACCAGAGAGAGGGCAGCAGTATTTCCAAGTCACAGGGTGAGAATTGAGACACTTCCACTGTGGGCACCATCAGGACTTGGAAAATTTTGTGTTTAAGTGAGTTTGCTTGCCTCTGGATTTTGTAACTATTATGAATATAAAGTCACATGACCACTGGACAGTTCTCTCAGATGAGAAAGGACACCCTTTAGCACCTTTGGGGATACTTGATGTTAAAATAAATCCCACTTACACCAGTGTGGCGTGTGCCAAGTTCACACGTCTATGCAGTGGACTGGCCAGACCCCTGGGTGCTCAAGGAGAAATACTCACTTCACTTTGCAGCTGTTTTTGCAGAGCTTGTTTCTGGGTTTCAAACTCCTTATGCTCCAAGATGATAGCATTTTCTGCTTTCTTTAATTCTTTCTGAAAAATCAGCAGTTTAGGAGATGGCTCAGCTATGCCTAAGAAGGTAGAAGAGCCTGGTCGTTACCAACCTGAAGTGTTCTCATTTCGCTTGACTTTTTTTTTTTTAATTGAAGTTTAGTTAATTTACAATGTTGTGCTAGTTCCAAGTGTACAGCAAAGTGACTAAGTTATACATATACATGATATATATTCTTTTTCAGATTCTTTTCCATTATAGGTTATCACAAGATATTGAGTATTCTTTCCTGTGGTATACAGTAGGTCCTTGTTTACCTTTTTTAAAAAAATTGGGATACAGCTGCTTTACAATGTTGTGTTAGTTTCTGCTGTACAGCAAAGTGAGTCAGTTATACATATACCCACTCTTTTAGATTTCCTTCCCATTTAGGTCACCACAGAGCACTGAGTTCCCTGTGCTATACAGCAGGTTCTCATTAGTTACCTATTTTATACATACTAGTGTATATATGTCAATCCCAATCTCCCAATTCATCCCACACCCCCTTTCCCCCTTGGTAACCGTAAGTTTGTTTTCTACATCTGTGTCTCTATTTCTGCTTTGAAAACAAGGTCACATCTTACCATTTTTCTAGATTTCACATAAGCAATGTTATATTTGTCTTTCTGTCTGACTTCTGTCGCTTGACTTTTAAAAGCAGCCAAACAAGTTTCAAATTGTTCTTCTTTTTTGTATGCATACAATATTGTATTAATTCTATCAAATGGACCACAAGCAATCCTGACTCACAAATTTCAAAACAAAATAATTTAATGCACATAAATGCAAATTTTACTCTTCTCATGTCCTTCTCCGTGTAATACAGTTCTTTCAAATCCTCACATTAACTTGAAAGCCCGCCTCTTCTCCCTACAGAGGCAGATAAGGAGTGCTCTAGCAAAACCTGTCAATGACTGCCCTGAGGTCCAGTTCGACCTGTACATCTGTCAGCAGCTCTCAGGGTCCAGGCAGCAAACAGACGGCACGCCCAATTCAGGTCCTCGGAGCACCCTTCAATAAAGACTGGCTTAGGCCGGGTCCGTAGCCACAAAGGACGGCATAGTGCCCCACGCTACTAGCGGTGCCATGCTGTTTGTGGCCCTCGGGGCTAGAGGGCCGGGGAGGCAGGAACTCCCAGAACTGGAGAGAGCGAGCTGCTGCAGAATGCTAGACAGGCCATCCCACAAGCGCTCGGATCTTGCGTGGCTGAAAGGCGCAGGGTCAGCCCAGGGACGCTGTACATAGAGGCGGCAGGAGGGCAAACAACCTTGACCTCTCTCCTCCCTCCCTCCCAGTGCTTGCGTGCAGTCGGCACACCTGACCAGCAGTCAGAGGGCAAGGGAAGCCCGGTACCATCTGGAGGGGCAAATTCGGACAGTTTAAAAATGTTTCTTCAGGACTGGCGGGAGAGACAAGATGGTGGAGTAAAAAGACTTCAGCTCACCTCCCCTCGTGAAAACACCAAAATCACAACTAACTGCTAAACAACCACGGACAAAAAAGACTTGAACCTTCCAAAAAAGATATTCTACATCCAAAGACAAAGAAGAAGCCACAGTGGGACAGTAGGAAGTCCACTTTTGCATTATAATCAAATCCCTACCTTCCAGGTGGGCGATCCACAAACTGGAAAATAATTCTATCACAGAGGTTCTCCCATATGAGTGAGAGTCTGGAGCCCCACGTCAGGCTCCCCAGCCTGGGGGCCTGGCATCAGGAGGAGCCCCTAGAGCATTTGGCTTTGAAGGCCAGTGGGGCTTGAGTGCAGGAGCTCCTCAGGACTGAGGGAAACAGACGGCCCTCTTGGAGGCCACACACAAGGTTTCATGTGCACTGGGACCCAGGGCAAAGCAGTGACTCCATAAGAGCCTGGGCCAGACCTACCTGCGGGTACTGTAGGGTCTCTGGGAGAGTGGTGGGTCGGCTGTGGCTCACCGTGGGGCCCAAAGGAAAACTCTTGGGCGTGAGCTCTCCTGGTGGGGGGGGTGGGGGGGTCTCCATTTTGGCACCAATGATCAGCCCCACCCAACAGCCTGCAGGCCCAGTCCTGGGACACCTCAGGCCAAACAATGAACAGGGTGGGAACACAGCCCCACCCATCAGGAGACAGGCTGTCTAAAGTTGTCCTGAGCCAAGAGCCACCTATAAACACACCCCTTGACATGGCCCTGTCCACCAGGGGGACATGACACAGCTCCACCCACCAGTGTGCAGGCACCAGTTCCTTCCACCAGAAAGCCTGCACAAGCCTCTGGACCAACCTCACCCACCAGGGGACACACACCGGAACCAAGAAGAATTACAATCCTACAGCCTGAGGAATGGAGACCACAAAAACACAGCAAGTGAGACAATACCAGACAGTGGAGAGATATCTTCCAGACTAAGGAACAAGATAAAACCCCAGAAGAACAACTAAGTGAAGCAGAGATAGGCAACCTACCTGAAAAAGAATTCAGAGTAATGATAGTAAAGATGATCCAAGACCAAGAGGAAAAACAATGGAGACACACACCAAGAGGATACAAGAAATATTTAATAAAGAGTTAGAAGCTTTAATGAACAGAGATGAACAATACAATAACTGAAATGAAAAATATACTAGAAGGAATCAATAGCAGAATAAATGAGGCAGAAGAACGAATAAGTGAGCTGGAAAACAAATTGGTGGAAATCACTGCTGAGGAACAGAATAAAGACAGAAGAATGAAAAGAAATGAGGCCAGTCTAAGAGACTTCTAGGACAACATTAAATCCACAACATTGGCATTAAAGGGGTCCCAGAAGGAGAAGAGAGAGAGAAAGGGGCTGAGAAAATATTTGAAGAGCTAACAGCCGAAAACTTCCCTAACATGGGAAAGGAAACACTCACTCAAGTCCAGGAGGCACAGAGAGTGCCATACAGGATAAACCCAAGGAGGAACACACCGAGACACATATTAATCAAACTGACCAAAAAATTAAGACAAAGAGAAAATATTAAAAGCAACAGAGAAAAGCAACAAATAACATACAAGGGAATCCCCATAGGTTATCAGCTGATTTTTCAGCAGGAACTCTGCAGACCAGAAGGGAATGGCAAGATATATTTAAAGTGATGAAAGAGAAAAACCTACAACCAAGAATACTCTACCCAGCAAGGCTCTCATTCAGATTCAGTGGAGAAATCAAAAGCTTTACAGACAAGCAAAAGCTAAGAGAATTCAGCATCACCAAACCAGCTTTACAACAAATACTAAAGGAACTTCTCTAGGCAGAAAAGGCCACAACTAGAATCAAGAAAATTATGAATGGGAAAGCTCATTGGTAAAGGCAAACATAAAACAAAGGTAGGAAATCACCCACACACAATATGATATCAAAACCAGCAATCATGGGAAGAGGAGAGTACGAATGCAGGATACTGGAAATGCACTGGAAATTAAGAGACCAGCAACCTAAAGCAATCTTGTACATATACAGACTGCTATATCAAAACCTCATGGGAACCACAAACCAAAAATGTACAATAGATACACACACAAAAAAGAAAAAGCAATCCAAACACAACACTAAAGACAGACATCAAGTCACAAGAGAACAGAAGAGGAAGGGAAGAAAAAAGACCTTAAAAAATAAAGCCAAAACAATTAACAAAACGTCAGTAAGTACATATCAGTGATTACCTTAAATGTAAACGGATTAAATGCTCCAACCAAAAGACAGACCGGCTGAATGGATACAAACACAAGACCCATATATATGCTGTCTACAAGAAACCCACTTCAGATCTAGGGACACATACAGACTGAAAGTGAGGGGATGGTAAAATGTATTCCATGCAGATGGAAATCAAAAGAAAGCTGGAGTAGCAATAATCATATCAGACAATATAGACTTTAAAATAAAGACTATTACAAGAGACAAAAAGGGACAGTACATAATGATCAAGGGATCAATCCAAGAAGAAGATATAACAATTTTAAGTACTTATGCACCCAACATAGGAGCAATATAGAAGGCAAATGCTCACAGCCATAAAAGGAGAAATCGACAGTAACACAATAATAGTGGGGGACTTTAACACCTCACTTTCATCAATGGACGGATCATACAGGCAGAAGATCAATAAGGAAACACAGGCCTTATGTGACACATTAGACCAGATGGATTTAATTGATATTTATAGAACGTTCCATCTGAAAGCAGCAGAGTACACGTTTTTCTCAAGTGCACATGGAACATTCTCCAGGATAGACCACATGCTTCGTCACAAAGCAAGTCTCGGTAAATTTAAGAAAAGTGAAATCGTATAAAGCATCTTCTCCTACCACAACGCTATGAGATTAAAAATCGACTACAACAAAACAATGAAAAAACACAAACACATGGAGGCTAAACAATATGTTACTAAACAACCAATGGATCACTGAAGAAATCAAAGAGGAAATTAAAAAATACCTAGAGACAAATGAAAACGAAAACACGACAATCCAAAACCTACGAGATGCAACAAAAGGAGTTCTAAGAGGGAAGTTTATAGCAATACAATCTTACCTCAAGAAACAAGAAAAATCTCAAACAACCTAAGGTTACACCTAAAGCCACTAGAGAAAGAAGAACAAACAAAACCCAAAGTTAGTAGAAGGAAAGAAATCATAAAGATCAGAGCAGAAATAAATGAAAGAGAGATGAAGGAAACAACAGAAAAGATCAATGAAACTAAAGGACGGCTCTTTGAAAAGATAAAGAAGATTGATAAACTTTTAGCCAGACTCATCAAGAAAAAAAGGGAGGGCTCAAATCAATAAAATTAGAAACAAAAAAGAAGTTACAACTGACACCACAGAAATACAAAGGCTCATAAGAGACTACTACAAGCAACTATCTACCAATAAAATGGACAACCTAGAAGAAATGGACAAATTCTTAGAAAGGTGAAATCTTCCAAGACTGAACCAGGAAGAAATAGAAAATAAGAACAGACCAATCACAAGTATTGAAATTAAAACTGTGATTAAAAGACTTCCAAGAACATAACCATCCCAAACTTCAGACAATACTACAAAGCTACAGTAATCAAAACAGCATGGCATTGGCACAAAAACAGACATATGGATCAATGGAACAGAACAGAGAGCCCAAAAATAAACCCACACACCTATGGTCAATTGATCTTCGACAGAGGAGGCAAGAATATACAACGGAAAAAAGACAGACTCTTCAGCAACTGGTGTTGGGAAAGTTGGACAGCTGCATGTAAATCAATGAAGTTACAACACGACCTCTTACCATACACAAAAATAAACTCAAAATGGCTTAAAGACTTAAACATAGTCTATGACACCATAAAATGTCTAGAAGACAACAGGGGCAAAACATTCTGACATAAATCATACCAACGTTTTCTTAGGTCAGTCTCCCAAGGCAATAGAAATAAAAGCAAAAGTAAACAAACGGGACCTAATCAAACTTACAAGCTTCTGCACAGCAAAGGAAGCTGTAAACGAAACAAAAAGACAACCTACAGAATGGGAGAAAATATTTGCATATGATGCGAGTGTCAAGGGCTTAATTTCCAAAATATACAAACAGCTCACACAGCTCGACAACAAAAGAACAAACAACGGAATCGAAAAATTGGCAGAAGACTGAAGTAGACATTTCTTCAAAAAATAAATACAGGGGGCCAATAGGCACATGAAAAGATGCTCAATACGGCTAACTATTAGAGAAAGGCAAATCAAAACTACAATGAGGTACTCTCGCACAGCAGTCAGAATGGCCATTATTAAAAAGTCTACAAATGACAAATTGCTGGAGAGGATGTGGAGAAAAGGGAACCCTCCTACACTGTTGGTGGGAATATAAGTCGATGCAGCCACTGTGGAAGACAGTATGGAGGTTTCTCAGAAAACTAAAAATAGAATTACCATATGATCCAGCAATCCCACTCCTGGGCATATATCTGGAGAAAACTCTAATTAAAAAAGATACACGCACCCTTATGTTCACAGCAGCACTATTCACAATAGCCAAGACATGGAAACAACCTAAATAGCCATCAAGAGATGAATGGATAGGGCCTCCCTGGTGGCGCAGTGGTTGAGAGCCCGCCTGCCGATGCAGGGGATACGGGTTCGTGCCCCGGTCTGGGAGGATCCCATATGCCGCGGAGCGGCTGGGCCCGTAAGCCATGGCCGCTGGGCCTGCGCATCCGGAGCCTGTGCTCCGCAACGGGAGAGGCCACAGCAGTGAGAGGCCCGCATACCGCAAAAAGAAAAAAAAAAAAAAAAAAAAAAGAGATGAATGGATAAAAGATGATGTGGTACACATATACAATGGAATATTACTCAGCCATGAAAAAGAACGACATAATGCCATGTGCAACAACACAGATGCAACTAGAGATTATCATACTAAGTGAAGTAAGTCGGAAAGAGAAAAACAAATACCATATGATATCACTTCTATGTGCAATCTAAAACATGACATGTAAAGCAACTATACTCCAATAAAAATTAATTTTAAAAAAGTAAAATAAAAGGTTAAGTGACTTGAAAGAAGTAAAAAATAAAATAAAATATGACAGCTATCTATGAAAGAGAAACAAAATCAGGGACATAGAGAATAGACTGGTGGTTGCCAAGGGGGTGGGGGGGGAGAGGGTAGGAGTGGGAGTTTGGGATTAGCAGATGCAAACTGGTATATATAGAATGGATGAACAACAAGATCCTACTGTACAGCACAGGGAACTATATTCAATATCCTGTGATAAACCATAATGGAAAGGAATACTAAAAAGAACGTATATATATCTATAACTGAGTCACTTTGCTGTACAGCAGTAATTAATGCAACATTGTAATTCAACTATACTTCAATAAAAAATAAGACACACACACACAAAAAAAACTATCAACAAACAAAATCCAGGACTAGATGGCTTCACAGGCAAATTCTATGAAACATTTAGAGAAGAGTTAACACCTATCATTCTGAAACTATTCCAAAAAACTGCAGAAGAAGGAACACTCGCAAACTCATTCCATGAGGCCATCATCACCCTCATAGGAAAACCAGACAAAGATGATACCACAAGAAAAGTACAGGCCAATATCACTCATGAGCATAGACGCAAAAATCCTCAACAAAATACTAGCAAACTGAATCAATCCAACAATACATTAAATGGACCATACACCATGATCAAATGGGATTTATTCCAGGTTGCAAGGATTTTTCAATATCCACAAATCGATCAGTGACAAACACTATATGATCATCTCAAGAGATGTAGAAAAAGCTTTTAACAAAATTCAACACCCATTTATGATAAAAACTCTACAGAAAGTGGGTATAGAGGGAACCTACCGCAACATAATAAAGGCCATCTATGACAGACCCACAGCTAACATCATACTGAACAGTGAAAAGCTGAAAGCATTACCTCTTAGATCAGGAAAAAGGCAAGGATGTGCACTCTCACCACTTTGACACAACATTGCTGTGGATAGGACTTTCAAAACTATCAGAGAAGAGAAAGATATAAAAGGAATCCAAACTGGAAAAAAAGTAAAACTGTCACTGATTGCAGATGACATGATACTATACGTAGAAAATCCTTAATATGCTACCAGAAAACTTACTAGAGCTCATCCATGAATTCAGTAAAGGTGCAGGATACAAAATTAATACACAGAAATCTCTTGCATCCCTATACACTAACAATGAAAGATCAGAAAGAGAAATTAAGGAAACAATCCCATTTACCATTACATCAAAAAGAATAAAATACCTAGGAATAAACCTACCTAAGGAGGCAAAGGACCTGTACTCTGAAAACTATAAGATGCTGATAAAAGAAACTGAAGATGACACAAACAGATGGAAAGATATACCATGTTTCTAGATTGGAAGAATCAATATTGTCAAAATGACTATACTACCCAAGGAAATGTACAGATTCAATGCAATCCCTATCAAATTACCAATGGCATTTTTCACAGAACTAGAAGAAAAAAATTTTTAATTTGTACAGAAACAAAAAAAACCCTGAATAGCCAAAGCAAACCTGAGAAAGAAAAACACAACTGAAGGGACTTCCCTGGTGGTGCAGTGGTTAAGAATCCACCTGCCAATGCATGGGACACAGGTTCAAGCCCTGCTCCAGGAAAATCCCACATGCCGCGGAGCAACTAAGCCCACGTGCCACAACTACTGAGCCTCCACTCTACAGCCCATGAGCCACAACTACCGAAGCCTGCACGCCTAGAGTCCGTGCTCTGCAACAAGAGAAGCCACCGCAATGAGAAGCCCATGCACCACAACAAAGAGTAGCCCCCACTCGCCACAATTAGAGAAAGATCGCTCACTGCAATGAAAACCCAACACATCCAAATAAATAAATTAATTAAATTAAAAAATTTTTTTAAAAAAGAAAGAAAATGAAAAATGGAACTGGAGCAGTCAGACTCCCTGACTTCACACTATACTACAAAGCTACAATAATCAAAACAGTATGGTACTGGCACAAAAACAGAAATATAGTTCAATGAACAGGAAAGCCCAGAAATAAACCCACGACCCTATGGTCAATTAATCTACAACAAAGGAGCAAGAATATACAATGGCGAAAAGACAGTCTCTTCACCAAGGGGTGCTGGGAAAAGTGGACAGTTACATGTAAACGAATGAGATTAAAACATTCTCTAACACCATACACAAAAATAAACTCAAAATGGATTAAAGACCTAAATGTAAGGCCAATTATAAAACTCTTAGAGAAAAACATAGGCAGAACACTGACATAAACTGCCGTAGTATCTTTTTTGGATCCACCTCCTACAGTAATGAAAATCTAAAAAATTAAAAAAAACAAATGGGACCTAATTAAACTTAAAACCTTTTGCACAGCAAAGCAAACCATAAACAAAATGAAAAGACAACCCACAGAATGGGAGAAAACGTTTGCGAATGAAGCAACCAACAAGGGATTAATCTCCAAAATATACAAACAGCTCGTGCAGCTCAAACAACCCAATCAAAAAATGCGAAAAATATTTAAATACACACTTCTCCAAAGACATACAGATGGCCAACAGGCACACGAAAAGATGCTCAACTTTGCTAGTTTTTAGAGAAATGCAAATCAAAACTACAATGAGATATCACCTCACACCAGTCAGAATGGCCATCATCAAAATGTCTATACACAGGGCTTCCCTGGTGGTGCGGTGGTTAAGAATCCACCTGCCAATGCAGGGGACACGGGTTCGAGCCCTGGTCCGGGAAGATCCCACATGCTGTGGAGCAACTAAGCCCATGCGCCACAACTACCGAGCCTGTGCTCTAGAACCCGCGAGCCACAACTACTGAAGCCTGCACACCTAGAGGCCATGATCTGCAACAAGAGAAGCCACTGCAATGAGAAGCCTGTGCACCACAATGAAGAGTAGCCCCTGCTCTCTGCAACTAGAGAAAGCCCACGTGCAGCAAGAAAGACCCAATTCAGCCAAAAATACAATAAATAATAAGTTAAAAAAAAATTCCTTAAAAAAAACTGTCTATAAACAATAAATGCTAGAGAGTGTGTGGAGAAAAGGGAACCCTCCTACACTGTTGGTGGGAATGTAAATTGGTTCAACCACTATGGAGAACAGTGTGGAGGTTCCTTAAAAAACTAAAAATAGAACTACCATATGATCCAGCAACCACACTCCTGGGCATATATCCAGAGAAAACCATAATTCGAAAAGATATATGCACCTCAGTGTTCATTGCAGCACTATTTACAATAGTCAGGACATGGAGGCAACTGAAATGTCCATCAACAGAGGAATGGATAAAGAAGATGTGTTACATATATACAATGGAATATTACTCAGCCATAAAAAAGAACAAAATAATGCCATTTGCAACAACATGGATGCAACTAGGGAATATCATAACTAAGTGAAATAAGTCAGACAGAAAAAGACAAATATCTTATGATGTCAATCATATGTGGAATCTAAGAAAAACGATACAAATGAACTTATTTACAAAACAGAAACAGACTCACAGAGTTCAAAAACAAACTTATGAAAGGGGAAAGGTGGGGGGAGGGATAAAATTAGGAGTTCGGGATTAACATACGCACATTACCATATGTAAAATAGATAATCAACAAGGACACACTGTATAGCATAGGGAACTCTACTCAATGATCTGTGATAACCTATATGGGAAAAAAAATCTGAAAAAGAATGGCTATGTGTATACGTATAACTGAATCCCTTTGCTGTATACCTGAAACTAACACAACATTGTAAATCAACTATATTCTAATATAAAATAAAAATTAAATTAAAAAATGTTTCTTCTTACACTACGAATTATGGAATAGCAAGCAAAAAGAAAGGAATTTCAATCTGAGAATCTTAACTTTATAAAATCTTCCCAATTGAAGCCTCCCTTAGAGGAGTTTCCCAATATGAACCTAACATGAAATACAAAAACAGGCAAATCAGAAAAAAAAAAAAAAAAGACTTACGGTTTAGGAGATTCAAGTTTTCACTTTTCATGTCTTCCAGTTGTTGTTTAAGTAGTTTATTTTGCGCCTCAAGCTCCAGTTTCCCTTCTTTCAGTAGTGAATAGTTGCTCATCTCTTTAACCTTCTTGCTCAGCACATGGTTTTGCTTTGTTAATGCCAAACACTGAGCTTTGACAGACTCCAACTGAAGCTGGAATTGGAAAAGGATAACTTGTACTTGAACAGTGACTTTACAGGACTGCATAGGTAAATGCTGGTGGGCTGCTCTCAGCTGGGCAGCATAATTTAATTACAGTCACTTGACTGAAGTGTGGTTCTCTGCAACAAGACAACCCTAACTACAACTTCTGCCCTGGAGCTGAGGATGGGGCAAGTTCATCCAACTCGATTTATGCAGAACCCTGTCCTACAAAGCAAGTCCTTCGGATTATCACCCAATTTTCCAGATGCAACTAAGGACCCAAAAGCCATCACAGAGTTAGTAATATGTCTATTTTTTAATATGAAAAGGTAAGATAGATACCAATAACATGCTGTGAGGTGCTTTCCTTTTCTTAGTCTAATGTATCTCATGTTTGGAGACAGGAGCCTATAAAGTTCTCAAACAAGTCATCACAGTTGCAAAAATAAATTTTATATACAGAACATATTTTAAGTTCCTAAAGTTCCAGTCCTGTCCTTTGGATAGCAAGCACACAAATGGACAGAAAAAAAGTAACAGTATCATGTGAAAAATGCCTCTCATTTTGCTTTAATCTGTGAGAGCCTGATGTAGTGATAAGAATTTTTACCTGCTGCTGAGGCAAAGGGAGAAGATGCTGAGTAGATAATAGTATACACCAGCCACCTGCTATGGGCCAGGCACAGTAAACCAGCTCATTGAAGTCCCTCAACAACCATGGGATGTGGGCAATATCCCAGGGTTTTCGGAGAAAGGATCTGAGGTCACAGATCTTGCCCAGAGGCACACAAGCAGTAAGGGAGACACAAAGGATTCAAGGACGACTCTGGGCCCCAAACGACATGCTCTTTCTATGCTTCTCTAGGAGACTAAGATTGAAATAAGGAACTACTGAATTAAGTTCAGCCGTCACCCTCTGAGTCATATAATAAACAGTCCAAACATACCAAGAGGATAACTTGAGATAAATTATGTATGACTGAAGCTAAAATTTCCTGTGTTGTCTAACAACTATTTCAAAAAACCAACAGGCTTAACAATTACCTCAAGTTCTTTCACACGATTTACAGAACGATCCAGTTCTTCCTTTTTAAACTTAAGAGTCGCAAATTTCTCTTGGAAATGTATAGCTTTTTCTGAAAGACAGAGCCAACCAACTAAACATCATCAAGTTTTCCCAGTGAATACAAAAATCATTTAATCATTTATAGCCAGTATGTCAGATCTAATGACCATTATTTCATCATCTAAAATAGCAGAGGGAATCCCCTGGCAGCCCAGAGGTCAGGATTCCACATTTTTACTGCCAAGGGTGCGGGTTTGATCCTTGGTTGGGGAACTAAGATCCTGCAAGCTGCGTGGCACGGTAAAACAAACACACACACACACACATACACGTGTGCGTAAAATAGCAGATATTTGGGTCAAAAAAAAAGAAAAAATCAGCGAGCGAGTAAGTAAGCCCCATTACTCAGTAGGTGATGGGAAGTTGCTTGTAATGGTCATATGTGTGGTGAACTTCCTGCTACACAAGTCACCAGTTACACCATCTGCACAGAGTGCGGGGCCCTTGTGCCAACTACTCTGAACTTCCTTAAAGACAAAGACTGCTCTGTAAGACTGTAGTTATTTGTAGTTATTGTTTTGTCATTTTCACTTCATCTAACACAAGTCTCTATAGATATATCATCAAATAAATCACATGCTGGGCTTCCCTGGTGGCACAGTGGTTGAGAGTCCGCCTGCCGATGCAGGGGACACGGGTTCATGCCCCGATCCAGGAAGATCCCACATGCCGCGGAGCGGTTGGGCCCGTGAGCCACGGCCGCTGAGCCTGCGCTCCGCAATAGGAGAGGCCACAACAGTGAGAGGCCCGCGTTCCGCAAAAAAAAAAAAAAAAAAAAAGAAAAATCACATGCTGACTACAGGACGGTACTAATTCCTCAAGAGGTATTAGTCTCAGCAAGATAGTTGCAAAGGAGCAGCCATACACACTGGGTGACCTTCTGATGGGTATGAAGCACCCAGCCCTGGTTCAATCCCAAGAATCCATTTGAAATGCCCACCAAAAGTCCTTATCACAGGTTGGTTCCTAGAAATATCCTGAAATGTAAAATGTCTGAAAGACTGAAAAATTACCCAACTTTCCTAGTCTTGGGGTAATACATATAAGAGTTTAGGAGGTTATATGTCAAGTTTAAATATCATGAAGCATAAATATATATTAGAAGTAGGAGAAATAAGAAACCAGGTCACAGAGGACAGAGAAGTTAAAATTTCCCCTAAGTAAAAAATGGAATCTCTCGTGGCTTAGAGTAATATTGACCGATGGCAATAAGTTGCTGCCGCCTTCCTGCCATCACAGATTTATTCATCAAAATATACTGAAATGAAGTTGAATAAAATTCTACCGATAAATTACTGATCTTTGAGAATATACAAAACGTTAAACATGAAGGTTTGCAAAAACATAGTGAAAGACGGTGATTACTTTTTTCATTTTGTAAAATTAAAACGACAAAAAATGTGTCAGTTTATAGTAACAATGAAGTAGAAGGTACATATTTTTTGGATTACAGAACAGACCCAACTTAGGAAGCTGATAACCTGCATCAAAACTGAGAAGTACAGCTTTTTTTCCCCCTAAGGGTCACCTTTATTCTTCCTCTTATCTTCAATCAATCTATTAGTTCTAGCGATGCAGTCCTCCTTCAGTTCAAGTTGATACCTGAGAATCAGAAGGATGGAAAATGAGTTCCTGGTCACCTTCCTAAACAGACTGTTATCAGTGCCTGAGCTTATCTATGGCACCAGGGCACCGAAGGGCACTGAACGGGACAATGCATGAACTTCACGGTCACTCAGTACTAAGGCCAGGGATCTGAATCCTGGCTATAAAAGGTCCAGTAAAATCCTGCTGCAATCCTGTAAACTCAAGCACAAAATGAAGGGTCGTGTTATTGAGGTTACAGAGGGCACTGTTTCTCAGTTGGTGTCCGCTGACACAAGAAAGTAAATTTAGTTACTTTTACACTGTACACAACAGACTCCAAATCCCAAAGGATAACAAGTCAGTCGCTTCCAATCCACCTATCCTGCCTCCCCACCCCCAAGCAGAATAAGAACTTTCCCCCTCAGGAACTGAGCACAGTACTGAGAGCCACTGCCAACAGAATTATATATGGATTGGCGATACCGAAAGGCACGTTTTCATGGAATTTTACTATCTCCACCAGCTATTACCAGCTGACTTTCTGGTTCAGAGATGAGAGAAAGGAAAGCAGCACTCCTTTGGTAAATATCCTCCGAAACCCAACAATTGCCGAAGTCATACTGAGGACACCCATGGCCAGACAAAGACATCAATACGTAACAGTTCCCTAACTCCATGGCTGTGTCAAGCTAACATACACACTTCTATTCATTTATTCCTAGAAGTTTAACAACTATAGATTCTTCAGAGCTTACCGCTGTATTAGAGGAGCGGACATAAAATATGAGGATAAAATCTATATCATGTCAAACCTGACACACGGAAAAGTGCTATATTTTTTATTAGAATTATTTTAAAGAATAACCTCAAAAAACCTTTGAAGGTACTACATAATGGACTATCAATGCCAAATTATGGACAAAGCAGTAGAGAGGCCGATGATTAAGAAATACCCAGAGCTGCTGAGTTGAGTCATCTCTCTGCTATGAATTCACTGACTCAATAAACAATTAACTGAACACTTATTTTGTGCCAGACGTTACACTGAGCACTGGAGAGAAAAGTTACCATATATGGGCTTAATGGCTCTGCACTAAGATACTATTCACCAGAACACAGCAAAACTCAGACTAGAGCAAAGCCATAGTATCAGAGTTGTCCATATTTTCCTTTTCCTATATCATTTTTTGCTTTATATAGTTAATTCTAGTTTCTTTCTTTTGATTCTGGCTTTGCAGAATCTTGAAGGAATACAGATCAACAAATACTTTAACCAATAAGCAGAATAATTCATAAATCATTAGACATCCCCATCCTAACGGCAGTATGAGTGGGGTAGAGGAAAAGATAAAAGTGACTATAATTCCCATTTTATAGCTTTTCAGCAAGTTACAAGGTGCCCTAAGAAATTCAAGCAAATCACAGGCCCTCAATAAATACTAGAGGAGAGACAAGAGTGAACAGAGGATGCTATTCTCTGTACTGTATCTTTTTAAAACCATCTTAACTCAAATACTCATGGGAAAGGCTTGACTGTCAATGAAAACACGTATTTTTTTTAAATACTGGATTTTGCCATAAAATATCAGTCTTATCTACTTCATTAGTGTTGCTGCGTTTCCATCAACTTAATATAATAACTTAAAAAATAATACTGGGCCTCCCTGGTGGCGCAGTGGTTGAGAGTCCGCCTGCCGATGCAGGGGATACGGGTTCGTGCCCCGGTCTGGGAGGATCCCATATGCCGCGGAGCGGCTGGGCCCGTGAGCCATGGCCGCTGGGCCTGCGCATCCGGAGCCTGTGCTCCGCAACGGGAGAGGCCACAACAGTGAGAGGCCCGCATACCGCAAAAAAAAAAAAAAAAAAAAAAAAATACTATTTTTTTAAAGACACCAAACAATTACTTTAGAAGTTCGTTCTTGAGCTTTTGGTCATAGGCCTCCTCAATACGCTTTATATTCAGCTCCCACCTCCTAAGCCCGTCAGTCATGCTTTTGTTTTTTTCTTCTTGTAGCCTCTGGGCCCTGAAATTAGCAAAAACAGATAAGGCAAATTAGAAAACTATAATACTTGAAGTAAAGAATTTAGGGGGAAAAGATACCATGTGTTTTTAGCTCCACAGACTCAAACTGTTATGTGCCTGTCACGGCTGTGGTGAGTAAATGCGAAGAGCCAGAAGTCTCCCACCTCTTTATGAGCTGACCTAGTGACGATGGATCTGAACTAGCAAATGGAGCTCTACAGTGGCATCTGGCTGGCGGGAGTGGGAAAGCGCCAAAACCAAAGTGGTTTCTCACAGGAGATGGTTCGCACTTTAAAAAAAAAAAAAAGGTCATAAGTGGAAAGTAGCCATAATCAATTCAGGTGTGAAAGAATGATGTTTTTTGTTACAAAGCTACAAACCAAACTTCAGCTAGTGCCCTTAAGTGCTTGTTTCTTCTATAATAGTGTTTCTAACTGTAAGATTTAATTGACTAGCCCATAGCTATTAAAGACAGAAGATTCGTTCTGGCATTTCATAGTCTACTAATTCAATACGGAAAAGTAAATACTGAAAAGAGACCAAAAGATCGATGGATCAATCAGAAAGTCCCAACACCGAAGAAAGGAATGGTCTTCCTGGTGAGACCTTAAATCAAGCACAAGATCAATTCCAGAGCCGGGGAACTGGGTTCATAGGGACTTCGAGCAAGCCATAATGAGAAGTGCTAGGGAATCCAGACTATTCCAAGCAAAGGATAAAAGCTCTGTGTGTTAGCTCCCTCTGCTGGTTAATCTGTACACAAAGGAGCGGTAAACTAGTATGTTTATTTAATTTACATATTATGCTTAGGAGGGAGGAGGGGAAGAGGAGGTAAATAAGTGATTACATAATCATGAACTATCTCTACCCAAATTGTGTTCCTTCTCTCTCTTATGATCAATTTACCTCTTTGGTATTGCCAGAAAGAGAGTAAGGTTGGCAGAGAGAAAAAATCAAACAAACTGAGCCTACATAAATGAGAAAACAACATCAATGAAGATGAAGACAAATCCTTTAATGAAAGAAGGTTCCTGGATCTGTGAGTGCCAATTAATGGCACATACCAAATGGGAAAGAAGGCTTATTCCATAAACTGTAAAACTGCTGAGCTTGCTATGAATCCCAGGTAAGAAGTGAAGAATGAAACGTTGGTGAGCGCTTGGAAAAAGCAACACACACGTTATCACAAGAAATACTTTCACCCAGTACAAGCCAACTCAGAGCCACCGTGTTTCCCTTTTTCGCCAGCAGAGCAGGTCAGTGTAGCAGGTCTGACTCTCTGGAATTCAGTTACTACACGCACATGAAACTGAGATCTGAATGGTTGAACATAAATGTGAAACGTATGATCTGTTAAAGCGTTATTTGCTTCTGCAAATCATTTGTCTGGTCTCACTGAAGCCTGACGATGGTGTCTCCTTCTGCTTTCATCCCAGTGTCTAATATTTCAAAAGTGAAACCCTCGTCCCTGTTTCTCTTAACTTGTGCCTTTTGAAAGTTAGGTGCTATCACCTTTACAACCAAGAACTCTATTTTGCAGCTAATATTAGACTATGTAGACATTCTTAGTAGTTCTTTTTTGCATCTCATTCATTCTGAATGTCCCAAATGAATACACATTACTTACAACTCAAAAGCTTCAATTCTTTGCTTCAGCTCAGCTTCTCTGTCTCTCAGCAAATCTATATCTTTTAGGAGAAGCTGCCTTTGAGTATACATTTCTTTTGTTTCATTCTGTAGAGGAAAGTATTAATTTTTAGCAAGCAAGCTAAAGAAAACAAAAGAGATTTGAACTAATACCGTTTCCTAAATTCCAGAAAGCAAAGTACGGACACTTAGAGGGAACAATTTCACTTTCAAGAGGTTCCAATGTGAGGTATATGTTTTGCCTTTTTTTCCACAAAAATTTACTCCCTCCTCACCCAAGGACTGTTAAGCCACGTTACCCTATATTCCTAACATCCCTTGTCTTGTTATTTTTATTACTTAACATCTCTCAGACACCTACAAAATTTCGCTAAGTTCTTCAGCAAGAAAAAAAACTGAAACAAAATGTGCATTCAGCAATAAAACTTAAAAGAATCCCCATAGTTCCATCACTGTCTGAAAGTTTCAATTCAGAGGTCATTCTGGCTCAGTCAGCAAGCTCGCCTGATGTCCCGAATGAATGGCCACACTTCCATGTATGTGTTCCCTGAGCAAGGGTTTCCTGAACACCTGTCACATGTCCAAGGGCACACTGGGAGCTGGATACACAATGATGGACAGATATAGGACAGTCCCCACCTTTAACTTTAAAAGACTCACAGTTTAGTCGGGGAGAGAGAGACAAACCAACAGTCACACTACGGTGTGATGATTTCACAACCAAAGTACATCAAGCCTCGACAGCACGAACCAAGCCCAAAGGACTCCATCAGTGGGGGTCAGGAAAGGCATCACGAGGACATGACATTCTGGCTGGATTTTGAAGGACTGGATGGTTTTATCATGCAGAGAAGGGGAGGGGCATTCCAGGTGGTGGAATAATGGCACGGTGCTCTTCACAAGGATAGCGACCCTCTCTAGTGCCTTCAGAGAATCAGGTGACTAAACGAGGGTTTGAGTCTGTTAACTGGTTGATCTGATCTAGTCAGTCATCTATCTTTTAATTTTACTGATGTATAGTCCATTTACAATGCTGTAATTTCTGCTGTACAGCAAAGTGACTCAGTCATACAAATACATATTCTTTTTCATATTCTTTTCCATTATGGTTTATCACAGGGATAATGAATATAGTTCCCTGTGCTCTAGAGCAGAACCCTGTTGTTTATCCATTCTGTATGTAATAGTTTGCTTCTGCTAATCCCAAACTCCCAATCCATGCCCCCTCCCCCATCCCCCTCGGGGACCACCAATCTATTTTCTATGTCCCTGATTTTGTTTGTTTCATAGATAGGTTCATGTGTGTCATATTTTAGATTCCTCATATGAGTGATATCATATGCTATTTGTCTTTCTTTCTGACTTAGTCAATCACCTATCTTGAAGATGACGCTGTTAGTATAAACATAATCCAAGCTTCTCAAACACCTGTGCCTCCAACATTTATTTTATAGCTAAGCGAGCCCAATTCCCAGAACTGCTATATAAAACTTGTAGAGGGCGTACAATTACCATTAAATAACTGGGTCTTATTGAGAAGCTCTAAGCAAGGGTGGACGCTGGGAGGAAGCCTTCTACTTTTAACAGAACTTCCTGATAGAAGCTCCCGCTGTCCATAGGGAACAAGGCCTCAGATCCAGCCTGGTCTAAGACATGCCCTTGGCAAAGGAACCTGTTTTTCCCAAAGCAATGAATCCAATCCCTCCCGACACGCCCTCCTGCCACTTGGTAACCTCTCCACCTCCCGTCCAGCCACCTTCCTGGGGGACAAGATCAAACGGCCACATGGATGACCCGGGCAGCCCTGGACGCCTCCACGCCGGGGACCTCACCTCTGCCCCCATGGCAGCATGCTGCGCTGTTTCCAGTCTTGACCTGAAACTTCCTCCTGCAACTCTGTCCTCTTGGCGGAGGACAGAGTTCTTCTTCCACCCATAGGAATCCTCAGACCTGCTTCTCGATGTCTTCCAGACGGCCCCGTCACCCTCCCTGCTGCCCTATATTAGCCTCCTCTTGGGCTGCCTTCCTCACCCCACCCAACCCCAATGTCTTCCACGAAATGGGCTGCCTTTCCAAAGCCAAAGAAATTCAGTGCTCTCAAGCTCCTCTCCCCGAGCACCTCTATCCTTCCGCCCTCACCGACACTACACATCGTCCTGAGAGCTGCGCCAGAGCCATCGCCTGTAAGCACTGGATTTGGTCTACTGCCATTCCAGGCTGCCCACCTCGGCTGGGGTCTCAACATAGCTCAGGCAGCCCCGTCTGCTTCCCTGGGCTGCTCTTCCTTTACTGCAAGCAGCCATTCCACAGCTCTGATCCTCTCCCCCAAGCTGCTACCGAAGCCTCAAATCTGCTGCCTCTTTGGTACGAGTTTCTCCCACTCCCAGCATGGATGGTCCCGTCCCCGGTCCTTTCCCTCCAGCCATCTCAGAGGAAGGGTGCCTGCACATCCTTTCTAAGCCCAATGCTTCTACTTGCGTTCTTGACCCCAGTCCCTACTTGGGAAACGGCCCGGAAATAGCCACCCAGTAAATGATTTTAGAATATTACCTCCTGGTGCTCTTGAATTCTCTTAAGGGTCATCTTTTCCCGAGAAATCAGGGCTTCAGATTTTGCTTGACAAGCTCTCTCAAATTCATTCCGCAACTCAGCTAATTCCTTCTCACACTTTCTTTTCTCTTCCGTTTTAATTTTCGCTATTTCAGTATCTTTAAAATATTTCAACTGCCAATTGATGACAAATAATTGTAAATGCCAATAACTATACTAAAGAAACAGTAACATTCTCTCTTCACTGTTAGGTTTAACGTTAATGCTGTCTAAATACTGTCTAAATATATTCAGTTTTAATTCGTGTTTATGTTTCATCTCATTCACTGTACTTATAGGGTGCGTTCAAAAGTCATAAAGAAATGACATCATCTGGAAAGAGAAATAACATGCACAAGAGTATAGTATCACATTCATTAGTAAAGATTCTAGTTATTTCCCCACATACCTAAGATGAAGACAAGCAAAAACATCACTCTTGGTAATAACAAGATCAATCTTACCTTTTGACTCATTTCTGCCCGTAACTGCTGTTCAATTTCTCTCTTATATTCGTTTAACTTGATTTCTAAAGATTCTAACTTTGGATGCTGAGGGTAAGCACCTGCAAACTCATCATCAATAAGCTGAAGCTTCTCAGCTATCAAAAAACAACACAGGAAAGGTTAGAGAAACGTGGGCAGGTGAGCAAGAGGCCAGAGCTCTGTTCAAACACAAAGAGTGTACTTAAGGGAAAGTGTAAGGATGTCTGCAATTTACTTGGTAATGCATCAAAAAAGTGAGAGAGCTTAATGGATGAACAGGTAAGTGATCAAGCAAGTATAATGCAAATTTCATGGCAGACTTGAGGTATACAAGTGTGTGCTGTAAAACTGTGTCAACTTTTCTGAATGTCTGAGAATCCTCATCATAAAATGTCAGGGGAAAAGAAAACAAAAAGTACAGTTCAAGTCAGAAAACACTGGCATCTCTTTCTAGTGTCTAAATGCCATGGGAGAGAGCTCTTCATTGGACTTTGGTTAAAGCTGACTCACTTTCAAAACACTGACCTTAAGATGAATCAAAGATCATGTGTTGGAACTCCTCCTCTCCACAGAAGAGGAAACAGACGCCCACACAGTTGAAGTGACGTCCAGAGGGCTAAGCAACTCTATAACGGCATCAGTGGGGCTAAAGCCAGGTCTGTGATTGCCTCGCATTCCGGCACTCTTTCCAGCAGACCTGCAGCCCTCAAACCAACTGTGGATCTGAAACCCACCACGTAGCACACTGCAAACCTGGCCCTTGCGTACAAGCTCAATCATGTGTAACACCAATACCACCAAAAAGCAGGCATAGGAAGAAAAGGCTGGCAGAAGCAGATTAAAATATTGGCAGGTATGTCTCTGGTCGGCAAAACTTTCCATCTACTTTTCTGGATTTTCCAAATGCTCTGGACTGTCCAATGCAGGCCGCTAGCCACATCTGGCCATACTGAGTGATTGGAACGTGACCAGTTCAAAATGAGATGTACTCAAAGTGTAAAAGACACACCAGATATCAAGGACTGAGTACAAAAAAATAAACGTAAAATACCTCCTTAATATTTTTCATATTGATTTCATGTTGGAATAATATTTTAGACATACTAAGTTATATAAAATATATTACCAAAACAAATTTCACCCGTTTCTTCTTACCTTTTCTACTTTGGCTACTAGAAAATTTTTATTACACGTGTGGCTCATATTATTGAACAGAACCGCTGTAGAATAAGCATGTTCTATGTTTCTAATGGAATAAAACCTACACCTAAATAAATGAAAGGCACAGTCATACTATACGGTCTTTACAAGTTCTGAACTTATCTTTTTACAAGTTAAAGGCACTAGTGCAGTTTAAGAGTAAGGAAGGGCCAAGAAACCGATTAACCACATCCTATCAGCCAGCTGTTTCCCCTCCCTCCTGAGCACACAACTCAAGGGCAGGATGGTATTACAGAAAGCCTGCACAGCAGAAAAGGCTCTGGATTACTGACCACAAAACTTGGACTCATATCACTTCTGACCCAGACTCGGCATTGCCAAGTTGCTCTTCCTCTGGTGACCTGAGTTTTCTCAAGTTATAAAATGAAGGGATTGGGCCTCCCTGGTGGCGCAGTGGTTGAGAGTCCGCCTGCCGATGCAGGGGATACGGGTTCGTGCCCCGGTCTGGGAGGATCCCATATGCCGCGGAGCGGCTGGGCCCGTGAGCCACGGCCGCTGGGCCGGCGCGTCCGGAGCCTGTGCTCCGCAACGGGAGAGGCCACAACAGTGAGAGGCCCGCATACCGCAAAAAGAAAAAAAAAAAAAAAAAAAAAAAAAATGAAGGGATGGCCCACTCACTTCTCTAGTTCTCTGCAATGCAAATAATCTAAGATCTTCTCACTTTAGTGGCTATAAAGTTAGATGAGACACAGGGAAGAACCTCCCAGTCAAGAGAGGTTCAACCCAACAGGCAAGGAAGTGGGCCTCTGGATCCCCACGAGATTTGGAAAGCATAGCCTTGGCGGCCATGAAGGGAGGAGCAGCCCTGGAGAGCACTTCCTGGTCCCTCCCAGCAGTTCCTGGTCCCACCCAGCGGTGATCCCAGAAAAAAATGAGCGCCCCTACCGCCAGCAGCCTGCATCCCTCCCAATCAAGCAACAAATACATAATACTGTACATCAGGTGTCTCCTTCATTGAAAAGAGAAAACGGAAGAAGTGAAATTATGGAAGACCATAATTACCAAGGGAGTCTTTGACGGGAAATGTTGAACTTGTCTGAGTTCCCATACTGCAACTCTCTTTAGCCTGATGATATTTTGCCAATTCTTTCAGAAACTGCACGAGAAAACCTGAAAGACACAACGTGTATAGTTTCGTTTCACAACTTTCTTTCATTCAACTGTTGTTCAATCACTGTTTATGCAATCTTGGTTTTATAACATTATCTTTTTTTTTTTTTTTTTTTTGTGGTACGCGGGCCTCTCACTGTTGTGGCCTCTCCCGTTGCGGAGCACAGGCTCTGGACGCACAGGCTCAGTGGCCATGGCTCACGGGCCCAGCCGCTCCGCGGCATGTGGGATCTTCCCGGACCGGGGCACGAACCCGTGTCCCCTGCATCAGCAGGCGGACTCTCAACCACTGCGCCACCAGGGAAGCCCCACATTATCTTTTTTACATCATGCATCTTTTAAGAATAATTTCTGAGGAATGGCGTTTCCAAGCATGATACAGAAACCTACAAGCAATAAGGAGAAATATTCATCAAACGTACAAATTAAGAACTTATATGTGGCGTGAAATAGCAAAGTCAAAAGACAAATGATACACTGGAAACAGCTATTTGGCATAATACAGAGACAGAGAACTAATCTTCATAAACATCAAAGTGTTTTTACAAATCAGTAAGAAAACAGAAAAATAGGGCAAGACATGGACAAAGTTCACAGAAAAAATTTTCAATGTTGAATAAACATGAACAAAGTTATAAATAAATGCAAATTAACACTACAACAGAAAGATCGCATTTTCCCGATAAGCGTATAACCAAAGTTTTAATCTTAGCACTCTAAGTGTCAGCAAGGGGGCGGGGAAGCAGGCGTGCTCTTTTCACTTGGGAGGGAAATTTGCCCGTGTTTATGGATATTCAAAATGCAAGTGCCCTTTCACCTAGTCATTCCACCTCTCTGAATTTACACAGCTATACTTTCCCAAAAGGGTGTAGCACTGCACACCGCATGCTTCTAATGGCAAAAACCAAGCGATGAAACAATAAAATCTCCATCAACAGGGGGTTAATTAAATACACCCTAAAAAATAATTAGTCCAAGTACACGGCTAGAGAAAGATATATTAGTGGATAAAGAAGGCAAATTGCACAACAGTATCTATAATATGATCCCATGTATATATTATGATTACATATAGACTTTGACACCTGTGAACTAAGTTCTGGTAGGATAAACAAGACACTCTTTGTTCTAGTTATCAGCAGAAAGTGAAATTAGAGAATATGAACAGAAATTCCTACTCTTCTTTCACTTCATACCCTTTTGAATAGTTCAAAAATCTTTTTTTTCTTTTTGGCCACACTGTGCAGCTTGTGAGATCTTAGTTCCCTGACCAGGGATCAAACCCAGGCCCCTGGGAGTGGAAGCACAGAGTCCTAACCACTGGACCGCCAGGGAATTTGCTGAAACTTTTTTTTTTTTTTTTTAAAGTCATGAGTATAAATTTTAGAAGTTTTCACTTTCTTGGAACAGATGAACGGACTTCTGCATCAGCCAAGTTAAGGGCTTATTTTTCTTTTCTACTGAAGATACTACAATATACTATTTTCTTAAATCGAAGTATAGTTGATTGACAATGTTAATTTCTGCTGTATAGCAAAGTGATTCAGTTATACATATATACACTTTTTTTCATATTCTTTTCCATTATGGCTTATCATAGGATACTGAATATAGTTCCCTGTGCTGTACAGCAGGGCCTTGTTATTTATCCACTCCATATATAATAGCTCACATCTGCTCACCCCAGCCTCCCACTCCATCCCTCTCCCATCCCCTCTCCCCCTTGGCCACCACAAGTCTGTTCCCTATGTCTGTGAGTCTGTTTCATAGATATGTGGAATCTAAAATATGACACAAATGAACCTATAAGTGATATCATACAATATACTCTCTTTTACTTCCCCTACTGTAGATATAAACTCTGTTCTTTCATATTCATTGCCTTGCAACTCTTCTGTCTTATCCACCCTCTTCTTCTGACCATTTCCTATCAGCCTGTTCTCACCTCACCCCTTCCTGCTGTCATGTTGAGGCCAGATCTCGGCTCCCTCTATGGACAAAGGTCAACGTTTGGCAGAAATCTTCAAGATCCTGCAGGAGGTCATCTTTGGCGGTGTGTGCTTCCACCTCAGCATTTCTAATGCTGGTGCCTTTTCCTAGTTCTGCAGTGCTTTCTGCAGGCCCCTAATTAGTTCCACTTCCCCTCTCTCCCCTCCACACCCCCACCCAAGAAGGATACGTCTAGTCTCCTCCTTTATCCAGTCATTTATTTCTATCAGTATGGACTCCTGTTTTATACCTTGGTAATTATAATTCACGTGTAATTCTACTACTCACTGATAAAACCCACTCCTTTATTTTGTTGGTCCAATTATTCCAGCTTTGGCCTCTGGGAGCACTTTCATCGTGGGTTTTTGTCTTAAGCACTTCCTTAGGTTCTAGCACTGTAAGGGGCTCCAGGCTCATCTTGTATAGTCTCTGTTCCACTCCTGCAATCAACCGCTGCTCCAAGGAGCCCTGGTTCCTATTATTATGGAATGGTATTAGAAACCGAATCTTAGTACTGCAAACTGGGCTCGAGGTGTGCTCACTGCAACTGGGGTGTCACTGCTTCTAGCCCCTCAGCCTAGACAGCAAGGAAATACGAACGTACACTAACCTGTGTACACAAACATACCTATAAATATCTCTATGTATCATCTGTATCTATATTAAGCTAAACATGAGTTCATGCTAATGTCTCCAACTAAGCTATTACCATATGGATCATCCTAGCCTCCTCCCCTTGTTTATCTGTAAAGTCCCACTCCAGCAGTGAACACCTGGCTCCCACCATCTTCTATCCACTTACTTAATTGCTCAATTACAGCATACATGTATCATGGTTTCAGAATTGTTAACCAGCACTCCCATGAGCAATAACTCTCACCTTGAATACACAGCCTATGTACAGTTGCTTCTTTCGTCTTAGTCTTCATTCCTTTCCAAAGTTAGATAGCTCAGCATATATTTTCCCCACCCGCTTCAGTGAGGTTAGTACAGTTAGATTGTTTTGTCACAGTCCGCATTCCATCCTGAGATCACCTGACCTCCTAAATTTGCATACATGAAGGCTTGTTCTTTGTAAAGTTCTACAGGTTTTAGGCAAATGTCTAGTGCCACGTATCATACCATTACAGGTATCGTAAGAATACTTTCACCACCCTAAAAAAAAATCCTGTGCTTCACCTCTTCAACCTCCTACCCCTCCCTCCAAATCCCTAGCAGCCACTGATGTGTTTACTATCACTATAGCTTTGCCTTTTCCAGAATGTTGCATAAATGGAATCATATAGCACGTAGCCTTTTCAGACAGGCTTCTTACATTAACAATACACATTTGTGATTCATCTATCTCTTTGCATGGCTTGGTAGCTCATTCCTCTTAGCTGAGTAGTATTTCCCTGTCTGGAAGTACCACAGCTTGTTTATCCATTCAGCTACCAAATAACATCTTGGTTGTTCCCAATTTCTGGCAATTATGAATAAAGTTGCTACAAACATTCACGTGCAGGTGTCTGTGTGGACTTAAGTTGGCAAGTCACTTGGGTAAATACCTAAGACAATGACTGTTGGATTGTAGGGTAAGACTATGTTTAGTTTTGTAAGAAACCACCAAACTGGGCGTCCCTGGTGGCGCAGTGGTTAAGAATCCGCCCGCCAATGCAGGGGACATGGGTTCGAGCCCTGGTCTGGGAGGATCCCACATGCCGCGGAGCAACTAAGCCCGCAAGCCACAACTACTGAGCCTGTGTGTCGCAACTGCTGAAGCCTGTGTGCCTAGAGCCTGTGCTCCGCAACAAGAGAAGCCACCACAGTGAGAAGCCCACGCACCTCAACGAAGAGTGGCCCCCGCTCGCCGCAACTAGAGAAAGCCCACGCGCAGCAACGAAGACCCAGTGCAGCCAAAAATAAATTAATTTAAAAAAAAAAGAAACCACCAAGCTATCTCCCCAGGTGGCTGTACCATTTTGTATTCCTACCAGCAATGAGTGACAGTTCCTATTGCTTCACATCCTTACCAGCATTTAGTGCTTAAGGTGTTCTGGATTTTGGCCATGTTATCTCATTTTTGTTTTAATTTGCATGTCTCTAACAAATAACATGCAGCATCTTTTCATATGCTTATTTGCCACCTGTATATCTTCTTTGGAGAGCTATCTGTTCAGATCCTTTGCCCATTTTCTAACTGACTTGTCTCTTTAGTGTTGAGTTTTCAGAGTTCTTTGTGTATTTTTGATGCAAGTCCTTTATTGGATGTCTTTTGCCAATACCCTCTCCCAGTCTGTAATTTGTCTTTTCACTCTTTCATAGAGCAGACATTTTTAAATTTTAATAAAGTCTGACTGGTCTATTTTTTCTTTCATGTATCATGCTTTTGGTATCATATCTCGTCGCCAAATAGCAGGTCACAAAGATTTCCTATGTTTTCTTCCAGAAGTTTTATAGTTTTGTGTTTTACATCTAGATATATGATTCGTTTTCAGTTAATTTTTGTGTAAGGTCTGCATCCAGGTTCATATCTGTGCATATGAATGTCCAACTGTTCCAGCACCACTTGCTGAAAAGACTGTATTTCCTCCACTGAATTGCCTTTGTTAAAGGCTAGTTGACTATGTTTGTGTCGACCTATTTCTGGGCTCGCTATTCTGTCCCACTGATCGATCTATGTATCTATCTATCTATCTATCCTTTTGCCAATCACAGGCAAGGATCTTAACTTCCAGAAAGAAAAAAGCCAGTGTCCAAATGCTCTGGCCAGCTATTTTCTGGGTATCATTATCTTTGAAAGGAAAAATTAGGGGTGGGAAGGATGTGTGAGTGGAATCTAGTGGAAAAGTACTGTAACCATGTAACAGATCAGCACCCTCCAAGTATAGACACAGTAAGGTAAGACCAAAGATCTCTGTCAGGGAATACACAACAGTTAGGTACAAAACATCTTCTTACGTGTTTTCTGATGGTCTCAGTCTCTTAATGGGGAGCCACCAATTTTTAAATCATTTCATTTTACAAGTAGCTGCTTTACTGTTAGCCAAGAATTCTATCCAAATTGTGTCATTAGGATGCATGACATGTCTGCAACTCAGTTTTTGTGAGTTTCAGAAATTTTACTAGGATGCTGGGTAAAGCTGGTAAGAAATGTTAGCCAGATGTCTTTCTGACCTAGAAAGATTTAAAGAGCGCTTAAAGGTGAAAAGCTATTTTTAGTAGTATAAATACCTATAAATAAATGGATTCTTTCTTAATATACCTTCAAGCCCTAAATTGCTTTCTGAAATAGTTACACTACAGACAGCAGCTATTTACTTAGAACTGTGCTGTCCAACGTGACAGCCACTAGTCACGTGTAGCTACTTAAATTAAAATCTCAGTTCCTCAGTCACACTAGCCACATTTCAAATGCTCAACAGCCCCATGTGGCTAGTGGCTCCCGTGTCAGGCAACACACATACAGACATTCCCATCTCAGAGTTACACTAAACAGCACGGCCACAGAATCTACAACCTAGGATCACCTACGATCCTCAACTTCAGTAAGAGTGACCTACTTTGCAGGTGATCTAGAATGTCTTGTGATCCAAATATTATACATAGGATGGATCAACAACAAGGTCCTACTGTAGAGCACAGGGAACTATATCCAATATCCTGTGAGAAACCATAACGGAAAAGAATATGAAAAAGAATGTATATGTATGTATAAGGGAATCACTTAGCTGTACAGCAGAAATTAACAACATTGTAGGTCAACTATACTTCGATAATACAGTAAAATAAAAACAGAATGTCTTTTGATCCAATTTACTTATCCTCTGCTAACATTACTCCCGGGAGACCAGGCAGTTAAGTCACAGGATAATGACTGGCAGAAAGTAGGTACTCAAGTGTCTGCCAAATGGCAAGTCCTGAATTAATGTCCCAGCAGGGATGGTAGCAATGCTGGCAACAGACAAAATCAAGGAGCACACTAACACAAAAAGGCCATTTCATGGTGTTACGGATTTTTTGGAAAAGATCTAAATAACAACTAAGCTAGTAAGTTGCCTGTAATGCATATGTTCATACTACCAAGGCCATCATCAAGTCCAGCCTGTGGCCTGTCACCCACAGCAGTTGTAAAGGAAAAAACCTCAGCTTCCCTCCTTCTGTGTAGGGGAAAACCCACCTCTTCCCTCCCATCTCTCCCCTCCCTACGGGCCCCTCGACTTTTACACAGAACACTTCACAAAACTTATTTCTGACTCTCCTGGTCACCCAGTGTGTGGGGCTTTTCTTCACACCAAGCCATTCTCTGCGACACCGGATGGGTGGCCTACACTTGAACTCAATTCTGACACTGTCCACCTGGAGGCAGCATCCGACCCCATGGGTTAAGGGCCTCAGTCCCACACTGACCACCCCCTGCCGCCATACCTATACATTCTTCAGGTGCGTCACATGCCCAAGTTGTCACCTGTGCTTCTGAGCAACTGGCTATACATAGGAGGTTCCCACAACCTCCTCCTTGGGCTTCATTAACGTATCAGAACAGCTCACAGAACTCAGGGAAACACTTTCTTACGTTTACCAGTTTATTAAAGGATACGACAGGGAGCTTCCCTGGTGGCGCAGTGGTTGAGAATCCGCCTGCCAATGCAGGGGACGTAGGTTCAAGCCCTGGTCCAGGAAGATCCCACATGCCGCGGAGCAACTAAGCCTGTGTGCCACAACTACTGAGCCTGTGCTCTAGAGCCCGTGAGCCACAACTACTGAGTCCGTGTGCCACAACCTGAAGCCCGCGTGCCTAGAGCCTGTGCTCCGCAATGAGAAGCCATCACAACGAGAAGCCCGTGCACTACAAACAAAGAGTAGCCCCCCGCTCACCGCAACTAGAGAAAGCCCACACGCAGCAGCGAAGACCCAACGCAGCCAAAAATAAATAAATAAAAAAACTTATATATAAAAAAAGGGATATGATAAAGGATACAGTTGAACAGCTAAACAGAAGAGATACACAGGGCGAGGTACATGTGGGAAGGAGCCCGAAGCTTCTATGCCCTCTCCAGGTGTGCCAATCTCCTAGCACCTCCATGTGTTCACCAACCTGGAAGCTCTCCGAACCCCATACTTTTGGGATTTATGGAGGCTTCATCACACATTCATGATCGATTATTCACAAAAATGATCGATTATTCATTTTCAGTCCTCCTCCCTTCAACAGAATGGGGAGCAAAGCTGAAAACCTCAAGCTTCTAATCATGGCTTGGTCTTTCCAGTGACCAGCCCTCATCCAGGAGCCATCCAGGGACCCACGTAGTGTTGGCTCATTCGGACACAAGAGACTCCTATCACCCAGGAAATTACAAGGGTTTTGGGAGCTGTGTGCCAGGAACTGGGGGCAGAGACCAATATATACATTTTCTATTAGCTCAGAGTAGTTATGGACTCTTTGAAGGTGATTATCAAGGCCAAAATTAAAGCAATTTATCAGGCCTATATAAACAATAAAAAAAAGCACATTACTGAACAGATATTTCACTCTTTAAGCCAATATTAATACAATACTCTATATACTGTACTTAGGGGCCTATCTAGGATACAAAGGTAGTGGCCTAAACGTTACTTGTTTTTGTTTTGGAAATGTTCCAAACGGTGGGTATCTCCAGCTTTCAGTCCGTTTGTAGGGCTCTTGATGCTGCCTCTAGTGTTCTCATTTGAGCAACAGCGATTTTAAAAGGTTAAAATTTGGGGGAAAGGATCCACATTTGTAAAATAGATGAATCGTTCTATCTAAAAAGGTATTGTCAGCAAGGAAAAAAGTCAAATGATTCATTCAAATTCCCTATTCTTCCACCTGAAAATTATTAGTTTCATACTTTTATACAAAACAATACATAACAAAAATGTTCCTATTCTCTACAAAGATGAAGGCTCCTACCTTTTTGGTTTTCTTTATCAAATCCCGAAACCTGTGAAAAGAAAATATTTTACCTTTATTCAACTATTCAGTTATTATTAACAAACCAAAGCAAGTTATAAAAACGAAACAATCCTACCAGTGATTTATAGAGACTGGATTCAGGGTTGATTTTAATGAGTTGTAATATATCCTGCATAGTAAATACCTTAAAAAAAAAGTACACAGATTTTAACATCAATGTCTAAGTGACATATTCAGAAACATCCCAATTTAAGACTAAAAATCATGGTTCAGACTAAATAAGATTATAACTATGCTAATAATGTAACACGTAAGCTTTCTTATATTAAGTTACAATAAACGATGCAGTCAAAAGGATAAAATTTTTCTCTTGATCACGTAATTAACCTCTAAATAATTCACATCAACAATGATGTGCCTAACAGGAATAACAGAAATGGTTCATGTCTTACAGATAAGAAACACTCAAACATCTGAGGCACCAATGAATATATGAGTGCATTCCAGGGTCTTTCAATTACAATGACATTTTTAAATTACTATTGCTTCAAAATGTAAATAAACTAAGTTTGTACTATCTTTACAACTACAAAATGTTTGTTTAAAACTATTTTACATATACATGTGGTCAAAGAGTTTGAGTATTCTTAGTAAACAATACATACTATAGAAATACATGCTGTGTCTACCCTGAGAACACTGATACCATCCACAATTAGTTTTCCATTAAAGAATATTCTGCACAGTATTTTAGAGTATAGAAACCTTTAAGTGTGTGAACTAGATAATCACTGCTATAACCATATAATTGACACATTATTCATTCTAGAAGCAAAATTGTGAAATGTAATTAGAAAGTTAGATAGAAGGATCAACAAAGAATTCCTAATGCTGGTAAAATCTGAGTGTTAATGAATAAATACAGCATATTTAAATTTTAAGCTTTTCCAATAATAACACTGCTGTTCTCTTAAAACAGCTGAATACCACACTTCTGGACAATTATGGCCAAGGTAAAGAGTAAAAACATACGGACAACCCCAAGACTCAACCCTAATGTAAACTATGGACTTCAGGTGATAATGATGTGCCAATGTAGGTTCACTGAACGTAAAAATGTACAGAGTAAAAAATGTTGATAGCAGGGGAGGCCTGCACGTGTGGGGTTAGGGAGCAGATAGGCAATCTCCCTTTCTGCGCATTTTCGCTGTGAACCTAAACTGCTCTAAAAAATTACGTCTATTAAAAAAAATAGGGAAAGTTTGCTATATCTGCCTTTAAAATAACCAAGTGTGACTAGTATGTTCAGTGGTTGGTGGAAAGATAGTTACAATAATTAGGCAAGTGGTAAAAGGTGTTCTAATATTTAAGAACTCCACAGGTTTTCAAAAGTTACTTATCCCTCACTTCTCTTATGTCATCACAAAGACGACAAATATCTGAAGAGACTGTAGCATACTGAAGACAGCAAACTGTAGATCTAGATTTACTGCCCTGCATTGCCACTTACAAATCATGTGACCGTGAGCAAATCACCCCACCTCTCCAGTCTGGACCCTCATCTGTAATCCAAGTACCACCTGCAGAGTGACCAGCAGTGCCAGCCTCACAACAGACAGTCAACATAAATGGCAGGTTCGTGTCCTCAGACTACATGGAGTGTCAGAGCACTTCTAGCTCCAAAACATCACAATTCTATAAAGACGAATTAAGATACCAAGGAATTGGTAACAATGTCAGATTTCATACCCCTTTGTCACATTATAACAAATACATGATGTAACTTCAAAGATAAACAAGAAAGGGACCCAGCTAGCCAAGGAGCACTTAGCTATTATCTGAGGGAGAAGCTGTTAACAGAAAATTCAGAGACAGAAAAGCAAAGATGTTACCTTTTCTTTTGCCAAACCACTTTCCGGAAAGAAGACAGAAAGTGAACATTCATAGCCACATCTCTGTAAGTGATCTGCCACTAGACAGTTGGAAGCTCCCATTAACAGGGAGCTCCCTTCCACTGAGATGGACAGGGACTGCACTTCGCCACTCAGCACAGGGTGCATCAGTTCGTGAATAAGCTGGTTTCGGAGTTGCGTCTAGATCAAATACAAAATGAAACAAGAGGGGAAAAAAAATTTCAGCAGGATTTTTTCCACTGGCGGAACAGACTTGTCACATGAATTAGAATCCTTCCTTTTGCTTCCAGAATGGTTCTAAATCCATGGCCACAAGTTAGGAACCTTCCCCTGGACACTCTGTCTTACCCTGTGAGACAAGCAGCCCAGTGGGTTCTAGAAAGAGTAGCTTGCTTTCACCAGCTTCCAAGTGAGCTGGTGGTGAACCAGAACATGGTGAGACTAACTTCGCTTCCCTACCAGCCCAGTTCAGCAACTTTTCATTGGGGTACCAAATACAGGAGAAAACTCTGCTACTTCCTCACCTCTCTGCAAATTGTTGGAGGATACGAAAATAATACTGGGTTCAATATATTCAAGTATATTGATCAAAATAAAATTAGGTTCCCAAAAGGGAAATAGTATACACAAGAGAAAAATCAGTAAACCCAAAAAAGGCTTATTAAGATTCACTTTCACATGGACTATTTACAATTCTAGACGTTATGAAATATAATAATTTCCCCCTATTTTATAAATGAGGAAATTTAGGCTCAAGGTGGCTAATTTTCTCAGTTATAATACCACTGTTATTATTCATTTTGGTTTTAAAAAAAATCCCCTAATCAGACTGCTGGATATTTGTTCTAATTTATTTTGCACATAATCTGAAACATACAATTGGGCAGAGCTTAAGAGTACACTGCCTAGATTCATGGGGTTCAGCAGTAAATAACATCTACGGAATTATTATTAATAGAATACAAACAAGAAACAAATGAAGTTCTCGTTACATCTCTTTCTTCTATCCTTTAGCTAAAGAGAATATATTAGTTCTATATATAGTTCTATATTAGTAGTATAGAACAAAACTCATATGTGTATCTAAAACCCTACAGTACTGGGCATATACCCAGAGAAAACCATAATTCAAAAAAACACATGCACCCCAATGTTCACTGCAGCACTATTTACAATAGCCAGGTCATGGAAGCAACCTAAATGCCCATCAACAGATGAATGGATAAAGAAAATGTGGCACATATATACAATGGAACATTACTCAGCCACAAAAAGGAACAAAATCGGGTCATTTGTAGAGACGTGGACGTATCTAGAGACTGTCATACAGCGTGAAGCAAGTCAGAAAGAGAAAAACAAATATCGTATATTAACGCATATATGTGGAACCTAGAAAAATGATACAGATGAACCGGTTTGCAGGGCAGAAACAGACACAGATGTAGAGAAGAACATGGACACCAAGGTGGGAAAATGGCCAGGGGGTGGGGTGGTGGTGGGATGAATTGGGAGATTGGGATTGACATGGATACACTAATATGTATAAAATAGGTGACTAATAAGAACCTGCTGTATAAAAAACTAAGATTCAAAAATTCAAAAATAAAATAAAATCCTATAGTAAAAAACACATTTACAGTAAACAAAATATATATGCTTTGCCTCATCTGATACAGTTAAGTAACTGAAAAGAGAAAATTAAAGCCTCCTCCACCAGTAAAATTTAGTGGTTTAATTAAATTTGTAACATAGTAATGAAGAAATATACTTAGATTCAGCTTAATTAACAAAAGGATTTAGGGTGTCTTGCAAACAAGTACTGAAATGGCTAAGAATTAAATGAGGGATTTAAGCAGGGTAAAAGGAAGAGTAGCAAACAGTGGAATGACATTACAGATGAATTTCCATCTTGACACACCCAAAAAGCATGACATCTAGCACTTGCTGGAAGGAATCCAAAAACTGGCCGGGGGGGGCTTTCCAGCAGCCAGTGCCAAGAGGGAAATCTATTCAGAATTAAAGCTTGCAACGTCTCTAAGACAAAAGTAAGCACAGAGCCCTCACCCCAAATTGTGCCTATGAAAACTTCTCCCCAAAAAACCATAGGGGAGTTCGGGTTTGAGCATGAACCACCTGTTTTCCTTGCTTGGCCCTGCAATAAACCTTTCTCTGCTCAAAAAAAAAAAAAAAAAGAAAGAAAGAAAGAAAGAAAGCCAATAATTGTGGGGGGAGGGGAAGTAGGAGAGACAAGACTTAGAGACCCGGAACCCTCAGCACATCTCTCAGCAACTGACAGAGTAGACTCAAAAAGGAAAAAGAAGATTTTTCATAAACTTCATTTACCAGATACCCATATATGACTCTGTACTTAATCATAAATACAAATTCTTTCCACACACCCAAAGAGAAAGTGAATTAGGCCACTCAAAACTTCAATTGTAAAAATTAGAACTCACTCAGGTCATTAAACTGAGAAAGTAAATTAGCTCAGACTGAGAAAGTAAAAATCTCCCCTGCCAAAATCCCCCCTGCCATTGATCACGCTAGAAAAACAAACTGAGTGGCCAGCTGCAAACAAGAAACAGTATTTCTCCTTAGGATAGGCTGCAGCTGTGAAGTGAACAAGGCTAGCATAATCCTGATACCAAAGCCTAACAAGGAGAGCTCAAAATGGATAATGATAGGTCATTATCAACTAGACTATAGACATGAAGTAAAACCCTACCAAACCAAACCCAAAGGACAGTAAGAGAACAAACACCATGCCCAGACGCAAAAACCATTCCTCCTAAGAAAGTGGACTAATGTGTGATATACTACAACTAATTTCAGGTGGGTTAAGGAATTAACTGTAAAAAAAAAAAAAAAAACAGCCTTTTAAAAAACTTAAAAGAAGTGAATATTCATTCTCAGTGGAAAATGACTGAGAATAATCAGCACAAAAAAAGTAAACAATAGACTTGACCACATAAAAATGTAACTTCAGTATTTCTAGAGCCAAATTAAAATTGAAGACAGATAGTATTGTCACAAAAAAGGAAAAAAAGATTAAGTTTCCATTAAAAGGACTCGTATCAATAAGAAAACACTAGCACCCTAGGGAAAAAAAAAGGGCAAGGGGAACATGAAGCACCAATCCATGGAAAACATACAAATGGCCAGAAAATATATGCAACCTCACTGATAAACAAAAGAATGTTAAAATAGTTTCTCAGGCTTAGATTGGTTTAAAACATGTCATGATCATACTATTGGAGAGAGACGTGCATTCTCAAACTGCTGGTGGAATATAAACTGAAGTTGACCCTCGAACCACCGGGGGTTAGGAGTCCCCTCCATATCCCCAGTTTTGCATCAGCAGATTCAACCAACCACAGACAGTGTAGTGTTGTAGTAGGTATTTATTGAAAAAAGTCCACATTTAAGTGGACCTGAGCAGTTCAAACCCGTGTTGTTCAAGGGTCAGTTGTATTACAACCTTTCTAAAACAAGACATGTACACCAAGAACCTTACAAATGTTCACGCTCTTTGATTCATTAATACCACTTCATCTATCCTAGGCAAAAAGTGAGAGACGCATTTGAAGGAATGTGTAAACCTGGGTATAACCTAAATATTCAATAACAGGGGAATGCTGCATAATTACCCATATGTCCAAAGATGAGCCTGGCGCCAATGAAAATGAGGATTTCAAGACACATTTAAGGACACAGGAAAATGCTCACCATATAATAGTAAAGAGGATACACAAATACACGCAACATTATGCCAATTAGTACTTGTATTAGAGATGACTTCTTTTCTATGCTTTTCTATATTTCAGATGAGTTTGAAGTATTTTTCAGATGAGTTTGAAGTATTTTTCAGATGAATCTGAAGTATTTTTAAGTTACAAAAACAATGGAGGAGACAAGAAAAAAACTGTCCTTAATTTCCCATTTTAAGTGTAAAATGGTCTCTTGACATGTATATAGTAATGAAAACACATTTCAGCTAATCCTACTCCTTGCTGTTAATTCATACATGAAAGTGTACTAAGAAATATTTGCTGCTCAAGTATTTATACATTTCAATATATTTTAAAGAAGAAATGCCTCATTCCCCCTTTTCTACAGTAAGCAGTCCCTTAATGTTTTCTATATGGTGACAATATCCTCTGTTCAAATATGAGTATTACAAAACCACTTATTAACTCAGGAACCTGTAAGCCAAGTCTTTAAAACAAACCTAACCTTACTAAAATGTGTTTGTTTTACGATTTAAGAGTTACACAGGAACAGAGCAGTGTAATTCACCAATACAATCTGTGTATCATGCTATTTTTAAAACCCAAGACATGGATGTCTTTACGTGTGGACTACCTGTTACAGGTTACACTTGTAAAATTTATGTAAGAGATATGCCTAAAAGTGATACCTTCAGTGAATCCAGTATACCTCGATCCTTAAACGTCTGGTACAGCTTTTTGCGCAGTTCATCTTGACTCAACACATCAGATTTGGGGAGCATGGTGGACTAGAAGAGAAAACGGTTACGGGTTACCTGGCGGGCACAAGGGACGTGAATCTCTGAAGACGGTTGGTGGCCTCCAAGGAAGCCAAAGGCGGTTTAACGGAAACAAACAAAGGCTCCACTTCCGCCCGCCCCGAGGAGGGAGCAGATGTATCTACCTGAGGTATCAGGTGTGAGCTTCCTCTCGAGCCCTCCCTACTGTGCCCGGGGTCGGAGCCCAGAGACCGGGGTGCAAGCCAAAGCCTAAGGGAATCCCTGGCCGGAGAGCCCTGCCGCTGTCCCAGAAAAACGGGAGGAACAAGCTGAACTCCAAACTAAGAACTCAGGCAGAGACACGCACTTTCTTTCTCCGCGGTTCTGATAAGTGGGCGTGGTTGTGGCCCACGCGAGACTCTCACTGGCGGCTGGAGGGCTGAGACCGGAGACAGAAGGCCAGAGAAGGCGCAGCACTAGCCGGAGTTCGAACCGCTCAGACCTAATTCCACCCCTCCCCGAGATCCTCCGAGCCCAACCGTGCTAGCCTGGAGAATTACAGCGAAAGCCCGGACCTGCGCCGCCGCGCTGCGGCTAGAAGCTCCGCCCACTATCGCGAGAGCGCAACGGCAGAGTCTCGCGAGGGCTGCTTGAGGAGTCCCTACGGAAGCTGCGGAAAGCGGGTCTCGGCCGCGGGAACTGACTGGGCGTTTCTGTTCCCGGCGTCTCGCCGCAGGTAGGGAATGGAGCGAGTGGGCAGCTGGCGCTCCGGGACTCTGGGGGATGTCCCCGGCCCCACGGGATCCGAGTGTTGGCCCTGTCTCTCCCCTCTGCCCCGGGGCCGGCTGAGCTCTTCACAACCCACCGGGCCAGTCCACACCGCGATTCAACCTGCAAACGTCCACCTGCTCGGGGGCTTTGCTTCTTGTACCTTTCACTGGGTCATCCAGTTCACCTCGGGTTTCTTAACCGCGGCATTATTGCCGTTTGGAGCCGGAAAATGCTCCGTTGTGGGGCTGTCCTGTGTACTGCAGGATGTTGAGCAAGCATCCCTGGTTTCTACCCAATAGATGCCAGTAGCACCTGCTCTCTCCCGCCCCCGGTTCTGAGAACCGTGAATGTCTCCGGACATTTCCACGTGTCCTCTGGGAAGCAAAATTACCCGTGGTTGAAAACCAGTGAGCTAAACTTTGAGTACCCATCGTTGTACGTGCTGTGACGATAGGTGAGCCGGGCCCCCCAGATACTTAAATCTAATTAGAAAGAAAAGGAACCAGTCTCTCGAGAAGCAATAATGAAAACATTACAGCCAGAGAATTGACTAAGAACTAAGATGCACTGTAGACTGGGTAAGGATTTTAGAAAAAGTGGTTGGAGATGGACATGAGTGGGCACATCTCTGAAAAGTGTGACTTCATCAGGGCCTTGCTGGGTTGAATTTGGAGGATGGGCAAAAAGCATGGGAGGAAGGGGGAACATTCTGAAAGGAATAAAAAAAAAAAACAGGACCCTTTCAAGAGCAGTGAGGCATCTGGCCTGGCTCCAGAGTCCCATGCTGTGGAGTATAAGGTATCTAAGCCCCATGAGGACAAAATTGGGCCAGTGATGGTTTTGTGAACAGCACTGATGAGTACAATGAATTTTCACCTCTGGCAGTGAAAGGCTTAGAGAATTTAAGAGGCATCAGGAGTGACAGGGCTTCCATAAGAGGTAGAGAGCGTGTAGGTTGGTGTTGGAAAATACCTGGAGAAGGAGGAATTTGGGTGGGCTCTGAAAGATGGGGGAGGTTTACACATGGAATCAGGGAGAGTATTCCAGGCATGAAGAGAGAAATAAATCTGGAGTGGACCCAATCAGTTGGGGAGAAGAAAAGTATACCACTCCACTGTAGCCAGGGTAGAGCAATGAGGTGGAGAAAAGCTGTACAGAGCAACATGGGACTACATTTTTGATACTGCTACTTGATCCCTGTAGATGAGAAACATTAAGGCTTTTGAGCAGAATAGTGAGAGGATGAAAAATGTTCTAAGATGATGTTAATATGTTGCAAGTACTGTTAAATAAAGACACATCTGTGCCTTAAGACCCTCTTACCCCCAACCTTTGGTGCCCAAATTGAATAGATTTAGATGAAATGTCCAAAAGCCAGCATAACCTCACTTATGGTGAGGTAGAGGAATTGCTTTTAATATTAATAGGGAAAATATCCTATTAGAGAACTATCAACAGGATTCATCCTGCTTATTGCAGTGGACATGTCTTGTGCCACACTACGTTAGTCTTCCAGCCCCAGGTCTGGGGAACAACTGAAGCCACTGCTGTTGGGAGCACAGGGAAGTTTTCCAGAAGTTCCTCTATAGAGGCTGAAAGAGGTTTGCTGTAAAAATGGGTGGTTTTGGAACTGGCATCCATGAGTTGTCTCGGAGGGGCCTTCTAAGTTCACTGGGTTCATCCTCCCACTCTGGCTCTACTAGTGGTCTTGCAGCCTCCCCTTGTCACACTTCTAGTGACCAGGGGGTGTCACTTCACAAGGCAGCCTGATAGTTCTTTAATTGTTACAAAGTTCTCAATTATATTGACCCAAATGTCTTTCCATGTAACCTCAAAGGAGCAGCCCTAGGCTTGGCCTCTGGAACAGTTTGGATTAAGTCTGTCTAGTTCAGAGCTGGCAAATACTTGGCGTTCCCATAGGCACTGCCCTCTCCCAAACCCGTAGCAGATGCGGGTAACTGATCACAGCAGTCTTTCCCCCTGACCACCCTTAGTCTCAGAAGCTTTCTCAGCACCAGTTCCTGGCCTTCACTGCTAGTTGATTAGAATAGGCTCATGGGGAAAAAACCCATTTGCCATCCCTAGTCAAATCCCTTCCCATTAGACAGCATCGTATTTAAAGACCGCACCATAGCCCACTGCCCCCGCAAAAAAATGTCTCCCCCCGCCCCCGGTTTAAACATCCTCAGTTCCTTCAGTAGCTTTTGTCTTGTTTCCAGAGCATTCCCTAGCCTAGATGCCTCCCTCCTCCCAGCACACACAGTTCAGAGTTAATGATTTTACAATGTGATTCCCAGAACTGAGCATGTCCCCCAGAGGTGGTATTATTAGTGACGAGGACATCATCTTCTCTTAATGCAGGCCTAGAATTGCATTCGCTTTTTCGGCCACTGTATCAGATTGCCGCCTCCGATTTAGCTGGCAATAAATGAAAACCGGTTCTCATAGATGAGCTGCTCTTACACTAGGTTTCCCGCATCCTATTGCTGTGCGGTTGATTTAAGCCCAAGTACAGGACTTTATTTCAAACCCTTTAACATTCTATCCTGTTCATGTCACCTATTTCTCCTAGCCGTGGAGATCTGTTGAATCCTAACTTTAGCCTTCTAATAAATTAGGTGCCCTTATAGCATGTTATCTTTGGGTGTGGTAAATTGGCTTCATCTCAGTTACTGATGCAAACCTTGGGCTGGACTAGGTTAAGGTCAACCTCAAAGGCTCCCTAGAGACCCCATGCTGTCGACTGACATGGAGCACTTTAACATTCCAGTCAGCCCTGCACCGTCCCTCCTTCAGCAGAGAACGAGCACTTCCTGGGCCCCGGCACTGCTGTGGCTCTGGGGGCACCACAGGCTGTCATCCAGGCTACAGGTCTTCCCTGGGTTCTTAGGTAGAGAACCCCAGGACTTCAGAAAGTGACTCACCGTCTCCGTATTTCCCTTCCTCAACAGCGAGTGTAGGTCTGACATAACTTGTTCTCGTAGAACAAGTGAGTGAGTCGTAACCCACTCTTTTTATCTAGGGATTCACATTAAATGACTTAGTTTGTCATAAAAGCCCCCAGCATGGTGTCTGGCCGAAGACAGGCATTTAATACCTATTTCTGTTGGTGTTTTAATCTCTTCGGAAGTACTCAGACTGGGAGGCAAGCCTCTTTGTTTCTCAGAGTTGGAATGACAGTTACTGGCTCTTTTCTGTTCCTGTGATTTCTCAAACGTCACTGACCAGTAGTTACACCGTCAGTTGTCAACCCAACTGTTTCTTTAACATACCTGTCTTGGGGTTCACAGCCTGCCTAACCTAACTGCTTCCACACCTGCCATATGAAAATCATTCTTTGAGAAAACCCAAGTTCAGCACACCTGTGTCCCGTGTTATTTATGTACCAGGTGCCTCAACTAATTGACCTTTCTCCCTTGCTTTTCCCTGTGGTAGCCTGAAAGCCTCCCACACATTTCAGCTTGTTTTGGGCTTTTGCCCTTCTGATACTAGCCTCACAGGTTTCTGGTCCCATTTTTATGTTCATTACTAGTTTGTGCCCTCCTTCTTACATCCTGTACACGGTCTTTTCAGGGAAATCCAGAGCTCCTTGTTCATTTCTTTAGTTACCTCTCTCAAAAGCAGCTCAAGACACTCTAGCCACCACAGACGGCTGTTTTCACCACAGATGGGAGTGCTGGCTCCCCTCCCTTCAGCCAACAAGTCCTGCCCTTATAAGGGAGGATTTCTTCATTGGTACTTTAACAACTATGGCAACTTCTCACAAACGTGCTGTTCATCACCCAGACACAGCATTCATCAATCAGGCCCCTGAGGCCCCGAGGGCCTCGGCACTGGAACTTTCAGAAGGTTCTCGTCCTTGTTGAGGAGAGTTAATCCCCACAACGCCTCTCTTTCCTGCATCCCCTCTCCTATATTCCAGCACCGTCCCCCGCGCCCCACACACACACTGCCCAAACGACGGCCCCCTCCTCACAGGTCCTTTGGGCAAGGGGGGCGGAAGGGCTGTGTTAGCCAGCCGTAGGGGATACTTGCTGGAAAAACCCAGCCCCAGCCGCTGTTCTCTTCCATACTCTTATCCCCCTACTGCTCCCAGGGGCTTCACCTCGATGCACCATGGCCCGCCCTCCCCCCGCTTGCCACAGGGCTCTAAAACCCGCGTCCCATGGAAAATAAGCTCATTTTGTCCCCAGTCTCTATAGAATGCACCTTCTACCTTTACTGCTGACACTTCCTGGAGTATTTCCTTTTTTCTTATACCTGCAGGTTTTTTCAGCTTCGACATGTGTTAGTTTCCTACTGTGCCCATAACACACTACCACAAATTTACTGGCTTAAAACGACACAAATTTATCATCTTACAGTTCTGTAGCATACACGTCCAACACGGGTCTCACTGGGCTGAAATCCCCTCTGGAGGCTCTCGGGAAGAATCTGTTTCTTGGGCTTCCCTGGTGGCGCAGTGGTTGAGGGTCCGCCTGCTGATGCAGGGGACACGGGCTTGTGCCCCGGTCCGGGAGGATCCCACATGCCGCGGGGCGGCTGGGCCCGTGAGCCATGGCCGCTGAGCCTGTGCGTCCGGAGCCTGTGCTCTGCAACAGGAGAGACCACAACAGTGAGAGGCCCGCGTACCGCCAAAAAAAAAAAAAAAAAGAATCTCTTTCTTTGTCCTTTCCAACTTCTAGAGGCCGCCCGCATTCCTTGGCGCATGACGCCTTCCTCCATCTTCTAAAGCCAGCAATGTTGTATCGCCGTGGCGATCCTTCCGCAGCCACGGTTCCCTCTGACTTTCCTGTGGGGCTGCCCTCTTCCACTTTTAAAAACGCTTGTAATTACATTGGCCCCACCTGAGCAGCCCAGGATTCTCGCCCTATCTGAAGATCAGCTGATGAGCAGCCTTAGTTCCATCTGCAGCCTTAATGCCCGTTGCCATGTATTGAATACATTAACATTCACAGGTTCCCGAGATTAGGATGTGGACATCTTGGTGGGGCTCGGGGGAGCTGTTCTGGCTACCACCACACGTTCAAAACTGACCTGTTCATTTTCATCCCTCTTCCTTCCCTTTCTTATTTCCGTTCTCAGTGAATAGGTTCATCATCTTGATATTCTGCTTGATCACCTCAGCCAGACATTTTGGAAACATGCTCGATTCTTCCCGCAGCTCCCCAGTTTAATCCATTGCCAAGCTCTGTGTGACCGCCTCCATAACCTCGAGCCCTTGGAGACACCTGAAGGGCCCCTATTTTAGGTGATGGAAAAATTGAGCAGGTGTAGATCATCTCCATCCTCGCAGAAAGTTCCCTTATCAGACAGCACGGAATTCTAGAGCCTGTCTCACCTCTGCTCACCACCTAGGCAGAGAAGCCCCAAGTATTAAATGACTGTGGACATTCCCTTCCTGAGACAAAATGGCTGTGTTCTCCCGCGGCTTCCTTTTCTTCCACTACACCTTTCAGCTTTTCCTTGTCAGAATGGAATCGAGAGCTGCATACCTTCTTCAGCTGTGTGCGAAATCACACGATTGGCAGCTCTGGTTCTGTGTAGCTGAGCAGTTTGTGATCGACCGTTTATGCGGTATTTCCTGCGTTGCCTTTCTGTTTATCCTCACGCTGTTCTTAGGATGTGCTTGTCTCCCAGACCCGGGTCTCCGTATAGGGTTGAGTGGGTTTGGGGGAAGGCGGGGAGGAGGGTAATCTTCCTTATACACATATTGTCTCTTGCTGCTTCTAAATGTGTGCAGGGGGAGAAGCATCTTCCTTACAGTATTTTTTTTTCCCCTGCTGCTGCTTAAATGTTTGTGCTGAAGAAAGTAAGCCCTTCCCTTGGCAAACTCCAGCCATGAAACCTATTCCGGCAAGAATGAATGATGTCATTGTTTACTTGGTTAAAATTTCAGGCTCCCATCCCTCTTCCCCTCACCTGTGCTTGAGAATTACTGCCAGTTCTCCTAGTTTTGCAGAGCTTTTGTATCATTCCTGCCCGTCTTTGTTGTCCAGTTTTACTGTTTGGGTCTTTTTCTCATCTTTCCCCTTTTTTCTGTAAAGAGCCAGATGGTCTCTGTGGCGACCACCCCACGCTGCCATTGTAGGGCAGGAGCAGCCTTAGACGGTAGCGAGAGGATGGACCAGGCCAGATAGGGCCCGCAGGCCGTAGTGTGCCAACCGCTGCCCCAAATAACCTTTTAAATCTGACTCACTTCATCATGCCACAGGTCTCCTATCTTCCCTTTCTTCCTGTCACGGCCTTCCAATTCCACAGTGAAAGGGGCCAGCCGTGCTGTGATTTCCTCTACAAAATGCTGTACTCATCAGGAAGTACATTTCCGAGGTCTTCACGTGTCGTCGCGTGGAAGTCCCAGTGAGGCTCCATGGGCCCTGGGTTCGGACACACCTTACTGTACGCTCCCACTGAAGCAGATCCCCGCCCCATGACGGGGCCTTCCTAGGCCCCACGTCTCCACGTGCCTGCGCTCATGTCGCTAGAGCTAGACCTGAACCTAGCATGGTCTGATTCCAAAGACCTCATATGAAAAATGCATATATAAATGCATCCGCCCGTCTCTCCGTCCATCCATCCAGATTTCGATTGTGCTAAACGCCCCAGAATCACTGATTTCTCCCCCACCCCCCATTTTCTCTGTTTTATTCCTGTAGCAAACCTATTAACCCTCGTTCCAAGACCTCTTAATGACTCAGAATGTCTTCCTTTTGGATTATGACTTCTTCCATCTCTTCTAGAGTACAAAACTGTTTCTTCCTCTCTCATAAATGGTGTTTGAAGAGGCATATAACAGGCTCTTTTATGTGCAGAGTTACATTCACAGCATACCCTTCAGGTAGGAATACAAGTACCACACAGTCTGTAGCTGACTGCTCTAGGAGCTCTCCTTTCTGTTAAGGACACGTGCTAGAGTGGTTCTTAGCTTCTTTGGAAGCATCATTCCTGAAAATTTCTAAGGCAAGTCAGTCATTTCCTCATCAGCACCCAGGTGTTAGTGCCAATGCTGACCGATCTAGTCCAAGTTTAAGCCAGCTTACCCTAAATGTTCCACGCTTTCGGATCATGAGAATGTTGTTCTTATGATTTCATATTAGAGGTCTTCCAGTTTCCCTATGAAAATGTAGTAGTGGATTCTCCAGGACATATCACAGATAAAGAATTTGTATCATCCAAAAGCCATGTATCTACAGTGGCATACTGGAAAGCGTACCGAGCTTAGGGGCCACCTCCTCTGCAATTCAGGTGTAAGTTAAAAAAAATAAATGGAGTTCGTCACTTCCTGGTTTTTGGTTTTCAGTATTGAGTACTAAAAATATGTGTTATTTTCATTTAATTAGGAGCTATATATTGAAGACAATGTCTGGAAGCTTCTACTTTGTCATTGTTGGTCACCATGATAATCCAGTTTTTGAAATGGAGTTTTTGCCAGCTGGAAAAGCAGAATCCAAAGTGCGTATGGAACCTTTAAAAATTCCATAACAGTTGTTCTGTTGTTGTAACGATAATGGTGTGATGTGATTTTAGAACTGCAAGACATCTGGACAGATGAGGTAACTACGAACCCAGCACAACTAAATGAGGCTTGCTCTGCAGCCCCACAGGTTGATAGAAGCCAGCCAGGAGCATCCTCTGAATTGTTTGTTCGTGCTCTAATTCAGCACACACTTAACACGCACTAGCAGATGCCCTGGGTCTCCTCTCCCTGGACATCAGTTCCCTGTGTCACCCCCTGTGAAGGCGGCTCCTGAGCACACAGAAACATAGCTCACCTGCAGTGGCTCTGCAGGAGCAGGTGGCGCTGCCCTGAAATGCCAGCGAAGTCCCTTCTGTCCCCGTGAATCACCTTTTTCAGCAGGACATACGTGCTAGATCCACTTACCCCGGGACGGTTAAAAGAGACCCAGACTTACACGTCCTCCTGCTGCCCCTGAGACGGCAGCCTTTTTCGGCGACCCCCACGTGGCACCCACTGGCCGCGTGGTGCCCTTGTGCTCTCCTCTCCCGTGACGCCACCCAACCTTCTTGCTGTCACGAGTGGTTCCTGATAAACAAGCTTCAAGAACATGTTGCCACTGAGAGTAAACAGAGCCATAGAGTCTTGGGATGAGCATAGCTGGTGCCTTCCATCTCCCTGTACAAGTGCATATTCCAAATAAACTGCCGACAGGTTGTGCTACGTTTCTCCCAACCTCCAAAAATAGGCTTGAAAGTCCCTTAAGACAGGAACTGATGTTTGAAATTAGTTGTGACGTGTAATGTCCAGTGTAAGACGCTTTTCAACTATTCGGATCTTGCCACTAAGATATGATAGAAATCCAAGGTATTATCCTAGCAGGTGTTGCTACATTATTTTCCCACATTCACATGAGCACATTGCTCGTTAAAACTTGGATGTGAGGCATCCCTGCAGCAGTAGTTGCTTTGTGTGGTATATGGCTACTGAAAGCTTCTCTCACTCCAGTGGCCTCGCGGTAGGCAAAACAGTGCGTGTAAAAATAGCGTCGCATGACTTGATCTTTCTCCTGCTACCGCTCACCTTCATAAACCATTTCTACGATTTTCTTCTAATGTCTCAAGATTGATCATCAGTGTAAAGGAAAACACTACTGTGAGCCAGACAAAACACATCCATTTCCCTGAGGATTAAATTAGCTTCGTCACGGTGCCGTGAGTGGAGTATAAACACGCTTTACCTACGCGAGGGATTCCAGGGCAACTTGGCTGCCCAGTCATGGGAACAGCCTCCTCAGCAAGGAAGTTATGTTCGTTTCCTAGGGCCAGTGTCACAGAGTACCAGAAACGGCATGCCTTAGAACAGAAATGTCTTGTCTCACAGTTGGGGAGGCCTGAAGTCTGAGATCAAGCTGTCAGCAGGGCCGTGCCCATCCAGAGGCGCTAGGGAAGGTCTGTTCCAGGCCCTTCTCCCAGCTTCTGGCAGTTCTCGGCTTGTGGCAGCAGAACTCCAGTCCTCACATGCCAATCTCCCTGGGTGCGCGACTGTCTCCAGATTTCCCCCTTTTCTAAATACATCAGTCATTGGATTAGGGACCCATTCAACCGTAGCATGACCTCATGGTAACTAATTACATCTGCAATGACCCTCTTTCCAAATACGGCCACGTTCTAAGGTACTGAGGGTTAGGACTGCAACATAGGGATTGGGGGAGGGGGCACAAATTCAACCTGTAACAGAGGTGTTCTTTGAAAAATGCATTTTGAAAGTAAGAATTCCACAGGAGACTGCATTCCAGGTTATGAATTCCTTCTGCACATTCTGCTGGGACAGTCCCACCTTCTTCAGTTAGGCCTTTACAGTCCATGAAAAGGACACCCCCGGCTTTTGACAGGACCACCTGGCGCTGTCGGCACAGGGGACTGTACGCAGCTGGGGCTGAGCCTGGCCGCCTGCCACTCCCAGGTCCCCTGCCATGTGAGCTCCCTGTACCTCAAGACGGCCTGTGCCAGGCTGTCTCCACTGCTCACCGGGTATCACCGCACACGAAGCCCCGCCTCCTACTCCCAGCCCCACCCAGGGCCTGTACTCACCACCTGTTTAGCCCCAGCCTACCTTGTTTTTTCCTGTCTTCCTCCTCTCAAAAGATGTGAGCTTCTTGAAAGCAGGATCTGAGCTGAGGGGAGGGGAGAAATGGGGAGGGGGAGAAAAACAAACAAAAAAGCAGGATCTACTTTTTTTTCTTAATGTATCCTTTTTTCACATGCTTAAATGGTTACAGAACTTGGTAACTTCCTTCTTGCAAAATTTTAAAAATATAGTTTCTTGGACACATTTCATTTACTAAGTAATTGGCTGTTTCTATTTATTGAGTTTTCGATATCAGATTAGAAAACAAAATAATGTGAAAGCACTGAAGACCTCTGTAAGTCTCATGACAATAATCAAAGTAAAAGCAGAAAGCTTCCCCCCCACACCCCAGAAAGCTGTGTCTAGAGTTTGCAGAGTGAAGTGTGGCTGTCTTGAGGCTGTAAGGAAATGTTAATCTGATGCTGCTCGCTGCCACCTAGGACGATCACCGCCATCTGAACCAGTTTATAGCTCACGCGGCTCTCGACCTCGTAGATGAGAACATGTGGCTGTCAAACAACATGTACTTGAAGACGGTGGACAAATTCAATGAGTGGTTTGTTTCAGCATTCGTCACTGCGGGTCATATCCTTACCTGTTTAATAAAGGGCTCTAACAAAGGGTTGGGGTAACAGACTAGACCAACGTGGGACCTAGATGCCAGGTTCTGAGTCTGTGGACTGCAAAATATTAGGTAAACATTGCCACTTACGGGGCTTTTATTTTTTTAGGGGGAAAAAACACTCACCTTTTAACAGAAAATTTTTAAACCAAGTCTCATATATAAAGTTAAGGTTTATCTGAACCATATCAATGGTGATTTTATTTTGTAGTTATTTTCTAACTTAAAAAGATTATGTTCTCTTTAAGATAAAACTAACCTTTGAACCCAGTTTACAGATTCCCCTTTTCCATCGCAAAATACACTGCATGTGACTCATTTGAAGAATATTGTATCAACTGATCGCTTTTCAGTTTTCATTTCTAAAGATTATACCTTAATTATTTCACATATGAGATTTATTATGCTGCATGACATTAGGCAAGAAGACGGGATAAAGAACTTCTTTACTGATGTCTATGATTTATACATAAAGGTATGGTATGTTCTGTACCTTGTAAAATCTGGTTATAAAAGAGATTCCAACTTTGGCAGGACACTGGCCTGTTGAGGCAGCCCCCTTAGACCGCACAGCTCTCCTCTCAGCAGAGCTCTCCTCCAGCAGGACCGTTCCGGCAGCTCCCTCACCAGGCAGGTCTCTACCACCAGCTTAACACGTATGCAGGACAACTCGTAGTTATTTTTAAATCGGTTTCATTCTCCCCCTTTTGGTGCATATAGTTGATTTTATGAGGGAACCCTAAAGCGAGAGACAGAAACAGTCTGTATAAGGGAAGTTGCTTCATAATTTTAATGTAAAATGTTTTCCATCTACTTAACAAGTTACAGTGCAATGAATGTAGATCATAAACAGGAAGTGATTCATGTATTATCAAAGTCACTCAAGGAGAAAAGGGCCACACGCGTTTCTTGATACTCATTTGGAAAAAATGAAATAGTAATAAGATATGAGTGGTTAAACTGCAGTGCTGACAGTATATTCTTAATAATTTAAACATTCTCTATTTGGACAAGATTTTTTGCATATCAGCACAGTTACCAATCAATATTCCTAGTCAGAAGTAGCAAGTAAGAATATTTAGCCCTCTTATAAAGATGGACAACATGGAGTGATTAAAGTGCAAAAGTTGGTAACTCCTTTCCTCATTCGTGATTCCATCCAGTACTAATTTTCCCTCACACATATTATGATATACTCATTACGTTATCTGAGAAACTGATCACTCACCTTGTGTTAAAGGAGAGTATTAAAAACCTGATTGTTAAAAACTACCGCACAAGAGTAACTTTTAAAAGCAGTGTGGTGTAACTTTTCCTCCACTCTGAGCATATCAGATTTTTAGTGTGTTTTATATAGCCAAAGGGCCTACCGGATGAATCCACATCTTGATAATGAACGTTGAATGTAGTTGTATTTCACACACACGGTGGGATCCCGGGAGTTGGTTTTGCTCACGCAGGCAGCACTTACCATACGTGCCACCAAGGGTTTTGCCACAGGTACTTCCCTTAAACACCAAGACAGAAATTTCCTTAAGGGGCCATTAATATTTAACAGTGGAACATCTTCATTAAAACTTAAAAATGTGGTCTTCAGACTTTTGCTTTGAATGTCTTTAATGACTTAATTTAAAACTTTAAAAGATTTTCCTTTTAGAGACTTATGATGTCAGCCTTTTTACTTTGACAAGCTCACCTTAATACTTTCTTCTCTTCCAGTTTGCAATGAATCCATTTTATGAACCCAATTCTCCTATTCGATCAAGCGCATTTGACAGAAAAGTTCAGTTTCTTGGGAAGAAACACCTTTTAAGCTGAATGCAAAAAATTCAGAAGTAAACAGTGTCACTACAATGGGGTGTACTCAGGAATGTGTACATTGTAAGTAACTTGATTAAACAGCATGGAAAAGTTTTAGTTGTCTCAATTTATCTAAACCTAATGAAATTGCTTTTATATTTAAAAATAGTATATTCAGTTTCTTATGATTATCAACAGATTGATATTTGCTTGTGAACAGTGTTATTTATGAAGAGCTCTTTATCAGTAAGCTTGAAATATTTTTATTTTAGAAATTGAGAATAAACTTTTACTTTCCTCATTCAGATAGCTTGATCTAGTTGTAACAGTCCAGAACCAAATGTCATGGTCAAGATTTGGTAGGCAGATTTAAAACCAAAAGCTTCTGCAGTAGGGAATGAAATTGGTAGCACATACACGGGTTCATCTATACATCTAGAGGTGTTATGAAAAGGTATAGGTAGTATACATAGAAGTAGTATATGTACACTAAGAAGCCAAGAAGCTAGAGCAGACAGCTTTGCAGTGCGAAATGCCACAGGCCTGCCCCTGTCGGAGACTGGGAACGGTGATCCTGCTGTAATCCTAGAATCCTGGATCCATGTTTGTAAAGTGGGAGGCTAGGACCAAAGTGACAGGTTATGTTCTTATGTTTCCTTTCCCTTAGACAGTAAACTAAAGATTAAGTGAACCCGTTGATAGCTGTACTAGTAAAAAGTTGTAAGGCAGTTTTAGAATTGTAAACAAAGAAAAGCTTGCATCGCATTAACACTTGCGCTCTTGGCCATCTTGGCCACTTAGGCTGTATACCGGAGGGGGCAGGAGTGGCCTCTTTTTTGTACTGTAACAGCCTGGATCTTACAGTAAACCAGTAAATGTCCAATGAAAAGCAAGTAACATAACCACGTATTTTCTGTGCTAATTGTGAGCACTTGAAGAATTTTGTTCCATTCTGAATAACCTGAGCAAGTAATTCTAAGTTTGGTCCTGTATCTTTGTGTGAAGTTGCTAGCATAATTTTTTACCATATTTATTTGATTTCCTGAATAAAGATGTTTGTCCAAGATTGTGGAAGTTTAATATCGATTTTTTAATTCTTTTTTTTTTTTGGCCACCCTGCGCGGCTCGTGGGATCTTAGTTCCCCGACCAGGGATCAAAGACGGGCCCGGGCAGCGAAAGCGCCGAGCCCTAACCACTGGACCGCCAGGGGAGTCCTAATATTGAATTTTTAAAGTGCTGCTCACCCCACCACTACTACTACCATTTTAGTCCTGTTTCCCCTAATGAAAGTCTGCATATTAACATATATCGCAACTAATTTTACAGGATTCAAATCGCCTCAAACTTAGGTGCCAGAGCTTTGGGAGCAGAAAAAAGATACTCAGCTAGAAATCCAGGAGTAATGTCCGCCATGCTCATTGGAGAGACCCACACGTGTACTTATTGTATACAGTTTGCCTGCCCTCAGTGAGCGTGTAGCGCAGAGGGAGGCAAAGCTCCAGTGAGGAGCAGCGGCGTGGTGCTTCAGCAGGAGGCTGTAGGGTGGAGATGGTTTGGATCCCAGCTCAGCCACACAACAGCGGTGCCCTGCAAACAGCCTTGTCGCCAGGCTTGTGACGGTGAGATGGGAACAAATAACACAGGCCCCGTGGGAGTAGATCACTGTAGTTAGGTGTCAGACTTCACGTATGACTGCCTCTGACGGAGCATGAAGGCAGATTCAGTGATGAGCGTAGGAGTGGGTAGGACCTCAAAGGTGGGCCGTGCTGGGAAAGCCTGTGGGCACACGGATAGGACAGCTGAAAGGATGGAACCAGGGCCAGTACAAGGGGACAACCAGGCGCTGACCATTAAGAAAGCAAAAGAAACCAAAAAAAAAAAAAACACGGCAAAAGAGCCAGCAGAACTCAGATCTGGTCAGATCTGGTAGTAGGTGACCGTCACTTAAAGCTCTGGAACACAAAACCAATTGGGGGACATCAGTAGCACCCAGGGCATCGGGCTCCACTGAGCACACGCAAGTCAGCATTAAACATGTAATCTACGTTAGCACTCCCGAAGTGATCCAAATAGAATGCACAAATCGGGTTCGGTCCTCTTTCATTGCCCAGGATGCTTCGGTGGTGCCCACATTCTCCACGTATGTAGAGACCTTTGGTCTCTCCTCCACCCTGCTACACCCGTGTCCTTTCACTTTATGGTCACGACAGCACTTCCTGGCTGACAGTCCACGGTGGTAGCTTCTCAGAATCCACTGACTACACAGATCCTCTTTGCTACCTAACGCTTCCTTGCCCCACAAGCCGCTGGCACTGTGGAAGGAACTGGCGTCACAGGCTCATGCTATTGAAGTGAAAGCTTACACAAGGTTTTATAGAAATGTAAAACGCCAGGTTTTAACATGAGGACCACCTAGGATGTTTTAACTTCAACTAGGGAGTTTTCCCCAAGGGGGAAAAAGGTGACAAAAGCAGTAATTCATTGAGGTACGTGCACTTTTCCATCTTCCACGCTGCACATTGTAATCGCTACATCGACTGGCAAGTGTACATCTGTCCATCCTCCCAAGTTCAGTAGTTTGCCTTTTTCTTAACCCTGAACTCTGTCTCCAAGGCTTTACATGCGCAGACAGCACCAAAGCACCTGTCATCACAGCGGCAGCCGCCGGCCCCTAACACTGGGGCCCGGCCCTGAACGGGACAGCGCGCTCCGCAGTCCTTCCCTCCCGCCTGCTCCCTCGGGCTCCGCAGCTGCAGCTGCTCCGCCCCTCTTGCCGCCACCGCAGTCGCCTGCTTTGCTCCCCAGCTCTCACTTTTCCCCTAGTTCTCATCTTTGTGTAAGTAACACCAGCCAGGCAAAGCCCGTGTTACTTTCTTAAAAGATTCAGATTTTCAGCTACCTTCTACTGCTGTCTGAAGAGCTCCTCCGTCAGGTCAGCGAGTTGTCCTTGCTGTGAAGGCGGAAGCTAGTCAGTCAGGTCCTGTTCCTCCTCCTCTCCTCCCATTTCAGTACTGGGTTTGGTCAGCCTCTGTTCACTGGGTCCCTTTAAGTCACGCTGTGAAGCTGCATTACTCTCCCTTCCGTCAGCCTGTCTACACAGGCGAGGATTCGGTCCTTTGATCCTTTTTTGCTGCCCAGCTCTAGACCTCTGGAATGCCAACTAATCTAATCCCTGAATATTTAGCTGAAAAAGAGGTTACTGAAAAGATGCTTAGAAGTTTAGAAAAACCACTAAAGTATTAGTTAAATCTATACAAGTATCAAAATTATACATTTTGTAAATACCTACACACACACACACACACACACACACAGATGTGTAATGGGCTGAATTGTGTCCCACCCACCCAAAATTCATAATTAACAGGCCTAGCCCCCAGTCCCTCAGAACGTAACTATATTTGGAGACAGGCCCTTTAAGGAGTTAATGTGAGTTCAATTGAGCCCATTAGGGTGGTCCCTTAATCCAATCTCACTGGTGTTCTTATAAGAGGGGGAAATCTGGACACAGAGAGACGGGGGTGGGGAGGTGGTGGTGGGGAGGTGGGGGAGGGTGGTGGTGGTGGTGGTGGAGGTGGGGAAGTGTTGTGTGCAGAGGAAAGATCCCCTGCAAGCCACTGAGAGAAGACTCAGGAAAAACTAAACCTATCAACACCTTGATCTTGGACCTCTAGCCTCCAGAACTGTGAGAAAAGAAATCCCTATTGTTTAAACCACCGGGTCTGCATGTTATGCAAACAATAGCGAACTAACACAATATGCTTCCCTTACGTACTAAAAATCTAGACGGATACCCAAGAAACTGACACATGGCTGCCTCCATGTGCAGGAACTCGGTGGCAAGGGTAGGTATTTGTCCCTTGTGCCTTATAATATTCAACCGTGTGACTCTATCATCTATTCAAATGATAAACAACAAAAAAATGTACTCCTAGTATCCACTGGTGAGCAAGGTGTGGGAAACTTTTAATATACTACTGCTAGCTATCAGCAGAGAACGGTTTGAATAAACTGTTAGACATCCATGCAGCAAATAAATGAGGTAGGTCTACTATATAATGGAAATATATCCAGACAGATTAAGAGAAAAGGGCAAGTCACAAAACAATGGGTACACATGATTTAAAATAACAAAGCATGTCCCCTAGAGAAAAAAACAAAGGGAATATATAATATACACTCGTTTGTTAATAGTGGATTCCTACTTTGTTTTCTGAATGGAGGATTATAGTTTGGTGGGGCGGGGGCGGAATTGATTATAAATAATAAAAACTACAGCTCTCTCTAACCTGAGACTATAAAGAGATTTAATTTCCCCAAATTTAAAATGTGAAAATGTTTCGCTTAGAGCCAAATCTGTTGTGTGAGGAAATTAGATTTTCAAAAGCTGAGCTTACTGTATTGGCGTTCTGTGTCAAGTGGTTCCAAGGAGCGGGGCCAGGGAGAGAAATCTCTCAACCTAGCTGTTCTGAAATGTACTCCCCCCCACAGGACAGCCCCCCCAAAAGCATGTCACGTGATAACCCACCGCTCCACAGCCAAGGGTCCTGTCCTCTCTAACACGTGCGCCTGGCATTGGTGTGCCTCTGCAGGATGGGATCGGCATGAAGAGCGCAGTGCGTGAACTTTACCCACGAAAGACCACAACTTGCTCTATCAATAAGTCTGCTCATTGCAGCAGAATGACGAAAAATCTCCTTGAGACCAAATCACTAAACAAAGCTCAGTGACGTAGAAGACACAGAATAAATACATGACCAAATAAAGATGTCTTCATTTACCCGCACACACAGTACAATCCAGAAGCAGTACCTCCTCCAAGAGTGATAAAGCCGGCTTCTGTGTTGGGGGTCGAGGGGGGCACACAAACGACAAGTGATTACGAGATCAATCCTGATACGTAGAATGAAAAAGTGAGCACGCACATAATTCTAAACCGAATGAACACGTCCTCAAATCACATGACTACACGGCAAATGCACTGGATTTTAATGTTTAATATCTAACATTATTGCTTTAGGACATGTTTTCCCTGAACCAGGAACAGAGTGCTAATTACATAAAAATATACACATAGAAAAGGTAGTTCTCCATTTTCCCGGGGAAAAAAAACAGTAACTTCTGGAACACTCAAGTGTTTTGTTTTAATTATAAAGTCTTGGTCGTCTCATTTATTAGCTCTGTTACATACATATTTAAATTAAACATTATTAGACAACCGTTACAACTTATAAAGGTAAGGTGCCATTACTGAGTAAAGAGATTCTCCTGTGAGTGGATGTGTCCCTTCTCCCACCCACTAACAAGGCAGCAATATGGTTAGTTTAATTTTACGACTACACGATCCATTGCTGCAAACACGAATTCTCGTCTCCACCCTGTGCTTATCTGTGCATGTATGTGACCTGGTTAGATGGCACGGGCAACCTCTCGAACTTCAACAGCAAGATGAGCTGGGCTTGGGCTTTCGGTGCAGACTGACTGTGTCTGTCTGAATCAAGTGATCTGACCTATCCTCGGTAGCAAGCACTCTTCGAACTGCTTCCTCAAAGGCCGCTGCGACATTCGTGGCATCTTTTGCACTTGTTTCAAAGTAAGGATAGTCGCCGTTGTCCCTGCACCAGGCTTGAGCTTCTTCTGCAGACACCTGCCGCTCGCTGATGTCAACCTTGTTACCCAAAATCACAAAAGGAAAGCTTTCGGGCTCTTTCACATCTGCATAATATATGAATTCTTTCTTCCAGTTACTCAAATTCTGGAAGCTTTGAGAATCATCAACGCTAAAAGTAAGCAGGCAACAGTCAGAACCTCTGTAAAATGGCGTCCTCAGGCTTCTGAACCGCTCTTGACCAGCCGTGTCCCAAATCTGCATGGTAACAAAATGTCCATCCACCTCCAAATCTTTATTTAAAAATTCCACACCTATTGTATGGAAGAGTTGGGCATCAAACTTATTAGTCACATATCTGTTCATTAGAGAACTCTTCCCAACTCCACCATCTCCAAGGAGAATTACTTTAAAAAGTGATGATTTTCCTGCCATTTTTAATCTCAAGATCTCTGATTTCCGAACCCTGTAAAATAAAAGGGTACCATTACATTCCTTTAGACCTGTACATGGTTCTACATGCCTCTATGAATGTCAGCGTCTAAGGGAAATAAAACACAGAGCCCCAATTCCTTTCTGTGCAGGGAATACCGGATGGCAAGAGATGTCACCTACTGAGCCCTTCACCTCGTGCCAGGCACCACCCGAACCGTCACTCTCTCTGACAGCTGCTGAGGGCTCATTCTTCCCCTTCCTCGGGTCACGGATGACTTGAGGCTAGCACTCAAGGCCAAGTCTGACGCCAAAGACTGTCCTCTCAACCGTTCCTCTTGGCTCACAATAAGCCCTGCCACCATTTGTTAGAGATGCAGTAGGAGACCGAGGTGGGCACGTTTCTGTAGCAACTGCAAACAGCCCTCTGGTGGCACGGTGACAGTGTTCACTGATGGCTTTCCTCTCAGGCCAGGGGGTTCCTAGACAGCCCCCTCTTTCTCTCTCCCAGCGCCATCACCATAGGAGCTGGTAAGCAGGAAACCAGAGACAGAACTGACTGATCTGGCTGTGAACAGACTGAAGCCAACCACCGAGTAAAGGACTCTATTCTTTTCATTAGGAACACTATTTTGAGTTGGCTAACATTAATGTCAGCACCACTCGAATTTTTGATATAATATTATAACCTAGCACATTCTACCCACAAGATTCATTTGGGCAGCTCTAACTCTTCTGAACAAATGCGAGCCTGGGCTGTTACCTGTGTGTTTCGAGGGGGAATGAAATGAACATAAAACAAAAATGTGGTACCATGCATACCCTTTAGGGGAAGCCCTGGGGCAGGACTAACTCCCTCCCCGCCACCAGTCCCCCCCGGGGGGGCGGGGCTGGGGTGGGTAGAGAGATTCAGACGCCCTTTTGTAGGCTGGTGGGAGCACTGTTCCTATTTAAGGCTTCTGTTTTAATTCTTTATTATGTAAAATTTCAAACATACACAATTTCTGAGTAATGAGAATAATATGATGACACCTCACAGACCCTAAACCTAGATTCACCGACTATCAACTTACAGCAAATCTTGTTTCCTCCATAGCATCCCATTCTCCCTTCTGCCCAATTATTTTGAATCAAATTATATCATTTAAACTGTAAATATTTCAATATTAAATGGCTTTTAAGATATTTGTAAAAGACAACCTTTAGAGTAGCGCTAACAGAATTTTCTGCAACGATGGAGATGTCCTCCATCTGGACTGTCCGACGTATCAGCCACTACCCACAAGTGGCTAGTGGGAGCAAGGAAATGAATTTTAAATTTTATATAATTTTCACTAATTTGAATAGTCACATTTAAAGAGCCAACAGTGGGCCTCCCTGGTGGCGCAGTGGTTGAGAGTCCGCCTGCCGATGCAGGGGATACGGGTTCGTGCCCCGGTCTGGGAGGATCCCACATGCCGCGGAGCGGCTGGGCCCGTGAGCCATGGCCGCTGAGCCTGCGCGTCCGGAGCCTGTGCTCCGCAACGGGAGAGGCCACAACAGTGAGAGGCCCGCATACCGCAAAAAAGAAAAAAAAAAAAAAAAAAAAAAAAAAAAAAAAAAATAAAGAGCCAACAGCTGTATTGGACAGCACAGCCCTAGAGCAAAATTGGTAATTAACTTTAACATGAAAGTAGATATTGTGAATCCCTCAATGGGAAGGTAATAAAGGCATGAACAATAATTGTTGTATTGACTAGGATGAATTTGCAAAATCACTGCAGTAAACAAACATTATCTGGCAATCGCCTGGTTATATGCAAGTATGACCCAGTATAATGTAACTGAACACTTCCCATAACGTGCAAGAATTCTGCATTTCCTACTACATGCTACACTTATAAATATGTGGCAACCTGTCCCTAACTCTTTTTTTTTTTTTTTTTCTTTTTGCGGTATGCGGGCCTCTCACTGTTGTGGCCTCTCCCGTTGCAAAGCACAGGCTCCGGATGCGCAGGCCCAGCGGCCGTGGCTCACGGGCCCAGCCGCTCTGCGGCATATGGGATCCTCCCAGACCGGGGCACGAACCCGTATCCCCTGCATCGGCAGGCGGACTCTCAACCACTGCGCCACCAGGGAGGCCCCTGTCCCTAACTCTTATTGGCGCTTTTAAATTACTACAGTAATTACTACTATAATTAATACAATTTAAATGGGCCAACGAAAGTGTGAGGCAATTAAAGTGCATACTACTTGGAGACTTTTCGACTTCAGTGGATGGCTCTGCCCAATGCCCAGGCTAAATTAATGTTAGGGAGGAAACTGAAACTATCTCAAGCCCTTTAATTTCCTGACATAGTAACAGTGCACTAAATCGGTTCCTTTGTTTAATTCTTTGGAATCTTGATTGCACGACTTCAACTTAGGAAAAAAGAGTAGCAAAACCAAAAAAGCACACCAACTATTCTGACATAAGGAAAGCATCTAATGCTCCCTCCTTAACATTCTTCAGTGCTTCTCCAGAGATTCAGTTCTAAGCCCAACTTCTAAGGCAAGACACCTGGCCCTGCTCCCCATTCTTGGCATCAGCCATTCAGAAACGCACTGTCACAGGGAAGTGAAACTCAGATCCAAGGGCTCAGCCCTCACACTGGCCCTTGCCTTCGTCCCGGCACGTGCTGCTCGCTCTGCTGGCGAACCCAACCCCGCTTCACGAACTAACCGCTGGGCCCTCAGAACCGCTCAGCACAGTCATCCCCCACACTGGGAACCTCCCCCAGCAGCCCCCCATCCCAAGATTGTTCCTTTCCCACGATTTTGAAGATACATAAACACAGATGTTCCACGTTGTGTTACAAGGGTGTTAACAGATGTGCTGAATTCTAGTCTATCAGTTATCTCAGGATTTTAGTAAGTCTCTAACTGCCTCACTGGACACAAAGTTTCATTGTACAGCATCAACTTGTTAGGATCTGTACATCAAATTATAAACCAGACTGTGCAATCTGACAACCTCCACCCAGATGCGTGGTTACATACATCTACTAAATTAAGTCTTAGAAATTCCTTGAGATTTGTAATTCATAACTCTATCAGGACACTTTCATAGTTCTTTTCTTTCTTCATAATAATGTTTCCTAGTTTGTGCCCTTATTCTGAGCAAACAAATTTGGGATATGCTAGACCCACACACCAGGAAATAGGGTACAATTTTTTACATTTCTCATCTATAATTTGGGGCCTCCCAGATATCCTATTTGGGGGTATGTTGGCATTTGCTCAAACAACTAATGCAGACACAAACAGCTCTCCGAGTCTAACTGTAGCATTGAATATAAACATGCATGGTGATATAGATAATTATACAAACTATCTTATTTCCCACTGACATCTAACAAAAGCTAGCTTCATGCAATCACTACATTAACATAACATAATGAGTTTATGAACATTACAAATGTTCCCTTTTTCTTCTCTGAAAACAGTAAAATGCTTTGAAACTTCTTTAGTATAAGCTGAATGAATAAAGGTATCCTCATACGCCCTTTTCAAAACTTACCTTAAAATGTAATATGAAGGCCTTTTATACTCCAGTTTAGAAGGACTGCCCAAAGGCAGTAATCTTCACCCAAGCTAAAACATGACTTTAGCAATCAGCTAAACCCTATAAAGAAATCTGAATAAGTCACATAAGCCATAATCTTACCTTAATTGTTCAGTTCAAACATCATCATCTGCAAAGAAAAAATCAGAAAGCACACCTTAGCAATGTACATTCAATCTGTTTTCATAACTAAGAGTAAACACAAGAATTAAAATGCAAAATGACTTCCATTAGTAGCTAGATTCTTAATTTAAAAGGAAAACTACACCTGAAAGCTGCCCATGACCTTTCTCAGCCTAAAAATAGCCCTAGAATCAAACACTACACTTTAACCATTGTTTTTTTCCAACAAGTTTTTCACCTGCCCCCACCCACCCTACCTTTCTAAGTATCCCATTTAGACAGTTGTAAAATTTGGTTAAGATGAAATGTAAAATATAAATTATTCAAAATCTGCCCAAATTTTGAGTGGTTTAGAACAATCATATTCCACAGAATAAAGCTAACACAAAGAAGGAAAAAAGAAGGACCACTCAAGGGAGAGGCACCCAATGTGACACAGGAAAAGTCAGGCAAAGACTAAGGCAGTGCAGAATTTCGTGAAGCTTCTTTCTGGGCAGCCAAGGCAGACAGGAAACTTTGTGAGAGAATGGAGGCCCACTGTCAGAAAGGAGAACTGGTTCACTGTGCCAGAGGCCAAGAGCACAGACTCGTGGACAAGCTATTTGACATCCTGCAGCTCTGGGGACTCTGGTGACAGCAATACCTACCTCTAGGGCTGTCGGGAAGATCCACTTGGACACGGACAACAGGGAAAGCGGTTCACCACTGTGCCAGGCTCATTATAGGAGTGCAGGGAGTTTCTGTGGAATGGACACATGAAGAAGTCTTTACTGGGAGTTTTATAGAAACTAGGTAGATTTCTTTTATGGCCATTTCTTCAGTCAAATTTCAGAAGAGTCATGGGCAGAACGAACGAGAGGGCAATGCAGGCAGACATTAGGAAGCCAAAGGATCCCAGTCCTACAGACCAAATTCAGGGTGAAGGTTTCCTGTGCCGAGCAGGCAGAGCTGTGCTAAAGTACTAGCCTCTTTCGGTCTAAACCCACAGTTCCAAACCCCTGTCCCTCCCTTTTTTAAAAGCAAAGGGCATTTTTGTGGGACTTACGTAAAGCAGCCTTCAACTTATAAATTCAATCGATGAAAAAAATGCTACCCTTCAGAATCTTGATATTTGGGGGTTAAGGATAAAATCACCACCACCATCACCACGCTAACACTGACTGAGCCCTGCAAGCCACTGACTCTGCTTCACTGTGTTCACTCCTCACAAGCCTCTCATTATCCCTACCCTATGGATGAAGACTGACTCAGAGACATTACGGTCCTTGCTCGAGGTCACACAGCTAGTGGGGGGGGGAGTGAGATCGGAATGCGACCGACTCCAAAGCGCAGTAGTTAACCCACAGGCGCGGCGGTCTCAGCTGCCTTTGCATTCATTTCAGACGGTTCTCCTGTTACTGTCGTACGTGTAATGAAAAGAAGGGGTAGCGATGGCAAGCGTCTTCCACCTGCTTTTGCTTTATCACGAGACCTGCACAAAAACAAGTTAACCTGACAGAACTACTAATATCCAATCCACTGGCCCACAGATAAAGCACATCAGAGTCTACCTGAGTTCTATCAGAGTCTCCACAGTTTGAACATGTTTTAAATGCAATTGCAATCACACATCTGCAGAACCCTGTGGCGCCTCCCAGAAGCGCGTGGAGCAGGCAGGAAAGCAGTTCTGCAGGAGTCCTCAGCGTGTGCCTCCCCGGGCCAGGCACTCAGGATGCAGGCCACACCCAGGCCCCGGCACGTGGGGCTGGTAGCTGGGGGAGCTGACAATCCGGGCACAAACCCTCTTGCGTTACAACTGATGCAAGTCTTACAGATGAGAGGTACGTGCTATAGAGTACAACACCCAACCAAAACCCAAAGAACAGCTTAAACACTGCAGGGATTCTGCCCCTGCGGCTCCCTAGGTCAGACCAGGCCCCAGGTGTGAGCATCTCACGGAGCTACGGGATTCCAGCTATCAAGGGAATTACATTTTCATCCAACATGATCCTGTAACACAGAGAGCTACTTCACCTGCCGCTCAGTTAAAGAAAGAAGCTGCAGTAACTTCCAAGGCCAGAGGACCACCGGCAGTGTTCACCTGCGTCAGCGCGAGACTATGCACCAGTCTCCAGCGTGGGCTGTTCTAAAGCACTGTCTCCATGACCGTGTCAGGCGCACACTGTCCTCAGGACCAGCCTCCCCAAAGGCCGAGTCCACTGCTGGGGGATTTGGTCTGACCACCGGCAAAGCTCAGCAGCAGGAGGAGGAACCTGTGAGAAGGGGGAGGGGCCAGAACCAGGAAGCGGGACCAGTGGTGCGAAGGCCCTGCCAAGGCACCCGGCACGTCCTGGGAGAGCCCAGGGTGGGCCGAGCACCTGGAGCCGCGGAGAGCGGAGCGAGCTGTGACGACGGGACTGGAGGGGGAGGGCCTCAGCAGCCATGGAAGGATTTCTGCTGACACCCTCGGAGCGAGCGGAGCCCTGAAATGGCTTCGGCAGCCAGCAACCTGAACAGATGCGCAGTCCAGAAAGGTAGCTGGCTGCGATAAAGAGCAGACTGGCGCGGGAGGGAGGGAGGCCTTGGGTAGAGCTGCAATGGATCCCTTACGATGCCTCTCAACTGTCAATGCCAATAGCGTCAGCGAGCTCTGGGGTTGAAAACTGCAGTGGTTGGGCCTCATACTTGAGACTGCAGGATGATGTTCACTACGAACCCTTCCTCCTGCTCTCTGGCGGGCGGTGAACTCCTGCTCACCCTTGGAGATGCAGCTAGACCTCGTCTCGCCGTGAAGCCGTTCCCCTGCACCCCTGGCACACCCTGCACGTACCTCTATGTGCAGACACAGTACTGAAATCAGCGCGCCTACCGTGGCGATTTCATTTGTTTAAACAGCTATTTGGATGCGTGCGGTCTTGGCTGCAGCACGTGGGCTCCTTAGTTGCGGCACACGGGCTCCTTAGTTGTGGCATGTGAATTCTTAGTTGTAGCATGCATGTGGGATCTAGTTCCCTGACCAGGGATCGAACCTGGGCCCCCTGCATTGGGAGCACAGAGTCCTATCCACTGCGCTACCAGGGAAGTCCCATGGCAATTTCATTTTTATAATGAAACAAGCTCTCTAAAAAGATTCAGTTAATGGAAATGTATTATACCATGACAAAAATGCCCAGACTTTTCCCTGAGTTGTCAGTTTTCTAGACTCTACCAAAAAATACATCCCCATACCATTCTAAAACCATATTGAAAGAAAGGAAGGGAGGGAAGGAAAGGAAGGCAGGAAGGAAGGAAGGACTTTCCCAGTGGGGCAAATGGAAATGACCTAAATGCATAATTGGGGATCGTCTGCCGCCCCTGAGGAGACATGGAGACACGGGTCTGTAGAAATACACTGTTAAGTGATAAACTTGAAGAATGTGCACACCGTGATGACACCATGTAAAAGCTCACAGGTTAACATGTAAGTGTGCAAGAAAACCCCGAATAATCAATACCGAGTTCAGTCTTCAAAGTCCTGATTTGGTTGCAAATTCATACTCCTTTTTTTAATGTCAAATACGTATTTTTTAAAGCAACCACAATAATTTATTTTGCTCTTGAATCTGCAATTGGGGCAGGGGTTAGCAGACTCAAAAGTTTTTTTTTTTTTTTTTTTTTTTTTTGCTGTACGCGGGCCTCTCACTGTTGTGGCCTCTCCCGTTGCGGAGCACAGGCTCCGGACGCACAGGCTCAGCGGCCATGGCTCACGGGCCCAGCCGCTCCGCGGCATATGGGATCCTCCCAGACCGGGGCACGAACCCGTATCCCCTGCATCGGCAGGCGGACTCTCAACCACTGCGCCACCAGGGAGGCCCTCAAAAGTATTTTTTAAAGCTTCATTTTCACTTAAAGCCTAGCTTGACTGAATGCTGTAATTCAAATGAAATAGAAATGATTTTCTTCTAAAGTTTCATCAAATACTGCTATCCACCAGACCTTAAGGACAATTGCTTCTTAAATTTTTCTGTAACTCAGATTATATTAAAAAATAACTCAATATGAAGCCAAAAACACAAGCAACAGAGGAAAAAAATAGGTAAACTGAACTTCATCAAAATTTAAAACTTTTGTGCTTCAAAGGACACTGTCAAGAAAGTAAAAAGACAACCCACAGGATGGAAGAAAATATTTGCAAATCATATATATGATAAAGGACCTGTATGCAGAACTCTTAAAATTAATCAATAATAATTTTTTAAAAAAACAACTTAAAAATGGGCAAAAATGGTCAACATCATTGGCCAGGTAGTGAAATGCAAATGAAAACTATGAGACACCACTTCACACCCACTAGGATGACTAAAATCAAAAAGGCAGACAATAACAAGTGTTGCTGAGGATGTGGGAAAACTAGAAGTCTCATACACTGCTGGTAGGAAGGTAAAATGGTGCAACAATAATGGAAAACAATCTGCGGTTCCCCAAAAAGGTGTAAACACAGAGTTACCATATGACCCAGCAATTCCTCTCCTAGGCATATACTTAAGAGAAATGAAAACACATCCACACAAAAACTTGTACATGAATATTCGAAGTAGCAGTATTTACAATAGCCAAAAAATGGAAGCAACCCAATGTCCATCAACTGATGAATAGATAATAAGATGTAGCCTATCCATACAATGGAAGATTAATCAGCCAAAGAAAGGAATGAAGTACTGATGCACGCAACAACGTGGATGAACCTCAGAAACATTATAAGTTAAAGAAGCCACACACAAAAGGCCATATATATATTATTCCATTTATATGAAATGTTCAGAATAGGCAAATCCATAGAGACAGAAAGTAGATTGGTGGTTCCAGGGAATCGGGAGTAATTGCTAATGGGTATGGGGTGTCTTTCTTTTTTTGGGGGGGGTATGACAGAAATACTCTGGAATTAGATAGTGGTGACGGTTGCACAATTTAGTGTATATACTAAAAACAACTGAATTGTATACATTAAAAAGGTGAATTTTACGGTATGGGAATTATATCAGCCTTAGAATTAGCAATAAGACCCTAACATTAGATTCACACGTGCCACAGATGATCTCCTTGTCCCTTCAGCAGTATCCTTTTCAATAAGCCAGTTACACACACTATTATTAGGATTACAATACCATGTGGTGGCCCCAATGCATGTCATACATGGTGCACACTAATCTGAATAGGAAGTTGGTTAAGTAGGTTACTGGCAGGAAAGAAAATAAACCATGCTTTCAGCAAATACCTCAAAACTAAAGATAAAAAGAGTGCATTGTATGCCAACGCTTTCCTTTTCATAACACTATTTTTCCAGCTTTTCTACTGTGTACTTTTATCTTGCACTATCAATTGTTTATGGATAGTGTATCAGTAGTAGCCTTCTCCACCCCCATGCTGGCTTCCAAAGCCAATTACTCTATTACGGTAAACCAAGGGGGAGTCAGATCCAAGCATAGAGAATATACATCTCAAGTAGAAATGTTTGTATGGATTAAAGATAGACACTATTTATTGGTCATTGATCTAACTGCCTCCATTCTTACAGATAACGAAACCCACTTATTTCTTTATAACTTTTATTATATAGGATTTGGGGCATGGCATTCCAAGAGCTATCCAACCTCATATACCTGCCTGTCCCAATTATATCCCTACAAGTCACCATCCCCAAACTTATCACAGGCATTTACTGCCCAGCCTTTGCTCAGGCCCTTATCTTGGACTAGCAGGCCCCCCACACACATCGACAGCTATGAAAATCCTAGTCATCCAAAGGCCCACTTTTGCCACCCACACACGCCGCCCCCGAAACCAAATCTTTCTCATTCTCATAATCATTCCACCTCTATTACAGCTCTCCTTCAGTTATGCTTTAACCATCTGTCAGTTGTGTACGTGTCTGTTTCCTAATTACAGCGTCAGCTCCCTGGGAGGGACACACAACACCTAATGCCATCCATTCATTTGTCCTTTTTTGGTTCTGCAACATCTAGTACAAAGCTTTCCATTCGATGAGGTACCAAATGAATGCTAAACTGAGAACAAAGAGCGAACTACTTCCTCCTTCACTCTTGTTATTCTATTCTTATTTTTCTATTTGTACTTACCGTACTTACAGTTCTTTGTTTCTCTATTCAATTAGTTCCTTCCCCCATTCTATTTTTGAGGTCTATTAAAATGTGTGGGGGGAAAAATGTGTGGGAGAGGACAAAAAAATTGATTCTTACTTGAAAGTCACATGAGGAAACCTCTTATTTTAAAATAAGTACTGAATGCAACAGGAAACACTGAAAAACGACATTCCTCTAACAAGCTACCAAAGGGAGAGTACGCTGGGTTTATAAACTGCTTCCTCAAAATTTCAGATTTTCAAATCTGAAACCCCGTGACTAACTCTCACTTCCAAAAACTTAAACTGAATTTACCACTCCTGGTTTAAATTTAGGAACAATTTTTTTTCCCCCAAAATCACACATTCCTTTTGCACTCACTCTGAATGCCCTAGTGAGAGGCATGCCACTTCATTTCATAGCTTGAGAAACCGAGGCATGAAGAAACTAACCAAGGCAACAAAAGCATGGATAATCCCTACATTATTTCTATTTTCGCCTGAGGTGTATTTGTTTCCTTATATCTTAATACAGGTGTCTCGCTTAACAGCCTATTAGCTCCACTCTTTATTTCCAGTCTTCCTGGTCGTCTTTGCTGAAACACATGAACGAGAGGCAAGTCAAGGAAGTCATTAAGTGTAATAATGGGCGTGATCTCTTACAGCAAGAAGTCAAGCAAAACAAAAAGAAGAATTAAGCAAAATTCCACAAGAACAGACCAAACTGGAGGTACAACTTGCCAGATGAAATAAATTATCTAGGTGACCACTGAGCATTACCTCAGAGACAGCTAGACAAGGAAAACGCTGTGTAAATCAAACCACGCTACCACGATATCAGAGCAGCTCACTCTACTTAAAGAACTCGTTTCAGTAAGTACTCTTTTATGAAGATGAGCTAATTAAACTTTAAAGAAATATATACTTTCAATTTTGCTTAAAACAAGGCACCTTTGTAGTTAGGTATACTAACCATTAACAGTGGTGGAGAGAGTGGGAAGGGAGAAGAGAGGAGACAAAAACAGATTTGGTTAAGGAATTCAATTTTCTTAAATCATCCTGAAAGTACAGAGCAGCGTGATCCAACAGAACTTCCTGTGATGACGGAAATGTTCTTAGACCAATACAGTCATCACTAACCACATGTGGCTCTTGAGCACCTGAAATGTGGCTGGTCCAGCTGAAGAAGTGAATTGTTAATTTTATTTCATTTCAATTCGTTTAAACTTAAATAGCTACCTGAGTATTGCATTAAACAGTACAGGTATCAAGTGTGCTTAATTGGGAATCCATGAAGGAGCTGCAGGGGGAAAATGCACCTCCTAGAATCACATGTGAAATAAGGATGAGGGGTATGGATGGAAGCATGTACTTGAGCCTTTCTCTGGAAAGACTATAAAAAGGTTTCATCACATTCTTAAAGGAATGTGGACCTCAAGAAATCATCAATACATGTCTGCAATATTTGTATATTTCGTGTGATCGATCTGTGTAGTTCATAACACCCTCAAGACTTTCATCTTTACGTGGCGTTACTATTTCCCTCACCCATAAGACTTTCCTAATATTACACTTTGACCATGAACTGTGACAGTTCAATGAAAAGACTTATTCACGGGAAACTGCTAATCCTATAAGTGAGGATCACATTTTGTTCTTTGTTTTACTTAATGAAGTCCTTAAAAGGAACAAGCATAAATCTACCTATAATAAGATACCTGAAAAAGGCACTTGAGATGCTTGACAGAAAAGAGTGTGGATAGTTAAAGGCTGCACTTTGGGGGACAGAATTAAAATGCAAAGAAATGGATAAAGGTCACAAAATAGGAAAACTATACTGGGAAGTACAGCTAGGTACTTCAGGAAGAAGACTGCATTATGAAAGAAATGAATTTTTTTTTTTGCCATGCCGCGCAGCATGTGGGATCTTAGTTCCCTGATCAGGGATCGAACCCTCGCCCCCTACATTGGAAGCACAGAGTCTTAACCACTGGACTGCCAGGGAAGTCCTGAAAGAAATGAATTTTAATATGCATGTTAGAAAAATACATTAAAGCAGCAAAACACAAACTAAATGTGATTCCTAAATGATCTGTTGTAACTTAAGGGAACCTTGGTTCTGACTTGTCTCTTCAAGTTAGATAAGAAAACTGGTATCTTTAATTTGGAGCAGAAAAGGTTAAGAGCTGGAGAACTTCCACATAAGCTCAGGGAAGAGTTAGTATAGCAACACTGCCCACGAGGGCCACAGCAGGTAGAACTCTTTGGCTGTGAGAGAAATTAAATAAGAGGAGTGGAATTTCCTAAGGTCTATTTCAAGAGAACAGCTATATGTTTGGCATACAGGACTCAGCTAGATTAGAGGCTCCCATTCTGCAAGGAAGCTGTCACCAAGTCAAAAGGAGAAGAAATTTAAGAGCACAGCAGGTAGCTTTTGTATATTTCGTGTGATCAATTAAAGAAATATATAGTTCACTTCATCTGAAGTGAAGAAAGTTCACTTCATCCCACTTCTCCATCACTGATGCTCCAGTTTGTCCCCACCAAGGTACTGAAGCTGACTGCGCTTACGAAAAGCTTTCCAAGCCCCAACTTACTCTGCCATCACTACCTGTTTCGGCTCTGTGCCTGATCAACCCTCCACCCTCTCACTAAACGCAGGTTCTCAACCCCTCTATCCCCCTGAATGTCAGCAAAAGTCACCAGAGACCTCCTAAGGGCCAGTCCATTGGCTTCTCCTCGGTCCTCATCTAAACGCCCTAAGGCACATGCAGCCCTAAATAAAGAAAAAAGTGCCTCTCTTAGGACTTCCCTCTACACTTCTTGAGACACACCCTCATGGTTGACCAATGTTCTCACCAGAGGTCCACCTAGTAGGCGGTGAATTCTGAGATGTAGAGATTTATCTGAATGTACATGATATAAAATCTCAGAAGGGTACACAAGGCTCTTTTTTTTTTTTTAAACAAATAAGGTAATGGAGGCCCAACTGGGAAAGGGTCTTCTAAGTATCACACCCATAGCTGGAGGCCTCAGTGGGACCTTCAAGTCTTAGCCAGGACTCAGCCACCATTACTGCCTCTATTAGGTCTAAACAGCCTGGCAATGACCTTGAAAATGTTTCCTACTTCATCGTTCATAAAACTACTCTGATAATAGTTTCTGCTTTCTCTTCCCCTCACCCCGTTGGCTTTCTGCAACCTAGATGGCTCCCTTTTCTAAAGGGCTCTTAAAGAGATGTATCGCAAGGTTGATACAAACCATATCTTCCTGGGATATAAAACCCAGTGATTCCTAAACTAAAGCCCACCTCCATGCTCCCACCCCTTGGGCACCAGATAAGAATTCCAACCCCCTTTATAATATATTCATCTGGTACCCTGATGGCGGTTCAAATTCAACGTATCTAACACCAAGCTAACTATTTTCCCCATTTTCAAAATCTCTTTCTTCTTCTGTCTTGCCCACTTCATTCACCCACACAAGAAACATGTCCACTTCCCTCCCTACCTACTGCCATTCTCTCGTTTGCTCAAATAACAAATGCTATGACCACAGTAACATCAGCCACCACTGTTCACTGAATGTCTACTAGGTACCTGGCAGAGGGCACCTTGAAGTTACCTGCAAGTTGGACACTACCACCCATGTTTCATAGATCAATAAACCAAGTTCATAAAGATTAAATAACTTCCCCCTGGTCTAATTAAACAGGGCAGGTCAAACATGTGTGACCTTGCCTTCACTCCCATCAAAAGACAGGAAAGGTCTAAAAAATGTACAAACCCGAAAAGGACAATAAGAGAGAACAACTGTAGATGAGAGACAACAACAAAACCGAGAAGATGGAAAGCAAATGGACCGGCAGTGACAAACTGAAGAGACAGAAATCCTAACTTGGGGAGAAGCAGCTGACAATGAGAAACCAGCCCCAGACAGCACACAGACTCCAGAGGGCACGAGGCACTTCTCAACGAGGCACTTCTCAACACTGACTGAGACAGGCTGGCCGGGCGGAAAGCACAAGGGTAGACCCCATGACACCTCCTCTGCACCCAGGGGCCCCTTTCCCCACCAGCAGACCCACTTCCTAATAAACTGTGTGCAGCAGAAGTTGGGGATGGAACACTCTGGACGATGAGGGAGGGGAGATCAAGCGACAGTGCACACAGGAAACCAGGCAGGGCAGGGTATGTGACATTTTGGAGGGCACCACAGAGGTCCTGGCCGTCCACGGGATGCCACACAACTGGCGCTCAAGGGAGTTCAGTCCCCACGTTAGCTCACACTCCATTCCTTTCGATGACACCATATCTTTGCGAGGCGGGGTTTCCCAGGGCTAGTGTGATAAAATTCAGGTACTGTGCAAATATTAATGTGGAACAGGATACGAGGGTAGGAGCTGTTTGCTCCCAAAGAGCATTGCTGAAATTTTATCTAAGAGTACTGGAACTCATTCTAGAAAATGCTCTGCACTCACCAACATGTGGCCTTCAAGCAGCTCTTCTGTTCTGACTTCCAACTAAACCACATTGTATGTTCAGGTGTGTTCATCTAATCACTGCTCTGGTTACACATGCAAGTGTGAAACTGCAAAGACTGGGGAGGTCGCCTGGCCACACACCACACCCCAGGGAGTTCCAGCATTTGCAAACCTGTTAAATCATTTAAACACTCCCTATCTGTTAAAGTTCTACAGAGCACATTCCAGAAACAGGAATCTGTAAGGCGTCTTTCAGGCTTCTCTAACACTGATAACACAACCACTCTCATGAGAACAAACCTTCCGCAAAGGACCTTGGCCTCTGTACCCCAAAATCTCATCCAGTCCACAAGAGCCTGGAATGAAAACAGTTCACGCTGACCCAGCAGCTCAGTTCACTGGCCACACTGCTCTGCTGTCCTTCACACTTGGATAATGAATGTGGCCACGGGATGAATGGAGAAAGTTGTTCCATACTGTTTCTCCATCCCCTTCAAACAACAGCAGACATTTGTAAGGCATCAGGCCTCGGACACAAGTGGAGCCTGTGTTCAGACTCCCTGTGATGAAATGAGCCGGGTTCAGTGAAGCCAGCGTGAAGCCTCCGTGGCCTGCTTCGCTTCTTTCTATATTTCTTCCAAAACGCACGGCCGGCTCTCCCGAGCCCATGCTGATCTAGCTATGACTTCGCCTACATTCACTTAGATCTCATCTTCTCTGTGTTCATGATAAGCAACAGCACCCTAAACCCTGTACCGGCCACGGTCAAAAACTAACAGAAAGTAATGGAAGAACCCAGAACGTGGAAACACGGAGAGCTCAGCTTCACTACACGTACAATACCAAGATTCACGCTGGGAAATGGAGAGTTCTCTGAGTTCTCTCCCGAGCGGGCACACCCAGGCTTTCTGGCAAGCTCTGGCCTCACCTCCCCAACCCAGGGTAGCTGGCCCCCCTCCACCTACACCCCTGGGTCCCCCCCTCCTTCCCTCAGGTACCCTGACCTTTCATCTGCATCACAGCTTTCCAAACTCGCTGAGGCGTTTTGTGAGTTCACCCCCTCAAAAAAAAAAAAACAAACCTTAATAAACGTTCTGCTGATGACCTACTTAGTCACAGGCCCTGTTTTCTTGTCCTTGGTTTTGACTAACAAATTTATTACCCAGCTAGCTTTCAAGTGAGACATGTTTCCCAAACACACACACACACACACACACACACTCTCTCTCTCTCTCTCTCTCTCTCTCTCTCTCTCTCTCTCTCTCTCTCTCTCTCTCTCTCCCCCCCCCCTCTCCCCCCCCCACTTGGCTTATTTCCTCCTGCTGCTTGACCAGCAAATTGCCTGAGGCAGAACTACAGGCACACCTCGTTTTATTGCACTTCACAGATACTGTGGGCTTTTACAAATTGAAGGTCTGTGGTAAACCCTGCATGGAGCAAGTTTATCGGCACCATTTTCCAACAACATTTGCTCACTTGTCTCTGTGTCACATTTTCATAATTCTTGCAATATTTTAAACTTCTCCATTATTATTATTTTGCTATGCTGATCTGTGATCACTGATGTCAGTGCTGCAAAAAGATTACAACTCACTGAAGACGCAGCTGATGGTTAACGTCTGTTAGCAATAAAGTATTTTTAAATTAAGGTACAAGCATTGTTTTTCTTAGGCATAACGCTACTGCACACTTAATAGACAGGTACAGTATAAATGTAACTTTTATAAGCACTGGGAAACCAAAAAATTTGTGTGACTCGCTTTATTGCGATGGTCTGGAACCAAATCCAAAATATCTCCGAGGTATGCCTGTACTTGGAAGCCAATTATGTGACGTCTTTACTTGGTGTCATGTATTCTCATACACATACATTATAAAGTAAAAGCATCTCATTTTATGAAGAAAGAAATGTGGTGACCTAACCTGACCAGAGTAGCAAGCCAACTGCAGATCCAGCAAGACTCCTCCGAGGCCAGTGGATGTTCTTCCTGCACCAATTCCTCTGATCCTTCCCAGAATAAAACCCCTCCAGGAGTAACAGAGCACACATCCCTTTGTTAGATGCCACGCGATTGCAATCATTTTTAGGTGTATAATTTAGCATCCCCTCTACCCCACAGCAGACAAAAACTGGTAAGAGGCAGAGAAATCTATCCATTAGCAATGAACAACACACTGTCCATCAGCACGAGTCAAAAAGCAAAGCTCCTCACAAAAGATGCCGTGCTGACCGCATGAATAACAGAGTAACACTCTCACAGTGATTCCTAAACAGAGCCAACCCTTTTTTCTGGCCGTGCTGCACGGCTTGTGGGATCTCAGTTCCCCAACCAGTGACTGAACCCGGGCCACAGCAGTGAAAGCCCAGAATCCTAACCACTAGGCCACCAGGGAACTCCCAGAACCAACCCTTTTGGACTCCTCTCACTCACTCCCAAAGTTCACCTAGGAGTTATATCTGCCACCAGAATGAAGCACTACATGGACTGAAGGGCCTAGATTTAGGCATGGTGAAAACAGGCTGGAGAATGCCAGAGGAAGAATACAAAATTCAATTAAAAAAATTTCATCGCTTATTTGTTCTTTTTTTAAAAAATAAATTAATTTTTATTTTTGGCTGTGTTGGGTCTTCGGTGCTGTGTGTGGGCTTTCTCTAGTTGCAGCGAGCGGGGCCTACTCTTTGTTGAGGTGCGGGGGGCCCTCATTGCATTGGCTTCTCTTGTTATGGAGCACGGGCTTCAGTAGTTGTGGCACGCGGGCTCAGTAGTTGTGGCGTACGGGATTCATTGCTCCGCGGCATGTGGGATCTTCCTGGACCAGGGCTCAAACCCATGTCCCCTGCACTGGCAGGCAGATTCTTAAGCACTGCGCCACCAGGGAAGTCCCAGCTGTTTTGTTTAAAGACACCTGGCCCATGACCTTGGCTGGGCAATAAATTTTGTTCTAGGACAAAGTCAGAACGTGATCTCATGACTGTGATTAGACTGTAAGCTTCAGGGAGGTGGGGACTCCCCACTGCCCTTCATATCACCAGCACCTTTATGTCAGCAACCGACGGGCTACTCAGAAAATGTAAAATGTTTGTTGACAAGTGGAATAATACAGAAACCAAATTCCCTATGTCTACTTCAAGGGCTCTGAGTGACTCTCAAGTTCTGACACTTTTGCCTTCGGGAAAAAAAGGGGGGGAGGGATTTCCCTGGTGGTCCAGTGGCTAAGACTCCACACTCCCAATGCAGGGGGCCCACGTTCGATTCCTGGTCAGGGAACTAGATCCCAAGTGCTGCAACTAAGACCCAGCACAGTCAAATAAATAAATATTAAAAAAAAAGGGTGGGGGGAGATTCAGCTATCAGAAACTTTTTGGTCAATCTTTCAAATGAATATGTCCCTTAATCAAGGGAAATCTCTTCAAGTTCTCAAATCCTCCCCACCCCCTGCTCTTTCTTAAAATGAGGAGGAGGTACCCTAAATAGGAACCAACATCACATTTGAAGAACTACAGAAGCGCTGACTGTGAGCTCTGGAGTTACACAGACTGAGGTCAAGCAGGGCTTCTCAACCTGGGTGCGAGTGACATTCTGGGCCAGACAAGTGTTTGTCGTGGGGAACGGTCCCGTGTATTGTAGGCTGTTGAGCAGCATCCCTGGTCTCCACCCAATAGGTGACTGCAGCACACCGTCTCAGGTGTGAACCAAAAATGCCTGCAGACACCGTCAAATACCCCCCGCCCCCCACTGAGAACTACCACTCTAAACTCACACAGCCCTGCTCTGAATCCCGGCTCTGCCCTCTCACCACCCACCACCCGTGACCATGGGAAACAGACCTACCCCTCCTACGCCCCAGCAAATTCTTCATCTTTAAAATGGAGCTAATACCACAGAAATGCTGTGAGAAGTAAATGAAATGATGTACTTACAGGATTTACATGCACAGAACACCCAGTGCTGGAGTGGCCGCCCAAGAAATGGTAAGAAATGAGGGTAGGCTAAAAGTCCGTCTCTAGAACCAAAGGAACTTATCTGCAGGCCTCCAGCGTACCACAGTCTAGATGGAAGAGTGGCTGAGGAAGAAAGAAATGAAAATAGGAGAGGCTGGACAAGAGGGAAGGGCACTGAAGTATTTCCTTAGTCTCCAAGAACCCGGCTTGGAGTCAAGGCCAACAATGTTCTACTTAGTTTTCCTCCATCTATTCTAACCTCGCAAATGATAAACCAAAAATATCCCCAACTCACAAAACTCTCCAAAGTAAATAAGTCAGCAAGCCAGAAACTTTTTAGTACACACAAGAGGAATTTACAATGTCCACACAAAAATAGTGAAAGCCCCAGACGGCCACAGCAGATGCAGAGAGGAGGAGACAAAGCAGTGAAGATAACTTCAACCTAAGCTTCTAAAAAAGAAACAAAGAACAGTCTTGTTAAAAGTCCCTGGCTGAAGAATACCGAGCTTCCTTCATCTCTTCAGCTTTGTTCCACTCAACGGTTTTTGAGATTACGGGCTATTTACGGATTTTCCAATACAATGATGCCAGAGAAAGACAAACTCGGAAGAAAATTTTTTTAATTGATTTTTTTAAAAGGAACCAAAATCTATTGATTTTTATCAGGCCTCCGAAATCCTACAAAAAGAGCGTGGTCACGTGACAATTTGGAAACTAGCAGAAAAGTCATTCCTCAAGAGAACCCCGGTCACGGGACGTGTCATCATTTGAAAAGAAAAAACCACCACCCAGAAACCAACTGATACCTCCACAACTATTTGGTCAGCACTTAAAATTTTCATCTTGCCTCCCTACATACTAAGTTGGAAGAAAGAGAGGAACACGATTCCGAAACCCTAGCGAGAGTTTGAATCCGATAACACCCCACACGTCCCAACTGGTCTTCCGAGTGGCCCCAACACCTTAGCAAATATCCACCTGGGAAGCAGGTCAGAGGTCGCCAATATCAAATCGTGCGCGCCTCTGCTTTCTCTCCATGAGTCATGCGGGAGTGCGCTGGGCTGGCGTGCCAGGGTGGGTTTCTCCGTGTGACCCTGTGTGTCTCCCCGGGGGTTGGTGTGGATGTGTCCCTCTCCCTGGGTGTTTGGGTATGTGTCACCAGGTGTCGATGGATCTCCTTCCCCGTGTGTCTGTCTCCAGGACGTCTGGGCGTCTCTGTCTTCGGGCGTGTCTCTCTCCCCGGGTGCGCGACCCCATCTTTCCACCTGCGTCAGTCAGTAGGAGGCAGGGGGCAACAGGCCTCCCCGCCACCCCGGGGGCGGGAGAGTGACCCGCACGGGCCACGCGCGCCTCCCGCCCCACCTGCCCGAGGCCCAGGCCGCACACGCGGCCCGCGGGCTCCTCTCAGTCCCTGACGCCCGCGCAGCCCGCCTAGGCCCCCGCCCGGCCCCGAGGGGAGTCGGCGCCCCGCTCACCTCGCGGCCAAACGGAGGAAGCCCGGGAGCTCCGGGCCGGCCCGTCCGGGTGCAGTGAGGAAAGAGAGAGGGTCGAGGACCCGGCAGGCAGCAGACGTCCGCGGCGCCGCCCGGGTCCGGTTACAGCTGCTCCCGTCCAGCACCGAGGGAACAACATGGCGACGGGGCGGGGCCGGGGGAAAAAGGGCGGGGCCTTGCCGGCGGGAACCCTGGGAAGGCGGGGCGGGGCCTGGTCGGGGGGCCCGGGGGCGGCGGGGCCGCGAGGTGTCCTTCGCCCAGCCCTCACCCACTCCGTGCCTGTCAGTTCTAGCTAAATCCCGGGTTCTCTTCCGGTCGGCTATTCCTCTGGTCCTACGCCTACGTTTCCGCGAGAGAGAGCACGAAATAATAGTTATCTTTAAAGGGTGACGTAAAGTGTAAATAAACAGATCGCATAAGCACAATCACAGGATGCTGTGATTACGTTGAGAAATGAATATGCAAATAGACAAACGAGTAGATGAAAAATGAGAATAGCTGTGATACTGTGAAATAACAGGATTTTTGATTAAATTTTTAAAATTTCCTTGCTCTTGTTAAAAATTTTACTGCCTCTGTCCTCTCTAAATAAAAAGCAGTAGTGGGAAAAGGGGGTACTGAGGAAACTCTTCTTAATTCCTCACTTTAAACATGGAGTTGATCGCACGGGTCTTCCAATACAGGCTCCTGGAGACCAAAGAGGGATTTTTAGTCCCTCTAAATATATTTTGTAGAGCAGATTTAGTTTGTTTCTTTTCCAAGAGAAGGATCTCACTTTTATTATTTCCTGGGCCCACAATCATTAACCTCTGGCTCTTTAGGGAGTCATTTTCAGGTAATGAATCTAATTTAAGACTTTTCATTCAGTACTAGAACGGTTCTATTTGAGAGAGTTTGTCACAAGTATCAACATAAAAGACAATTTTGGAATACTTGTGAAAGTGGGACATGTAATAAAGACTGAGATCTAGTTTGAGCTTAAATGAATTTTTCTTTTATAGAAAAAAAAATCTTAGGGACTTCCCTGGTGGTCCAGTGGGTAAAACTGGGCACTCCCAATGCAGGGGGCCCAGGTTCCATCCCTGGTGGGGGAACTAGATCCCACATGCATGCCGCAACTAAGAAGTCCACATGCTGCAACTAAGAAGCCCGCATGCTGCAACTAACACCTGGTGCAGCCAAAATAAATAAATTAATTAAATTAAAAAAAATCTTATCCATATAGGTTATTTCCCCAAGGAAATACGAGTAAAGGCTTATAAAATACAAACCTATTGACAATAGGGAGGAGGAAGAGATATTCATTATCTTATTTTAAAACACATAATTAAAACTACACAACAAAACAAACATATAAGAACATTAGAGTTAATTTTTCAAAAGAAAATAAAAATACGTAGTGTCAGATACATTGGACTAAATTGCAACAAGCATTCCATAGGGTCACTAAGGAAATGCTACCTGAAAATCATGTGTCATAATCATAGCCAAGGAGTGACGGGGTAAGGGCTTATCTCTGTAACCGGTAATACCAACCAGCTATTAACAGGTGCACTTACAAAATTACTGTATCTTGACTTAAAGTAAGCCTTGAGAAATCTAAGAGTTTTCGGAAAAGGGCCCTAAGAAGGTCCTACAAGTGATTCTTACGCTGTTCCAAAATGTGAGTGAGGCATATAAACATATCTGAGTGTAGCCATAGTCAGCACCTGAAGAAAGAATTGCAGAAAGGTACTTTTTCTGAAATAACTCTTACTTGGACACTAGCCAGCTGACTCTTAAGAATACTTGTATATTTTGGTCTCTTCCACCATCCACTTTTTCTTTTTTTTTAATTTACTTATTTTATTTATTTTTGGCTGCATTGGATCTTCATTGCTGTGTGCGAGCTTTCTCTAATTGCTGCGAGTGGGGGCTACTCTTAGTTGCAGTGCGCGGGCTTCTCATTGTGGTGGCTTCTCCTGTTGTGGAGCACGGGCTCTAGGCACAGGCTTCAGTAGTTGTGGCGCACGGGCTTAGCTGCTCCGTGGTATGTGGGATCTTCCCAGACCAGGGATCGAACTCATGTCCCCTGCATTGGCAGGCGGATTCTTAGCCACTGTGCCACCAGGGAAGTCCCCACCATCCGCTTCTTTACCTAATCGATTTGACAGTGCAAGAGTAGGGTGGGTGGAAAGATTTTTCCCCGAAGGGCAAGTTTGGGGCATTTTTGTTGTTGGCTGTGTGTGGCTGGCAAGCTGACACAACTTAGATAGATGGTCTCTATCACTCTTGCTCCATGAGCTTGTTTACTGACGAAAAACATTGAAGAACTGACCTATTTTGGCCCCCTTCATCTAATTAGGGTTTTTGCCTTTATATTCTGTAAACGTCTAGTGCATCACTCAAGGAGGAAAAAGAGATCAAGGCTGCTGGGCATTAATGATTCTTTTCCTTAAATAACACCTACTTATTACTATGAGCACCGGGAGTTAATACTCCGTTTCAAGCTGGAGTCTGAAAGAAATCACCTCTGGTATCTCTGATGAAAAGCTACAAGTAAGTGGGCCCCAGATTCAGGTATAATAAATATTGATTATAATTCAACTGACTGTGGACTTCTTACACTCCATGCTTCCACTGCAGGGGGTGTGGGTTTGATCCCTGGTCCCCTGGTCGGGGAACTGAGATCCCTCCCGCATGGCCCGTGGTGAGGCCAGAAAAAAAAGAAAGAAAATTAAATTGATTATACTTTTCACATACAGAGAAAAAACACAGAACTCAATGGTCGGCAATTTGACCATTAAATGACATATCTAAATAATCAGATATGTGACCTCTCAGGCATTGAGACTACAGCGGGTAGACAAGACACCGGAGGAATTCAGGGGTGTCCCCAGGCACCCTCCCGCATTTTTGCTTCTATCCACCAGCTGTGTTTATATCATATGACCTTACCTTGCTGAATAAACTGGATTCAGTCCCTTTCCTAAGAGAGCTCAGAAGACTGGAGGAGACATTCAATAAGCAACTAAATAAATGGGCAGTTATAAATTGGATTAAGGGCCTTGAAGGAAATAAACAAGGTGCAGCTGGTGGGAATACAGGGTGATGGGACCAGAGAAGGCATGAGTGAGGAGGTAACTCATGATGAGCAAGTAGCAGTGGGCAGGGCTGGTGCAGGTTGTGGGCACAGCAGTTCACCAAGAACCTAGCATGTAGCTGCACTCAAATTCTAAATAAAGATGCAAACTATTGCAAAATCTTCATCACTGATGGAAAAACTGAAATTATAATTTTTTCTCTATCCATAACTAAATCTAATGTGCTCTCTTAAAAATAATAAGTACATGTTGAATAGTGCTGCTCTTTCTTTACCACACTCTAAACATAGCTTAACCTGGGTAATTACAGAGGGTGGAATGAAACAGGCATTAACCTTCAGGAATGAAGTGGGGAATTTGATCCCTTTCCTGATTTCCTGATGAATGTGAGTCATAAACTGAACTTCACCTTTAAAGGCAGTAGGAGGAAAATCCCAGGCACACCATGGTTACGATATGTAAATAGTATGTTTGTGTGTGTTTGTATGGGTGTTTGTTTACATGAGTGTTTATTAAAAAAAAAGAATGGAAAGGAAGTAGGAAAAGCAAAACAGCTGAATTGTTAGGAGAGTAGAAATCTGGGTAATTTTTATTGAATTTTTGAATCCCATGTTACAATATGCTTTTGAGCAGTAAGTGGAAATTATTTAATGAAGCAATTTTAAGCAAACTTTAGAAATACTTTCTATGACATCCAAATGTAATCTTTGCCTTAGGCTACAATGGTAAGGGCCAGACAAAAATCCAGTTATCTTAGCAACTCGTTCCTTCAGACAGAAGCCCTTCCAAATCCACAGACACATATAAAAGTTTGAGCCGCTCCTAGAACTCAGGACAGTAATGCTGAAGTGTGCTCTTCCCACCTCCCCGTTGCCATACGTCTGAGTACCCGATGCCCATCAACAGCTTTCTTGACCTTTTCAGTGTAAAAGCTGACACCACTATTGTGCTCACATAAGCAACTTCTTTCCTCTCACCTCCTCCTGTCAGTGCCATCCACATAGGCATAAATAATCCATGCCGGTTCACGCTGCTGGCCACAGCTGGAGCTAGGCTCAGCCTAAACTCAATCCCTGATTGGATTAAAGTGATAAATCCCTCACCCTATCTGCCTAATGAAGGACTGGGGGAACTCTCAATGGTGAAAGATATTATCTAGACCATTTATGTTTCATTTATACGCAATGCACAGCATGCAACAAAAAAATATTAGACATGCCAAGAAGCAGCAAAAAGTGACTCATAGTCAAGAGAAAACAAAACAATAGAATTGAATATGTTATGACAATTTAAATGTATCTCGGGAATGCAAGGGTGGCTTAACATTAACAGTTTGAAAGAGGGAAGAAACATACAATCAAATCAATAGACAAAGAAAAAAATGCATTCAATAAAATTCAACAACCATTCGTGACAATCTCAGCAAACCAGGTATAAAAGGGAAGTTTCTTAACCTCATAAAGAATATCTACTGAAAACCTATACCAAACATCATTCATTCTTAATAGTTAAAATCTGTAAGTATGCCCTTTAAAGCAGGGCAAAGATAAGTATGTCTCTTCAACATTGCACTGGAGGTCTTAGCACACAGAAATAAAAGAACAAGTATCATGATTGCAAAGGGAGAAACAAAACTGTATTAAGCACAGGTGATATGCTTAGAAAATGCAAAGGACTCTATAGAAAACTTATCATTCAAAGAGTTTAACAAGTTGTCTTGCTGTAGACTGAAACTGTATATCCCCCCAAAATTCATAGGTTGAAATCCTAACCACCAATGTGATACTCCGGCCGATCAGATACTCTCTTTGAAGATCTGAGTCTTGGGAAAGCAACACGGAGATGCTGGAACAGCTCAGAGTTCATTCTGGCATGGGTAGTGGTGGCCCCTGGTACCCAGTGACCACAGATAATGGCAGTGGTGATGATGCCAGTGGCAGGATCTAGTACCTAGCAGTGACAGCATCTTAATTAAGCCATTCATGATCTGCATTCCTGTTTTCCTGCCCCCTGTCCAAACTCAACACTCCAGCCTTGCCTCTAAGAGCTACCCAGCATCTCCCCAAGAAACTCCTTTTCTAAGTTAGAAGGAGTTGATGTCTTTATTTGCAACTACTGGGTTGGCCAGAAAGTTCATTCGGGTTTTCCATACGCTGTTAACACTCTCTTAACACTTTTGGATCAGCCAGCTTAGGCTAAGCCGTGCAGTGGTAGAAAAAATGACCCCTCCTCAAATCTCCGTGGCTTACAAAAAAAAGATGTATTCCTTACCTTAATGTCCATTATGGGTCAGCTGTGGTTCCGTTCCATGCCATCATCCCTCTGGACCCAAACTGATGAACCTGAGCTAGCAGAGCAGCCTCTGTCTAATATATTGCAGGTCTCATTGGCTGAAAGAAGAGAGATCAAAGTAATACCCCCGCTGGCTCTGAAAGCTTCCACGCAGAAGCAATGTTCATCATTTCCACCCATGTCATTGGCTAAAAAGCATGTCACACACTGGGATGTACAATCCTTCCAAAGGGAGGGGCACTGCAAGTTCCGTAGCAAATCTGATCTGAGTGGTGTGGTGTTCTAGAACTGGCCCACTGGGAGGGTCACCAAATATTTGAACGGTAACACAATATAACACAGCTCTTACAACTCAGGGCTTTGTTTTATTAATTTGGTAAGTTTCAAATTGCATAACATCAATGAAATTGATGAAGAAGGCCTCTTTGAGGAAGCCTGCCAGTATTTCTCAATAATATGTATGCGTAATTGGGATACTAAAGGTTTAGAATGACTCACTGAGATAAATATCCAGCAGAGATCCTGTCTCCAATTCCCTCCCTCAGTCCATTTGATTTTTTTGTAATAGCTTTATTGAGATATAATTCACAGACCACAGGATTAAAATAGGGTATAATTAAAATATAATTAAAATAGGGTATAATTCAACAGTGTTTAGCATATTGGCAGAGTTGGGCAACCATCACCACAATTTTTGAACATTTTCATCACCCCCCCGAAAGAAACCCCCAAGCCCTTGAGCCACCGTCTCATGTAAAAATGATATCAAAATCCACTAAGATGTTTGGAAACTTTCTGCCCAGCCATTGTTGAGATTTCACAAAGCTGGGGGGTAAAAGTCCATCTGTTGCATGAAAAAACTCTGCAGAGATGGAAGTCCTCAGTCTGAGCAGACACTAAAGACCAGACCAGATGGCCTAGTAGACACAGAGATGCCAACATACAGTCCACTGAAACCTGGGAGTTCTTTCCCCTCGGACATGGGTGAAGGTCTACTTCAGCTGACTCAGGCCTTCCCGGGCACCCTTGGAAATGTCTGAATTTTTTGTTTCCACCCACAAAGGTGAAATTAGCCTATTATGATCCCATTTTGATTATTTAAAAGCAACCGCTGGGAGCTCTCTCTGTTTATATACATTTTGAAACTGAATATATTCCAAAAATAAGAAGTTTTTGAATGGGCCATGTTTTCATTTGCTTATTAATCAGATCTGTAACTTTTCCATGGCTGTTTTAGATTTTTTAAAAATGTATGTCATCACATGAAAAAGACTAATGACTACTTAGAACCTACTCCTATTTGTACCTTGTTTATATTTTTTAAAGAAAGCAAGAACATATCCAACAAATTTATTTTAATTCTATTTTTTTTCACTTTCCAGCATGGATGTCTATGATAATTTAACAAAGGATGCAAAACAGCCTGCCTCTTTTGTCAAAATTGATTATCTGTATCATATAGTTTCCCGAGGTCATAAAGAAAGAGAATGAAAATGTAAAGGCCACTATATTTGATAGGAAATGGCATTTGAAACTGCATTTATATACTTACAGTCTTCAAATTCATAAAAAACATATGCATGTCACTTTAAAACTACATGTTTTCATATGTTTAAGTATTTAAAAAATCACTTACTTTTCAGAACATCAGATAAATCACATGGGTGCCACAAGAAGGTTCGGGAAGGTTCCCCTGTGCCAGGAGAGCCGGCAACCACTGCCAAGCATTCCTGGCTGATCTCTCCACAGAGGGAAGCGTGCATAGCACTGTGCTGAGTGTAGTCTGCAAACCACACACTCCTGTCATTGGAAAAACAAACCACAATTGAAAAACAGTTGTACCTTGCATGGAATTAACAGGAAGCTTGGATGTTTCTGGAAGCAAACTGATATGCAAAATAAAACCAAAATAAAACCAAAAAACCCCACCTGTTCATTATGAATAGTCCTGGCTTTGTCTCCGTGTACCCTTGGGCAAGTAACTTGATGTCTCTCAGCCTCAGTTTTCTCATCTCTAAAGTGCTGGCTGGGTAGTTGTGAAGCTTAACTGAGATGCTGTATATAAAGTGCCAGGAATCTAGCAAGTCCAGTGATGGAACATCGTCGTCTCGGCTTCCTCTGCCTGGCTTACTTCATCTCAAGATTTACCCTTAGGGTCACAGCCTTTGTAAAGCCTTCCCTGATCCTCCTGGGTCCCCTGCACCTCTGCCTCTACAGTCTGTCTCTCTCATAGTTATTGAACTGTAAAATGATTGTGGCTATGTCACCTGCATTTTGGGGGCCTGAGGCCTGGGATGGCGTCTAGCTCATCTCTTGGCCCCCGGCACTTGGCAGAGTGTAAAGCAATGGGCAATCATTACGGCATAGCATTTCTGGTAAAGCTTAGTAACATCTCTGGAAACCTAATTTTAAATAATAATATAAATGGGATTATATGAAGTTGTCATCAGTTCTCCCTTCAGATTGTAGGCTCTTCTGAAAGCAAGAAGGCACCTTTTATTTATTTATTTAAATTTACTTATTTAATTTATATTTATTTTTGGCTGTGTTGGGTCTTTGTTGCCGCACACGGGCTTTCTCTAGTTGTGGCGAGCGGGGGCTACTCTTCGTTGCAGTGCATCGGCTTCTCACTGCGGTGGCTTCTCTTCTTGCGGAGCACGGGCTCTAGGTGCACGGGCTTCAGTAGCTGCGGCACGCAGGCTCAGTAGCTGTGGCTCACGGGCTCTAGAGCGCAGGCTCAGTAGTTGTGGTGCACGGGCTTAGTTGCTCCGTGGCATGTGGGATCTTCCCAAGCCAGGGCTCGAACCCGTGTCCCCTGCACTGGCAGGCGGATTCTTAACCACTGTGCCACCAGGTAAGCCCCAAGAAGGCACCTTTTATAATCTAGGTATTTACAGTAAATACCTCTGAGGGATGTAAGAATATTTTAGTAAAATACTTTGCATTTACTCGGAAGCCATAAATAACAAAGCAAATCTGACCTAAAAGATGAAGGCCCAACCCTTGCAAAGGCAATGGAGCCCTGCCAGCTGCAGGCTTCCTGACTGGTGTTTAGAAATGGTAATAGGGAATGAAAGGAACCTCTCATCACAGGAAGTGCTCAGAGAAGAGACACAGCTGCAACTGTATCCAATTTTTAGTCTAAAAAAAGGTAACATGGACAAAAGGAGAGTGATGTGTGAAATCCCATGAAGAGAGCCCTCCTACATTCAGGTATAACAACTGATGTTTATGCCCTGTGCAGGTATCACCCATAACCATGGCAACCAGGATCCAGGCTATACTGTGCTGAATTTCTGTGCTGTTTGTTATTTTTTTATTATAGGGCATGGGTTGGGAATTCAGGGTTGGTTGTGTTTTATGAAACAACCATTTGCAAAACTGCCAATGTAGGGAAGGAAAAAAATCTTTTTTCTCCGAACCATCTAGGTTCTTGGTTGGGGCTCTGTAACAAAAGACAGATTAACAAGAAGAAAGCACACTCGGCTGGGAAAACTGGACAGCTACATGTAAATGAATGAAATTAGAACATTTCCTAACACCATACACAAAAATAAACTCAAAATGGACTAAAGGGGCTTCCCTGGTGGCGCAGTGGTTGAGAGTCCGCCTGCCGATGCAGGGGACGCGGGTTCGTGCCCCGGTCCGGGAAGATCCCACATGTCGCGGAGCGGCTGGGCCCGTGAGCCATGGCCGCTGAGCCTGCGCGTCCGGAGCCTGTGCTCCGCAACGGGAGAGGCCACAGCAGTGAGAGGCCCGTGTAACGCTAAAAAAAAAAAAAAAAAAAAAAAAAAAAAAAATGGACTAAAGACCTAAATGTAACACTGGATACTCTTTGACATAAATCACAGCAAGATCTTTCTCAATCCACCTCCTAGAGTAATGAAAATAAAAACAAAAATAAACAAATGGGACCTAATGAAACTTAAAAGCTTTTGCACAGCAAAGGAAACGATAAACAAAATGAAAAGACAACCCTTAGAATGGGAGAAAATATTTGCAAATGAAACAACCGACAAGGGATTAATCTCCAAGATATACAAACAGCTCATGCAGCTCAATATCAAAAAAAAAATCAAAAAATGGGCAGAAGATCTAAATAGACATTTCTCCAAAGAAGACATACAGATTGCCAACAAACACATGAAAAGATGCTCAACATCACTACTTATCAGAGAAATGCAAATCAAAACTACTATGAGGTATCACCTCACACCGGTCAGAATGGCCATCATCAAAAAATCTACAAACAGTAAATGCTGGAGAGGGTGTGGAGAAAAGGGAACCCTCTTGCACTGTTGGTGGGAATGTAAATTGGTACAGCCACTCTGGAGAACAGTATGGAGGTTCCTTAAAAAACTAAAAATAGAGTTGCCCTATGATCCTGCAATCCCTCTCCTAGGTATATATGCGGAGAAAACCATAATTCGAAAAGATACATGCACCCCAGTGTTCATTGCAGCACTATTTACAATAGCCAGGACACGGAAGCAACCTAAATGTCCATCAACAGAGGAATGGATAAAGAAGATACGGTACATATATACAGTGGAATATTACTCAGCCATAAAAAAGAACGAAATAATGCCATTTGCAGCGACATGGATGGACCTAGAGATTGTCATCCTGAGTGAAGTAAGTCAGACAGAGAAAGACAAATATCATATGATATCGCTTATAGGTGGAACCTAAAAAAACGGGTATAGGGACTTCCCTGGTGGTCCAGCGGTTAAAACTCCGCGCTCCCAATGCAGGGGGCCCGGGTTCGATCCCTGGTCAGGGAACTAGATCCTGCATGCCGCAACTAAGAGCCTGCATGCTGCAACTAAAGATCCCACATGCCATGACGAAGATCCTGCACGCAGCAACGAAGATCCCACGTGCCGCAACTAAGTCTCGGTGCAGCTAAATAAATAAATTAATTAAAAATTTAAAAAAGGTACAAATGAACTTATCTACAAAATGGAAATAGAGTTACAGATGTAGAAAACAAACTTCCAGTTACCAGGGGGTTGGCGGGGGGGAGGGATAAATTGGGAGATTGGGATTGACATATACACACTACTATATATAAAATAGATAACTGATAAGGACCTACTGTATAGCACAGGAACTCTACTCAATACTCTGTAATGGCCTATATGGGAAAAGAATCTAAAAAAGAGTAGATATATGTATGTGTATAACTGATTCACTTTGCTATACACCTGAAACTAACACAACACTGTAAATCAAATATACTCCAATAAAAATTTTTTTAAAAAAGAAGAAAGCACACATTTATGTAATGTAAATTTTATCTGACCTGGGAGGCTTTATAAGGAAATGAACACCCAAAGAAACAGTTACACCTGGGTGTTTGTATACTAGGTTTGCTGAAGAGTGGAAAGTTGTGGGAAAATGTGAAGGGATAAAGAGCATGAGCTAAGGGTAGTCAACTGGGGGAAACCCAGCAAGACCTGTTCAGTGCGATTCCCTCCAGCATCCCTCCATCTGCAGAGATAAGGATGCTCCTTTCCTCAGTTTGGGGAGGGCACCTCTCACTTGAGGGTCTTATGACCTCCCTCAGGGGAAGGTCAGAGAGGCCTTCCTGTACCTATAGTTTCTCATATTCCTTCAGCTTAAAATATTCACTATGCCAAAGTGCCAGATTTGGGGGTAGTGTGTCCTCACCCCCATCACCAAGGACTTTCTCAACTATACGGATGCAGGGAGACCAGTCTTTGTGTACTCTTGTTTGAAACCAGTTAAATGACATTTGGACCATTGCTACAGCCACCTAACTGGTGTCCCTGCATCTGTCCTTGCTTCCCTCCTCATCTAACTTAACACAACAGCCAGAAGGATGCTTCCTAAAGGTCATTCAAGTCTTATCACTACCAACCCCTTGGCTTCCACGGCTTCCTATCAGGCTTGGAAAAATCCCAAAGTCCTTATCATGACCGACAAGGGCCCTCATGAACCCGATGGCTCTTGGGCTTCACCTCTCATCCTTCTTCCCCTTGCCACTGTGCTTCAGCTCTGGTGGACTCTTGCTGTGCCTTGTCTGTGTCAGGCACCCTCCCATCCTGGGGTCTTTGTGCTTGCTGTTCTTGTAAAAATGATTTTAAATGAAATGAAAGATCCTTTACCTCATGAGCACTTAAAAAAAAAACAAGAACAAAAACCCTTTCCTTTTAGGAGATAAGCATAGGATATAAAAGAATTATTATCTATACTTAGAAAATGTAGTACTCTCTCATTGACTAAAAGAAAAGAAAAAAACCAGATTACTGTTCTCCTATCTATAGTTGCAAAAGTCACTGACAAAGTTGATACGAAATGAGGAAGACTACCCAGATTTTTATATCTTGGAGAGTAAAGGAATTTCCATTTCAAGTGCTTTTATTTGTCTGCAAATTTAGTTTGCAAAAGTCCAGTACAAATAAAAACTACCAAAAAACCCCACAAAAAACCCACCCCCCAAAACAAACCCAAAAACCCTAAAGCAAAAAACAAACACTGACATGAATTAATCACACATGGTATTCATGTGCTGTGCTCTTCTATAACCACTGAATAGTTTTTAAGATCATTCCAAGTCACATGAAACCACACTTCGTGGAACTTCAAGTTTTAGGTGACTTTGCAAGTTTTTCTTTAAAAGACTGTTACATCATAATAGGCAGCCCTGGGAAGCCACAGATACAAAGGTATCAAAATAGAATTGATAATTAATGGCCTCAAGCCCATTTCTTCAAAACCATTTGAAAACACGAACGTATTTTCATTTCCTGCACCTTTGAGGGAATTCTGTCATGAGGCAGGTAAACTGCACATTACATTCTGAGCTCTAGCAAAGGGACTTAGGAGAGTGAGGGGAAAAGAACTGGTGAAAATGTGTAGTTTTGGAGACAACTCACAAACTATAGTTAAAACTATAAAAATTAAAATCCTATGAATTTTTAAAAAAGAAAAAAATCACACGGAAGTCTTGTTGTGTTTAAACATTATACAGATTGGTTAAACACTGTTTACAAAGGCCTCGAAGAAGTAATTTCCTCTTCGTTTATTAGAGAAACGTTGGTAGATTCAAAGGCTGAGGCAATGGACTTCCTCTGAGAGGTTAATGCCAGTTTTTACAAAAGGAGAATTGGAAATTCAGACCTAAAGGGGTTCAGAGCGTGCCACCCCCAACATATAATGGCATACGGATCATTCGGAGCCGAAAGCAAATGAGAAAAAGCAAACACAGGATGAGGTCTCTGCCCTCCCGGTACCTGCCTGAAAACAGAACACGAATTCCCCTTGTGAATTCCCTACCAGGAAGCGGGTAACATCCTCATCATTGGAGGCAAGATGGCACCGGAGTCTACACAAACAAACCTTACTAAATGACCATTATCTGCCATTAGTTTCCCCCTACCACACACACACACACACACACACGCGCGTGCACGCGCGCTAATTTACCTTCCCAGAGTTTGCTGCCACTAAAAGCCTAAAGCCCTTTTCCTTTGTCTTGTTACTTCTCTACAAACGTACTATTCTTTCTTAAAATGCTATATAAGCCCCAGTTCTAACCATCCCTTTGAGTTACGCCATCACCGAATTTCTCCTGCGGGTATGCGTGCTGCACATATAAACTGCTTTTCTCTTGTTAATCTGTCTTTTGTCAGTCTAGTTTTCGGGGTCCCAGCTACAGGTTTTTTTCCCCTCCCCTACAGACCTAACCCCTGATAACATGAAGACTCCCTGACATCAGAAACCTAATGTCATAAAGAGTTTATAAACCCTGGAGAACTTGTGTGACGGAAAAAAATACATGACTCCTTCGACTGAGCAAGAGGACTGGAAATAAAATTCTCAGTGTGGGATTAGTCGCAGGGTAATTTTCAGGGTTCAAGGGAGACCTGTAAAGTGAGAAGAGAAAAGAGAGGGGAAAATAACAAAGCTCTTGTTCCCCAATGTTAGAGCTTGAAGACACTATTAATTTAGTTTCACATCTCCAGGACTGTATTTCTCAGAAGTCAATACTGAAGCGGTCTCGGACAGGGAATTGGAAGGAAGAAAATCCGGCAGCAGTTCAAGTTTGACTATTTATGGTGTGTCACTGGGGCGACTCATGGCACCTCTGTGGATGTTTCCTCAACTGTGAAGTGTATAGAATAACTTTCTTTTCTTAAAGGTGACAAAAGGATCAAGTGAGAGCCTGTGGATGAGTACTTCTCAACTCTGACTGCATCTTAAAATAACTTGAGGAATTAAAACCAAAATGTTGATGCCTGGGCTGCATCCCATAGATCCAGATGTAATTGTCCCAGGGTGCGTCCTCAGCACTGTGGATTTTCAAAGCTCCCCAGATCCTGCTAATATGCAGCCAGTGCTGGGAACTACAGGCCTATTGCAGAAGCAGCAATAACTACAGGCCTACTGCAGAAGCAGCAATCCTGTCCAATGACCTTGAACAGGATCACCTGGGGATCCTGCCAAAATGCAGATGCAGATTCACAAGCATGGGACCGGAGAGTCTGCACTTCTAACGGGCACCTAGGTTATGTCTGAGTACAGCAAAGTACTAAGTAGCCACTAAGCATGATGCAAACAGGCGCCCACTCTCTCTCCCCAAACTATCAACTTTTAGTGACAGTGGTGTGAGCTTCAGCAAACAATCTTCTTTCCTTCTTCGTAGGATAGTTCTGCGAAGTGTGTGTATAACTCACTACTATATATAAACTAGATAAACAACAAGGACCTACTGTATAGCGCTGGAAACTATACTCAGTATCTTGTAAAAACCTATAATGGAAAAGAATCTGAAAAAGAATATACATATATGTTTCCATTATAGGTTATTTTATATATATATATAAATTAACTATACCTCAATTTAAAAAAAAGAATAGTGTGTACAAGATTTAAAAAACAAGCATAAAAGGGTGGCATGAATAAAAGGGATCACTCCAGTTATCTGTTAAGCGAACATTTATTACAGTTACAAGCACTCCCACTTGCTATGGTACCACTGCTCCCCACACTCATTGCAGATTACATAGGTCATCATTTCTTCATCTGGGTTGGAATTCTGCACCCAACTTGGAAGGAAGAGTGTCCCTCTGGCGATGACGGTGACCTGGCAATTGAATTTCTCGCAGCGTCGGCACTTTATCTTCTTGGTCGGCGTGCCCTCCACCACTTGGGGCAGGTAATGTTCCCGTATGCCAGATTCCGTGTAGGAGGCTCTCAACTGCTTCAGTTCGTGGCTAGCCATTTCCATGGCGGTCATTTTGGCAAATTCCCTTGGAGACATGGTCCCAGAGAGCAAGTTTTGCTGTAAGTGAGAGTTGTGGGGGATTTTCAGGTTGGCAACTTTGCTTCGGATGCAAGTTTTATATTTTTTGAGGTTCTTGGAGTGAAGGGTAAAAATGTGCTCTTCGATTTCTCGTGCAAAGTTGTGCCACAGATCGGCTCCGGGCTGCTCTGTGCAAGGACTAGCTAGAGCTTCATACAGCAGCTCTGTGCATTTGGCTCTCAAGGGCGCTGCAGGATCTGGCTGCTCACTCGCTCTCTCGTCGGGGGATTGAGGGTCACCGGCCCTGAGATGCGCTGCCTTAGGCTCCGCTCCACCAGGGCTATTTTCTGGCACGATTCTTTCAACAGCTCCTGCAACATCTTGGGATGAGTGCAGAGAATGACAGCGGGAGCTGCCCCGTATCTCATCCTGATTTGGGTCAGGAGAAAGTCCTTGATTTTCTTCTTTATTTCCACCTGGAGGAAATAGTTTAGGGCTGCCCCGTGGCTTGCAGTGAGTATCCTTATACAGAGCTTTCCATTCTGACAGCAAACGCTTGGCTTTCTTTTTCAAAGCCGCCGTGGGGCAGTTTTTGAGGACTCTGTACACAGCCCTGACCACATCCGTCTCCTGGAGATGCTCTGGAGTCACACGCAGAGCTTCTAGCTCAGTAAGGTGGTTGCCAAGATCCTCAAAATTCCTTTTAGACATCAGTTGCTCAATAAGGGAAGCTCTGGCAGCTATCTGCTTCTTGTCAGACATCTTGTTAAGGCTGCAAAGAAAAAAGAGGTTTCCGTTTTCTCAAGCTTGCATTTGCCAGGCGCAGCTTCCTGATAGGAGCGCAGCGCTCTCTGCCAGTTACCTATGCAGAGAAGGAGTCTGTAATAAAAATGGGTGCAATGTATTAGGAAATGCAATCTTCAATGTAGTATGGTTTAGCCTCAAAAGTTTGATTCTCAGTAGTTAAAAAAAATATATATATATATATAGCCCTGTAAACAGCTTTTGCATTAACAATTGCTTAAAAGCATGCTGAAAGATATGCTGTAACTTTCCCATCTCTAATTTTACAAATGAATGATCTTTCCAAATCAAGATTAGTCAACTCCTTTTTGTGGAATTTGGTGGTTATGCTGGGGATGAAAACATGCCAGAGTCAGCGTCAATGGGGGAAGGCTCAGGAGGCTGGACTATTTTCCCCCATGTTCAGCTATTTCACTGAACTCCTTGCTGATTTTACAGTCTTGAAGTAGTACTTTTCTGAATATAAAAGCATGGGAAACAGGGCCCAAAGTGGATGCTGTTTAGTAGTTCCAAGGAATCTAAAGAAATGATGAAGCGGCACAGGTTGGGAGGCAACTGGATCCCTGTCAGATGGGCCCCAAAGTCAACAGGCCACACTGTACTGACATCTGACTCTTCTGAACAACGGGGTCAAGGTTCTGACTCTGTAGTCCAGAGGATTTATGACTTTGGACTAACAGGTCCCTAGGCCAGAGTTTGGTCCCATTGACTTTTTTTCTTTTTTTTTTTTTTAACTTTTAGGTGTAAAACGTTGCTTAATGGTTATGTCTGTGTGAATCTCATCCTGGGGAGGCGAATGTTCACTTTATCTAACCAGTCTCTTTTTCTCTCCACATAACGCACATAACCTTGCCTACCAAATACCCTTGGATCTGTATCTGCCCATTTGGTCTAAACGTGAACATAAGCATCTTGATGGCAGGGATACTGTCTTTTCAACACTCCATGGACTCTCATTTTACAGCACGTGATATTAAATAAACTATCACCGATCACACGTAGGCTAACAACGCTGAAGTGATTACAGGGAGAGTTAATGCAGTCTTCCTAGACACCATCTGACAAGGGCTGTAAAACGTAAGCTCCTTGCAGTCAGCAATTCTACTTTTAAAAATTTACTTTAAGGAAATAAGAGATGTGGAAGCTGTTTTTGTAAGAATTTCCTGCAAACTTAGACGAAACTATGAGGTCCCAAATGGTTAGACTTGCACACGAATGTTCACAGCAGCATTCTTCGTAACAGACAAAAAGTGGAAACAACCCAAATGTCTATCAACTGAGGAATGGATAAACAAAACATAGTATATCCATACAATGGGATGTTACTTGTCCATAAAAGGAAACTCTGATACAGACTACAACATGGATGAGCCTTCAAAGCTCTATGTTAAATTAAAGACACAGAAGACCACGTATTGTACAATTTCATTTACATGAAATGTCTGGAATAGGCAAATCTATAGAGACAGAAAGTAACTTAGACCAGGGCTGGGATGGAAGGAAGGGGGAGGGAACCAGTGGGGTGGAATGAAGAGGGAGTGGCAAAAAAAAAAGGTCATGAAGAACTAGGGGTAAGACGGCAATAAAGACGCAGACCTACAAGAGAATGGACTTGAGGACACGGGGAGGGGGAAGGGTAAGCTGGGACAAAGCGAGAGAGAGGCATGGACATATATACACTACAGCCGCATAGCACAGGGAGATCAGCTTGGTGCTTTGTGACCACCTAGAGGGGTGGGATAGGGAGGGAGGGAGGGAGACAGAAGAGGGAAGAGATATGGGAACATATGTGTATGTATAACTGATTCACTTTGTTATAAAGCAGAAACTAGCACACCATTGTAAAGCAATTATAATCCAATAAAGATGTTAAAAAAAAAAGTGAGTGGCTACTAATGGGTGCAGAGTTTTTCTTGGGGGAGGTGCAAAATCTTCTCTCAAGTTGACTATGGTGATGGGTGCACAGTTGTGAATAAGCTAAAAACCACTGAATCGTACACTTTAAGTAGGTGAACTGTACAGTACATAAACTATATCTGAACAAAGCTGTTATTTAAAAACAGCATCTAGGGACTTCCCTGGTGGTCCAGCAGTCGGCACTCCACGCTTCCACTGCAGGGAGCACGGGTTCCATTCCTGGTCGGGGAACTAGGATCCCGCATGTTGCGCGGTAAAAAAAAAATTTTTTTTTTAATAATAAAAATTAAGAAACAACGTCTAGGGAATTCCCTGGAGATCCAGTGATTAGGACTCCGTGTTCTCACTGCTGAGGGCCCAGGTTCAATCCCTGGTCAGGGAACTGAGATCCCACAAGCCATGTGAGGCAGCCAAAAAAAAAAAAAGTTTTTAAAATTAAAAATAAATAAAAAAGGGCTTCCCTGGTGGCACAGTGGTTGGGAGTCCGCCTGCCGATGCAGGGGACGCGGGTTCGTGCCCTGGTCCGGGAGGGTCCCACGTGCCGCGGAGCGGCTGGGCCTGTGAGCCATGGCCGCTGGGCCTGCGCGTCCGGAGCCTGAGCTCCGCAGCGGGAGAGGCCGCAGCGGTGAGAGGCCCGCGTGCCATAGAAGAATGAATGAATGAATGAATGAATGAATATAAATAAATAAATAAATAAATAAATAAACAACATCTAGAGTCTGATGCAAATTTTATTTAAAAATCACATGTGATGAGAAAAGGCCAAAAATAGATACAAAAAATTTCAGACAGAGGCATTTTCTGAATGGCAAGATTTTAAGTGATTTTCGTTTGTTCTTTTACTCTTTCCTGAATTTCCTCTAATGTGTACGTATTGTTTTCCTAATCAGAAAAGTGATTAGTCTAGTTCAATTTCATGATAAACCCTATACATTTAAGATATGTGGTCACCGGAAAACGGCATGGTAAATGGCTCATTCCACTTCACCGCCCTCGGAGATCAGGGCACCACAAAGCGGCCGCCTCACCCCACCCGTGGCTCTGCATTCAGGTCAGCCCTCACGATTTCCTCGCAAGTCCACTGCTACATCGAAACCAGTTCCGTCTCCCCTCAAGCTCTACCCCAAATGTGAACAGTTAAGTGCCCAGGACTACAACTCTGAGGTTCCTACTGGTTTTCCCCACTGCACAGCTCAGATGACCAAGATTCTGGGTTTTGCATTTTTACCACCTGGGCGGTCTTTTTTTTCTCTATTTCTTTTTTAAAGTCAGTTAGCAATAACTCAATGGGCCACTGATTCTGGATCTTAAGTGGCATTTTCTAATTTTCGAGAATTGGTACTTTAAGATCATTGTTTTTCCATTTTTAATTCCACTTTCTTTTTTTGAATGATCAGAATGAAGATGTATTGATTTACTTATTTTTTTTATAAATAAAGTTTTATAGCCCTGCCCATTTACTTACATAGTTTTTTAAAAAATTGTATTGAAGTATAGTTGATTTACAATGTTGTGTTAATTTCTGCTGTACAGCAAAGTGATTCGGCTATTACATATATATTCTTTTTCATATTCTTTTCCATTATGGTTTATCACAGGATACTGAATATCGTTCCCTGTGCTCTACAGTAGGACCCTGTTGTTTATCCATTCTATTTTAATAGTTTGCATCTGCTAGTCCCAAACTCCCAACCCATCCCTCCCCGATCGCCCCTCCCCCTTGGCAACCACAAGTCTGTTCTCTATGTGAGTCTGTTTCTGTTTTGTAGATATGTTCATTTGTGTCATATTTTAGATCCCACATATACGTGACATCATATGGTGTTTGTCTTTGTCTGACTTACTTCACTTAGTATGATAATCTCTAGGTCCATCCATGGTGCTGCAAATGGCATTATTTCATTGAATCCCACTTTTAAAGACTGAAACCAGTAAAAGAGGTCTTCCTAAGAATCAAAGGCTCAGTAAACAAAGAACAGGCAAGACAGCACAGAAAAATTAAAAACACACATCCTTGATTGCTGAATACTGCTCTCAGCATTGTCTGCCTGAGATCTTGGGATCTGGAGGAACTCAAGCAGGGGCGTCACAATGATAAGGTCTCAAGCAGCTCAATAAACTTGAGCCCTCCCCCCAGCTGTGGGAAAGTTTCCTAACAAGTATTCATCCTACCCACGTCTATACTCATTCTATATGCATCACTACCAAAGAAAGAAAGATTGAAGTTGGCTGGATGTCAGCAAGGTGGTTAATAAGAGACCAGTCTAGAGTGCCCACAACGAGGTTAGGCAATATTTAACTCAGGTCGAATTTCTCAATGAAACTGACCCTTGAAGGGTCAGAGCTTCAAGGAGATTCTGAAGGGGAATTTAATTGTGGCTTCAGGGCTTCAGGGCGATGGGAGCACTGTTTGTCTTAACAGTAAAACTTTTTCTTTACTCATGGAAATCTACAGAAGTTAATGGATTCATATATAAGCACTCTGCTCTGCATTTCATATGTCCTTTTTTTAAAAATAAACTTATTTATTTATTTTTGACTGTGTTGGGTCTTCGTTGCTGCGCATGGGCTTTCTCTAGTTGCGGCGAGCGGGGGCTACTCTTTGTTGTGATGCACAGGCTTCTCATGGCGGTGGCTTCTCTTGTTGCGGAGCACGGGCTCTAGGCACACGGGCTACCGTATTTGTGGCTTGCGGGCTCTATAGCGCAGGCTGAGTAGTTGTGGTGCACGGGCTTCGTTACTCCACAGCCTGTATGATCTTCCTGGACCAGGGCTCAAACCCATGTCCCCTGCATTGGCAGGCGGATTCTTAACCACTGCGCCACCAGGAAAGCCCCTTCATATGTCCTTTTATTTACTGTTCCTCCGTATTTTTTTGTTTTGAATTGTGGTAAAATACACATACCATATAATTTACCATCTTAACCAGTTTTACATGGACAGTTCATTAAGTACATTCACATTGTTGTGCAACCAACTTTCAGAACGCTAGTCGTCTTGCAAAACAAACTTTGCACCCATCAAACAACAACTCTCCATTTCTTTCTCCCCTGCAGCCCCTGGCAACCACCATTCTACTGTCTGTCTCTATGAATCTGACTACTTTAGATGCCTTATATAAGTGGAATCATACAGTATTTGCCTCCTTGTGTTGGGCTTATTTCACACAGCATAATGTCCTCAAGGGTCATCCATGTCAGAGCAGGTGTCAGAATTTCCTTCCTTTTCAAGGCTGAATAATATTCCATTGTATGGACAGAGCACATTTTGTTTATCCATCCATCCACTGATGGACACTTAGACTGCTTCTACCTTTCGTGAATAACGTTGCTATGAACATGAATGTACAAATATCTCTTTAAGACCCTACTTTCAATTATTTTGGGTATATACCCAAAAGTGGGATTGCTGGATCAATATGGTCATTCTACTTTTAATTTTTTGAGGAACCACCATACTGTTTCCCATTCTCCTCCATATTTTTAACAGCATTTAAATGCTGTCCAACTTTCTATTCTCCCTGTGGGACAGTCACGTGGATATAAAGCAATTTATTGCCCTAGGAGGCTATAGTGTGGAAGCACCTGGGATATAAAATTTTGAGAACTGCCACAAAAAGACAAAGTAGGCTGTGTGTCCAGTTTAGAGTTCTACACAGTTCATTCAATAAATATCTATTATGTATCTCATACACGATAAATGCTGAGCCTAATGAGCTACTCTCTGCCTTGAAGGAGCTGACAGCCCAGCGGAAGGAATACAGACAAGAAGCTGGCCAATTACAAGGACAGACACCGCTGCTAAGGGACACATGTAGGAGGAATACAGAAAGCAAACCTGGGCTTCCCATCATCTGGCCGGCTCCAATTACTTCTTCGCTGCTTTCACTCTGATTCACGACATTTTGTCAGAGGGATCATCCTCCAGTACAGATCTCAGCAAGAGATTCCCCCATTTGCCTGCTTAAAGCCCTTCAGAGATTCCCCTCTGCTCTCAGGATGGAGCCCACGGTCCCTGGCCAGGTAATGAAAAGCCCCCTTCCAGCTTCCAGTGTGATCGTGCTGAATCGCTGACAGACACTGCCTACCTCCCAGCTCGATGCCTTTGCCCCATTAGCTCCCTGGGCCTGCCTGCCTGTCTCTCACCAGGAGTGGGTCTCACTCCTGACTGCCAATCTGAATCATCTGGAGAAATTAAACAGCAAAAGCAAAAACAATGCCAGGGCCTCACCCCAGACAGAATGACTTCGAATCTCTGAAGGCAGGCCTGGGTATTTTGCAGCTCTCCGGGTGACTGTGATCTAAACCAGAGCTGCACCACTGCCCTGTACACACAGGCACAACCCCCCTCCCGCAGCAAGACCAACCCAGCTCTGCTGCCATCAGCCCGAAGGCAGCTCCCGTCCTGCCCCCACACTGAACGCGCACAGCCTCTCTGACTTCGCATTTTGCTAGAGGAGCCTCATTAAATTACGAAATGTTAAAAACGCTTGCTGTGCACAACTCACCTGAGAACCTTCTCTACAAACCACAACGGGTGACTGCAATGTTTTAAGTGTCACGATGCACCCAGAGACCCGAACAGTCATTCCCGCACTTACCTTCTAACAGCAGAAGACAGTGCACATCGAGCAACTCTGTGTGCCGTATACACTCACGTCATCTCCATCCTCACAAAAACCCCGACACAGGTATAGCGCTTAGCTCCATCTTACAGATGAGAAAACCTATTAAGAACATCAAATATTTGCACACTGGTTTTTTTTTCATGGTGCATATCACACGAAAAAAAATTTTTTTAGTGTCTGCCTTCCCTACAAGACCACAGAAGAACGACGTCTGTTTCATTCACTGCTACACACCCGGCAAACACCTGGCCAGGGCTTACTATTACTCAACAAATACCTTCTCCTCTCTGCTTACGAGCATCATCCTTTTCACCACGGACCAGCTTGCTTGTACCCACTTGCGTCTAACTAAGCCCAGTGCCCCTCAGCTTCTTCCACAGGAGCCCAACCTCATCTCAATTCTAGTTCAGAAAATCATTTTAAAATATTCTAGTTCAAAAAAAGAAAAAAGAAGCATGCTGCCTCCTGTGGGCTAATCAGGTGGGCTCCAGGAGTCAAGCCATTTGGGGATAAGGAGGGTCTAGAAGGTACAGTTCCCAGAAGTAGGGGGTGTCAAGTATGTGGGGGGCGGGAATCCAACATCCTAGAATTAATATGAGAATTAAACGAGAGAGTCCTTGTAAAGTCCTTAGAACTATGTCACACACTAAGCCTAACTGACAATTACACAGGACTACAATGAAAAGGTTCACTTGTATCTACCATACCGGACATTGTTCTAGAGCAGGGTGTCGGCAAACTTTTTCTATAAAAGGCCAGATAGTAAATACTCTGGCCTTTGCAGGCCATGCAGCCTCTGTATGGACTACTCAGCTCTGCTGTTTTTGTAGCAGGAACAGCAGCCACAGACAATACAGAAATGAATGGATGTGGCTTCGCTCCCATAGATCTCTTTTTCAAAGACAGGAAGGCTGGATTTGGCTGCAGGCCATAGTCTGCTGACCCCTTTCTAGGGCAGTGCTGTCCAATAGCAATATAATGCAAGCCAAAGATATAATGTAAAATTTCTAGTGGCCACGTAAAAAAACATAAACAGGTGAAATTAATAATACATTTTATTTAACCCAGTGTATCCCAAATATTGCTGTTTCAACACGTTGATGGATATAAAAAAAATTGGGATAGTTTACATTGTCTTCTTCATACTAATTCTCCAAAATTCGCTGTTTTACACTTAATGCACATCTCAATTCGGACTAGGCACATTTCAGGTACTCAACAGCTTTATGTAGCTAGCGGCTACTATACTGGACAACACAGTTCTAGAGCATATGATACTACAGATAATGCTGACATACACACCTATACCCCTAGCTTCCTGATACAATATTAAAGACAGTTTATACAGTGCCAACAACAGTAGGCCCTAAATATCTGTTGACTGAATGCATACAAAACCTTGTAAATATTAACTGACATTACGGATATATGGACAAAGTGCACACATCTGCCCTAAAACCTGATGAAAGATCAAAATTTCCAAAAGGTGGTAACAAATCAGCAATAACCTAGATCTGTTTAGATCTTTAGATCTCAGATCTAAAGAGAAAATTTAAATGTCTAGTCGTAACCCACATACATCTCTCCGGCTACACAGGGAGCCCCTTCCTCTGTGGAGAGAAATGATGCCAAATGTTGGTAGAGGCATCGCAGTTTCTGAAGTCACGCAGTACGGCTCTAGGGCCCTTTCGCCTTACGACGACCCCTAGCAAAGGTGCAGCGAGGGGAAGGGACCTGCACAAGGGCCCACTCTGGCCCGGGTTCAGGTACCAGTGGGTGGGGTGGAGCGACAAGCAAAGCCTGCTGCAAGCCGTCCAAGGGTGACAGCCTGGCACCCAGCACACAGGCAGAGGCGGCGCCGAGGGAGCGGCCCACCCGGGAGATCTCGGCTGGAGGAGAGGTGAGGGCGAGGGCACGTTCCGGTCTACCGGCCCTGGGCACACCGAAAACCTACCCAAGCAGGGGTGGGCTTCCACTGGGAACAAGGACTCACCCGACTGCAGTGACAGAGACGCCGGTGAACACAGAGAATAGGTCACCGAGAAGCAGAAGCGAAGCCCGGGAGGCCTCGGCGTCCAGATAGAACTTCCGGTCCCCGGGCGGGACTACGAAAGCTCAACCAATCCAAGCCCGCAGGCTTGAGAACTCTGCCCGGGACCCAGCGCATGCGTGCTAGGGAAATGGCGCCTGCGCAGAGCGATCGGCGGCCCGGGGGGCGGGGGCCCGGGGCGGGGCCCGCGGCACCGCCTATCCCACCACCCCCCACCACCCCATCCCACCACCCCACAACCCCCCATCCCCGCCACACCCCGCCATCCCCGCAGCTCCCAGTATGGGGTCCTGTGGTCTGGGGCCGACGGTCCGCACCGGGCCCTGAACTGAAAGACGCTAGCCCTACTACTGCTTTTGGGCATCGAAGTGTGTTGAACTACTCTGCAACCTACCCTTTCTGCTTCCAGTCAGGACAGCGCTCAACTAAATGTTGACAAAACTTTGGACAAAACTGTGAATTATCTGTTTACTTAACGCAGTAATTAATTCAACAAGTACCTACTGCACCTTTGGCATGCATCAGCTGATATGGAAGTAGAAAACATTCATTAAGTAGCCTTGTGCATCCTGCACTTCCCACCTGTACACATTCTTTACCTGCAAGGGTCCAATAAAGACAAAGTGTTGGTAGAACTAGAGAAAGTGGCAGCCTTCTTTGCTGACCCCATACTGGAGGGTAACTTGGGGGAAGGTTAAAGGAAGCAGGGTTTTGCTCTGGATTGGATGCTGTCAGGAAGCAGGGTGATTCTATGACTGAGCAATGTAATAAACCTTACCTAGAAGGAGGGAAGACAAGACTAAAGCTGCAATTAGTAAAGCAGCAGCAGCGACTCCATTTTAAAAACTGTTGAAACATTGCAAGTTTATCCTGGATGTAACCTCAGAGACTAGTTTCAAAAGGCTATTGCTACAAAATTGCTTCTATCACAAGAACAAAGTGAGACACCTATTAATCTACTTTATTGAACAGGCCGGGCTCTGTAGGGTGTAAGAAAGAAGAAACTTTTAATTTTTTCTCACCATTGCCTTGAAACAAGCTCTGTTGGCTCTCTCCTGCCCCTCGGCTGCTCTAGGGCTGGAGCTTGAGGCTTGAGCAAATCCCACAGCTTTTCTTTTCTTTTTCCTTCCAGTTTTACTGAGATATAATTGAGATACAGCACTGTATAAGTTTAAGATGCAAAGCATAATGATTTGACTTACATCATGAAATGATTACCACAATAAGTTTAGTGAACATCATCTTATATAAATACAAAATAAAAGAATAAAAATGTTTTCCTTGTGATGAGAACTCTCAGGATTTACTCTTAACAACTTTCATATTTAACACACAGCGGTTGTTAATTATCTTTATAATATTGTACATTACATCCCTATTACTTGTTTATCTTATAACTGGAAGTTTGTATCTTTTGACTACCTTCATCCAATTCCCCTTCCCCTGCCTCCGCACAGCTTTCCCAGTCACTTTCAGGTATAAAGAAACAATCTTATTTTTAGGTTGTTAAATCCATTCTAATCTAATATCAGAACTTCTATTACTCAACCAATTCAAAGTGTTGACCCTCGCTCAGCTCAGGTGTGATCTGTAACACTGTGGCCCAGCAAAGGGAAAGACACGTGGATTAATTTCTTCACTCTCCTTACTGTACCCTGTCTCTGCTTCCTGCGCTATTTTCTGGTCTCCCCAGGTGAGGGCAGGAGGAGGAAGGAGTGGTAAAAAGGTCTTATTTGATTAGTATTGTGAATTGAATGGTCCCCCCACCCCCCAAGATAGATACGTCCACTTCCTAACCCTGGAACCTGTGAATGTGACCTTATTCGAAAAAAAGGGTCTTTGTAGGTATAATTAAGTTAAAGATCTTGAGTAAGATCATCCCGGAGTACCTGGGTGGGCCCTAAACCCAATGACAAGTGTCCTTAGAAGAGACAGAAGAGGAGAAGACACAGAGACAGAGGAGAAGCCACGTAAAGATTAAGGTGGACATCGGGGTGATGCAGCCACAAGCCAAGGGACTCCTAGAGCCACCAGAAGCTGGAAGAAGCAAGGACGCATTCTCCCCAGAGCTTTTGGGAGGAGCATGGTCCTGCCAACACTTTGAGGTTGAACTTGTGGCTCCAGAACTGTGGGAGAATACATTTCTGTTGTTTTAAGCCACCCAGTTTATGGCAGCCACAGGAAACGAATTCAGTTAATGATGTTGCTACCTAGTATTGGAGCTCTGTGTGCTGATATCCAAAGGCTGCCTGTTTTGTTCTTTTTGTGCGCTCACTTTGGGGATATTTTGGAGACCCCCCCTTGCTGGGGGGCCCCTTCTTACCCATTCTCTGGTTCAGATGATACACTGGTTGACCACCAGCTCCTGCATTTGGTGGCACGTCGCACCCAGCCCTTTTCTGTTGGGTCAGCTCACCTGCAGACAGGCCTCTTGGGCGAGGTCCTTCCAGAACAACCCAGCTACTTGCTTGATGTGCACTTAGCCCTTGGCAAAGTCCCAGCAGCTCTGCCCCGACCAAGCCCTGGAGGCAGACGCCGCTCCCTCTGCAGTCATACTAGACTTAAGCAGTCCCAGCTGGCTCAACTGTTGAGTTTTTTTGGGCGAGTCATGCACCATTTCTTGTCCCTTTCAATTCAATTCTGGATCACCTGTCAATTTCTCTGAGTGGTTCTCTCAAGTTCCCCCCCCCCACTTGCTGGGAAGGTGGGAGGAAGCTTCTAGAATTCTAAAGGCCATCTTCCAATTTTGCCTTCTCCTGTACATCAGCTGAAAGCGGTGACAGGCCATGGGTGCCTGACATAGTGTTGGGCTCCCCACTTAGCAGTGTGAAGATGGTCTAGCATGTCTCTCTATAAAAGTACCCAGTGGGCACTTAACACTGGGCTCAGATTTGGGTGAAACTCCAAGTCAGGAAAAGTCCCATTTAACATCCTCTTGTACCCAGAGTAATCTTTTTTGTTGTTTTATAAATTTATTTAGTTTTGGCTGCGTTGGGTCTTCATTGCTACGTGCGGGCTTTCTCTAGTTGCCGCGAGCGGGGGCTACTCTTCGTTGCGGTGCGCGGGCTTCTCATTGCGGTGGCTTCTCTTGCTGCAGAGCACGGGCTCTAGGCACACGGGCTTCAGTAGTTGTGGCACACGGGCTTCAGTAGTTGTGGCACACGGGCTTCAGTAGTTGTGGCTTGCGGGCTCTAGAGCGCAGGCTCAGTAGTTGTGGTGCTCGGGCTTAGTTGCTCCACGGCATGTGGGATCTTCCCAGACCAGGGCTCGAACCCGTGTCCCCTGCACTGGCAGGCAGATTCTCAACCACTACGCCCCCAGGGAAGCCCCTCAGAGTAATCTTTAGCTCGTTTCCATACCTCTTGTTCTCCTTTCCCACACCATTTGCCAATTTTTCCATTTCTCTAGAATGTAAGTTACTGTACCCTAGATTTATGGCAACAGGTTGGTAGAGAATGAAGGAAGCCTGGCTTCCATCAGTTGGTGGCACGTATCATACGATGAAAATTCAGAGGCAGTAAAGCAATATTTATACTAGTTTGTTACTGGGGATGCTTCAAAATTCCATGTAATCAGAAAAATGGAGGAAAAAGTACAAAAAGAGATGGGATAAAAGGATGCCAACTCAAACACCTCAGCCTGTCTACTCAGTTGCCTCCCGCATTGTGGTTAACAAATCTGAACCGAAGCCCACCCGCTGGGATTTCACTCTGTCTGAGTGGCTTGGTACCAGCAGGAATGCATCTGCCAGGGATGTGGACTGCTCCATGAAATGCCTCACCGCATTTTGGTTCTCAGGTTTGTCTTTTAAAAGGAGGTCGTTTTGTAACAGCAGTTCATCCGAGGAGCAAGATGTGAGCACTGAACGAAAAACCACTGGTCTGTGCTGCTTCTTTTGTCTTTCGTGCTCGCACCCTGTAGCCTCAAGGCTTATTCTCATGGACTCACCACTGTACACACCATCCACAGCCCCCCTTTCCCAACATGACCTGGGCGTGCGCCAGGAGGGACCATTCATCAGAAACGACAATATAAAGGGGAATCATGCTCATCCCAGCTCTTCTAAGTCTTCAGTGGGAGACACATTTGGCCAGAAGTGTATCATTCTGATTTATGGTGCCCAAGAGAAGCATTTTTTCCATTTCAGCCTCATTTTCCCCCATAACAACCTAACGCTTGTAGTTGCCACATGATTTGGCGCATACAATACTATTTTTGCTAGTTACTATTCATTTCAAACCTGACCCAAACACCACCTAGTTTTCTAGCTGCTGAAGAGAATGAAGGTGTCAACTCCTTAGTTATGACAAGAATAAATCACTTAGTTTGTATGTTGGCTGGGCCAATTACATGTACTCAATACCAGCTTTTATGTGACAGGGTCTACGTGGTGGACTTTGGTGGGTTTTGGCCACCTGGCTTTCAGCCCACCTTCAGAACAGCCCATCAGGTGCCCCGCTCTGCCCTAGCCAGGGGGCAGCTACATGACCCAAGGGGGGTGATTGCACACCCCTCCCTGGAATGTGAATTTCAAGCACAGTAATGTGGAGACTAACATAGTAAGAGCTTATTCCTGCAGTGGTGGCTTCCTGATCAGCAATGGCTTTTCCCCATTATTCTGCTTCTAACCCTGTAGTTCATTTCCAAGGCTGGATTTCTGGTCTTTCCATCCACCTGCACACCCCTGTTTCCTTACTGTAATTTCCCTTTGCTGTAGGTTAGTGGAGGTCTGTTTCTGTTGTTTGCTACAAGCAAACACTGACTCAGCCCCTGTCTTGATGTAGCTGTGTGATTTGAGTCATCGGAAGAGAATTCCTGATCTCACACGGTGCTGAAATTGCCTTCTTACTTGTTCCTTTGTATGAAGGCATTGGAAGCTGCTATTACAAAAGAGTAAATATTACTTAGGGAAGGTTACACTGCCAGCTCTTTTCTCCTTACACCTGAGTTTTCTTATAAGGGTCGTTTCTCTTTACTTGTCAGAGATCAGCAGAATGGGACCTGAACAAGTAAATGTTGAGAGGGGTGAACTGGGAGAGAATGAGAGGTCTGCAAGATTAGATTCTTCAAGATCTCACGGGTGACTGATTGGAAGGTTCTCGGTACCCAGAAGAAGCATGAGTTCACAAGAAACTGAGGAGAAGAGAAACGGAGCCAAGATGAAGCAGGAGATGCTGAAGACAGCCCTCTTTGCTGCTTGCCTGCTGGCAGCCACACACATGCACGTAAATTGCCAGGAGGGGGCACTGCTGGAACTCTGAGAGAGGGTCTGGAAACCGAATGAGGCAAGGAGAAAGCGTTTCCCTTTCAGCGGGGGAGCTGTGTGCGTGCAGCTCAAACTCAGGAGAAAAAATATTTTTAAAAGGACAGTAACAGGGATAGGAAAGGGGACGCAGAAACTTTTATCACTGTGCAGAAAGAGCAACAGATGTGGGGAAGGTGAGCGTGTGTTCCAGGCTCCTGAGCAGCAGGAAAGGAAACCCTCAGGCCTTAGCTCCTGCTGAATGACTCCTCAAGACCCCAGGGCCATTTGCCTTCAGTCACAACCCGCCTGGTGTTAAGAGACGAACTCACTCCAGGTGTCCCCGGTCAACTGGCACCAAGTCACATAGATGAGGTTCATCTTAAAGGGGGGGTGATACTTCTACTTTTTAAAGTAAATTTTCTATTGAAGTCTAACACATATATAGAAAAGTCAGGGCAGAAATCATAAGTGTGCTGCTCAAAGGTTTTCACAGAGTGAACATGTCCCTTTAAAAAGCATCAAGAAACAATGACCACTCCCCCAAAAGTCCCCCCCCTTGCATTCCCTGGCAGCATCCTCTCCAAGGGTAAACACAGTCCAAACTTCTCCATCATAGAGTTATTGCCCCTGATCTCAAAACTTTTGTAAGTGAAGGGGGGAAAAAACTTATATAAGTGGAACCGTACAGTATGTACTTTCTGGCTTTTTTTTTAAATTATTTTTTGGCCGCTCTGCGAGGCTTGTGGGATCTTAGTTCCCCAACCAGGGATTGAACCCGGGCCCTCAGCAGTGAGAGCATGGAGTCCTAACCCCTGGACTGCCAGCGAATTCCCTGGCTTCTTTTCATCAATGCCACATTTTAAAAATTCATCTGTGTTGCTGTAAGTAGCATTAGTTTGTTCATTCTCATTTCTTGGTAATATTTCATTGAATAAATATACCAGTTTATTTATCCATTCTGCTCACAAGGGACAGTATGGATATTTGAGTTGTTCCACTGTGATTATTACAGAAAGTGCCACGATGCATTTCTATTGAGTATATACCTAGGACTGGAATTCTGGGTTGGTAATATGTACTGTTTTCGGTCATAAATGACACATGACCATAAATCGACATACCAAATCTTCTGTATCATTTTTGTACCTGAAAAAGGCACTTTCAAATGTGTTTTGAGCAACACTGTCAGTGAAATACATATATAGGCTCTCAAAGAAATTACTGAGAAGGAAAGGGTAATTAGTTCTTACCTAATTTCATTGAATCCAGCACTCATCATGCTCTAGAAAGCGGCCACAGGGTGGGAGAAACCATAACAAACAAAACCACAACCTAGAAATGGAAAACAATTTCTATAACATTCCCAAACTGGTTAGAGATATACATAGGACAAGTTTTTGTCAAAAATATGCATACGTGTGCCCAGTAGTGGGACTGCTGGGTCGTACGGTAGTTCTATTATCAGTTTTTTAAGGAACCTCCATATTGTTCTCCATAGTGGCTGTATCAATTTACATTCCCCCCAACACTGCAAGAGGGTTCCCTTTTCTCCACACCCTCTCCAGCATTTATTGTTTGTAGATTTTTGATGATGGCCATTCTGACCGGTGTGAGGTGATACCTCATTTGCCACCACCTAGAGGGGTGGGATAGGGAGGGTGGGAAAGAGACACAAGAGGGAGGGGATATGGGGATATATGTATACATATAGCTGATTCACTTTGTTATACAGCAGAAACTAACACAACAATGTAAAGCAATTATACTCCAATACAGATGTTAAAAAATATATGCATATGTAAACTTTTTATCCTAAACCCACTTTGGGGCAGCCCTTCTCAGCTCCAGGCCAGACTCTCACCGCCCCTTACTACTGACTCTAAGTCTGTTTATAAACCGTTGTACAGAATCTTTTCACATGTATGCTAAGGATAGAATTTTTATGAAGCAGGACAGGACGTTTAAAGATGTAAGAGTTCCCCAGAGGTCATAAGTAACTACTCCAATCTACAACTCCATTCTCCAGAGAAAAAAAAGGACCCTGATTTGTACACATTAACAGGAATCCCAAATTGTTTGTTGCCTTGCCATTCCCTGGCCAAACAGAATGAAGCTGCATCCACACAGCGCCAGGATGATGCTTTGAATGGACACAGAACACAGCTATTTGGCATTTGCAGTCACTGTTTTACTGACTGGAAGAGAAAAAAAAAAAAGGTCGGATTCATTTACAATGGCCTTTTAAATGTTGACCCGGTCTAAGCCTCCTTGAAGGGCCTCAAGCCTGTTAAAGGAGTTTGAAAAAAATCTACAGGCAAACGTGGTTAGGGGCATTTCTCTATAAAGGCCAGTTTTTAAAAGGGAAACCTATGTCTAGCCACTACCCCTGCCCCTCATTCTCGCTAGGGGAGAAACTACTAGTGATTTGGATTGTCAGTGTGATAGCACTCCACCTATCAAAAGAACTGCATTTACTTGAAATGATGTTAAATGGTCATTATCCAATTGGCCCCTGTCAGATTTCTTAAATGTTCTAAAAGGCAAGAATACTTGATTCAAAAACAAATAACCACTACTGGAGGAAAGTTATCAAATTATAACATATTCTAAAACTTTTGGATGCCATTTGCAGCAACATGGATGGACCTAGAGATTATCATACTAAGTGAAGTAAGTCAGACAGAGAAAGATAAATATCATATGATATCACTTACATGTGGAATCTAAAAAGATGATATAAATGAACTTATTCACAAAACAGAAACAGACTGACAGACTTTGAAAACAAACTTAAGGTTACCAAAGGAGAAAGGCAGGGGGAGGGGGAGGGATAAATTAGGAGTTTGGGATTAACATATGCACACTACTATACATAAAATAGATAATCAACAAGGACCTACTGTATAGCACAGGGAACTCTACTCAATATTCTGTCATAACCTATATGGGAAAAGAATCTGAAAAAGAATGGATATATGTGTATGTATAACTGAACCACTTTGCTGTACACCTGAAACTAACACAACATTGTAAATCAACTATACACCAATGTAAAATAAAATTAAAAAACTAAAAAATAAAATTTTGATAGTTCTCTGTCACAATGTAGAATGATTTTACTCTATGTTTATTTTGCAGAAACTAATTTACCTGATATCTTATGGTCTGATTGGAACAAGATTTAAATAGCTGTCCTGAAAAAGAAAGCAGTAGTATCAAAGGTGAGAATGTTATCTGCAAAGCTATACATTTATAAGCAGCCAACCTTACTACCCAGTCTTTCTCACTGCCATCACCTCATCTCACTGATCCCTGAAGGGTAATAAGAGTCGAATGTTGGGAGGCCATTCTCCATGGGCCTCTTGTGTTTCCACCTATCGTCTGCAAAAAGGCATTGGCAGCTTTTGTTCTATACTATCTTATCAAGGGTGTTGGTAGAGCCTGGGAGAATATAGAGATAGTATCTTATTTCTCAAGAGCAAATTTGTTTCCTGACAAAGATAACAATATCATCTCCTTCTGGGGCAATGTTTGGGCAGGTTGGTTATTGGTCCCCTTATAAGATTGGGGCTTTCCTCAACTCAGAGTTCCTCACTGTGACACAAACTCACTGTGTACCCGGCATCCACCTGGACCCGCCTCTGCATTGCCCCACCCCCTCTGAGACTCGGGGTGGGGGACAAGGGGCAGTGGTGTGACCCTGAGGCCCATGATACCTGTTGTCCCGTGGGTAATAAAGTCCACCTCTGACCCAGGAGTCTCGTGTTTTCTACTGACATCTATGAAACTGTGACAAGCCAACTTGTTAGCTTGCAAGTAGGGGAACAGTTCTTGACATCTGTAAACATCTTCAGGTAAAAGTATTCCAGAGTCATCCCACCAGTATTCTGTGCCTAAGAAAAAAAGAAAAGTACCAAAAATATAGGCTACATCAGGCCACATTAGGAATCAGTGCAATTTTAGGGAGGCATCAAGTGCCCGAGAAGAAGGGGTCATTCAGTACCCTTCCTTGCTTAGGACAGAGGCCCAGATGTGGTCTCAAAATCTTTAACTCAGTGCTTTGGGCAGTCGCTGACATTCAGCCTCCTGAGGAGGCAAAAATGGGGTTCACACCATTGTTATTTCAATGTTTATATACACTCATGAGGCTGGAGGTCGTGGTAGATCCTGATGAAGGTAATCTAGTCTATACAGCAGACAGGCAGCACCAGTCGGTGGTAAGAAATTTGGGCAGCACTCAGGGCCTGTGGGAGGTTGAAGATCCTGGTTTTGTCACAGACCCAGTCTGTGCAGTCTCTCCTTTTCTCTCACTGTGCTTCACAGCCTGGAGACAAGATGGAGAAAAGAAAGCAGTTGGCTTGATCCAGATTGGGGCTCTGCCTGGCGGCTGTGGCAGTAAGACACCAGAGCACGGGCCTTGGGGAGGCAGTGGCAAGGGGGTCTTTGAAGATATGGTGGGCCTTGGGGTCTAGGTTGTGTTTTATTAGAGAGGAGAGTCAAACAAGGAAGAAACCAAGAGATGGGGAGAAAATGGAAATGTCAAGGGAATGCGGGTTTCATTTTAAAAAGGTCAAAGGATAAGCATGGGGAGATTAAGAAGAGAAAGCCAGGTCAATCAGGAGAGTTTGATGTTGGAGTTCAAGAGTTCAGAGGTGATGATCAAGTTCAAGGGGGGCCACAGGGAAGAGACTGAGGAGGAGAAGATGGTTACTGGAATAGAGGAGGTCAAAGAACCGTGAGGGCAGGTTTTGAATGGGTCATTTGGATAGATGTCACCACGATGGTTGATGGCTATGGCTAGAAGGATGGCGGGCCAAAGAGTTATTTAACTGCACCTTCAAGGAACAGTGGCCTTTACGTGCAAGTAGAGAAAAAAGAGACTGTGGACAAGAGTTGGAGCAATGAGGATGCTGCCCTCAACTCCAGCCCCTGAAAAGAGTGCAGTGGGGGAGGATGAGCAGCTTCATGTGATCTGGATGCAGGGGGAGCGGTGGCCCTGGGAGAGCTCAGTTCAGCTAAGGTTGAGAGATGGAGTCTGTTTACCAGACAATGGAGTATGTGTGATGGGGAGGGGGCAGAAACGGTGGGAGTTAGTGTCCAGAGGAGGGAGCCCATAACAGTGAGGGAAAGAGAGAGTGGGAGAGGATGGATGACAAGGGGCAGCTGCATGCTGGGTGATGGCCAGGGTCAACATTTATGGGAGTCATGGCTGAATTATCTGACCTTAGTTTCCCCAAAGGAACCCAAGTATGATTCCATGCTACTTCAGGCTGGAGGTCCATGATGCTATTGGCCATTGACTGGAATTCAAAATAATATGTTGGCATTTAAGGTCCAAGAAGTTAATCCCAAACACTGTGGTCTTGTGGTAGAAATGGCAGGGGAGCCCACCAGTGGTCAGGGAAGAGTGGTCACCTGACTTTGGATTGTGTTTCGTTCGAAATCCTAGATAGGCCAAGAGAGGTTTATTTTTGTCTTACTTAATGTCAAGCAGTGACCAGTATGGGATGGGGTAGACATGCCACCATGTCATCAGGGACCCAGGCTTCCTCAAGCTATGTACTCCTCCATAAGTTGTGGCCCTTGCCCTCATGGTCACAAGGCAGCTCCCAGAGCTCCTGCCTTCACAGCCACATTGCAGGCAGGAAGGAGGAAGGGAAATGGCAAAAGGGGCTACTAACCGAGAGCCTTCTTCAATGATCCTTCCTGGAAGCCCCACCAATGACTTCAGTGGGCTCCCCCATCTGAAAGGGAGGTTGGGAAATACAGCCTTTTAGCTGAGCACACTGCATTCCCCCCATATATATGGTTATACTAGTTAGGAAAAAGGTGAGAATGGATATGGGGTAGGCAACTAGAAGTCTCTGCTACAGATATTACAGAAACATGAAATATTATTATTCAATTTAACTCATCTTTGTGCATTTATTTTCTCCCCCATACATAACATAATTGCAGGCCTCCCTATTTCATTTCTGGTTCAATATCTCTTCCTGTAACCTGGATTACTGGGGCACTGTCCTTCACTTCAAGGTCTCCCCTCTATTTTCCTTTAATCTAAGCCAAACTATGCTCTCAAATCTCCTTGGTCACTGAAGAGGTGGGGGCTGGGGTTGGGGGGTCCTTCTTCAAGTTCTAGCACAGTGTTAGAAACCACCTGTCTCAGTTAGCTTTTGCTGTATAACAAACGACCCCAAATTTTCACATCTTAACACAACTATTTTATTACCTTTTGCAACTCTGTGGGCTGATTTCACTGAGCCAGGCAGTTCTCCATCTGGTCTCACTAGAAACACTGTTTTGGAGGTTTCTATAACTAGCAGTTATCCTAACATATACAGATACAGTCCTGTATAGACTCTATGGCCAAAGAACTTCACACTAAAGGAAAACAATGTATTTTTCCCACCATCTTAAGAGGTTGTATGTGTTGGTTGTATTAAAGAGAACATTGTTGAAGAAGGATTACTTTAAAAAAAAAGACAAGGGGGCTTCCCTGGTGGCGCAGTGGTTGAGAGTCTGCCTGCTGATGCAGGGGACACAGGTTCGTGCCCCGGTCCAGGAAGATCCCACATGCCGCAAAGGGGCTGGGCCCATGAGCCATGGTTGCTGAGCCTGCGCGTCCGGAGCCTGTGCTCCGCAACGGGAGAGGCCACAACAGTGAGAGGCCCGCATACCGCAAAAAAAAAAGACAAGGAAGAAGGATTACTAAGAGTTTCAGCATAAAAATACTCTAAGAGTAAGGCTACAAATTTTAAAGATTAGTAAGTGGACACCTTCTTGCTTTCCTTCCTCTTACAGCTCAATGCCTTCATTGCTTTCGGGCTAACAGGCAAATACCTGGGGAATCTTCTGTTTGGGAGCTCTCTTGAACCTCTTTCTGACCTAGAATCTTAAAAGAGAATATACTTTCATCCTCAGGGAATACACTCAGGATTCGTTACCACACAAAGCAGTTCTTGAATTCAGAAGAAAAGAGAAACAGAAAAGGAGGCATTAGTCTTTTTTGGAACCTGGCTACTAGCATAATTTGGTTTTAGGTATTTCTCTGAGGCCTTGAATTCAACAACTTAAGCTAATTGTCATTGCAGTTATGAGACCTAATAAAGCAGTCATGTGTTCCCATAATGGCAAGTAATTTTAAGAATTTTTAAGAATGTAAGTAAAAAATATATATATATGTATTTCCATAGAGAAAAGAATGAAAAACGCATTTTCTAGCAAAGCAAATAACGATACACATAATTAAACAGAATCAACAACACATTTTCTTACTTCGAAAAACTTAAACTAGGGATGAGGCGAAGATGGCAGAAGAGTAAGATGCGGAGATCACCTTCCTCCCCACAGATACACCAGAAATACATCTACACGTGGAACAACTCCTACAGAACACCTACTGAACGCTGACAGAAGACCTCAGACCTCCCCAAAGGCAAGAAAGTCCCCACGTACTTGGGTGGGGCAAAAGAAAAAAGAATAAACAGAGACAAAAGGATAGGGACGGGACCTGCACCAGTGGGAGGGAGTCGCGAAGGAGGAAAGGTTTCCACACACTAGAAGCCCCTTCGCGGGCGGAGACTGCGGGTGGCGGAGGGGGAAGCTTCGGAGCCGCGGAGGAGAGCACAGCAACAGGGGTGCGGAAGGCAAAGCGGAGAGATTCCCGCACAGAGGATCGGTGCCGACCGGCACTCACCAGCCCGAGAGGCTTGTCTGCTCACCCACCAGGACGGGCGGGGGCTGGGAGTTGCCGCTCGGGCTACGGTTGGAGCGCAGGGAGAGGACTGGGGCTGGCGGCTTGAACACGGCCTGCAGGGGGGCTAGTGCGCCACGGCCAGCCGGGAGGGAGTCGGGGAAAAAGTCTGGAGCTGCCGAAGAGGCAAGAGACTTTTTCTTCCCTCTTTGTTTCCTGGTGCGCGAGGAGAGGGGATTAAGAGCGCCGCTTAAAGGAGCTCCAGAGACGGGCGCGAGCCGCGGCTATCAGCGCGGACCCCAGAGACGGGCATGAGACACTAAGGCTGCTGCTGCCGCCACCAAGAAGCCTGTGTGCGAGCACAGGTCACTCTCCACACCTCCCTTCCCGGGAGCCTGTGCCGCCCGCCACTGCCAGGGTCCCGTGATCCAGGGACAACTTACCCGGGAGAACGCACGGCGGCCTCAGGCTGGTGCAACGTCACGCCGGCCTCTTCCGTCGCAGGCTCGCCCCGCACTCCGTACCCCTCCCTCCCCCCGGCCTGAGTGAGCCAGATCCCCCACAGCAGCTGCTCCTTTAAGCCCGTCCTGTCTGAGCGAAGAACAGACGCCCTCCAGCGACCTACACGCAGAGGCGGGGCCAAATCCAAAGCTGAGCCCCGGGAGCTGTGAGAACAAAGAAGAGAAAAGGAAATCTCTCCCAGCAGCCTCAGAAGCAGCGGATTAAAGCTCCACAATCAACTTGATGTACCCTGCATCTGTGGAATACATGAATAGACAACGAAACATCCCAGATTGAGGAGGTGGACTTTGAGAGCAAGACTTATGATTTTTTCCCCTTTTCCTCTTTTTGTGAGTGTGTATATGTATGCTTCTGTGTGAGATTTTGTCTGTATAGCTTTGCTTCCACCATTTGTCCTAGGGTTCTATCCATCCGTTTTTTTTTCTTAAATATTTTTTTTCTTATAATTATTTTTTATTTTAATAACTTTATTTTATTTTACCTTTATTTTATTTTATTTTACCTTCTTTCTATCCTTCTTTCCTTCTTTCCCTCCTTCCTTCCTCCCTCCCTCTCTCCTTTCTTTCTTTCTTGCTTGCTTGCTTGCTTTCTTGCTTTCTTCCTTTCTTCCTTTCTTTCTACTTTTTCTCCCTTTTATTCTGAGCTGTGTGGATGAAAGGCTTTTGGAGCTCCAGCCAGGCATCAGGGCTGTGCCTCTGAGGTGGGAGAGCCAACTTCAGGACACTGGTCCACAAGAGACCTCCCAGCTCCACATAATATCAAACGGCGAAAATCTTCCAGAGATCTCCATCTCAACACCAGCACCCAGCTTCACTCAACGACCAGCAAGCTACAGTGCTGGACACCCTATGCCAAACAACTAGCAAGACAGGAATACAATGCCACCCATTAGCAGAGAGGCTGCCTAAAATCATAAAAAGTCCACAGACACCCCAAAACACACCACCAGACGTGGACCTGCCCACCAGAAAGACAAGATACAGCCTCATCCACCAGAACACAGGCAGTAGTCCCCTCCACCAGGAAGCCTACACAACCCACTGAAACAACCTTAGCCACTGGGGACAGAACCCAAAAACAACGGGAACTACGAACCTGCAGCCTGCAAAAAGGAGACCCCAAACACACTAAGATAAGCAAAATGACAAGACAGAAAAACACACAGCAGGAGAAGGAGCAAGATAAAAACCCACCAGACCTAACAAATGAAGAGGAAATCGGCAGTCTACCTGAAAAAGAATTCAGAATAATGATAGTAAAGGTGATCCAAAATCTTGGAAATAGAATAGACAAAATGCAAGAAACAGTTAACAAGGACCCAGAAGAACTAAAGATGAATCAAACAACGATTAAAAACACAATAAATAAAATGAAAAATACTCTAGATGGGATCAATAGCAGAATAACTGAGGCAGAAGAACGGATAAGTGACGTGGAAGATAAAATAGTGGAAATAACTACTGCAGAGCAGAAGAAAGAAAAAAGAATGAAAAGAACTGAGGACAGTCTCAGAGACCTCTGGGACAACATTAATTGCACCAACATTAGAATTATAGGGGTTCCAGAAGAAGAAGAGAAAAAGAAAGGGACTGAGAAAATATTTGAAGAGATTATAGTTGAAAACTTCCCTAATTTGGGAAAGGAAATAGTCAAGTCCAGGAGGCACAGAGAGTCCCACACAGGATAAATCCAAGGAGAAATATGCCAAGACACATATTAATCAAACTGTCAAAAATTAAATACAAAGAAAACATATTAAAAGCAGCAAGGGAAAAACAACAAATAACACACAAGGGAATCCCCATAAGGTTAACAGCTGATCTTGCAGCAGAAACTCTGCAAGTCAGAAGGGACTGGCAGGACATATTTAAAGTGATGAAGGAGAAAGACCTGCAACCAAGATTACTCTACCCAGCAAGGATCTCATTCAGATTTAATGGAGAAATTAAAATGTTTACAGACAAGCAAAAGCTGAGAGAGTTCAGCACCACCAACCCAGCTTTACAACAAATGCTAAAGGAACTTCTCTAGGCAAGAAACACAAGAGAAGGAAAAGACCTACAATAACAAACCCAAAACAATTAAGAAAATGGGAAGAGGAACATACATATCGATAATTACCTTAAATGTAAATGGACTAAATGTTCCCACCAAAAGACACAGATTGGCTGAATGGATACAAAAACAAGACCCATATATATGCTGTCTACAAGAGACCCACTTCAGACCTAGAGACACATACAGACTGAAAGTAAGGGGATGGAAAAAGATATTCCATGCAAATGGAAACCAAAAGAAAGCTGGAGTAGCAATTCTCATATCAGACAAAATAGACTTTAAAATAAAGACTACTAGAAGAGACAAAGAAGGACACTACATAATGATCAAGGGCTCAATCCAAGAAGAAGATATAACAATTGTAAATATTTATGCACACAACATAGGAGCACCTCAATACATAAGGCAAATACTAACAGCCATAAAAGGGGAAATCGACAGTAACACATTCATAGTAGGGGACTTTAACACCCCACTTTCACCAATGGACAGATCATCCAAAATGAAAATCAATAAGGAAACACAAGCTTTAAATGATACATTAAACAAGATGGACTTAATTAATATTTATAGGACATTCCATCCAAAAACAACAGAATACACATTTTTCTCAAGTGCTCATGGAACATTCTCCAGGATAGATCATATCTTGGGTCACAAATCAAGCCTTGGTAAATTTAAGAAAATTGAAATTGTGTCAAGTATCTTTTCTGACCACAATGCTATGAGACTGGATATCAATTACAGGAAAAGATCTGTAAAAAATACAAACACATGGAGGCTAAACAATACACTACTTAATAACGAAGTGATCACTGAAGAAATCAAAGAGGAAATTAAAAAATACCTAGAGACAAATGACAATGGAGACATGACGACCCAAAACCTATGGGATGCAGCAAAAGCAGTTCTAAGAGGGAAGTTTATAGCAATACAATCCCACCTTAAGAAACAGGAAACATCTAGAAAAAACAACCTAACCTTGCATCTAAAGCAATTAGAGAAAGAAGAACAAAAACACCCCAAAGTTTGTAGAACGAAAGAAATCATAAAGATCAGATCAGAAATAAATGAAAAAGAAATGAAGGAAACGATAGCAAAGATCAATAAAACTAAAAGCTGGTTCTTTGAGAAGATAAACAAAATTGATAAACCATTAGCCAGACTCATCAAGAAAAAAAGGGAGAAGACTCAAATCAATAGAATTAGAAATGAAAAAGGAGAAGTAACAACTGACACTGCAGAAATGCAAAGGATCATGAGTGATTACTGCAAGCAACTATATGCCAATAAAATGGACAACCTGGAAGAAATGGACAAATTCTTAGAAATGCACAACCTGCCAAGACTGAATCAGGAAGAAATAGAAAATATGAATAGACCAATCACAAGCACTGAAATTGAAACTGTGATTAAAAATCTTCCAACAAACAAAAGCCCAGGACCAGATGGCTTCACAGGCGAATTCTATCAAACATTTAGAGAAGAGCTAACACCTATCCTTCTCAAACTCTTCCAAAATATAGCAGAGGGAGGAACACTCCCAAACTCATTCTACGAGGCCACCATCACCTTGATACCAAAACCAGGCAAGGATGTCACAAAGAAAAACTACAGGCCAATATCACTGATGAACATAGATGCAAAAATCCTCAACAAAATACTAGCAAACAGAATCCAGCAGCACATTAAAAGGATCATACACCATGATCAAGTGGGGTTTATTCCAGGAACGCAAGGATTCTTCAATATATGCAAATCAATCAACGTGATACACCATATAAATGAATTGAAGGAGAAAAACCATATGATCATCTCAATAGATGCAGAGAAAGCTTTTGACAAAATTCAACACCCATTTATGATAAAAACTCTGCAGAAAGTAGGCATAGAGGGAACTTTCCTCAACATAATAAAGGCCATATATGGCAAATCCACAGCCAACATCATCCTCAATGGTGAAAAACTGAAACCATTTCCACTAAGATCAGGAACAAGACAAGGTTGCCCACTCTCACCACTCTTATTCAACATAGTTTTGGAAGTTTTAGCCACAGCAATCAGAGAAAAAAAAGGAAATAAAAGGAATCCAAATTGGAAAAGAAGAAGTAAAGCTGTCACTGTTTGCAGCTGACATGATACTATACATAGAGAATCCTAAAGATGCTACCGAAAAACTACTAGAGCTAATCAATGAATTTGGTAAAGTAGCAGGATACAAAATTAATGTACAGAAATCTCTGGCATTCCTGTACACTAATGATGAAAAATCTGAAAATGAAATCAAGAAAACACTCCCATTTACCATTGCAACAAAAAGAATAAAATACCTAGGAATAAACCTACCTAAGGAGACAAAAGACCTGTATGCAGAAAATTATAAGACACTGATGAAAGAAATTAAAGAGGATACAAATAGATGGAGAGATATACCATGCTCCTGGATTGGAAGAATCAATATTGTGAAAATGACTCTACTACCCAAAGCAATCTACAGATTCAATGCAATCCCTATCAAACTACCACTGGCATTTTTCACAGAACTAGAACAAAAAATTTCAAAATTTGTTTGGAAACACAAAAGACCCCGAATAGCCAAAGCAATCTTGAGAACGAAAAACGGAGCTGGAGGAATCAGGCTCCCTGACTTCAGACTATACTACAAAGCTACAGTAATTAAGACAGTGTGGTACTGGCATAAAAACAGAAAGATAGATCAGTGGATCAGGATAGAAAGCCCAGAGATAAACCCACGCACATATGGCCAACTTATCTTTGATAAAGGAGGCAGGAATGTACAGTGGAGAAAGGACAGCCTCTTCAATAAGTGGTGCTGGGAAAACTGGACAGCTACATGTAAAAGTTTGAGATTAGATCATTCCCTAACACCATACACAAAAATAAGCTCAAAATGGATTAAAGACTTAAATGTAAGGCCAGAAACTATCAAACTCTTAGAGGAAAACATAGGTAGAACACTCTATGACATAAATCACAGCAAGATCCTTTTTGACCCACCTCCTAGAGAAATGGAAATAAAAACAAAGATAAACACATGGGACCTAATGAAACTTCAAAGCTTTTGCACAGCAAAGGAAACCATAAACAAGACCAAAAGACAACCCTCAGAATGGGAGAAAATATTTGCAAATGAAGCAACTGACAAAGAATTCATCTCCAAAATTTATAAGCAGCTCATGCAGCTCAATAACAAAAAAACAAACAACCCAATCCAAAAATGGGCAGAAGACCTAAATAGACATTTCTCCACAGAAGATATACAGACCACCAACAAACACATGAAAGGATGCTCAACATCTTTAATCCTTAGAGAAATGCAAATCAAAACTACAATGAGATATCATCTCACACCAGTCAGAATGGCCATCATTCAAAAATCTAGAAACAATAAATGCTGGAGAGGGTGTGGAAAAAAGGGAACACTCTTGCACTGCTGGTGGGAATGTGAATTGGTACAGCCACTATGGAGAACAGTATGGAGGTTCCTTAAAAAACTACAAATAGAACTACCATATGACCCAGCAATCCCACTCCTGGGCATATACCCTGAGAAAACCATAATTCAAAAAGAGTCATGTACCAAAATGTTCATAGCAGCTCTACTTACAATAGCCCGGAGATGGAAACAACCTAAGTGTCCATCGTTGGATGAATGGATAAAGAGGATGTGGCACATATATACAATGGAATATTACTCAGCCATAAAACGAAATGAAATTGAGCTATTTGTAATGAGGTGGATGGACCTAGAGTCTGTCATACAGAGTGAAGTAAGTCAGAAAGAGAAAGACAAATACTGTATCCTGACACATATATATGGAATTTAAGAAAAAAAATGTCATGAAGAACATAGGTGTAAGACAGGAATAAAGACACGGACCTACTAGAGAATGGACTTGAGGATATGGGGAGGGGGAAGGGTAAGCTGTGACAAAGTGAAAGAGAGGCATGGACATATATACACTACCAAACGTAAGGTAGATAGCTAGTGGGAATCAGCCGCATAGCACAGGGAGATCAGCTCGGTGCTTTGTGACCGCCTGGAGGGGTGGGATAGGGAGGGTGGGAGGGAGACGCAAGAGAGAGGGGATATGGAAGCATATGTATATGTATAACTGATTCATTTTGTTATAAAGCAGAAACTAACACACCATTGTTAAGCAATTATACTCCAATAAAGATGTAAAAAAAATAGGTGAAATAAAGGAAGGCATTTATACCAGTGATAATCTTTGTCACCCTACTGGAGAAAAAAATGGAATGTAAGACTGATTAAACTATAGGAAAATATAAACAAGAAAAAAAAAGAAAACACCACTGGGAAAGAGGGGAAAGACTGAGATGCTTCTGATTCATAACAAATGTCAGCCTCTGGCTTGGATTTGGGGGTTTTGGCAGTTTATACTGAAGAATAAAGGACTGGCAAGGAAAGGGGAAAAGCTAAAGAGAGAAGTGGCAGCAACTGGTTGTTGACTCATTACAGGTTGCAAAACATTTTCATGTACATTATATCATTTGATTTGGTTGTCACAAAAATTCTACAATCAGGCCCATTTTCAGGAAAGTAAAACTGAGAGTCATAAGTGATTTGTCCAAGTCCCCCAGACACTGAGGGCTGGAAGTGGACCTGAATGCTAAATCAGACTGAAATCCAGACTGTCCGTCTGCACATATCTTAAGCCAATACAAACACATGGCTTCTTCTCTCACTTTCCTTTCTTCCTAACCCCTATTTTTCCCTATTCCAGCAAAGATATTTTATTTCTAGTCCCAGTTTTAAAATTAAAAGATGGCAGGGGGATGGGATGAATTGGGAGGTTGGGATTGACATATATACACTATAGATACTATGTATAAAATAGATAACTAATGAGAACCTACTGTATAGCACAGGGAACTCTACTCAGTGCTCTGTGGTGACCTAAATGGGAACAAAATTCAAATAAGATGGGATGTATAGCTGATTCACTTTGTTGTACAGCAGAAACTAACACAACATTGTAAAGCAACTATACTCCAATAAAAATTAATAAAAAAAGGAAAGACAAATAAATAAAAAGATGCCAGGTAACACTTGCTTCCAGTTTTCAATATTCTTTAGTGAGTGCTATTACTCGTTTGATAAGTTGATGTTAGCAGCCCACAAATAATGCAACGTAAATTTTTCAGTTGGTTTATAACTGTAGTGGCACGTTTGTCCCAAACTCTCCCTTCTTCCGCATCATGTGGGACATGGGGAATGTAAACTGGGGCAGTGGAATGATATGTAGCCAACCATTCCACCAAGAGAGAAAACTCAAGGCTTTGGTCTCACCTGCACCAGATTTCATTTGTGTAGCACTTTACGGTTTACAAAGTACTTTCAAATACATTCTCTGATATAATCCATACCGCCCTCCAAAACACACGCTGTTGGTGCTGCGCCAGTACCTGTCAGCACGTTATGTTCCCTCGCAGGCACAGGGCTTCCTACTGCAAACACCACAGTTCTCTGAGTGAGGGTATTCTCTGGCTGGAGCATGCTTTGCCCAAGCCAGGCAGACCAGAATACCAGGGAGCTCTTTCCCTGGGAGAGCTCTCAACCAGTGATGGACGGGACTTGGTGGTTAGCTACCTCTGCTTCCCTGCCTTTGGGTAGGACCACTAAGTGCTGGAATTGGACCTGGACCTGAAGTCACATTGGAATCCAGGTTCTCTCCAGTCTTGTAGAGGGTCCAACTGGGATGGAGATCCAGTTGCCACAGTGGTGTCCTTCCCTGATTTTATGGCAGGCCAGGAGCACCAGGGAATTAACACCCTCCTGGGAGTGGCCTTCAATCAGTGTCAGATGGGAGTTGGTGTATAAATACCCCAGTTCCTTTACCCCTTCAGTAGGATAATTCTGAGTCATGTGTTCTATACAGTGGCTCCCAGATTCCCCAGTTGGATCCAGCTCCAGGCACCTACAGTGGAAACTTGCTCAATGGCATGCCCTTTATTGCCTCCTTCTCTTCCCCGGTCTCCAACTGCTGTTTCCTGGAATCACCACCCACGTAAACCACTTGCACACGAATTCTTGTCTCAAAGTCTGTTTTTGAGGAACTCAGCCTAAGCACCTTAGAGACGAGTGTTGCTCTTATTCTGACTTTACACAAGAAAGCCATGAGACATCACAAGCCTAAGTGACCTGCCCCAGGCAAACAGCAAGTGGAGAGTTGGGGGGCCCACCTGAGTCTACTAACTGAGACTGAGCACTCCGGATACCTTATTCAAAGACCTTTAAAATCAGAGGCATAAGCTAATAAGCAAAATTGTAAACTTTCCGTGTTTCACTGAGGATTATGGAAGAAAAAGTAAAGTAAGAAACCTGGTTGATTTGGGGATCCAAAGAGGACTCAAATAATTTATTAATGTCACTTAGAAGTGTAAAGCAGAGCTGGGGCAGAAGTTCCAAGCACCTAGAGAAGGTAGCTTAACCCCTGAGCTATAAAACATTTTCTTCCTAACCAGGAAAATGGGCAATAAGATGTTTGATGCAGAGAAATTAAAAAAGCGGAACACTGGGACATCTCTGGTGGCCCAGTGGTTAAGACTGCGCTTGCACTGCAGGGAGAGCAGGTTCGATCCCTGGTCAGGGAACTAAGATCCCGCACGGTGCAAAAACAAACAAACAAACAAACAAAAACGTGGGACACTTAGGAGAAATAGGGAAGAAAACAAGATGCCTACAGGAGTTGGGTCATGCATCACTACCCTTTGGAGAGTTTTTCGTAGAAACTTCTCAGATTAAATTTGGAGGAGTGAAGTAGAGAGGTACTTTCTTCATGGTGGAGATTGTCCTATAAACCAAAAGGACAGAATTGGAGAATGTAATCATGGGGTAAACACAGAAGGAAATCCAATTACCGCAAGCTTAGGACATGTAGAGTGGTAAGTGAAAGTTTGAAAAGGAAAGAGATCAAGGCATTCATATTTACACCAAGTGAAAAGGATACATATATAGGTAGGCTTTTCCCTGATGTCTGTGTAGAGATGCGCGTGTAATTTGTCGTGGGTAGTGAAAGTGCTAAATAAACTCAGAGGAAATTAGGGATGATGCCTAAGAAATTCCAGATTATGAGGCTTTGCTAGAATGATCACAAAAATGGTCCCAATTTTTAGCCCTCCCTGTGTCCACACTCTCTGCAATATGACTTTGTCGTGCCTTCCCCAACTCTTAAGCCTGGGCTGGCCTTATGACTTGCCTTGGCCAATAGAGTATGACAGAAGCCACGCTGTGCCAGTTCTGGCCTAGACCAGGCCTGTGTGCCTCTGCTCTCTTTCTGGGAACCCTGCCACTGCCTCACAAGAACAAGCTTGGTTAGCCTCCGGGAGGATGAGAGACCCCATGGAGCAGACCAGAGTCGGCCCAGGTGTCCCATCTGAGGCCCCAGGCCTGTGAGAGCGCACAGTTAAGATGAGCGAAGTCACCGAGCAGGCCCACAGCTGATGCAGACACAGGGGCGAGCCCCACCCAGACCAGCCCAGATCAGCAGAACTGTCCAGCCAACCCACAGACTCACATGCAAAGCTAAATATTTATTGACATAGGCACTGAGGGTTTGTGGTTGTCTGTTACAAAGCGCTACTGTGGCAATAGGTAACTGACACAGGCACTTAGGGCCAGATTTTAGTACACGATGATTTTCAGGTGGTGGGCCCCCATGGGTTGGAGTTGAAGCAAGTGAGTCATTTTCCGCCGTCTCCATACATAATGATCTGCCTCACTTCTTTACTCTAGGTGTCAGGTGGAGAGGTGGAGAGGAGACAGCATTACAGTATCATAATCATTGGTATTAATCACATAAGGACCTCCTATTTTCACACTGGCACTGGGTATCATGATGTAACGATTTTTCCCTTGGGTATTTAGGAATGAAGCAGTGATTCATAAACAACCATCTCATCCTACGAAGAGATGAAAGGACCATGGGACACCGTGAGACCGTGTATACTCAGAAGAAGGCATTACTCACTTCTGTGCTCCAGTCGGGATGTTGTAGCTTTTCTTTGGACCAGAACCAGATCAACTTCACCCGCTTCGTTCACCTTAGGGGCTAACAATGAACACTTGATCAGTAAAACAAACAAACAAACAAAAAACCCTAAAGCCTCACGTGCTAAGAAGGTATGAATGAATGAACAAAGAGGGTTTTATCATATACAGCTGGCCCTCCATATCCATGGGCTCCATGTCCACAGATTCAACCAACCACAGGTCGAAAATATTTTTTTTAAAATCCAGAAAGTTCCAAAGAGCAAAACTTGAATTTGCCTTGTGCACCAGGCAGCTATTTACACAGCATTTACATTGTATTACGTATTTTAAGTAACCTAGAGATTACTTAAAGTATATGGGAGGATGTGTGTAGGTTATATGTGAATGCTGCACTCTTTTATATAAGGGACTTGAGCATCCATGGATTTTGGTATCTGTGAGGGTTCCTGGAACAATCCCCCATGGATACCAAGGGACAACTGTGTTCTGTGGACAGAATATGTTACAACTGTGTTTCCCTAACATTTCCAAAGCATTCATATTGGTTCCAGTTTCCTCATGTAGAACATCTTTTTCCACAGGTGCCCCCAGTTGACCTAAGCATCACCCAAGTAACCTAAATAACACATCCCTTCTCACCAGGTTTTGGAAACATACTCTCTTGAGATTTTGACTCTATTAATGGAGATAATGTCATTGGTATGCTAGTTCTTGGACTGGTGGGGCTGGAGCTACTTTTCATTTGGTTAAATCCAACAGTTATGGAGCAGGAACAGACAAGACAAAATATAGAGGGAGCAACAGACGCCTGGTGAGAATGAAATGGAAAGTCTCAGTGTGAGGGATCCAGGGTGGGTTAACATGGAAACCACCCTGGAGGGGCTGAGGCTGGTGATGGGCTCTGCTCGGCCACCAATGACAAGGGCAGTTTCTCCAGCTCATGCAGAAAACTTAAGCTTAACCTCTCTATAGAACTTTCCTCCAACTGTCTATTTTGCCTTTTTAGATCATAACCACACAACTCTGAAAATCTCCTTTCATGAGTGTGCCTGTAAAAAGTGCCTCCACTAAGGAAAAAGGTAGAGCTAGACAGATCCACCAGGGGGCACTCTCTGGGGTCTGGGGGTGTGCTGCAAGCAAAGCTGGGCGTCCAGGCAACTGTGCTGGCAGGACAAGTGGGCTTCCTTGGCCGGGAGCAGAAAGAGGGTCTGCATCAAACAGGAAACCCCCCAGGCAAGGGGAGAGGCCTGACACACCGCGCATCCCACAGCAGCAAATTGGATTTCGTATCTGTGGAAGACTAAGTTTCCAGACCTTATAGAGAACCCTGCTTCTTAGGACTTAAAGCTGACCCCATCTTACTTAAGGCGTGAAACTGTCTTCCCTTTTTCTTTCATTTGCCAGGAGAAACTACAATGCACTTTTCATAAGATGTATACATTCACAAAAGTGATACTCACAAAACACATCTCCCAGAAGGCTTTGCTCCTCCTGCACATGGCTTGCCAGTGCTTTCTCATCTCTTTTCTCTTCCTCCAGCCCCTCTTTCTTTCTCTCTTCATTCCTCTTTTTTTCTCCATGAGGGTTCCCATCTCTGGAAACGCTCTCTTCAGAGTTGAAGGGCTGCGAGTCAACCTTAGGGGCAGGAGTCCCCCCAGGTTCTGCGATGTTTTTCATTTTTACCTTCTTTTTCATGTTATTTTTGTGAGCAAGCAACTTCTTGATTCTGTCTTTGATGGTACCAGGTGCTCTGAGGAATTCCTTTACAGAATTTCAGGGATAACTAAAACCAACAGTAAAAGAGAAGTTCCACATTGGCCAGTAATTAGATCTCTCATGAAAAATGGAACATTTAAAAAGCGTCAAAGTGCAGTACATGAATGCTTCCAGAATCAACACATATGAGGCTCAACCATTTGATATTTTCGGAAGAACTATATTTGCAGCTGTTTTAAGCAGTTCCAATGTTATGGTAGGATCTTAACGACTTTAATTGTTAAGAGGACAAACTTTTGTTTTGCTTCAGAGACTACGATAATGAAATACCTGCTCCTACCAAGCTGGGCTACGGATTCCAACATGATGGATTTTCCAGGATCCTCTAATATTTCTGCTCTCTAATATTTCTGCTTTCACAGCAGTATTCGCCAAAGTTGCTGTTGCCCAGGTGGTCCTGTAATTTGTTTAACTGTGATATTCAAAGATTATGGCTAGCATTATGTTGAACCATATAAATTGCCAATAATGGGCCATTTGTGACCTACAGAACAGTGATTTTTGATTCAATGTATACATACCTAATTTTTCTTCCCTGTTCTCTCTCCCCTTCAAATTTCTTCACCTCAGTCAACTACTATCAAAAGCTAAATGATTTTACTTATTGACTATTTATAGAGAGGCATCTATATTTACTGTTTTACATTCATTTCCTATTTCTCATCACTAAATTAAATTCTTTTTTAAAATGCACCTTTAAATAGACTGACAGATATAGAAAACAAACTTATGATAACTAAAGGGGAAAGAGAGGGATAAATGAAGAGTTTAGGATTAACAGACACACACTATTATATATAAAATAGATAAACAACAAGGACCTACTGTATAGCACAGGGAACTATATTCAATATCTTGTAATGGGGCTTCCCTGGTGGCACAGTGGTTAAGACTCTGCCTGCCAATGCAGGGGACGTGGGTTTGAGCCCTGGTCCAGGAAGATCCCACATGCCATGGAGCAACTAAGCCCACGCACCACAACTACTGAGCCTGCACTCTAGAGCCTGCGAGCCACAACTACTGAGCCCGTGCACCACAACTAGTGAAGCCCGTGTGCCTAAAGCCCGTGCTCCACAATGAGAAGCCCACGCACCGCAACAAAGAGTAGCCGTCACTCGCCGCAACTAGAGAAAGCCTGCACGCAGCAACAAAGACCCAACGTAGCCAAAAATAAAATAAATAAATTTATACAAAAAAATCTTGTAATAACCTATAATGGAAAAGAATCTGAAAAAGAATATATATGTGTGTGTGTATGTATAACTGAATCACTTTGCTATACACCTGAAACAAACACAACATTGTAAATCAACTATACTTCAATTAAAAAAAATACAAACAATATGGATAAGAACAAACTCTCCTTTGACCATCATCCCCAATTCTAGAGCTCTCCCCAGAGCTAAGCACTGTTATCAGGGTGGAAAGCATCCTTCAGACTTTGTCCACACTATTCATTTTGGTTCACACAAATGGACTCATACTCTCTGTACTATTTGACAACTGCTTTTTTTATTCATGAATGTCTGGAGACACTGTCATGTTTGTATATATAAATAGTTCTACCTTAAAAAATGTACCTCTAGGGTGATTCCTCATACTCCTCACATGATTAATGACCACTGGGGGAAAATGTTAGTGAAGAACCTGAGAGGTAGAAAAAAAGGTCTTTTAGCCCAGCATCTTTGTTTTGTAGATGAGGCAACTGGGCAACGTTAAATGGCTTGCCCAGTGTAATTCAGCTACCCAGGGGCAGAGCTAGATTTGAGGGTAAAGCAGATGAATGAGTCTTTTTCCAGTCCTATTTCCATGACATGTTTCTTCCTGCTTTAGGGTTAAGGGTTACTTTTCTCTAACTGCCTCAAATTCCTCTAGATCTAGAGTCTAAAGATGCATGCCCCCTTTCTGGGGATCAAATAGTGATAATAAAGAGTATTCAACTACACACTACTATATATAAAATAGATAAACAATAAGGAACCTACTGTACAGCACAGAGAACTATATTCAATTATCTTGTAATAACCTATAATAGAAAAGAATCTGAAAAAGAATGTATACATGTATAAATATATATATAAATCACTTTGCTGTAAACCTGAAACTAATACAACATTGTATATCAACTATACTTCAATAAAAAAAAAAAGAATATCCAAACTGATGTGAAAAAGTAATTTAAGGGAATTCCCTGGAGGTCCAGTGGTTAGGACTCCATGCTTTCACTCTCGAAGGCCCAGGTTCAATCCCTGGTTAGGGAACTAAGATCCTGCAAGCCACTTGGTGCGGCCAAAAAAATTTAAAAAGTTATTTAAAAAGATTAAAACCCCCTACCTTTAAAATCAAATATATTGTCCTTTTATAAAACATCTAGGCATGTGCTAGTCTAAGACTAAGCAAAAAGAGTCTAATACCACTGAATCAATTCACTCAATTCTACAACCTGGATAGAGTTCAGAGGGAAATGAAATAAGGGAGTAGGCACCAATTTCAGTGTCCAAAAAGAATATTACAAAAAGACATTGGATTGAGAGTTTGTTAGAATATTTTCCTTGGCAATATTTTAATCTCTTCTGCTCAGTTCCTTCTCCAACATTTGGCTGATTCGCTCTGTACCGAAATGGTAGAAGAATAAGTAAGAAGAGGTCCACAATATTTTGTGTAATCAAAAGGAAAAAGAAAAATGCTTTGAAAATATATATACTCCTAATTAATACATCGCTCTTACTTTGAAATCAATCTAAGGTTGTGATGACAAGAGGTACATTTCTCTTTTCAATGAAATGTCCTAGTTATTTACCAATGTGACAGCCTGTAGTTACAGGTTCGAAACCAATGACTACTAATACAAATAATCCATCATTATTCACCTTCATGAACTTCAGATGGCCTGCTTCAGCTGATTTGCCAGAAGTTGCATAAGCTCTGACTGTAATGTGCATATATACACCTTCCTCTGAAGGCCCCACTGTGCAATTCTGTCTACGGGTCTCTGATTCTTTTCCCAGGACCCAGCATGAAAAATTAACAGGAAATACCCATTCCCTGGAAATTTCCTTTATGCAGTCAGTAACCTAACACTGAAGACCTTTAATAAATAATGAGGAGAGGGTTTCAATCCACACCAGGCAAACCTAAACATCTGCCTTTGTTTTCTGCTTTGAAGTTTTGATTTTTCCTATTGAAAAAAAATAAATCAAACCATCACAACCTCTGTGGTGCCAACAATTTCACTCCTTCAGTATGTAAAGAGCTGGGGCAAGGATAAAGCAAACTATGCATGTGCATGACTATGAATGGATAGATTTGGCTGTATCTAAGTGTTGTTATTTCAAATATGACACAGCTGATGACTGTTTCTCTTGAAAATTTCTTGATTAGTGCAACATCTTTTTGAGAATATACAAACGTGGGAGGAAGTTGCCACAGTAGGAGGATCTGGCACATTTGGGGATCTCAGACATAAAAACAGGGAATTCCAGAGTTTTCAGATTCACAGGCCAGTCTTCTGTAAATGAAGTTGACAATTTCTCTTTCAGAGCAATCTGAGATTTCTCTAAATATCCACTTTGTCAACAATTCTACCTACCTGAAAATCCTCGCTTTGCTTAGAGAAGACCACTATGATGTGAGAACATCTTTCCCAGGAGGAACATGACTTTGACATTAATTTACCTGTGCCAAGTTCACAACATGATCTCCTATCACCTGTCAGGAGAAACTCTCCTCTCATCTGAGCTTTAGACGTGGTCTTGGAGGGAGAGGCTTAATCATGAATGAGGAATGTACTGCACCATGAGATGCAAGCATCAGGAAGGGGCTGGATAGCAGAGAAGCTGACCCAGGACAGTTTGCTGGGGAGGAGTTCAGGAGAGATGCCCACCCCAGAGGAGTAGCCGTGGGTCCTGGACACGCTTATCCTGCCTTCAGGCACACAGCCCTGGAGCCTGGTTTCCTGGGTATGACTCCCAAGTCCCCACAACTTCTAGTCCTATGTCCTCAAGCCCATATTTAACTTCTCTTTGCCTCAGTCTCCCCATTTATAAAGCTGGGATAAGAAGAGGGTATTTGTGAGGCTGAAGTGAGTGATCACATGTCAATTACTAAGATTAGTGCCTGACATATATTTGGCCTGTGTTTGCTATTATTTTTAGATTTCATCACCAGAATGTTGAAAATCTTCTACTGAGTTAAAAAATTTTTTCCAGGCCATACCTCCAAACTTCTGTTTATGTTATTACTGAAAGAAAAAATATTCAATGACCTGGTTGTAGTGACACCTATGCTCTTGAATATGCTCTGTATAAACTGAATTAATAATGACTAAATCATATTCCTAATGACTAAAGAAGCTACTTTCCAATGGGAACGATCGTTGAATTTTGGTAAAGAAGCCATTGCCACTATTACTCCTATTACTAGTGCATGGTTATCAAATATTTAATAATTCTGGGCTGGAGCTAAGCCCTATATGTGAATGTTTATTGATTATGTATGGATGATTTCATGTAATCGTCAAAACAATATTATGGGCCAGATACTATTATGTATATTTTGTAAATGTGGAAACTGAGACACTGAAAGGTTAAATAGTTTCAGTCCACAGGCAGTAGGCTAGGGAGCCAGGAATCAAGCCAAGGCAATTTGATTCCAGAAGCCATGCTCCTGGTAACTAAATGACTTTAGGTCCTTTCCTAAATTGACTGGTACTACCCAAGTCGGGTAGTACTAAAGTTTTGGTTTCCTTATAATGACACATAGCTGCAGTCAAATTAAGACCAAATTATCGAACAGTGTATTATTAATATTAACATATGTTAGAACAGTAAAAAAAAATACATACATTGACATTTAGGTTGCTTTGTCCTTTGGGTACATATGGTGCATAAGGATAACTGACTAACTCCTCTTCTGTACTGCCACGTAGGGCCTAAACTTTCCCCAAAACAATGAACTCATAATAAAAGTTGCTATGTTATTACATAATACAATTTACATGGATACAAATGTATTTTACAACATAGCATCTTATAATGCTGGATGCTAATTGGATGCAATTCTCTCATTTTTGTATGACTTTTCTTTGCACATAAGGGTGGATTTTTTGGCCATCCTTTAAGCAATGTGTGTTAAGACTTTAAGATCAATTTTTAAAAGAGACATAGCTGTTTATTTTACAGAGAATCAATCAAAGCAGAATGGAAAGGACTGGGCAAGTAATACAGTGAATGACCCAAAGCTAACTTTCTCTTGTAAGTAAATATTCTGGCGAAAGACTAAAGAAATGATTCTGCTGCAGAATGGATAGTAATAAAATGAATGATTTTCAGATATCAAACAGAACATTATGATGCATTTGAGGTTTCCAAGAATCGGGAAAAATTTTTATTACCCACCCCCCTCTACTAAAGTTAGAGTTGGATGGTCAAAGAAAAACGTTAAGTTTTCTTGACATAAGAAACGTTTGGGGCTGACAAAAATATGCAAACAGCTCATGCAGCTCTATGTCAAAAAAACAAACAACCCAATCAAAAAATAGGCGGAAGACCTAAACAGACGTTTCTCCAAAGACATACAGATGGCCAAAAAGCACATGAAAAGATGGTCGACATCACAAATTATCAGAGAAATGCAAATCAAAACTACAACGAGGTATCACCTCACACCAGTCACGATGGCCATCATCAAAAAGTCTACAAACAATAAATGCTGGAGAGGCTGTGGAGAAAAGGAAACCCTCTTACACTGTTGGTGGGAATGTAAATTGATACAGCCACTATGGAGAACAGTATGGAGGTTCCTTAAAAAATTAAAAAGAGAACTACCATACGACCCAGCAATCCCACTACTGGGCATATACCCTGAGAAAACAATAATTCGAAAAGATACATGCACCCCAATGATCATTGCAGCACTATTTACAATAGCCAGGACATGGAAGCAACCTAAATGTCCATCGACAGACGAATGGAAAAAGAAGATGTGATACATATATACAGTGGACCATTACTCAGCCATAAAAAAGAACAAAATAATGCCTTTGCAGCAACACTGATGGACCTAGAGATTATCATACTAAGTGAAGTAAGTCAGATAGAGAAAGACAAATATCATATGATATCACTTATATGTGGAATCTAAAAAAATGATACAAATGAACTTATGTACAAAACTGAAACAGACATACAGACTTCAAAAACAAACTTATGGTTACCAAAGGGGAAAGGGGGTGGGGGGAGGGATAAATTAGGAGGTTGAGATTAACATATACACACTACTATATATAAAAAAGATAATCAACAAGGACCTACTGTATAGCACAGGGAACTCTACTCAGTGTTCTGTGATAACCTATGTGAGAAAAGAATCTGAAAAAGAATGAATATATGTGTATGTATAACTAAATCACTTTGCTGTAACCTGAAACTAACACAGCATAGTAAATCGCCTATACTCCAATAAAATGTTTTTAAAAAAGAAATGTTTGGGTTGATGTAGGATTTATAATTTCTAAACACTGGGCTACAACAGCGAAAACGCGGGTTGCAAACACCTACCCCCTTGCATGCTTAAAGACAGTGCCTTCATTTCAATGTTGATAACACACTGTGGTTTCAAGAGGGAGCAAATGATGGAGAAGGAAGAGGACACCAGATTTACTCTGGCCACTTCTTCCTAATCCCTTTGATTCTTTAGCTTGTGGACAGGGGTGGGTACGTGGAGGTGAGTTACCCACTTACTGACACAAGCGTTTTCCCAAGGCACCTGTTTTTTTCTCTGCACGGCGTTTTTTTTTTCTTTTTTGCATTCACTTTTACAGGATTTCAGAGTCAAGAGGAGCTAGACCTTAACGAATATGATTGAAATTGTGCTAATAACAGTCATAGCTGAGCTAACTTTATTGAGCATCTACTATGTGCCCAGCTCTCTCCACCTATATTAGTTACCTCATTCAAATCTCGCAATGAACCTATGAGAGAGCTACCAGGAGGAATGTGGGCTCCCCCAAAGCAGAACCCGAGAGGAGGATTTGGGTGCAGGTGGTTTACTTAGGAGGTGGTTCCAGGAGGCTGAAGTGGGGGAAAGGGCACAGTGAGATGGGAAGGGAGAAAGGTCGAAAAGGTACCTCAGTGGGCAGGTAATCACTGTGGGTGACTGGGGCTCAGTCCTGCAGGGGACATCTGGGAACCAGCATAGAACCCACCTCAGAACTGTTCCGCTGCACAGGGGAAGCTGGGGGCTTTATGCACAGACCCCTGGCTTTCACCACTTGAGGACTGCCCCCAGGGGTGTGAACTCAGGGGTGTACCTACTGGGGGAATGGGCACCCTCTAGAGGAAGCCACAGGGCCACGATGCAGAGACAGTCCATGGCACCAGGGCTCGGGGCACGCACAGAACTCTCCACCTGCCTCATTGAAATTAGGGGTCTCCAAGGGACTGTGGCCTGGCCCCTTATGAGCACCCACCACAGGACCATCAGGATCCCCATTTTGGATAGGAGGAAACTGAGTTTAGAGGGGTGAGGCAACTTGTGAAAGGTCACAGCCAGCATGGGGCACAGCTCAGGTTCAAGTTCAGGCCTTCCTAGCCCCTGAGCCTGGGCTGCTGACCATTACATCACACAGCCTGAGACAAGTGAGGCCGGAACAGACATGTGCAAATTTGGTGGCGTGAAGGAGCCCTTGACCACTGATCCTATGTGGAAAGCTGACTTATTCGATCTCTTCTCTGAGGGCTTCTCAAAATTATGGCATCTTTCCCCCCATCCTGCCCATGCACAGCCCTGCACAGGCAGCCAGTCTCTCTCTCTTTCTTTGAATGAAGTTTCAGAAGGACACCATGGGCACACCTACACAGAGGGACAGAAACCATAGAATCAAGACTGAGTAGCCACTGAATCCCAACTCCAGCCCAAGGCGGAAGTCCCTCCCGGAGGCCCCGGTCCCCACTCCACGGGGTCCCCTGCTCCACTCTGAGATACCCAGTGGGAAAATCTGTAAGAGAGAATGCAACCCCACCCACTGGCCTTCATCGGCTTTGGGAAGGCAATTTTATTTTACATTCGTCAAGATATTTATAGGCACAATGTCTGCTTTTCAACACTTTTTTTTCCCTTCCAGGTTAAATGCTGCCCCGTTCTTTTGCCAGTTCTTCATAGAATGTGATTTCCAGACTCATTTTCTTTGCTTATATTCTTCTGTACATCATCTCGTCCAGTGCCACTGGGGTATGGTAAACCTTTTATGGGTGTGGTGTTCAGTGTCCGTCATGGTGTGGACCATTCATTTTTGCCATCACTGAGTGGCCGCTCTGTTGTGTCACTGGGAGCATCGGCCAGATGGGGGCACGGGATGGGATACAGGTCAAGGGACCGCTTGCGACCGTATTTATTGGAACATGTGGGAACGCTGCTAAGGGGCCTGTGAGAGAGCAGGGTCAGGGCAGTCAACAAATCTAGGCACGTGATGAGCCAGTGCTAAAAGGCACATGATCAGAGGATAAACCTGGGTGACTAAACACAGTGGGACACGGTTGGCCAGGGGAGGGACGGTGCTGTAATCGTTTCTGGCTTGTCTTGGTAGACATTCCGGGGTCTCACCATGATCTCTAGTTTTCTTCTCTTTCGGGACGCACAGCAGGATTATAAATATATTTTGCCCCTGATTCCAAGCTGAATTAAGTAAGAGCTGGTGGGTGACTGTCCACACTTCCTTCCGTGCTGTGACAAACCCTATGGCCTCAGATTGATACCGTGGTACCATAAGATGGTGGGGCCTCTGTCAGCCTGGGTTCCTAAGTGACAAGATGGAGAAGAAACACCCTGACAACTCTCTCCGGATATAGCACGAGTGACAAAGAAACTGTGATTGCTGTTGTAACTGTGGACAGCAGTGACATTTTCTTGTTATACATTCGCTGTATTGATTTCAGAGTTTACCACCTGAGCACTGAGCAATTCAGCAGCAAGAACCACGGGACTCGGCTAGCCAACAAAAAAAGTGAATACAGGCTTGAGGAGGATGATAAAGTGACATCAGCTCCATACTTTGTTTCGGTCGTGGTTCTGGAAAAAGTCATGATTCACATGGTTAAAATCCTTCTGTGGTTCTGAGCCACTGACAAGTCGGGATTGCTCGTCACTGCGCCATAACCTAGCCTATCCCAAGAGATGCATTTGTTCAGAGTCACTTGTCCTCAAATCTTATTTTTGGTATTTGAAAATATGTCGTGACCAGAAGAACCTCCAGAACACTTGTTGTAGTTTAAGCACAGTGCGTATGGCTTCAGTGAAAATTGGAGATGTGGTTTGACTAGCCAAGAAGTCAAGCCTGAGGCAGAGGTAAGTTTCCAAACACTGTGTGCATGCATCTCACAGCTCCCCAACACACACACACACACACACACACACACACACACACACACAGAGCGGGAGGAACAGGAAGGAGACATGGAGAGAATGCTTTGTGGGGAAGAGCAAGGACACCACGACCAAGTGTACTTACGAGAACACTGAAGTCCACTGCCAGCATATTCATCTTATATGGGCAATTGATGAGGAGGGTGTAATTTTTTCCAGGTGAGTATGGCTAAGTCTGCCTCAGCCTCCAGCTATGATTTATAATATCACTATGATTAATAGTATATTTAGCTTGATGGATGGTGACATGTGATATAAAACTGACAGGGGTGCACTTTTGTCATGTCGATAGCATCAGGCCTGCTGTTCATGGAATGCCTTGTGTTACTTTAGACACTCAGAAGTGAAATGGGGAAAGTCCTACTTCTGTGACAAGGGCGATTTTCATGAGGGTGGATGCTGCTGGATTAAAGATTTTTGTTATTCTTTGTGTTCTTTGACCAGAGTGTATTAGATTAATGATAATAGCCATTATAAGTAGTATTGATGTGGTGGATTGTTTTAGGAAATATTTCTTGGATGCTTCTGTAGCTTATGGGTTCGTGTTTTTTATTAGAATGGGGATACCATTAACCAGTGTGTGCTTCTTATACAATTATATTTCCTGAGATAATAGTCAGTAGAATGATAGTGAAAACAATGAGAGTTTATTAGTACAGGAAGGATATACGACAACATTTTGGGGGTATGGGCCTGAACCTTACTTAGAGAACCTTACTATATAGCATGTGGTGTAATGTGGTAGCACGGAGAATGTAAAATTCTTAGGAAGAATTCAATTCCAGGAATAAGAGCATTGAAACTTCTATGATTTACTCTATCAAAGTAACTCTTTTGTCAGACATATTTCTTAAGTTGGTGGTGGGTTGCCTGGTATGATGACAGGTAGTGAAAACTCTCATATACATTGGGCTAATGTTAGGAGTAAAAAAAACTTTTTATAAGAGATGTAGACGTTGAGCATATCAAAATTGTGGGTAGGATGCTATGATTCATAGAAAGGAGATTGTTAGATGTGTTTTAATGATGACTTGGGCTGTATGTAATTCTGATACCTAGGGATTGTCGAATGCTCCTAAAAATAGATTGTTGTGGAAATGTTTATTATAAGGAAATTGACATAATCTCTAGGAAGGACGGGGTGAATGGGCCTGCTACATTTTCTACACTGAAGACAATTACAGGTTTTGATTCTACTTCTGTTAAATTAAGTGGGGCTTCATTGGATTTCTGCTACTGTGGAGACAATCAAATTCTGGGTAGCGGTTAGGAGAAAATTAGTCATAGGTGTTCTCGTGTAATAATTACTGTTGAAAGTGTAAATGATCCATTTATCAGTAAGACTGAGAATAGAATAACTGGTACATTACTTCATATGTGATTGTATGTTCTACTGTCCCTAGGGCTCCAGTGAGTGAGTATTTTGAATCTAAAGATCATCCAGATCAGAGGATGGAAAAAATGGCTAGGTGTGATATGGCTAATATAAATAGTATGCCTACATTTATATGAATTAGTGCATAAGATATGGGAAGAGGAATTCATGTTGTGAGAGCCAGGGTTAAGGCTAGCATTGGGGCAATAATATATAAATTGATGATGTTGACGGACATAGTGGTTCTTTAATAAGTAATTTGAATGCCTCAGCAATGGGTTGTAGTCATCCATGGGGGCTGATGATTTTTGGCCCTTTCTGGATTTGTATATAGCCTAGGATTTTCCATTTAGTTAATATGAGGAATGCTATGGTGAATTGAATTGGGTCATTTGTGAAAGAATGTTGATTATAAACATGTTCTTAGGAAGAGGACTTGAACCAGTGCAGATAAAGGTTTCAGTTTTACATAATTACCGGGCTCTGCCACCATAACAAACCCGGTTCTACAGTAGGGTATGTATAGATTAATTGAATGTAGGTTATATCATCATTTAGTTTGCAGATATTTTGTAAAGTAAGCCGTATTGTTCTTTCCTTTCATATTGGAAGAAATCTGCAATAGACAGAAAGCAACCAGGATGACTCCAGTCTGAACTCAGATCACGTGAGACTTTAATCGTTGAACAAATAGACAATTAATAGCAGTTATACCATTGAAATGTCGTGATCCAGCAACAAGGTCATAAACCATATTGCCGATATGAACTCCAGAATGCAATTACACTGTTATCCCTAGTAAAACTTGTTCTGTTGATCAGTGTTTTAGAAGAACAGGTGATAAAGCATTTTGACTAGCTGGTCTAAATTTTAATCACTCAGAGGTGGTTTTATTCTCCAAAAAATAAATGGCACATGGGCTCAAGGCGCACAGGCTTCAGTAGTTGTGGCGCACAGGCACAGTTGTTGTGGCCTACTGGCTTAGTTGCTCCGTGGCAAGTGGGATCTTCCGGACCAGGGATCGAACCCATGTCCCCAGCATTGGCAGGCGAATTCTTAACCACTGCATCACCAGGGAAGTCCCAAAATCGCTGTCTCCATTTTAATATACCTTAAGCCCAGAGAATCCATGGAAAATTGTTACAGAAAGTAAGACAATAAAATATTGTAAGGACTATAACAGAAGCATATAGTACACAGTTCATATAGACACATCCCAAACAGTTACAAAGTATATTAAAAGGGAGGCTGCAATTTTATTTTATTTTTATTATTATTTTTTTAACATCTTTATTGGAGTATAATTGCTTTACAATGATGTTTTATTTTCTGCTTTATAAGAAAGTGAATCAGTTATACATATGCATATGTTCCCATATTTCTTCCCTCTTGCATCTCCCTCCCTCCCACCCTCCCTATCCCACCCCTCTAGGTGGTCACAAAGCACCAAGCTGCTCTCCCTGTGCTATGTGGCTGAGAGAGGCTGCAATATTAAAAGAATAAGATAAATTATACCCACAAACTCCCAATATTTCCTGAAACATTGCAATCTGAAACCCTATTGTAGGAAGCCGAAGATTCCAGGAGACATTCTACAAATGAAGGACTCTAAACCCTGTGGTTGGATAAGGAATTCTGGAAGGAAGGTATCCTCACCCAAGGAGAGCAGGTTCCTATACTTCTCTAACATCACATCCCTGTACAATTCCCACTGATCTTAGTCCAGGCATTCTCACTCCTCTTGAGAGAAATCTATGGCCATATCCTGGAATGTCAGCAGTCCCTGAAATTAAAAGTACACATACCGTGTGGTCAAGGGAAGAGTTCATAATGTGACCCAAGAAGAAAACAGCAAGTTAAGAGAACTGGGTTTAATTTAGAAGAGTGTCTTCAATTACCCACTAATATATATATATATATATATATATATATATATATATACACACATATATATATACATGTATATATATACATATATTTTTAACAAACTTTCTCTACCTTATTTTTAACTACAAGAAAAGAGTGTGGCATGTGACCCACAAAACCAGTATAGAGACTATACTTATCTGGAAAAGAAATGATAAAACGATGGTTTCAACACAGGCATATGCATTTTTGAGTGTTTTATTTATATCAAACTGCATAAAATGTGTGTATATCTCAGACAGGAAAGACATGTCGAGGTAGAAATGAGCCTTTCAACTATTCATGGGTACAAAAGTACACTGGGGAGATTGTAAAAGTGCAGATGGTGATTCAGTAGGTCCTGTGGGCCTGAGTTCTATTTTTTTAACAAGCTCATTTTTAACTAGTGATGCCACAGTTTCTGATTCATTCACCACAATTGTGAAGAGCGGAGACATAATAAGGACAGGTGAAAATTCATAGATAACTCTGAACTTAAAGTGTTTTGTGGATTTTACACGTTTAATAGAATAGGAAGCACAGCAGCAACAATCATTTGTGAATATTTACTGTAGAGCGCGTTTCTTTCTAACATTTTTGTGTAGGATTCCAGGAAAACTGCCTGGGCTGCGGTGAGAGTGGGCGGGGCCCTCAGGTCGGACCGCCCCTCCAGGGCCCCCGACGGGGCCTTCCGCTCCTGGCGGCTCCCCCCCCCCCCGCGCCCCCCTCACTCCCAGAAGGCCTCGGGGCAGAGCGGTCCCACCCCCTGCGCCCAGAACGGAGCCCGTGTTTCCACAGTGCTGGAACTCCCGGCTCGGGGTCTCTTCCCTCCGCCGTCACGGAGGTGCCCCGGGGCCCGAGGGGAGGGCGGCCTCACTGAGGCTGCCGGCTGTTGAGGGACCCTGGCGGCCGAAGTCGCGACAGTCGTGGGGACGGCGGGCCGGGTAGGTGGGCGCAGACCCTCCGCCTGGTCCAGTGCCCTGGCGTCAGGGCAAGACCAGGTTCTGAGGGGCAGGGGTTCACTGTCACCTGCCGCTGCTGTGCAGAAAGGGCGGCCCCCGCCGTCTGGTCCCGGGGAATTTCGGTCCCTCCTTTCGCCCCTGCCCTCGGCCTGGCTCGTGGGGCCTGGAGGGCGTGGGGAGGGGGTCGGCCTGAGCGTCCTGAGGGGAAACGGGGCAGGCGAGGCGCAGGGTCCGGCTGCAGCGTCAGCGCGCCTCCACGTGACTGCGGGGAAAGAGGTTAAAAACTCCCGAGGCTCGCAGGCCCCTTATTCAGCCGAGTCCCTCTGCGCTCCTTCCTCCCTGAGCTAAAGTACGTGGGGGAGGGGACAGGGCAGGGGACTGGCGCAGGTAATGGGAACCATCAACAGCTGATTGTTAACTAAGGAAAACCAGCTCTCCCAACAACCTGAGGAATATAGCGCTTTTCTTTGTATGCGAAGGTGCTAGAGTCTGGGCTCACTGAATTCCTTCTTTTGTTATGCACCTCAGCGCTCTGGGGCCTGCAGATTCTGTATTTGCATATCCTGAGTTCCTCAGGGCCCACGCCTCACACTGGAGGGCTGCACGGGCTGATGACTGTGACATCCTTTGTTTACTGAGATGGCAAGAAATATTCCATTTCTTACAGGCTTGAGGGGCACAGAGTGAAAAGAGTAGGAGAATCTTACTCGGCATATAATTTAACTTATATATATATATATATAATATTTATATTTAACTGTGCTAATAGAGGCTCTCAAGTCCAATCAACTTGTACTACTGCCCTGTATGTATTAATTTCATCAATATTATATGATAAATGCCTATAGAATTGATTTAATCCATTCAATAGGATAATGATTTTCAAAGGAAACATAATAGAAATATAACAAGGAATCCTTTACCACTAAAGCCTGGGTCTGGATCAACCTAAATAAATGTTGCATTGTTAAAAAATTGAAAGATGTGTTAAATAGAAATATCAACATAATGACAAATGATAAGGACAGCAGAATGTTGAAATGTTCTGTCTTTATCATTAAAGTGGCAGAAAATCATGTATTAGTAGGCCCTGGAGGCAGAAGATGCCTGATTTTATATCTTTGTCATATTTGTACAGTTGTTTCAACAAGTAACTTAAAGACAAAATGGAAAAACAAGCAGGTTTGTGCCTGAGACCATGTTGATGTGAAACCAGGGATGGCCACCTTGTGCCAGGTGAGTTAAGTTTTTCTGGCCAGGTAGACTGCAGAGCTCCTGAGAAGCCAGGGCTGGAATTCTTCTGCTGGGTGCCCCTTAGCTTCTGTGACTTGGCTGATTGTGAGTCATGTTTCGGGAAAGACTGATCACAGGAAAAGGGTGGGAATAGTGTGATTCGGGGAGCAGCTAACAACATGCATCACGGCTCACAGCCTGAATGAATTTTAAAGAAACAGGAAAACAAATGCTTCTTATGGAATCAGAGAATGTGAGGGCTGGACAATCCCACAAAATGATGAACACCTGTCCAATTTTCCAGATTAGAAAACAGAGGCCCAGCAAGGTGAAATCCCTCACCCAAGTTGCACCTGTCTCTCCTCCCCACTACATGGTTCATGAAAGCAGGACTCTTCCTGTCGTGATCACTGCTGAACCCCCAAAAGGGCCAGGTATCTAGCAGCTGCTCCAAAAATTTTGGTTGACTGTAGGAGCAATGCTGTTTCTTTCTTTCTCACTCTTATTCAGGATTGTGCCAAGAACTCCCCAGTTGCAATGTAATTCGATAAATGTAAATATTAACTGAGTTTTGTTATGACGAGGACTTAGGCTTTGAAGGTAACAGACTTGGTTCAGATCCTGGTTCTGCCACTCAATAGCTGTTTGGCTTTGGGAAAATTACTAAACCTCTCTGAGCTTATTTCCTCCTTTGTATAGTGGGGATAAATGTATCTGAGCCAGCAGAGCACCTGCATGAGAAATGTGCACTAAATATGGGTCTTTCTCACTCTCCCATGCCATCTCTCTGTTCTTTCCAGAGAAGTTGTACAGAAGGATATAGTAGGGGTTTTTTTCAAAAAATAATTAATTAATTTTTGGCTGCGTTGGGTCTTCATTGCTATGCACGGGCTTTCTCTAGTTGCGCCGAGTGGGGGCTAGTCTTTTTTGCTGTGTGCGGGCTTCCCATTGCGGTGGCTTCTCTTGCTGCACTTGTTGTGGAGCACCGGCTCTAGGTGCGCTGGCTTCCATAGTTGTGGCCTGCAGGCTCAGTAGTTGTGGCGCATGGGCATAGCTGCTCCACGGCATGTGGGATCTTCCCTGACCAGGACTCGAACCCATGTCCCCTGCGTTGGCAGGCAGATTCTTAACCACTGCGCCACCAGGGAAGTCCGATATAGGACCTTTTAAAGAGGGGGTTTAATTTTTTTCAGAGAGTGTGCATTTTTCTTGTAGAAAAGATTATTCCACTCTAGAAACATTAACTCGCAATACCACTACAAATGCAGTATTCTATGGGTTAGATATCATCAGTCACATTTTTTAAGTAACTGGGCAAATGCCCAAGCACTAGCAACAGGGGAGTAAGAAGACTCAAATCTGGGGTGCCCCCACCCCAATTTCAAGAGCAGGGTGTGTTTTTCAACTCCATATTTCATCTGGTCTTTGTTTCTCATCCATCCTCTGTGTCTGCCTTTCTCAAAAGGCTCAGATCCTCCACTTTCACACCCTCCCGGCTGGCTGTGCCCCAGCTCCTGTCCTGGAACCTCTGCATGCATGGGTGTGCCTGCTCTCCCTGTGCATCACCAGCTTTGCCAGGGAACTGCTGCATCGTGCACTCCTTGCTGTACCCCAGAGTACCTACATCCTTCTGGTACATGAAGTACACTCTCATCACCATGAGGGCACGCCCATCCCCTTACCTTATATCCTGCCTCTAAGCCAGGCTTGGGGGTGACTACAGTGTGCATTCAGCTACGTGAGGGGCTGGGATCAAAGTGAAGTTCCCAACTTTTGAAGTTGCAGGCTTGAGGGGCACACAGTGATTTAAAGTCGGGTCACCTGACTTAAAGGGGGGGCTGATTGATTTAAAGCCAGGGCAGCTGACTTAAACCCTGTGTCCCTCAGCTGCAGGATGAGACCAACTTTGGCGGTGCACGGGTTCACTCCAAGCCAGCACTGCTGTTCAGGAAGAGCTTCCAGTAGCGCCCTAGTGCAGGGGGACTTGGTCGGTTGTCCTGCCGCTGCCCTCAGTGGGGGGCCACCTGCTCTTCTGGAGGAGAATCAGGGAGGGGGAATTGCAGAGACCCGGCTGGAGTTGCGGCACCCCTTGTCTGATGGCAGGGAAGTGGGGGCGGGGCTGTGTGGTGTCCTGGGACTGGACTCACCAGGTCGACTTAGCCTCTCAGCCTCCTCACCTCCCCCCACACACCCCACAAGAGTCTCCAATAATATGTAACTGTGCCTTAGGTTCTCGGTCTTCAAATTCATACCCAGGCTCCCAGGTCCCTTGATTCATCCAATTCCTCTGTGCTCTTTCTTCTATTAGATACAGTCCCAGAGGGAGGGGCTGGGGGATGGGACTGGAGGGACCCCGGCAGCACTGGCCTCAGCTGACTAAAGAGATCCGGGGCCTGCGCTCTCACATATGTGCGAGGACCCTTAAGGCGGAATCGAGGGGGCCAGTTAGAGGCAGTCCTTGCTGCCTCAAGTGAGTATGGATCACCGTCGGGTGGGGAGCACAGTGAGCCTTGAGAGTACTGTTAGGAGGATGTGTTCCTCCCTGCGCTTCAAGGACGTGAGTGGGCTTCAGGGCTCCAGTTCCCCTCCAGGCCTCCAGGTCCGACTGCACCCCAGCGGGCTTGCAGACCTGGCTTGTTATCCCAGACCTTGTCAGGCTCCAGGAAGGATCCAGACTGCAGAGATGGTGCCTGAGCGCTCCAGCTTAAGAAGTGCTGTCCCTGGGGACCCAACAGTGGAGGGAGGAAGGGTGAAGGGAGTAGGGGGGTGGGGTAGGGAGGGGTGGCTGCCCTGGGAGACGTTGAGAGAGAAATATCGCCCCCCACACCCCCTGCCCCCTGCACCTGACCCATTGATGCTGTAGGATCTCAGGGCCGTTTAGTCAGAGATGCCTCTGTTTCTTTACTCCTGTGTTCAGAACTATGCAAAACCAACTCTTCATCTTCTTGCTGCCTTGCCAGGACTTTTAAAGCACTGTTCTTTTGAAGCGCTCATTCCCTAAACTGCAGTTTGGAGCTGTCCCAGCTATTTAAAATTGTTTTCCTTAAACTGAGACTAAATCCTTTTCTTTTGGAAAGATGACCGTCACTTCAGAGGAGATCGTCTTTTCTGCCCATTCCTTCCTTCTCCTTCCCTCCTAAGAACCCCTGTGCACAAAGAGCTTGGTGGTTTATTTTTTTGCTTGATGTCAAAAAGAAACCTTCCCCAGGCACCCCAAAAAGCTTTCCTGGAACATAGGTGTTTCCAAACCATGTCAGTGTTTTGCAGTTAGTATACCCTGGGTAGACTGCCTAGCAATCCCTCCAAGAGCCAGAGGTGAGCAACACCATTACTTATTTGATTGGATGCCCTTCAAGTTTAGGAAGGTCCCATTCTTATGTCCCAGCAGATAAGACAAGAGCCCTTGATGGCTGTGGCTGTGATTAGATAACTTCTGATGGTTTTATTTCCCTTACTGAGCTTCTGCTTCTAGGTTAAATTCATCTTATTATCTGTCCTTTTTTTGGGGTGGGGTGTAAGCGGGCCTCTCACTGTTATGGTCTCTCCCATTGCGGAGCACAGGCTCCGGACACGCAGGCTCAGCGGCCATGGCTCACTGGCCCAGCCGCTCCGTGGCATGTGGGATCTTCCCGGACGAGGGCGTGAAACCGTGTCACCTGCATTGCAGATGGGCTCTCAACCACTGCGCCACCAGGGAAGCCCTACCTGTCCATTTTTAAAGAAAGACTGACAAAGTGTCTGTAGTAGGTCAGGAGTCTGAGCTCAGGGTTGGTCAACGGTGCTCCCAGGGAGGAAGGTGGATAAAAGTAGGTGGGTAAAACAGGAGGGTTGGCAAGTACAGCCAGGACAACCGTGTTCACCGTGCATACTAATAAAGGCCAGGATGTCCTCATTTATCGCTGCTGGGAAGTTCTGATGGTTTCACAGGATCAAACTCAAATCATATTCAAACTAGTAGGCTTCTCAGAGGGCGCTGAAGCACCGGCAGAGCCCACCTGCACTCCCACTTTGGCACTCCAGGATCAGAGTTGGGTTTGGAGATGGGGTTGCTGTAACCCCAAGGAGGTGAGCAGAGAGGAGGAGTTGATTACTGGTCTCCTCTGACTCTCTGGCCCAAATTGCCTGGCTTCACAGGGGGGACAGAATTTTGCTTTCAGCAACTGATGGGGCACTTCCAGGCTGGTGGGGTTGCCCAGTGGCCCGACAGCCTGACAGGCTGACTGCGGTGTGACCGCCCTTTGTTTCTCCAGAATCTGTACATCAGGAGGTGCATGGTTGCGGGAGCCCATTCACCGCCCCCCCCAAGGGGGATGACACCTCCCCTGGCTGTACCCTATGATCACCAGGTACTTGAAATGAATGCAAGTTTTATGACTTCAAGGAAGAGCTCACATAACCCCTTCTGCCTCATAATGTGTGGGATTTGCTATAATGGAAGGACATTATAAAGAACAGGTAGAAAACTCACCTGTTGGTCTCCATGTAGGAGTTTATTTTGCGTGAATCCCTCCTACACGAGTCGATAGCAGAGGTTTATTTTCATTCCCGTGTGTGTAATTGTGGCACAGGACGTAGGTATGGTGATTTGAAGCCCTCAAAGAAATATTCTCAGAATTCTCAAGACTTCTCTTGATTGGAACCAAAAGAGACCTGGAAAAGGAGGAAAAGAAAAGGAGGAGGGAGAACGAATGACTGTTTCTCAGTAAATTCACCTTCCTGGTTGATTGTTCTGTCTTCTCATTTCTTTTAACTTCTATGTTTGTCTAACAGAATAATGTAGAAAGGCTGATTTTTATGCTTTAAAAGAGTTTACATCACAAAGAAACTAGAAGTGGCTAACAGAACTTATTCAAATCAGTGTTACATAGAGACTTTGATATTAAATTTGTATACTAAAATTTTCTCTTTCTTTTTTGAGTGAATATTTGTAACATATTTTTGTAGATAATAATTGATCCTAGATATACAAAATTGTGAGAATGGGTACCATTTTTCACCACTTAAATGAATAGATCGTACACTTTAAGTGTCAATGTTGTGTCTTACATGTTGTTTTTTAATTCCTTGATTTCCAAAACTTGTGTTTATTTAATTGATTTCTATCTAATAATCAGTCTCCCCTTTATTGTTTCTTACTTTATATTTTATTGATCTATAGTTAATTTACATTATTAGTTTCAGAGGTACAACACAGTGATTCATAAATGTTTAGGTTGTTCTCCATTTATACTTATTTTAAAAGAGTGGCTCTATTCCCCATTCTATACAGTACGTCACTGTAGATGATTGATTTTATACGAAGTGGATTCTTCCTCGAATCTCCTACCACTATTTTGCTCCTCCGCCCTGTCTCTCCCTGCTGGTAACCACTAGTCTGTTCTTTAATCTGTGAGTCTGTTTTGTTGTTGCTGTATTCAGTTGTTTAGATGCCACGTGTAAGTGATAACCTACCAGGCTTGTTTTCTCTGCGGCTCATTTTACTAAACACAATACCCTCCAAGTCCATCCATGTTCTTGCAAATGTCAAAATCTCATTTTTTGCTGAAGTCACCATAAAAAATCATTTTTATCCCCTAACCTATTGATGAACACTTAGTTTGACTCTACTTCTTGGCTATGGCACAGAACACTGTTATGAACATTGGTGTGCAGTTATGTTTTTGAAATAGTGTTTTTGTTTTCTTCGGATATACCCAAGAGTGAAATTGCTGGATATTGTGGTAGTTCTATTTTGAGTTTTTTTGTGGAACTTCCATTCTGTTTTGCACAGTAGCTGCACTATTTCACATTCACATCAAGAGTTTACAAGAGTTTCCCTTTCTCCACGTCCTCACTAACCTTCGTTATTTGTGACCTTTTTGATGACAGCCATTCTGACAAGACTGAGGTGATACATCTCATTGTTTTGATTTGCATTTTATTGCCGATTAGCTATGTTTAGCATCTTTGTGAGCTCTGGCTGTCTATGTGTATTTTTTCCTTGGAAAAATATCTATTTAGGTGTTCTCATTTTTTTAAAAAAGATTTTGCGTGTTGTTCTGATATTGCGATGTATGTGCTGTTTCTGTAGTTTAGATATGAACCCTTGCTTGGTCATCTTTTTGGTGTTAACCTCTTATCATGTGCAGATATTGTCTCTCCTTCAGCAGGTTGTCTTTGGTTTCCTTTGCTGTGCAAAATCTTTTAAGTTTAGTGAAGTCCTATTTGTTTATTTTTGCTTTTGTTTCATTTGCCTTAGTAGACTGAACCTAAAACTGTTGCTATCATTTATGTTGAAGAATGTTCTGTGTTTTCCTCTAGGGGTTTTATGGTCCTACATTTAGGTCTTTATTCAGTTTTGCGTTTATTTTATATATGGTGTGCTAAAATACTCTAGTTTTATTCTTTTCCATGTAGCTGACCAGTTTTCCCAGTACCACTTAATGAAGAGACAGTTTTTTCTCCATATTGCCTGCTTTGTCATAAATCAATTAAATATAAGTGTGTGGGCTTATTTCTGGGATCTCTATCCTATTCCAGTGATCTTTGTGGCTGTTTTTTGCTCCAGTACGATTCTCTTTGATTTCTGTCGCTTTGAAGTATAATCTGAAGTCAAGGTGCATGATGCCTCCAGCTCTGTTCTTTCTCAAGATTGTTTGGCTATTTGGGGTCTTTGTGTTTCTATACAAATTTTAAAATTACTTTTTCAAGTTCTGTGAAAATGCTTTGGTATTCTGATAGGGATTGCATTAAATCTGTAGATTGTCTTTGGTAGTATGGTTATTTTAACAGTATTCATTCTTCCAGTCCATGCACCTGCTATATTTTCCCATCTTTTTCTGCTGCCTTCAATTTCTTCCACCAATGGCTGATAGATTTCTGAGTACATGTCTTTTTCCTGCTTAGGTGTGTTTGTTCCTAGGTATCTTATTCTTTTTAGTGTGATTGCATATGGTATTGTTTTCTTAATTTTTTTCTTTCTGACAGCTTTGAGTTTTGTTTTTTCTTCTTTTTCTAATTCCTTCAGGTGTAACGTTAGGTTGTTTATTTGATATTTTTCTTGTTTCCGAAGAATAAGCTTGTATCACTATAACTTCCCCCTGTGAACTGCGTTGGCTGTGTCCCATCGATTTTGGATCATTTTGTGTTCATTTTCATTTGTCTTGGGTACTTTTAGAATCCTTCTTTAATTTCTTCAGTGTTCCTTTCTTCCCCTTTTATTCCCTTCATCTGTGATGTGAGGACTATCTTTAATATTATGTTTGGATTTCTTTCAGTTTTGTGTGTGTGTGTGTGATTATTTAAGTTGCTGAGCTCTTAATTTCACGTGGACACTAACAACCCTGCATTGTTATTCTGCTCCCCCACAGTTACTGAATTTGACCTTGTATTTTACATCTACTTGTTTTGTGTGTCCCTTAACTTCTTATTGTGAATATAGATGCTTTTATTACTGTTTTCTTTCATCCTTCCTATTAGCTGTGTACATGGTTGATTTACTGCCTTTGTTGAATACTTGCCTTATTCAATGAGGTTTTTCTTTTAGTAAGTTTCCTTTCCTAATTTTTATGTTTCAGTCGTGGCATTTTCTTTTTCACTGAGGAAAGCCCCTTTAAGATTTCTCATAAAGCTGGTTTGGCGATGCTGACTGAGCTCTTTTAGTTTTGCTTCTCTGTAAAACTTTAGATCTCACCATCAAATCTGAAGGAGAGCCTTGCTGGGTAGAGTATTTTTGGTTATAGGCTTTTCCCTTTCATGACTTTAAATATACCATGCCACTCCCTTCTGGCATGCAGAGGTTATCCTGAAAATTCAGCTGATAACTTTATGCAAGTTCCCATGTTTGTAACTTGTTGCTTTTCCTTTGCTCCTTTTAATAGTGTCTTTTTATCTTTATTTTTTTTGCCATTTTAATTACAATGAGTCTTGGTGTGGTCCTCTTTGGGTTGATCCTGTTTCGGCCTTACTGTGTTTACTGGACTTGGATGTGTGTTTTCTTTCCCAGGTTATGGAAGCGTTCAGCTCTTATGTCTTCAGGTATGTTCTACACTGCTTTCTCTTTTCCTTTTTTTCTGGGACCAGTATAATGCAAATATTAGTACACTTGATGTTGTTTCACAAGTCTGTTCAACTTTCCTCATTTCACTTTAATCTATTGTTTTACCGTTCATCTTCAGTGATTGCCGGTACTTTGTCCTTCAGTTTTCTGATTCATTCCTCTGTATCATTTAGTCTACAGTAGTTTCCTTTTAGGGTATTTTTCATTTCAGTTATTGTATTTCTCATCTCTGTTTTGCTGTTCTTTAATGGTCTGACTCATTTTAAAAAAATTCTAACTTCTTGCTCTGGTTGTCCATTCTTCTCCTGAGTTCTTTGATCATGTTTATAGTCATTACCTTGAACTCTTTGTTGAGGAGATTGGCTATCTCCACTTCACTTAGATGTTCTTCTGAGTTCTTATCTTGTTCCTTCATTTGGATCGTGTTTCTGTGTCACCTCATTTTTCTTAACTTGCTGTTTTTATTCTTATGTATGTAGTAGGTTCATTACATTTCCTGACCTTGGAGAAGCGGCCTTTTGTAGGAGAGGTCCTATGTGTCCCAGCAGCCCACTGTTCCCTGGTCACTAGAACTATATGTTCTAGGTGTACCCCCTATGTGGGCTGCTTGGGCTCTTCTGCTGTGGTGGGCTGACTACTGTGGGTGGTCTGGTAGGCTTGGCTGCCCCCAGAGTGCTTGTTTGCCAGACTCTGCCTTGTATGGAGGCTGTCTGTGCTGCTTGGTGAGGCTAAATCATAAGGCAGCTGGCTGCACAACTGTGGGGGACACCAAATCTAGTGCTGGTTCACTTATGGGTAGAACTTCAGTCCAGGTGATATCAGGGCTAGTGCCCAGTCACTGGTCCTGGGGCTATGCTGGCTACTGGTAGGAAGACACAGGTCCTGAGTTCTGGCTGCAGGACCCGGGAGTCGCAGAGTTGGTGTGGATCACTGTTTCTGACACAGCTATCTGCAGGGTCTGGGGTATCCCTAATCTTGTATTGGCATTGTGATGGGCAGGGTCAAGACCCAGCTGAGTCCATGGGGCTGCTTCTGGCCTGCAAGTCAGTGTTCTGGTCACACACGCTGCTGGGCTGTGGTATTCCTGGAGCTGGTGTGTGCCTGTTGGTGTATGAGGCTGATCCCACTGCTAGAGCAGGTTTGCTGTTGGGTAAGTCCGAGCTCCATCCAGTCCCTGTGCAGTAATCACCTGCCAACGGTGAGGCTGATTCCAAGGCCAGAGCAGGCTCACTTGTCAGAGGGGCCAGGGACTCTGGGGCTGGTGCCAGTCCATTGAGGTGTGGAGGCTGGTCCTGGGGCTTTTGGTGGCTAAGCCCATGTACAGGGTCCGCTGTGCATTGAGAGGGTCTGAAGGCAGCCTGTTTGCTGGTGGATGGGGCTGTGCCCCTGCTCAGTTAGTTGTTTGGCCTGCAGCATCCTAGTACTTGTGTCTATAGTCTGGTGGAAGTGGGTAGGCCAAGTCCTGAGGCTAAAACGATAGAGGGAGGAATCTGAAATTATGCTTGCTGGTACCAGTTGCCACGAGGTAGAAGGAGCTCCCCCAAATGGCTGCTGCCAGTGTCTATGACCCTGAGGCTGTGCTGTAGTTGCCTCTTGCCTCTCTGGGAGACTCTCCAAGATCAGGAGATAGGTGTGACCCAGGATCCTGTCAAATGACAGCTTCTGTTCTGATTCTCGGGTCATGTGGGATTTTGTGAGCATCTTTTTTTCTTTTTTTTTTTTTTTTTTTTTGCGGTACGCGGGCCTCTCACCATTGTGGTCTCTCCCGTTGTGGAGCACAGGCTCCGGACGCGCAGGCTCAGTGGCCATGGCTCACGGGCCCAGCCGCTCCACGGCATGTGGGATCCTCCCGGACCGGGGCACGAACCCGTGTCCCCTGCATCGGCAGGCGGACTCTCAACCACTGCGCCACCCGGGAAGCCCTGTGAGCATCTTCTAAGTGTGGAATCTCTATTTCCCACAACCCTCTGGCTCTCTGGAAAATAAGCACTACTCGTCTTCAAAGCCCAACTTTCTAGGAACTCTTGTTTCTAGCACAGGATCCCTGGGCTTGGGAGCCTGATGTTCTGTTCATACCCCTTGCTACCTGGGAGCACCTCAGAAATTGTAATTATTCTCCCATTTGTGGGCCACCCACCTGGTGGTATGGGTCTTGACTCTATAGAGATTTTGCCCTTCCTTCTTGTCTTGCCGAGGTGCCTTCCTTATATCTTTAGCTCTAAGACATCTTTTATGGTAGGTCCCGGCCTTTTTCATCAACTGCTGTCCTGTAAACAGTAGTGACTTTGGTGTGCCCATGAGAGGCACCAAGCTCTGGGTATTTGAATGCTACCATCTTGGACAATCTCTCCACTTCATTCTTAAATCATATTATTTAATTTTTCTTAGTATCTTACTTGATTAATGACAGTTTGAAATCTATTATCACTCATGTTTACTTTTCCTGTTTTAAAAAATTGAATAGTGCATTCATTCATTTTGAAATGAAGGTAGTGACCTGTGAATTTCCATACCTCAAAAATCAAGGATAGGACAAAAGCCTTTTCTACCTGTGTTACCCTCAAACTCTGCACCCCACCCCAGCCTGGGGATTAACCTCTTGCACCCATGCTCACCTTCTGTTTTTGGACTGTTAGCTGTCACTGCATCTGTATGTGTGTTGACAAAGTGAACTCTAGTCTTTGCAGTTTTTGTGTTTTGTTTTTTGGATTAGGGAACAGTCCTACTATGAATGTACATTTACTGGTATGCTGAAGTTCATATATAAACCTGTCAAGCACATTACCAGAATTGGAATTGCTTGTATATACACTTTGATAAGTTTTAGAGAGAATAGTAGAACAGAAGTAAATTGTATTTCAAATCCCACAGTATTCTCACACCATGAAAACCGTTGCATTTTTAATACATTTGTGTGTAGCTTGTCTTTATGCCCATACTATATTTCCCAGAGATGAGTAAGTGCTGTGTTTCTTGCTAGCACATTTACCGTATCGTTCAGTGTCAGGCGTTTAGTGGTTTAACGTGATCATATTTCCATGAACTTGCAAATACAAGATCTTGTCTCACACTGTCTTTTACTCCCTGCTGTTTTATATTGCCCTCCTAATTCTCAGTCCTGGTCTTTCTTTATGTTCTTTATCAACCTGGATAGGTTATCCTATTTTCTCCCTTATTCAAGACCAATAGAATAGAACAGAACACCCAGAAATAAACCCTGATATATGGCCAAATGATTTTTGACAAGTTGCCAAGACTTTTCAAAGTAGAAAGGATAGTATTTTCAACAAATGGTGTTGAGAGGTCTTGTTGTCAACATGCAAGAGAAGGAGATGGACCCTTACCTAACATCATATGCAATAGTTAATGAAAACGTATCTAGAAACTAAACATAAGACCTAATAAAATAAAAAGTCTTAGAAGAAGACACAGGACAAGAGCTTCATGACATTGGATTTGGCAGTGTTTTCCTCGATATGAAACGAAGGAACAAAAAAATAAACAATTTGCAGTACATAATTTTAAAAAATGTGTATCAAAGAAATGTAAACAGAATAAAATGGCAACCCAGTAGATGGGAGAAAATATTTGAAAGCCATCTATCTGACAAGAGATTTCTATTCAGAATATACAGAGAACTACAACTCAACAAAAAGCAAACACCCTCGTTCAAAAATGGATAAAAGACTTGAAGAGATGGCTCTTCAAAAAGATGTAAAAATGACTAAGCACTTGAATAGATGCTCCGTGTCACTAAATGCATGTTTATATATTTGTGTGCATGCATACACACACAAGCACACACACACACATACACAAGCAGAAAACAAGTATTGGTGAGGATGTGAGGGAGTTGGAAGCATTGTGCTCTGTCAGTGGGAACGTAGAATAGATACAGCTGCTTTGATAAAGAGTATGGCAATTTTTCAGGTATTGAAAAATAGAATTACTACATGATCCAGAAATTGTACTATGAGGTACACCCAAAGGAATTGAAGTCAGGGTCCTAAAGAAATATTTGTACTCCAGTGTTTAGAGCAGTATTAATCACAGTAGCTAAAACATGAAAGCAACCTAAGTGTTCATCCACTAGTTCCTGGATAAGCAAAGTGTGGTATACCCATATAATACAATATTATTCAGTCTTAAGAAGGAAAAGATGTAGGAATATGCTACAACATGGATGAATCTTGAGGAGATTTAGCTACCAAAATGCCATTTTTATGACTTTTATTGAGTCATAACAATACAACTACTTATTTCAATTATATGGGGTACTTGGTACAGTCAAAACCATAGAAATTGGGAGGGCAATGATGCTTTTCAGGTGGTTCTGGAACAAAAAGGAAAGTTATGTTTAAAGGATATAGAGTTACAGTTTTAAAACGTAGAAAAGAATTAGAAAGATAAATGGTGATGTTCATGGCCCAATAATATGAATGTATTTAATATCACTGAACGGTGCAGTTTATAATAATTAACATGTTATACTTTATGTTATTTGATTTTACTAACATACAAAATTGGGAAAGAATGTAATATCAGGAAAGGGAGTGGCCCTAGGATGGAGCAGAGAGTAATCAGAAGGGTGAGACACTGCATATTTTGGAGAAGAGCTGAGAGTCTTCATTGGACAGAAGAGACTTTATAAAAAAGAAAAAAAATTACCCTGAGGGTGTATTAAATAGATATCTGTGGGTGTACTGCTATCTCCCATGGGTTATCTTAAAGAGTCTTTAATAAAGTCCATAAGGCTTGCTGAGGCTTTTTGAAAAACTGGATTCCCTAGGAGATAATTAGTGGGTGGTACTTAAGTCTATGTCTAGGTTGACAGATTTTGCAGGGAAGACGAACCTGAGAACAGTGAGGGTCCTGAGAGTGTAAGTACATGGAAATTAGAGAAAAATAATCAAGGGAATTAGGAAAACTTTGGACTTTGAAGGCCATGTATTACTGAGTCAGACCTGAGGTTTCTAAGGAGTTATATACAAAGTTGCTCTTTGGATTACTTGTTGATAAAGGTAAGTGGAAAAACTAGAGTCATTTCCAAGTGTAGGTAAGATATAATGAGAGGATGGAGGTGGAAAGTAGGGAGGCCCAGAGAAAAGTGGGAAGGTCCTATTGGGCCAAGATGGTGGTAATATCCAGCAGAACAGGTGGTAGGGCAGACTGTGGATTCATCTTTCTTATTTTGGCTCCCCACCTCATCCTTAATAATTCTTTGGGAATATGTCATTGCTGTGTGACGCAGGTACAGAATTCGAGTGAGGAGACTACACCCTCAGTGTCCAGCTGTCTGAGTCCTCAGTGTGCTTCAAATGATGGAGAACTATTGCTTCTTTATGAGAAGAGTTAGCACCTCGTAGCCAAGCTTAAGCTGGAGCTTATGCAATATTGATTCCATTTTATATCTGCTGTTGGCATGGAGGTTCCTCCTCCTCTTTTCTTGACCATTATGAAATGAATCTATATTTCTCAATATTTGGGTATATCAGATAAATACATTAAGTAAAGGAATCTTATATATTGCTCCCTGCATAGTTTGCTCTTTCTTGTTTCTCTTTTGCCTTTAGGAAATTAGCACAGGGAGAGACCGTGCAATGTTCTAATCAGGAGAGATTAGAACATCCTATTTCTAGAGAGGTTGGTGGGACAGAGCAGGGGTCCCAGTGAGAATCAAAGCTTCTGTTTCTACTTGGAAGTGTACCTGTATAGAGTAGAGGGCTCCAGGAAATATCCTAGAATATTGCAATGTCCCTGCGGGAGATCATTAAGAGAGGCGGGATCCGGTACGAGATCAGTGTACTATGACATGTTTGTCAGTCGCCTGATGGGGGATTCTCAGAGCCAATCCCATATGGTAGGGCTGAGTGCAGAGTGATGAAGAACCTGTGAAAGCCTCTGATTGCATGTTAAAGATGAAGCTCTGATTTTGGGGAGAATTTTCTTACCTGACTGAATGTCACCCTTCTGTGGGGATGAGATTCTGTGCTTTTCCTCTCTTGATGACCACTGACTGAAAATCATTAGAGGATCATGTCTAGAAAGCATTCTTTATTTAATTTCTTAAAGAAGAAAACATAGAAAACATTTTTATCCACTTTCAAATTGAGGATCAAGGGGAACGACATCAGTGAAAATGTCAGTAGGGAGCTCTGGCTTGTGTCCATCCCCAGAAACACTGACATATGTGGTAAAACCTGTCAGAATGATCTTATCAACACATGTAAGTTTTCTTTTCTTTTTCACCCTGTAGATTTAACTTTCACGGAAACTTAACTTACTACAGGATGTGGAGAATAAACAGGGAAGTAGAAACTGTATTTCCTGATGAGAGAATCACTAAGTCACATTAGCTGTTCTGAGCTATGTCTTACTCACCATGACTGTAATTAAAACAAAAAAACAAACAAAACGCTTTTTTTGGTAAGTCAGTTCTGACATTTCCTTGTTAAAGGCAAGGTAACAGATACAGACGTAGATGTACCAGAATTGAGCAAAATTTTGATTGTACCTGTGTTGAATATATGAGCATGACCTGCTACAAATCTTCATTCTACTTATTGTCACAACTGACAAATTCCCTTTTTCCACTCCTGATATGTTGCATGTAAGGAATGCATAGGTCACTAACCCCAGCTGGTCACAGGTAAACTCTGCCACGTGGATTACTGCATGTTTTCCTGCTGGAAGACCACACATTCTCAAGTATCATGCCTCCAGAGTATCTGGGCTCTTCTTTTCTCTGGATAAAGGTTAGATAATCACCTAATTTTATGAGAAATATATAAATTGTATTTGCATATTCTTCAGGTTTTTATTTACCATTCTCTTTCAAGTCCTAAGTGCAAATATTAAAGTGACTTTCAAGAGGGTGGTAAATAAGACAGCTACATTTATGCTCCAAAATTAGCAATAAAGCATAATACAATTGTAAATGCATTAATGTGTGATTAATATGTAGATACTTATGTAAATGCAATTTTAGTAATGCTTTGTGGAGAACTTCAGAATCTAGGTATTAAAACAAAAGAAGAAGGAGTTCTTGAAACTCTCAGGGAATTATAGAGAAGTCTTTGTGTCTATAAATATCAATCTGAAATAATGCATATTCTCAGAAATAAACTAGGCATAAAATTGTAGGAAAGCACTTCATGAAATGAAAGAGCATGTGATGGCCATACAAGGAATAGAATATTCTCCGAGAATAATGAACAGTGTGGATGGAGTTCAGCAGAAGGGTAATACAGATTCAGAGAGTAATACTTTGGATTGCCTAATTATGATTTCCTCATATTTCATCTTTGGAGAGACGGTAGTCATTTGAAATATGATGTTATAAGATGACGTTAACATACTTAAATACTTTCGTGTAGAAATGACCACTTAGAACCAGAATAAATGAAAGAGAACACAAAATTATGTTTCTGTTGATTTTTGAAGATCTCAGGTGAGTGCTGATAATTTAAAAATACATGATGTCTTTCAGTGCAAAGTAAAGGAGCTGTTACAGTGGAGGATTCCTGGACTGAATGTCAATATTATGACATAGTGTGAGTGCGTTTCGTGTTTGGTAATTGCGATCATTGTTGCTTTTGTTGTGGTCATCCATTTACAATGCTTGGTGTCAGTTGATTTATCTCTTGTAAAAATAAAATACAGTCTGGTGTGTGAAAAAAACATACATGATGTCTTGATAAAGTTGTATGGAATTTGAGATCTGGAAAAAGGCATTTCTTTTCTGTAATGCTAGGATGCTAATTGGACATTTTTGCAAGAAAGAGATTTCAGGATGCAAATCTGGTGTCTCTAAGGTGGGAAGTCAGTTCATGGCGTAACATGCTATTAAACTTGTGTGAGTGCAGAAATATTTCTTTGGAAGGAAGAGGTCACAAATCCCTTTTTAACAGTTAGTGGTTTATAGTATAACGAATGAGCAAAATGGCCATTTCTGAACTTTAGAAAAAAATAATATAGTTTTTCTGCATTTATATTATGAAGCTGCTGTAGAATATCAAAAATTCTTTATTTTGAAAAACAATGTAATCAATTTGACATAATTCATATATATTGAACCTGTGGTACACACACACAATTAAACTTACATTCAAAAAATCTTTTGCACTTAAGAGATATTTTCTAGTGTAGTTGATTTACAATGTTGTGGGTTTTTTAAATACATGTTTATTGGAGTATAATTGCTTTATAACACTGTATTAGTTTCTGCTTTACAACAAAGTGAAACAACTGTATGTATACATATATCCCCATATCCCCCCGCCTCCTGAGGCTCCCTCCCACACTCCCTATCCCACCCCTGTGGGGGGCATAAAGCACCGAGCTGATCTCCCTGTGCTATGTGGCAGCTTACCACTAGCTCTTTTACATTTGGTCGTGTATACATGTCAGTGCTAGTCTCTCACTACGTCCCTGTCTCCCCTTCCGCCCTGTGTCCTGAAGTCCGTTCTCTACATCTGTGTCTTTATTCCTGCCCTGTCACTAGGTTCGTCAGTACCATTTTTCTAGATTCCATATAAATGTGTTCGCATATGGTATTTGTTTTTCTCTTTCTGACTTACTTCACTCTGTATGACAGACTCTAGGTCCAACCACCTCACTACAAATAACTCAATTTTGTTCCTTTTTACGGCTGAGTAATACTCCAATATATATATGGGCCACATCTTCTTTATATATTCATCTGTCGATGGACATTTAGGTTGCTTCTATGTCCTGGCTATTGTAAATAGTGCTACAGTGAACATTGTGGTACATGTATCTTTTTGAATTATGGTTTTCTCCGGGTATATGCCCAGTAGTGGGATTGCTGGGTCATATGGTAGTTCTATTTTTAGCTTTTAAGGAACCTCCATACTGTTCTCCATAGTGTCTGTATCAGTTTACATTCCCACCAACAGTGCAGGAGGTTCCCTTTTCTCCACACCCTCTTCAGCCTTTATACACTGTTGTATTAATTTCTTCTGTGCAGCAAAGTGATTCAGTTATATATATATATATATATATATATACATATATATGTATATATATATATATATTCCATTATGTTTTATCACAGGATATTGAATATAGTTTCCTCTGCTATACAGTAGGTCTCTGTGGTTTGTCCATCCTATGTAGAATAGTTTGCTTCTGCTATTCCAAAACTCCCAATCTTTCCATCACTCTCTCCTTAGCAACCACCACTCTGTTTTCTATATCTGTGTGTTTGTTTCTGTTTCACTGACATGTTCATTTGTGTCCTATTTCGATTCCACATATAAGTAATATTATGTGGTATTTGTCTTTCTCTTTCTGACTTACTTCACTTAGTATCATTATCTCTAGGTCCAGCCATGTTGCTGCAAATGGCATTATTTCATTCATTTTTTATGTCTGAGTAATATCTATTGTATACGTATATCACACCTTCATTATACATTCATTTTTCAATGAACACTTAGGTTGTTTCCATGTCTTGGCTCTTATAAATACTGCTGCAATGAACATAGGGTTTTATGTATCTTTTTGAATTATAGTTTTGTCTAGATATATGTCCACAAGTGGGATTGCTAGATCATATGGCAACTCTCTTTATAGTTTTTTTGAGGAACCTCCATACTGTTTTCCATAGTGGCTGCACCAACTTACATGGCCACCAACAGTGTAGAAGGGTTCCCTTTTCTCCATACCCCATCCAGCATTTGTTAATTGTAGATTTTTTAATGATGGCCATTCTGATCAGTGTGAAGTGATACCTCATTGTAATTTGGATTTGCATTTCTCTAATAATTAGTGATGATGAGCATCTTTTCATGTACCTATTGGCTGTCTGTATGTCTTCTTTGGAGAAATGTTTCCTTAGGTTTTCTACCCATTTTTCCATTGAGTTATTTGTTATTTTATTATTGAGTTGTATGAGCTGTTTGTATAGTTTGGAAATGAAGCCCTTGTCAGTCTCATCATTTGCTAATATTTTCTCCCAGTCCATAGGTTGTATTTTCATTTTGATTATGGTTTCCTTTGCTGTGCAACAGCTTTTAAGTTTAATTAGTTCCTGTTTCTTTTTTGCTTTTACAGTAAGTCCCCTACATATGAACAAGTTCTGTTCCAAGAGTGCGTTTGTAAGTCCCATTTGTTTGTAAGTCCAACAAAGTTAGCCTAGTACCCAACTTACACAGTCGGCTCTATGGTATTGTACCGTAATAGGTTTATAATACCCTTCACACAAACAATACATAAAAAACAAACACAAAAATAAAGAAAACATTTTTAATCTTACAGTACAGTAACTTGAAAAGTACAGTAATACAGTACAACAGCTGGGATACTCGGGCTGGCATCGAGGGAACAGGCGAGAAGAGTTACTGATTAGAGGAGGGAGAGGAGGTGGGAGAAGGTAGAGGTGAAGGATTATCAGCAGTAGGAGACAGAGGGCAAGCTGCCATTTCACTCATACCTGACGTTGATGGCACAAGTTCCGGTTCCTTGCTGGATTTAATTCTGTCTACACTCTTGAAAAAATGATCCATTGGTGTCTGGGTCGTAGCTCTTTTTGTCTCATCATAGATGACAAGGTAGCACTGGATTTCATTCTGAATGGCTGCTGCCACCTTTGGGTACCATTCTAGGTTCGGGTCCTGTGCCTCAAAAACTAACAGTGCTTCCTCAAATAAAGAAGATTCCCTTGCCATTTTCTGTGTCGTGAATCTCTTCAGTTCTTCAGTTACTTCTTCCTCCTGTCCCTCTTCATCCTTTCTCTGGGCCTCCAATTCCATCAGTAAGCTCCTCATGTTGCACAGCAAGGAGTTCAATGAAATCGTCCTCTTGCCGATCTAGCTCCAGCTTCTCACTGAGGGTCACTACGTTGCTGAAGACCTCTTTGGACTTCTGATCTACCTTCTCCAATCCACAAAAATCATGAACAAACTGTGGGCAAAGTTTCTTCCAAACCCCATTCATGGTGACCACCATACCCTCACACCGTGCAAAGTCAATGTTTTTATGGTCTTGTGGATGTTATAGTCCTTCCAAAGTTGTCCCTAGGTTGTTCCTGATTTGTCACTTACCTTTACTGCCTGACAAAAAGTGTGACATAAATAATATTTCTTGAAAGTCGCTCTAACTCCCTGGTCCATAGGTTGGATGAGCAACGTAGTATTCGGTGACAGATGCACTACTTTGACGTTTGGATGAAAGTCATCCATGGATGGGGGGTGGCCCAGAGCCTTGTCGAGCAGCAAAAGAATGTTTTGCTGGAACGTCCTTCTCCAAGCAATATTTCCCTACATCTGGGATAAAGTGGTGGAAAACCAGTCCTGGAACGTAGCCTGTGTAATACAGGATTTGGGGTTACGCTTCCACACAACAGGACGAGAGCCCTTGGCTATGTTTTTAAGGGTTCTTGGGTTCTCTGAATGATAAACTAAGAGAGGCTTCGGCTTCAATTCACCGGAAGCATTGCCACCAGACAACAGATAGCCTATCCTTTGCTGCTTTACAGCCCGGCATCAACTTTTCCTCCTTACTGATGTAACTTCGGTCTGGCATCCTCTTCCAGTACAGTTGTGTCTCATCCACGTTAAAAACCTGGTTGGGTAAATACACACCATCATCAATAATTTCTCAGAGTGTTTCCGGAAGTTCCCAGACAGCTACCCTATCTGCACTTGCTGCCTCTCCACTTACATTTACGTTGTGAAGGTTGGCTCTAGCCTCGAACCGATGAAACCAGCCATGGCTGGCATTAAAAACGTGCCCTCTGATTCTTTGCCGTGTTTCTTCTTCAAGTCTTCATAAAGGCTTTTAGCTTTCTCTTGAATCAGCATTAAGCTGAGCAGGACGCAGAGCTGATGTTGATCCTGCATCTGCACACTGAGAAGTTTCTCCATCTCCTCCATCACTTTTCCATGCTTCTTCCATATTTTGTCAACATCATCAGCACAGTAGACTTCACATGTCCCATGATCTTGTCCTTGTTCTTTAGATTCGTGCTAATGATTGAATGATTCATGTTATAAGAATGAGCGATGTCTAACATCTTTTTGCCTCGCTCCACTCTCTCAATTACTTTCACTTTTGTTTCCATCATTATCGCTTGGCCCTTCTTAACAGTACCAGCTACATCACCGCTGCTTTTATGGTTGCTTCCAGACATCTTGGGCTTGAAATAAAGGTACTGTACTACTGTACTCTATACAGTACTGTAAAGAACACAAAAGCACAACCACTTATAGAGGATGCAAGCACATGACAATGTATGCCAGACATGTGAACTAACTTACATGCGAATTGGACGTGCGAATGGACGTTTGCACCTTTGAAAGTTTGCAACTTAAAGGTTCGTATGTAGGTGACCTACTGTATTTGTACTGCCTAGGGAGAACTACCTAGGAAAACTGTGGTATGATTTATGTCAGAGAATGTTTTGCTTATGTTCTCTTCTAGGAGTTTTAAGGTGTCCTATCTTATATTTAAGCATGTAAGCCATTTGAGTTTATTTCTGTGTATGGTGTGAGGGTATGTTCTGACTTCACTGATTTGAATACGGCTGTCCAACTTTCAAAACACCACTTGCTGAAGAGACTATCTTTTCCCCATTGTATATTCTTGCCTCCTTTGTCGAATGTTAATTGACCATCGGTGTGTGGGTTTATTTCTGGGCTCTGTATTCCGTTCCATTGATCCATGTATCTCTTTCTGTGCCAATACCATGCGGTTTTGATTACTGTAACTTTGTAGTATTGTCTGAAGTTGAGGAGGGTTATGCCTCCTGCTTTGTGCTTTTTCCTCAGGATTGTGTTGACCGTTCTCACTTCTTATGGTTCCAGATACATCTTAGGATTATTTGTTCTAGTTCTGGGGAAAGTGTCATGGGCAATTTGATAGGGATCACATTACATCTGTAGATTGCTTTGGGTAGTATAGCCATTTTAACAGTTTTAATTCTTCCCATCCAAGAGCATGGGATGTCTTTCCATTTCTCTGAATCATCTTCAGTTTCCTTTACTAATGTTTGTAGTTCTCAACATATAAGTCTTTCACCTCCTTGGTGAGGTTTATTCCTAAGTATTTTATTTTCTTGATGCCATTTTAAAAAGGATTGCTTGTTTACATTTCCTTTCTGATATTTCATTGTTAGTGTAAAGAAATGCAACCAGGGACTTCCCTGGTGGTTCCATGGTTGAGAAGCCGCCTGCCAATACAAGGGGCATGGGTTTGAGCCCCGGTGCAGGAAGAACTCACATGCCGTGGAGCAACTAGACCTGTGTGCCACAAGTACTTAGCCTGCACACTAGGGCCCGTGAGCCACAACTACTGAGCCCACGTGCCACAACTCCTTAAGCCCGCATGCCTAGAGCCCATGCTTTGCAACAAGAGAAGCCACTGCAATGAGAAGCCTGTGCACCACAACGAAGACTAGCCCCCACTGGCCACAACTAGAGAAAGCCTGTGCACAGCAATGAAGACCCAATGCAGCCAAAATAAATTAAAAAAAGAAAAAGAAAAACCAAGAAATGCAACCAGTTTATGTATGCTAATCTTGTATCCTGCTACTTTGCTCTGAATTTGTTTATCAGTTCTAGTAGTTTTTGTGTGGAACTTTTAGAGTTTCCTTTATATATATTATCATGTCATCTGCATATAATGACAACTTTACCTCTTCCCTTCCAATGTGGTTAGATTTTATTTCTTTTTCTTGCCGGATAGTGGTGGCTTGGACTTCCAATACTATGTTGAAGAGAAGGGGTGAGAGTGGGCATCCTTGTCTTGTTCCAGATTTTAGGGGGAAGGCTTTCAGCCTGTGAACATTGAGTATTATATTGGTTGTGGGTTTGTCATAAATAGCTTTTATTATGTTGAGATACGTTTCCTCTATACCCACTTTGGTAAGTGTGTTGTTGTTGGTATTTTTTGGCAGTACGCGGGCCTCTCACTGTTGTGACCTCTCCCGTTGTGGAGCACAGGCTCCGGACACGCAGGCTCAGTGGTCATGGCTCACGGGTCCAGCCGCTCCGCGGCATGTGGGATCTTCCCGGACCGGGGCACGAACCCGTGTCCCTTGCATCGGCAGGTGGACTGTGAACCACTGTGCCACCAGGGAAGACCTGGTAAGTGTTTTTATCATGAATGGATGTTGAAGTTTTTCAAATGCTTTTTCAGCATCTATTGAAATGATCATTTGTTTTGTGTTTTTCCTTTGTGGATGGGGTGTATCATGTTGATTGATTTGCATATGTTGAAACAACTTTGTGACACTGGGGAGAATCAAATTTGGTCATGGTGTATGATCCTCTTATGTGTTGTCGGATTTGGTTTTCTAATATTCAGTTGAGAATTTTTGCATCTATATTTATCAAAGATATTGGCCTGCAATTTTCTTTTTTTGGTAGTGTCTTTCTCTGTGTGTTTTTTTAAGTATTTATTGAATTTGTTCCAATATTGCTTCTGTTTTATGTTTTGGTTTGTTGTTTGTTAGGCATGTGGGATCTTAGCTCCACCATGAGGGATTGAACCTTCCCCCCGCCTGCACTGGAAGGCGAAATCTTAACTGCTGGACAACCAGAAAGGTCCCCATCTGTTTGTTTGTTTGTTTAGTAAATTTCTCTCTTTCTTTCTTTTTGGATGCATTGGGTGTCCGTTGCTGTGCACGGGCTCTCTCTAGTTGTGGCGAGTGGGGGCTTCTCTTCATTGTGGTGTACAGGCTGTTCATTGCCGTGGCTTCTTTTGTTGCAGAGCATGGGCTCTAGGTGCGTGGGCTTCAGCAGTTGTGGCTATCAGGCTCAGTAGTTGTGGCTCCTGGGCCACAGAGCGCAGGCTCAGCAGTTGTGGCACACAGGCTTAGTTGCTCCGTGGCATGTGGGATCTTCCCAGACCAGGGCTCGAACCTATGTCCCCTGCATTGTCAGATGGATTGTGCCACCACTGTGCCACCAGGGAAGTTCCCCCCCCCATCTGTTTTTGATATCACGGTGATGGTGGCTTCATAGAATGTCTTTGGAAGTATTCCTTACTCTTCAATGTTTTCGAAGAATTTGAGAAGAGTCAGTGTAAGTTTTGCCTTGTATATTTGGTAGAATTTGCCTGTGAAACCATCTGATACTGGACTTCTGTTGGTAGGGAGTTTTTTTAAATTACAGATTCTATTTTGCTTTTAGTGATCAGTATGTTCAAGTTATCTATTTCTTCTTGATTCAGTTTTGTTCAGCTGTAAAAAAACAACATATATTTTTAGGTTATGTTAGCACCTAAATACTTACCATGTATTAGACCACAAAAGAGTGAAGAAAAAAAAATATTAAAATATTTTTTCAAATAGAAAAAGTATTGAAATATTTTTAAGAAATTGGGATAATAATACTAATTACAATAATGACAAATTGTTCTGAACTTAAAGACTACTTTATCTAAGATGCTTATTATGTGCTTATTATAAGCATGATATTATATGCTTATTGTTTTATCGTTTTAAAATACATGGAATGTTTTCTCCTTTCTAACATAATTCTTTTATTTTACCTGTATATTGTGAAAAGAATTTAGTTGCACATAATATAAAAAATCACACTTTAATAGGAGATATTAATCCAGTTACATTTACTATAGTACTGAAAATACTTAGGTTTAGAGTTACCATGTTATTGAGTGCTCTTTTTTATTTATTTATTTTTAAAAAAGATTTAATTTGGGGGGGGCATAAATTATTTATTTATTTATTTATATCATCTTATTGGACTATGATTGCTTTACAATGGTGTGTTAGTTTCTGCTTTATAACAAAGTGAACAACCTATACATATACATACATCCCCATATCTCCTCCCTCTTGCGTCTGCCTCCCACCCTCCCTATCCCACCCCTCTAAGTGGTCACAAAGCACTGAGCTGATCTCCCTGTGCTATGCAGCTGTTTCTTACTAGCTATCTATTTTACATTTGGTAGTATATGTAAGTCCATGCCACTCTCTCACTTCATCCCAGCTTACCCTTCTCCCTCCCCATGTCCTCAAGTCCATTCTCTATGTCTGCATCTTTATTCCTGTCCTGCCCCTAGGTTCTTCTGAACCATTTTTTTTCTTTTTGTTTAGATTCCATATATATGTTAGCATACAGTATTTGTTTTTCTCTTTCTGACTTACTTCACTCTGTATGACAGACTATAGGTCCATCCACCTCACTACAAATAACTCAATTTCATTTCTTTTTATGGCTGAGTAATATTCCATTTTATATTGAATGTGTGCAACGTCTTCTTTATCCATTCATCAGTTGATGGACCCTTAGATTGCTTCCATGTCCTGGCTCTTGCAAATAGAGCTGCAATGAACATTGTGGAACATGACTCTTTTTGAATTATGGTTTTCTCCAGATATATGCCCAGTAGTGGGATTGCTGTGTCATATGGTAGTGGTAGTTCTATTTTTAGGTTTTTAAGGAACCTCCATACTGTTCTCAATAGTGACTGTATCAATTTACACTCCCACCAACGGTGCAAGAGGGTTCCCTTTTCTCCACACCTCTGAAGCATTTGTTGTTTTTGTAGATTTTTTTGATGATGGCCATTCTTACCTGTGTGCGGTGATACCTCATTGTAATTTTGATTTGCATTTCTTTAATGATCAGTGACGTTGAGCATTCTTTCGTGTGTTTGTTGGCGGTCTGTATATCTTCTTTGGAGAAATGTCTATTTAGGTCTTCTGCCCATTTATGGATTGGGTTGTTTGTTTCTTTGATATTGATCTGCATGGGCTGCTTGTAAAGTTTGGAGATTAATCCTTTGTCAGTTGCTTCATTGGCAAATATTTTCTCCCATTCTGAGGGTTGTCTTTTCGTCTTGTTTACGCTTTCCTTTGCTGTGCAAAAGCTTTTAAGTCTCATTAGGTCTCATTTGTTTATTTTTGTTTTGATTTCCATTTCTCTAGGAGGTGGGTCCAAAAGGATCTTGCTGTGATTGATGTCATAGAGTGTTCTGCCTGTGTTTTCCTCTAAGAGTTTTACAGTGTCTGGCCTTACATTTAGGTCTTTAATCCATTTTGAGCTTATTTTTGTGTATGGTGTTAGGGAATCTTCTAATTTCTTTCTTTTACCTGTAGCTGCCCAGTTTTCCCCGCACCACTTATTGAAGAGGCTGTGATTTCTCCATTGTATATTCTTGCCTCCTTTATCATAAATAAGGTGACCATATGTGTATGGGCTTATCTCTGGGCTTTCCCTCCTGTTCCATTGATCTATATTTCTGTTTTTGTGCCAGTACCATACTGTCTTGACTACTGTAGCTTTGTAGTATTGTCTGAAGTCTGGCAGCCTGATTCCTCCAGCTCTGTTTTTCTTCTCAAGGTTGCTTTGGCTGTTCAGGGTCTTTTGTGTTTCCATACAAATTGTGAAAGTTTTTGTTCCAGTTCTCTGAAAAATGCCATTGGTAGTCTGATAGGGATTGCATTGAATCTGTGGATTGCTTTGGGTAGTATAGTCATTTTCACAATGTTGATTCTTTTAATCCAAGAACATGGTATATGTCTCTATCTGTTTGTGTAATCTTTAATTTCTTTCATCAGTGTCTTATAGTTTGTTGAGTAAACGACTTTTGTCTCCTTAGGTAGGTTTATTCCTAGGTATTTTATTCTTCTTGTTGCAGTGGTAAATGGGAGTGTTTCCTCAATTTCTCTTTCAGATATTTCATCTTTAGTGTATAGGAATGAAAGAGATAACTGTACATTAATTTTGTACCCTGCAACCTTACCAGATTCATTGATTAACTCTAGTCGGTTTCTGGTAGCATCTTTAGGATTCTCTATGTATAGTATCATGTCATCTGCAAACAGTGAGAGCTTAACTTCTTCTTTTCCGATTTGGATTCCTCTTATTTCTTTTTCTTCTCTGGTTGCTGTAGCTAAAAATTCCAAAAGTGTGTTGAATGATAGTGGTGAGAGTGGGCAACCTTGTCTTGTTCCTGATCTTGGTGGAAATGGTTTCACTTTTTCACCATTGAGAATGATGTTGGCTGTGGGCTTGTCATATATGGCCTTTATTATGTTGAGGAAAGTTCCCTCTATGCCTACTTTCTGGAGGGTTTTTTTTTTTATCATAAATGGGTGTTTAATATTGTCGAAAGCCTTTTCTATGTCTATTGAGATGACCATATCGTTTTTATCCCTCAGTGTTTTAATATGGTGTGTCACATTGATTTGCATGTATTGAAGAATCCTTGCATCCCTGTGATAAACCCCACTTGATCTTGGTGTATGATCCTTTTAATGCACTGTTGGATTCTGTTTGCTAGTATCTTGCTGTGGATTTTTGCATCTATGTTCATCAGTGATATTGGCCTGTAGTTTTCTTTCTTTGTGACATCTTTGTCTGGTTTTGGTATCAGGGAGATGGTGGTCTCATAGAATAAGTTTGGGAGAGTTCCTCCCTCTGCTATATTTTGGAAGAGTTTGAGAAGGATAGGTGTTAACTCTTCTCTAAGTGTTTGATAGAATTCGCCTGTGAAGCCATCTGGTCCTGGGCTTTTGTTTGTTGGAAGAGTTTTAATCACAGTCTCAATTTCAGTGCTTGCGATCGGTTTGTTTATAGTTTCTATTTCTTCCTGGTTCAGTCTTGGAAGTGTGTGCTTTTCTAAGAATTTGTCCATTTCTTCCAGGTTGTCCATTTTATTGGCATATAGTTGCTTGCAGTAATCACTCATGATCCTTTGCATTTCTGCAGTGTCAGTTGTTACTTCTCCTTTTTCATTTGTAATTCTATTGATTTGAGTCTTCTCCCTTTTTTGCTTGATGACTCTGGCTAATGGTTTATCAATTTTGTTTATCTTCTCAGAGAACCAGCTTTTAGTTTTTTTGATCTTTGCTGTTGCTGCCTTCATTTCTTTTTCATTTATTTCTGATCTGAAATTTATGATTTCTTTCCTCTGCTGACTTTGGGGTTTCTTTTCTTTCTTTCTCTAATTGCTTTAGGTGTAAGGTTAGCTTGTTTATTTGAGATGTTTCTTGTTTCTTGAGGTAGGATTGTATTGCTATAAACCTCCCTCTTAGAACTGCTTTTGCTGCATCCCATAGGTATTGGGTCTTCATGCTTTCATTGTCATTTGTTTCTAGGTATTTTTTGATTTCCTCTTTGATTTCTTCAGTGATCTCTTGGTTATTAAGTAGTGTATTGTTTAGCATCCATGTGTTTGTATTTTTTACAGTTCTTTTCCTGTAATTGATATCTAGTCTGACAGCATTGTGTTCGGAAAAGATACTTGATATGATTTCAATTTTCCTAAACTTACCAGGGCTTTTTTTGTGACCCAAGATATGATCTATCCTGGAGAATGGTTCCACGAGCACTTGAGAAAAAGTGTATTCTGTTGTTTTTGGATGGAATGTCCTATAAATATCAATTAAGTCCATCTTGTTTAATGTATCATTTAAAGCTTGTGTTTCCTTATTTATTTTCACTTTGGATGATCTGTTCATTGGTGAAAGAGGGGTGCTAAAGTCCCCTACTATGATTGTGTTACTGTCGATTTCCCCTTTTATGGCCGTTAGCATTTGCCTTATGTATTGAGGTGCTCCTATGTTGGGTGCATAAATATGTACAATTGTTATATCTTCTTCTTGGATTGATCCCTTGATCATTATGTAGTGTCCTTCTTTGTCTCCTGTAATAGTCTTTATTTTAAAGTCTTTTTTGTCCGATACGAGAATTGCTTCTCTAGCTTTCTTTTGATTTCCATTTGCATGGAATATCTTATTCCATCCCCTATCTTTCAGTCTGTATGTGTCTCTAGGTCTAAAGTGGGTCTCTTGTAGACCGCATATTTACTGGTCATGTTTTTGGATCCATTCAGCCAGTCTATATGTCTTTTGGTTGGAGCATTTAATCCATTTACATTTACGGTAATTATTGATATGTATGTTCTTATTACCATTTTCTTAATTGTTTTGGGTTTGTCATTGTAGGTCTTTTCCTTCTCTTGTGCTTCCTGCCTAGAGAAGTTCCTTTAGTATTTGTTGTAAAGCTGGTTTGGTGGTGCTGAATTCTCTTAGCTTTTGCTTGTCTGTAAAGGTTTTAATTTCTCTGTCAGATCTGAATGAGATCCTTGCTGGGTCGAGTAATCTTGGTTGTAGTTTTTCCCCTTTCATCACTTTAAATATGTCCTGCCAGTCCCTTCTGGCTTGCAGAGTTTCTGCTGAAAGATCAGCCGTTAACCTTATGGGGATTCCCTTGTATGTTATTTGTTGTTTTTCCCTTGCTGCTTTTAATATTTTTTCTTTGTATTTAATTTTTGATAGTTTGATTAATATATGTTTTGGCATGTTTCTCCTTGGGTGTATCTTGTATGGGACTCTCTGCACTTCCTGGACTTGATTAATGATTTCCTTTCCCATATTAGGGAAGTTTTCAACTATTATCTCTTCAACTATTTTCTCAGTCTCTTTCTTTTTGTCTTCTACTTCTGGGACCCCTATATTCGAATGTTGGTGTGCTTAATGTTGTCCCAGAGGTATCTCAGATTGTCCTGAATTCTTTTCATTTTTTTCTTTATTCTGCTCTGTGGTAGTTTTTTCTACTATTTTGTCTTGCAGGTCATTTATCCATTCTTCTGCCTCAGTTATTCTGCTATTGTTTCCTTCTAGAGCATTTTAATTCCATTTATTGTGTTGTTCATCATTGTTAGTTTGCTGTTTAGTTCTTCTAGGTCCTTGTTAAACGTTTCTTGTACATTCTCCATTCCAGTTCCAAGATTTGGGATCATCTTTATTATCATTACTCTGAAGTCTTTTTCTGGTAGACTGCCTATTTCCTCTACCTTTGTTTGTTCTGGTGGGATTTTACCTTGCTCCTTCATCTGCTGTGTGTTTCTCTGTCTTCTCATTTGTCTTTGGGGACTGTGTTTGGGGTCTCCTTTTTGCAGGCTGCAGATTCGTAGTTCCTGTTGTTTTTGGTGTCTGTCCCCCGTGGCTAAGGTTGTTTCAGTGGGTTGTGTAGGCTTTCTAGTGGAGGGGACTGGTGCCTGTGTTCTGCTGGGTGTGTCTGGATCTTGTCTTTCTGGTTGACAGGTCCGCATCCGGTGGTGTGTTTTGGGGTGTCTGTGGCCTTATTATGATTTTAGGCAGCCTCTCTGCTAATGGGTGGGCCTGCATTCCTGTCTTGCTAGTTGTTCGGCATGGGATGTCCAGCACTGGATCTTGCTGGTCTCTGAGTGGAGCTGGGTCTTAGCATTGAGACGGATATCTCTGGGAGGCTATCACCGTTTGATATTACAAGGTGCTGGGGGTCTCTGGTAGACCAATATCCTGAACTCGGCTCTCCCAACTCAGAGGCACAGGCCTGACACCCGGCCGGAGAACCAAGACCTTGTCGGCTACACGGCTGGGGGTGAGAGCAAGAGGTAGCTTTGGTACATCTCAAAGACCACCAATGAGATTCACTGACCATTTTCTCTCCAGAAGTGAAGAAAACAAAATTCAGTCTTTGGCTAGTCAGCCACTTTGGAAGCCAGCCTCCAAGATGGCCCCAATTATCCCCTAATTATCTCCCAGTCTTCATGTGCCTGTGTGGCTCCTCGCACTTGAAAAGGGCTGATTGTTTAACTAATAAGAAATTGCAGAAATGACAAAGTGCAGCTTCCAAAGTTGTAAAAGACATTGCAGCTTCTGCTTTGGTGTCTGCTAGATCACTCATCCTGGGGTAAGCCAGCTGCCATGTCATGAGGACACTCAAGCAGCCCTAAGGAGCGATCCATGTAGCAAGGAACTGAGGCCTCTTACCTACAGCCACGTGAGTGAGTCAGCTCAGAAGTCAAAAGATTTAATTTTATTTATTTTGGTTGTGTTGGGTCTTCGTTGCTGCACAAGTTTTCTCTAGTTGTGTCAAGCTGGGGTTACTCATCGTTGTGGTGCACGGGCCTGTCCTTGCTGTCGTTTGTCTTGTAGTGGAGTATGGGCTCTAGGTGCATGGGCTTCAGTAGTTGTGTCATGCAGGCTCAGTAGTTGTTCCTTGCTGGTTCTAGAGTGTAGGCTCAGTAGTTGTGGCACACGGGCTTAGTTGCTCTGCGGCATGTGGGATCTTCCCAGACCAGGGATTGAACCCCTGTCCCCTGCATTGGCAGGCAAATTCTTACCCACTGTGCCACCAGGGAAGTTCAGTGTGCTCTTTTTAAAACCTAGTCTGCTTTCATTATTTTCTATCTTATCGATTCTGTATTAAATAAAAAAATAATACTCCTTTCTACCCCTCCTGTTTGAGGATTATATATGAAGAAGTATGTCTTCTTTATTAATCTCAAATGTTCACCTTACTTTTAAGAAGTAATCACAACATCAAGTATTTAATACCTTTCACTTCCACCTTGAAAAGCATGGATATGAAAATGCTAATATAATTAACTTCCCTGGTCTATCATTTTTACTTTTTGTTATGTATAAAAAAGAACTAAAAACATGCATGGTTTGTAAGGAAATGACAAATTACAGAAAATTCAGAATCTGAGTACACTCTATACATAGCTTCTAGATAAAGACACAGAAAATTGCCAGATACTCAGAGGCCCCCGGTCCCATTCTAGTGACTCCCCTTAAGGTTTAATATTGTTCTTCTATGTAACAAAAAGATCATGTTACCTGTATTTTGTATTTTATATAAATGTTATGGCACAGTAAAATCACTTTTGGATTGGGCTTTTTTAGTTTATGTTGCTTGTGAATATGCCTATATGGTTGCCTGTTGTTGGGATCATGCATTGCCACTGTTGCATAGGATTCCATAGTGTAAATATTTAACTATAAATTAATTTATTCCAATGTGTATTACAATATGAGTGATTTTCAGTTTGTGTCTATTGAGAATAGCACTGGTATATAAATTCTAGAACTTGAGCTTTGGTGGTGTGTGTATAAATTATTGTTCAGTATACATGTAGTAGTGAAATTTTCGAGTCATAGCTTTCATGAGTTTATGTTTTTAGATATTTCTAAATATTTTCAAAATATTTGTATGATTTTTCTTTTTTTTTACATCTTTATTGGAGTATAATTGCTTCACAATGGTGTGTTAGTTTCTGCTTTATAACAAAGCGAATCAGTTATACATATACATATGTTCCCATATTTCTTCACTCTTGCATCTCCCTCTCTCCCACCCTCCCCATCCCACCCCTCTAGGTGGTCACAAAGCACTGAGCTGATCTCCCTGTGCTCTGCGGTTGCTTCCCACTAGCTATCTATTTTATGTTTGGTAGTGTATATATGTCCATGTCGCTCTCTCGCTTTGTCACAGCTTACCCTTCCCCCTTCCCATATCCTCAAGTCCATTCTCTAGTAGGTCTGTGTCTTTATTCCTGTCTTACCCCTAGGTTCTTCATGACATTTTTTTCCTTAAATTCCGTATATGTGTGTTAGCATACGGTATTTGTCTTTCTCTTTCTGACTTACTTCACTCATTTGTATGATTTTTCATCCTCAGCAGCAGTGAATGAGATTCAAGGATTATACACATTCTTGTCAAGCTTGATAATACCTGTCATTTTCATTTGAACTTTCTGGTTGGCGAGTGATAATTCCAGGTATCACTTTTTTTTCGTTTAATTGACTACTAAGAAGCCAAGTTCTTTTGATATGTTTACTTAACATTCTGTACTCTGTTTTGAAATATCTTTTGGTATATTTTCCCCATTTTTGCTATTATCTTCTTATTGAAGACATTATTATTATTTTTTTAATATCTGAAGACTTCTTATTTAGGAATTTTTAATATATGCTTGCTATGAGTTCTTCTCTCTGTCTCTCTTTCTCTTTCTTTAGATGAGTGTCAGTTTTTAATGTTAATAATATCGAATTAGTTATTTTCCTATTTATTTATTTATTTAGTCTTATTTCTATTTATTTATGTAGTCTTCTTATCTGTAGCAGAACACATTATTTATTCTAAACCATAAATATGTTTTTTGTTTCTTCAATAAATTAATTATTAAGCTTTAAATTTAAGTTAATTTCTAAACTAAATATGTTGTATCATAGTGAGTATTAATTTTTCTATGACAGCTGAAAGGTTACATTTATTCAGAAAATGTTGTATTCAGCTTTCTTTTTATTTGCTCCTACTTCTCATTGATTCACAGAGGTAAACATCACTTCATCCATGGATCTGACTTTTCTCTGATTTCTCATGGTCATTCTCACTAATTCGTCTTGCCTCCTGAAATCTTTAGCAATCCCATTATTCCACAGAAGCAAAAACCTTCCTTGGGCCTTTTTCCTCAGAAGATTGATTATTCCCACATTTTAAATGGGAGATTGCAATAAGTTAGGAAAACATGCCACAAGGGTCTCTCATATTTTTTTCACATCTTGTATCAGCCTCTGCTTGCACTCTGTGTTCAAAGATTTTTGTACAACACATTGATGGAAGATGCCAGTTGTTTCTCTCCTTGGGGCAAAAGACAGATTACTTACCTGACAAATAAAATAAGGACAGTGTCTTGCTCTGCTCAAATGTTGGACAGGATTGCTTGCATCCTAATTTAAAAGTTTCAGATGACTGAAGCTTAAGATTCCTAAGCTTTACATGGACAGCAGCCAACAGGAGTGCTTTACATAACCCCATGAGACTTTTGTGTGCAAGTGGAACAGATAAAAATATAAAACTCTTGCTGTCTTTTTGTGTCATAAAAATGATTTTTTGTCTCATTTAAAATATTTTTTTCTAAAATCCAAAAACGTGTCAGGCTAAAATATTGGAATTTCAAATATGGTAAAATCTAAGACCCTTCAAAATTCTTTCCAGTTTTGTTGATGATGGGATGCCGTCAGTGATATGACTTCATTAAACACAATAGGTAAGGTTCTTTCGTAGGCCTGATTGGGGAATATGAAAATAATCCCTGGAAATACCTGGACATTTTGTAGTTCTCAAGTATTGGTTAAGATGGTAGAAAGGGCCCTTCATTGTCCTATATGTGAATGCAGATCAGTTGAGAGAGGTGGGGATAAAACAAGCAGCCCAAATATCCTTTATGTTTGTTGTACTACTAGTAGAAAGAGGAAGGCTCAACATGTCATCATGGTTGGTATAGCATATAAGCTGCTTGAAACTACACAGAAATATACCCGCTTGTATTTCCTGTGCAGTTACCCTCTCTTTTGGTGTGTCCTGATACCTCCCTCAACTTATGTACCAACTCCAGCAGCATTGAGCAGAAATCCAAAGAAATCTATTCTTTGGAATTATGAGGAAGGGAGGACTCGAAAATTTGATAGCATGCTCTATACAAATATACACGTCACCATCCTTATCTATGTCATGCCATGCATGGAGGGTCAGTAGCTTCAGGGGATTCTGGAAGCACCAAGGTCTGTGGGGTTAATCACAGCTACATTCATGGGCAGGAAAAGAGAAGGGCCTTATCTTGGTCACTTTCTCGATGCTAGTAGCTACAAAAAGAAGAGGACAGCAGACATCCTAGGGAGAAGAGCCAACATTAAATGAAATGTCCTGATTACTCTAGGGAACCTCTCATGATAGCCTCCCATAGCTCCTCGAATCCCTACATACTTGCACAAGGGATAGTGTAATATTACTGGAGCGTGTGACTGCAGATTAACATTATTTTTGTTGAAAAAAATAAAAGTAGGTTCAAGTGATAGGGTTTGAAAAGGGTTCACAGTGTGAGGGAAACTATTGTAACAATGTGGACAGAACCCTTTGGATGGACTCATCATGTTTTTGTTTTTGTTTTTTCGCTGCTTCAGGATCTGTGGTAGAGATTGGTGTGTTCCATGATGCATTCCCGCTTCTTATAAGTTTTAGATGGAATAACCCATTAGGAGGAAGTGCACGTAAGGAAGATTAGTGAGTCAAATTCCTCTGCCCTCTGTCAGCAGTGGGTACAAAGGGATTTAGACCAAGTGCTTTCATCCTTTGATGTGCAAAGTTTTTACTATATAAAGGATGTTTTGTTTGTTTGCAGGTCAGGAGCCTTGGTCTCAATATCCCTGTTTAAAAAGTGTTGTCACCTGTCTGCCAGAAAGAATTGCTGATGATACTGGAAAAAATTGAGAGTTATCCTTAACAATTAAGGGTTTTGTAGCAACATGGGTGGACCTAGAGATTGTTATACTGAGTGAAGCAAGTCAGACACAGAAAGACAGATATCATTTGATATTGCTTATATGAGGAATCTAAAAAAGGAAAAAAAACACAAAGGTACAAATGAACTAATTTACACAACAGAAATAGAGTCATGGATATAGAAAACAAACTTATGGTTACCAGAGGATAAGTGGGGAAGGGATAAATTGGGAGACTGGGACTGACCTATACACACTAGTATATATAAAATAGGTAAGTATTGTTAAGGACCTGCTTTATAGCACGGGGAACTCTACTCAATGGTGTGTACTGGCATATACGGGAAAAGAATCTTAAAAAAACAACAAGGGTTTTGTGATTATATAATAAATATAAATGTGCAAACCTTTAACATGAAAGGAAAAATCAGTTAACTCTGTGGTCCCTGCTATGGTGTAAACCTTTTGTACCTCTCATTTTAAAATTTTGAAACCCAGCTCCCATGCTGACGGTATTAGGAGGTGGTGCTTTTGGGAGGTGATTCGGTCATGAGGCCAGAGACCTCAAACATGGGATTAGTGAGCTAATAAATGTAGCACACAGAAGATCTCATGCCCATCACATGATATCATTGCCGAGCGAGGAGACCCACATTATGAACCAGATATTGTTCCCTCACCAGATACAGATACAGGTGGCAACTTGTTCTTTTTTTAAATTAATTAATTAATTAATCTTTTGGCTGCATTGGGCCTTTGTTGCAGTGTGCGGGCTTCTCATTGGGTGACTTCTCTTGTTGCGGAGCACGGGCTCTAGGCGTGCGGGTTTCAGTAGTTGTGGCACACGGGCTCAGTAGTTGTGGCCTGTGGGCTCTAGAGTACAGACTCAGTATTTGTTGTGTACGGGCTTAGTTGTTCCATGGCATGTGGGATCTTCCCGGACCAGGGCTCGAACCCGTGTCCGCTTTATTGGTAGGCAGATTCTTAACCACTGTGCCAACAGGGAAGCCCCTGGTAACTTGTTCTTGAACTTTTCAGCCTCAGCAATTATGAGAAAACAAAAATATTCTGTTGTTTATAAAATACCAAGTCTCTTGTATTTTGTTTTAGCAGTCAAAGAGCTGGCTGAGGAGAAATATCTGCGAGCTCGAAGACATATCAAGAGAAACCTTTAAATCTCAGAAGAAAAGAGAAAATGGGCAGGAAAGAAATCAACAGAACAGAGTAATCAATAATTGTGGAACAATGAAAATGCTGTGACCTATACATAATGGGTATAGCAGGAGGAGAATAAAGATAAGAAAGAACAGAAAATATTTTTTTAAAAAATGACTGAGAATCTCCCCAAATGAATGTCTGACACTAAATCCACAGCATCCAAGCTTAGAGGAACATATGAATAGTAAAGAAAACTGACTAATATCTCTCAGGAACATCAATGCAGAAATCCTCAACAAAATATTAACAAATCGAATCCAACAATATTTTGAGAGAATTTTATATAATGAATGAGAGGGAATAATCCCAGGTATGCAAGGCTGGTTCAACATTCTAAAGTCAAATAATTATGTCCATCATATCAACACCCTAGAGACAATCATGAGCATATCAAAAGATTCAGAAGACCTTTGAAAAAATCTAACACCCATTCTTCATAAGAACTCTCAGTTAAAGAAATAGACTGGAGGTTTCTCAAGTTGATAACAAAGATCTACAGGAAACTTTTATCTTACATCATGATTAGTGGTCAAAAACATGAAGCTTTTCTACTAAGTTCAGGTAAAAGCAAGGATGTCCCCTTTCATAACTCCTTTTCCATATTTTACTGCAAGTCCTTGCTAATGCAATAAGGCACAAAAATAAATAAAACAAATACAGATTGGGTAGAAAAAAATGAAAGCAGCCTAAATAAAATGTGGACCAGTATACTTTACGGACACCTCACCAAAGAAAATAGACACTATGCATATAAGTATACAGAAGAATAATTCAGATTACATGCTGCCATCAAAAAGCAAATTAACAATACAATTACATACAATTTTAGCCATTAGAATGGCTGAAATGTGAACAATGACAAGAAGAAATTCTGTAGGGGATGTGGAACAATAGGAAATGTCATTTGTTATTGGTGGAAATGAAAAATAATACAGCTACTTTGGTAGTCTGATTGACACTTGCTACAATATTGAACATTCCCTTACTGTACAATCCGGCAAGTGTCCTCATGGATATTTACTGGAAGTAGTTTAAAACATACTTCCAGACGAAAACTTGCATATGGATATTTATAGCACCTAATTCAATATTGCCAAAATGTGAATGAAACTAAGGTGTCCTCCAATAGGTGAATGAAATGATACAGTATTAATATATTCTGGGAATGGGATAATATTGAGCACTCAAAAAGTAAGCTATCAAGCCATAAAAATATATGGGAATTCTTTTTTTCTTTTGAAATATAGGTGATTTTCTTTATTTTGTAATTTAAATTTTCTTGGAGTATAGTTGATTTACAATGTTGTGTTCATTTCAGCTGCACAGCAAGTGATTCAGTTACACATATGCATATATTCATTCTTTTTCAGATTCTTTTCTGATAAAGGTATTCCCAGAATATTGAGTAGCGTTCTCTGTGCCATACAGTAGGTCCTTGTTGCTTATCTATATTATATATAGTAGTATTCGTATGTTTACCCCAAGTTCCTGATTTATCCCTACCCGCCACCTTTCCCCTTTGGTAACCATAAGTTTGTTTTCCAAGTCTGTGCGTCTGCCTCTGTTTTGTAAGTTAGTTCATTTGTATCAATTTTTAGGTTCCACCTAGAAGTGATATCATACAATATTTGTCTTACTGTGTCTGACTTTCTTCACTTAGTACAATCATCTCTAGGTCCATCCATGTTACTGAAATTGGCATTATTTTCCTCTATTTTATGGCTGAGTCATATTCGTTATATATATGTATCACATATTCTTTACCTATATTCATATGTTGATGGACATTTTGGTTGCTTCCATGTCTTCGCTATTGTAAAGAGTGTTGCGGTGAACATTGGGGAAGATGTGTCTTTTCGATTTATGCTTTCCTCCAGATATGCGCACAGGAGTGAACTTGCTGGATCATCTGGTAGCTCTATTTTATTTCATTTCATCTCATTTCATTTCATTTCAATTTCAGTTTTTTGGAGTATAGTTGATTTACAATGTTGTGTTACTTTCTGCTGCACAGCAGAGTGAAGCAGTTATACATATATCCAATCCTTTGTGGATTCCTTTCCCATACAGGTCATTACAGAGTATTGAGTAGAGTTCCCTGTGCTATACAGTAGGCCCTTATTTGTTATCTCTTTTATACATAGTGGTGTGTATATGTCATTCCCAATTTCCAGTTTATCCCTCCCGCCTCCCCTTACTCTGGTAACCTCCATTCTGTGCTCCATAGTGGCTGTTACCAATTGGCACTGCCACCAGTAACGTAGTATTGGTGGCGCAGTGGGTAAGAATCCGCCTGCCAGTTCAGGGGACACAGGTTCGAGCCCTGGCCCAGGAAGATCCCACATGCCACAGAGCAACTAAGCCCATGGGCCACAACTACTGAGTCTGCGCTCTAGAGCCCATGAGCCAAAACTACTGAGCTCACATGCCACAGCTACTGAAGCCTGTGTGCCTAGAGCCTGTGCTCCACAACAAGAGAAGCCACCGCAAACAGAAGGCTGCATACCACAACGATGAGTAGCCCCCCCTTTCTGTAGCTATAGAAAAGCTGCACGCAGCAACGAGGATCCAATGCAGATTAAAAAAAAATAAGTAGTAGGTTTCTCTTTTTTCCACACCCTCTGAAGCATTTCCTGTTTCTAGACATTGTGAGGATGGCTATTCTGAGTGGTTCCAGGTGATACTTCTTTGTACATCTGCTTTGCATTTGTCTAACATAAAGCAATGGTGAGCATCTTCATATGTGCGTTTTTTTTGAACAGTGTGAGTCAAATTTCCCCCTTCAAAAAGGGTTATTGAAAGATTGCCTTGTTTTGAAGTCTATTTCGATTACCTACCCCAAGACATTTTTTGAGGGCTGTTGTCATTTACAGCTCCCCAGGCATTGTGAATATGAAGTGCCTATAAGGTCCAGTTTTAGAATTGTTGTTATGGGAAACAGAAGGCAGCAGGATTTCTACCGTCCCTCTCTGGTTACTGACACAACCTTAGATGTAGGGAAAGTCCTGTTCCTGGGTTTTAAATTAGAGTGGAATGTGCCTGACCAAACATGTAAGGGCTTCTATCCCATTCCCTCTTCCCCCTTACCCTTCATCCCCCAAACAAGTATAAACCCCTGCCAAATCACCTGTTGAGGGTGCTGTCTTGTAGAGTGGGATGACCCTAACGAAGGAGTCGGGAGGTCGGAACCCAAACACCAGGATATGTTGAGACCAGGTGATTTTCCAAATGTCATCCAGCCCAGAGAGTCCACTATCCTTTGGGTGTCAGAGGGTTGGTTTAGTAGTATGAGGGTACACTTGGAGATTGTGATCCCATGCAGAGGGGACCAGGTACTACATGTTCAAGGGGTCGAATTAGCTGGCATATCCTCCCGAAGTCCTCAGGCCCACAACAGTCCAGCCTTGGGACCAAATTGGGTCTGTGTCCAGGGCTGTGACACTAGCACGTTCACCACAACTAAACGAATTTAGTGATCAGTTTTCTCTTCTGTCATTTAACTTTACATTTATAACGCAGGCTAGTTGATTTACCATGCTGTGTTCGTTTGTGATATACACCCACCTGATTCATTGACACAGAGATGACTCGATATTCTTTTTGGAATTATTTCCCCATTGAGGTTACTAAAGGGTGTTGAGAAGAGTTCCAAGTGCTCTACAGCAGGTCCGTGTTGATGACAGGTTTTCTCTCTGTAAATATGTATATACTAACTCCAACCTCATGGTTTATGCCTCCAACACACCTTTCCAGTTTGGTAACCATAAGTTTGTGTTCTAAGTCTGGGACTCTGTTTCTCTGTTGTAAGATAGTACCTTTGTATCAGTTGTTAGATTCCACCGATAAGTAATATCATATGATATTTATCATTGTCTGATTTATGCCGCTTTGTATGAATCTATCTGTGTCCTTCCGAGTGGCTGCAAATGGCCTTATTCCATTCATTTCATGGCTGAGTAATATTCCATTGTACATATCTACCATAATTTCTTTATCCAGTCTTCCTTCCAAGGACGTTTAGGTAGCTTCCAAGTAGAGGCTCTTGTAAACAGGGCTGCATAAATTTTGGAGTGCCTGGGTCCTGTCAATTTATGTTTTTTCCAAGATACAGGCCCAGGAGTGGAAGCGCCATATGCTCTGAAGCACTGTTTTTTAGATTTTTAAGGAATCACCACCCACTTGTCCACAGTGGCTGTTAGCAATTTACTTTCCCACCATCAGCTTGTCAGGGTTCCCTTTTCTCCACGCCCTGTTCTGCATTTCAGGTTTTACACTTTGTGAGCTTGGCCATTCTGAATGGTGTGGAGTGATACCTCTTTGTAGTATTAATTTACATTGCCCGCCTGTTTTGTTGGCCAAAAATGGAGTAAGGGTTTCTCCTGAATATATTAAGGAATAACACATATGGCCTTTTTGGCAAACTGCATCATTGGCGACGTTCAGCAGCTTTGCATGAGCTTGAATGGCGAGTGCAAACTACCTCTTGAAATCCCTTTTCTGCAATTCTGCCTTGCTTACAAGGCCTTTACGAATACTTGGCCCAAGAAACGACTCCATTAGAGGTGTCAATTACAACCCTGCATGTTTGTGAATTGCAGTGCCCCTGAGCACCAGTTTTCAACTTGTTGTATAGGGAAGCAGCCAAAAAGGGGCAGGATTTCTAGAGACCCATTCCGGTTACTGGGGCACCTGAAGGATAGGGAAATTCTTCTTCCAGATTAGGAAACTAGAGTGGCATATGCCTGTCCAAACATCTAGGGCTTGTGTCTCATTCCAACCCCCATTCCCCTTCTTCACGCGGAAAATTCCAAGCTGTGCAAAACCGGCTGTTGAGTGTGCTGCCTTCCCAAAGTGGGGAGACGCTAAGGAAAGGAGCTTGGGAACCCGAATACCAGGAGAAGTGGAGATGAGGTGACTTTCCCAAACTCTTCCCGAACAGATGATGTACCATCCTCTGGATGTCCCATTCATGTTTTAGCTGTAGGAAGGGACCCCTGCACCTGGAGATATGGGACCCATGGAATGGGGGCCAGGCAGTATTACTCAAAGATTGCTGCATTTGCTGTCCCATCCTCACCAAGCCTCTCAGACCCACGAGTGTAGAGCCTCAGGTCCCATCTAGCTGTGTGTCTAGACGTGTTCAGTGCAGGTTGCATCACAGCCCTTGAACAAATTTTGTAAGAATTTCTCTCTCACTGTCTTTTTTTGTTCTTGTTATTTAATTTTATAAGGGGGCATAGCTGATTTTCAATACTGTCTTTCTTCCTGCTCTACATCTATCCACTTGATTCACTTAAAGAGAGACATCAATAAATTATTTTACAGATTCTTACTAGTCTTATATATCCTTTTCCGGTGACAACAGTGTGCTGAGTCCAGCTGTTTGAGCTATAGAGTCGGTCCTGTCGATTACCTATTTTGGTTATGGAACCGTATCTATGCTAATTCCAACCTCCTGGTTTATGCATCACCCCACCCCAAAATTCTCCTTTAGCAGCCATAAGTGTGTTTTCTAAATGTGTGACTCTGTTTCTGTTTTCTAATTGAGTGCATGTGTAGCCATTTTTAGATACCATCTATAAGCGATACCTTATGATAAGTCTCTTTTTACGTCTGACTTATGTCACTTAGAATGGTCGTACCTCAGACTCCACGAGTTGCTGCAACTGGCATTATTTCACTGAATAGTTGCTCAGTAATATTCCATTGTACATAAGTACCACATCTTCTTTATGCATTTTTTACTTCCAAGGATATATAAGTTGTACCCAAGTCGAGGCATTTCTAAACAGAGCAGCACTAAACGTAGGGGAGCCTGTGTCCTGTCGATTTTTTGTTTTCCCAGGATATACGCCCAAGAGTGGAAGTGGCGTATGCTCTGTAGCTCTGTATTTTAGATGTTTTAGGAAACAACATACACTTCTCCAGAGTGGCCTTGAATACTTACAGCATCAGATGATGAAGCATCAGCATAACAAGGCTTCCTTTCCTCCATGGCCTGTGCTGCATTTCTGGTTTTCCACTTTTCCAGGATGGCCCTTTTGACAAATGCGAAGTGAGACTTCTTTGGAGTGCTGATTTGCAATTCGTGCTTGTTTGGATGGCCAAAAAGGGTGCATATGTTCTTCCTGAATACATATATTTTTATGATAGGGTTTAGCTGATTTCCGCTGCTGAGTTTATGCCGCTTTACACCCACTTGATTCACTTACAGACAGATATCAATAAATACTTTTTAAGATTCTTAATAGTCACATATATTCTTCTACTGTGAAAAGGGTGTGTTAAGTCCAGTTCATTGAGCAATGAGTAGGTCTTCACTATTACATGTTTGGTTTATGGAACGGTATCTGTGCTAATTTCAAACTCTGGTTTTATGCATCAGCCCACCTCACCTTTCCCCTTAAGCAGGCATAAGAGTGTTTTCTAAATGTGTGACTCTGATCTGTTTTGTAAGTCAGTTCATGTGTAGCTATATTTACATTCCCTATATAAGTGATAACTTATGGTTAGTTTCTTTTTCTGTGTGACTTGCTTCACTTAGACTCAGAATATATATATTCAGGTAAAAACGCATACGCCCTTTTAGGCCAAGTGCATCATTGTCCAACTTCTGCCGCTTTTCATGTGCTTTCAAGGCGATTCCAATCTACCTCGTGAAATATGTTTCCTGCAATTCTGCCTCGCTTTCAACTCCTTCTCTTTGCCTTCCCTCAACAGATTTGTGGACGATAGTTGTCCTGTAAAACTCTGCAGGTTTGTGAATTGCTGTGCCTCTGAGCTCCATTTTTCAACTGGCACTTTTGTGAGCTGCCCGCAAATCCGCAGGATTGCTTCAGGCCCTATTGTGGTTCCGGGGCGGCAGGCTGACCCATTGATTAGCTCTTCATCCTGACGGGAAATGAGAGTGACATGTGCCCGTCCAAATGCCTACAGCTAGTCTCTCATTGGTTCCCCCTCTTCCCTTTCATCCTCGGCACAGATTGCACACTGTGTGAAACGAGGTTAAGGGCGCTGACTCTGCAAGTGGGGATATTGATAGTAAAGCAGCTGGAATGGCGAATCCGAGCACCAGGAGAGGGCAGATGAGGTGAGTTTTAGAAACCTTTCCCGATCACACGGTGTCCCATCCTCTGGGTTTCCCATGCATGCTTTAGCTGTAGTAAGATTCCCTTAAACCTGGAGAGTTGGGACCCATGGAATGGGTGGCACGATTATTGCTTTAAAGGGTCTGCATTTGCTCACCCGACCTCACCAATCCTCTCAGCCCCAAGTGTCCAGCCTTATGTCTCATCCAGCTCTGGGTTTTGATGGGGTCAGTCCAGGTTGCATCAGAGCCCCTGAACGAATTTTGTAAGGATTTTGCCGTTTTTATGTTTTTTTTTTTTGAAAGTTGTTTTTAAAATGGGATTGAGCTGATTTAAACTACCATGTTTATGCTGGTCTAGACACACTTGATTCCCTTACGAAGACATATCAACACATAGGTTTTAAGATTCTTTCTAGTCAGATATATTCCTCTGCGGTGAATGGGGGTGTTGTGTCCAGTTCACAGAGCAAGGTGCAGGTCTTGTCTATTCCATATATGGTTTATGGAACGGTACCTGTGCTAACATCAAACTCTGGTTTTATGCATAACCCCACCTCAGCTTTCCCCTTAAGCAGGCATAAGTGTGTTTTCTAAATATAAGACTGTGTTCTGCTGTGTAATTCAACTCGTGTACCCATGTTTACGTTCACTGTGAAAGTGATATGTTATGATAGGTTTCTTTTTCGGTGTGACTTATTTCCCTTACAATCATCGTACTTAAATCCACTTATTATGCTGCTACTGGCCTTATGACATTGATTTCATGGCTGAGTGATATTCCATTGTACAAAACTACCACAACTTGTTTATCCATTTTTCTCTTTCCTGGGCTATTTACGGTGTACAGAAATAGAGGCTCTTGTATACAGAGCAATCTTAAATTTTGGGGTGGCTGTGTCTTGTTGATTTTTAGTTTTCCCGATATACGCCTATGAGTGGAAGTGCCCTATGCTCTGTAGCTCTGGATTGTAGATGTTTTAGGAAACACCATGCACTTCTCCAGAGTGGCTTTTTGCAATTTTCATCCTGCCCATCAGCAAAAAAAAAGCTCCCTGTTCTCAATGGCCTTTCGTGACTTTCTGGTTTTAACACTTTTTTCCGATGGCCCTTTTGACCGGTGGGAAATTAGACTTCTTTGTAGTGCTGATTTGCATTGCCCACTTGCTTTTTGGCCAACTGCATCATTGTCGAAGTTCTGCTGCTTTTCTTGTGCTTTTACGGTGATTCCAATCTGCCTCCTGAAATCTGTTTCCTGCAATTCTGCCTCGGTTTCAAGTCCTCCTCGTTGCCTTCCCTCAACAGATTTTTGGACGATAGTTGTCCTTTCTCACTCTGCAGGTTTGTGAATTGCGCTGGCTCTAGCTCCATCTTTCAACTCTCTTTTTTGTGAGCTGGCCAAAAACCCACAGGATTGCTACAGGCCCTATTCTGTTTCTGGGGCAGCAGTTTGAGACTTTGGTTAGTTCTTGTACCCGATGGGAAATTAGATTGACATGTGCCTGTCGAAGCACCTACAACTAGTCTCTCTGTGGTTCCCCCTCTTCCCGTTCATCCTCTGCACAAATTGCAAACTGTGCGAAACAGGAGGTTAAAGGCCCTGAATCTCCAAGTGGGGAGATTGTTAGTAAAGTGTCTGGAATGGCGAACCCGAGCAGCAGGGGATGAAAAATGAGGTGTATTTCAGACGCCTTTCCCGTTCACATGGTGTACAGTCCTCTGGGTTTCCCATGCATGTTTTAGCTGTAGGAAGATTCCCTTGAACCTGCAGATTTGGGACCCATGGAATGGGTACCAGGCTGTATTACTTTAAAGTGTCTGCATTTCCTCACCCAACCTCACTAGTTCTCTTAGTGCAAACAGTTTCCAGCCTTATGTCTCATCCTGCTGTGGGTCTAGATGTGTTCAATGCATGTTGCATCGCGGCCCCCATGCAAAAGTTTTAAGAATTTTTGTGTCTCATTGTCTTTTATTTTTTAAAATTTATTATTAAATTGGTTGTAGCTGATTTTCAATGGTCTGTTTCTTGCTTCTATACAACCACTTGATTCACGTACAGAGAGACATCAATAAATTCTTTTTCAGATTCTTACCAGTCGTATATATTCTTTTCTGGTGACTTGAGTGTGCTGAGTGCAGTCCTCTGAGGTACCGTGTAGTCCTTGTCGATTATCAATTTGGTATTTGGAATGGTATCTTTGTAATTTCAACCTCCTGGATAATGCCTCACCCCTCCCCACCTTTCCCGTTTAGCAGCCTTATGTGTGTTTTCTACATATTTGACTATGTTTCTCTTTTGTAATTCATTTTATGTGTAGCCATTTTTCATTCCACCTTTAAGTGATATGTTATGATATGTGTCTTTTTCTTTTTGACTTATGTCACTTAGCACGATCGTACGTAACTCCTTTGGAGTTGTTGCCACTGGCCTGATTTCATTGATTTCCGGGCTGAGTAATATTCCACTCTACATAAGTACCACATCTCTTTTATCCATTTTTTTCCTTCCAGGGACATTTAGGTTATATCCAAGTTGAGGCTCTTTTAAACAGAGAGGCAGTAAACGTTGGGGTGGCTGTGTCCTGCTGATTTTTGTTTTTCCCGAGATATACGCCCATGAGTGGAAGTGCGCTATGCTCTGTAGCTCATTTTTTAGATGTTTTAGTAAACACAATACACTTCTCCAGAGTGGCCGTTGGCAATTTACATTTCCACTATCAGCCTCACAGGGCTCCCTTTTCTCCTCACCCTGTCCTGCACTTCTGGTGTTTACACTTTATGAGGATGGCTCTTCTGACTGATGCGAAGTGACACCTTTTGTCGTATTGATTTCCAGCGCCCACCTGTTTGGTTGGCTAAAACGGGTGTATGCCCTTTTCTTGAATATATTCAGAAAAAATGCACACGCCCTTTTTGGCCAACTGCCTCATTGGCGATGTTCAGCCCCTTTTCTTGTGCTTTAATGGCGAGTCCTTTCTACCTCTTCAAATCCCCTTCCTGCCATTCTCCCTTGCTTACAAGTCCTTTTCGGTGACTTACCTCAAGACATTTTTCGACGATAGGTATTTTCAACTCTGCAGTTTCGTGAATTTTAGTGCCCCTGAGTTCCATTTTTCAACTTGTGTTTTTGGGCACTGGCCACAAAACAGCGGGCTTTCCTCAAGCCCTATTCTGTTTCCATGGGCAATCCTAGTCTTTGGTCAATTCGTCTTCCTGATTGGAAATTAGAGTGACATGTGCCTGTCCGAACACCTAGGACTTGTCTCTCATTGTTTCTCATCCTTCCGCTTCATCCTCTGGACAAATTCCAAACTGTGAGCAACATGATGTTGACGATGCTGACATCCCCAAGTGGGGAGATTGTTAGGAAAGACGCTGGAGGAGTGAACCCGAGCACCAAGAGATGAGGAGATGAGATGCCTTTTCCAAACTCTTCCCGATCAAACGGTGTACCATCCTCTGGGTGTGACAGGCATGTTTTAGCTGTGGGAAGGGTCCCGTGCATGTAAGGAGAACACCAGGGATTTTACCAAATCAGTGTCTCCCTGAACCCCAAACTGGCGAATTTTTAAGCTACGGCTACACTTATGTTCATTAAGGGCCTTGGGAAGTAGGCAGAGTCCGAACTTTAGATGATTGAAGTCTTCAGCGTCAGAAGTGCTCACCATCCGCTTCCCTTAGGTTACATTTTATCTGTCATTGATAGATGATGTTGATAAAAATATCTATTCTTTTTCAGATTATTTCCCCTTATAGGTTATTGCAAAATATTGAGTGTAGTTCCCTGTGCTATACAGTAGTTCCTTGTTGATGATCTATTTTATACATAGCAGTGTGTATGTGTTAATCCCAACCTGTTAATTTATCCCTCCTCCCACCTTTCCCCTTTGGTAATAATAAATTATAAGATGTTATACTTCTCAGAAATGGGGGAGCTGTAAGAGAGGTATCATTTTCAATGGAAAAGCATTCAAACCAATATTGAAGCTTCAGCCAAAATTATTAGATGTACATCCTTGGAAAGAAATCACTTCATTTCTCTAATGTTGACCTGACAAATAAGACAAACCTCTTCACTGAACTTGCTTATAATAAAGTGATGGAAATATCAAATGGAAGTGTTAGAAACATCTTATTTTACCCGAGCCTTATACACTGCTCTATGTTAATTATAGCTTGACTCACACATCTGTTCATTGAAGTTACAATGTTCTCAATTTCTGTTACTGATCCTCCAGAGTGGGCCCCAACAAGGGTCCCCCTGCCCAGTGTCATTGGAGCCAACAGACCGAGACTGAGTTTGGTTCAGAAGCGAAGGAAACTTTATATTTTGATCAGAGGATGGAGAGGTGATAGCGTGCGCTCCCCCGCGGGCTGTGGGCGGGGCTGCTGTGTAGGGATCCCAGCAGCGTCAGCAGGAGGGAGGGGACGGAGCTCTCGAGGGCCCGGTTGGCTGCAGTTCAGGCTCTATGTCGCGGAGTCTGCATGGGGCCCCGTGAGCTGAGGTGTCGACCCAGCCACTCTGCACTAGGAAATCGGGTCTGAAGTGCCGGGTGTGGGACCTCTGCATGCGGAACCCTAGGAGCACGTGAAATTAGACAAAGCACAAAGGAAAAAATGGTTAGACTTTATTTTATTGCCCAGATTCTATTTTTATCTCCCAGGTATTTTTCATGGGCTTTGCTGGTGACAAAACCCTCCTTCACCTTTTGTCCCGTTCCTCATTCTTGGGGTGCTGAGGGTGCAGACCCTTCTTTTGTAACTGCTTCGTGCTGAGTTGGGAGGCCTCATTACCAGGGGGGAGGGGCAGAACTGCTCCCCAGCAGCCTCCAGGTGAGGTTGATTGTCCCCAGGCCTCCTGCCTCACTGCTCGTCCACCTGAGCACCAGCATTGGAAGTGTTATAGATTCTAATGACCTTTAAGGGTCCATGAAAGAGATACACAGAATCGCTGGGGGGGCGGTTTTACCCCGCCCCACATTTGTTTGGCTACCTTAGGCTGACAGTTTCTGCCAGCCTAGATGCTCTGACCAGTAGTCTGCACTTTGTTTGGTTAGGCCCCTGAATTAACGTACAAACAGCACCAGGTGTCAGAGCCCTGCCCGCTCAACTCCCAGACAGTCCAAGGTCAGTGGTGATCCAGGACCATGGCGGCCACTGAGTCAACGGTCTTTTGAATTAGCCAGGAGTCCAGCCGGTCTTACTGGCTGCCGTCACCACCGTGTCTGTAGGCTTTTCTATGGTGACAGTGTGATATATGGTTCCCCCGTCAAGCTTATTAGCTCCCCTCTGGGTGCAGTAAGTCCTGCAAGCTGTAGTCTGCTCTTTTGGAGCACACTCTTGTTGTTTTCTGAGAGAAGCTCCAGGTCAACTGATGGTCACACGAGTCGTCATGGGAGCCTGTTGCCCCCAGTTGTCTCTCTGGAGGTTGGAGTTGGAGGGCCTTTTCTCTCGAGGTCTGTGTGCCCATGGAGCGACCCCTGCAACTTCAGGGCATGGTGGGAGGTTAGGATCACCACGTGGGGTCCTTTTCCCTTAGGAGGGAGCTGGCCTTGTGGGCTGCTCATTTCCAGGTTTTTAGATACCCACAGTATCCTGGCCGGATGGGGCGGCAGGCCAAGCCCTTGGTGACCATAGCTTATCCTACCTGGAGGGCACTCTTGCGTTTTTCCATTTCAAGTGGTCCCAGTTTTTGCACTAATACTCCAAGAGCGACTCACCTTTGACCGGGAATGTAAAGGTCAAAGGATTTAGCTAAATTAGGGAGTTCCAGGGCAAGGGTCTGAATTGACTGCTCTTTCCATTCTTGAAAGGCCGCTTCTGGATTCTATTCAAAAGGATCATCATCTTTTCCTTTCAGTGTTTCCTATAGAGACCCAGATATTAGACTGTAGTTAGGGATCCAGATGCAGCAAACACCAACCTCCCCAGGGACCTGGAAACCGTCTTCTAGTTTTCGAAGGGGTAAGGCTGCAAATGCCTTCTTCACTTTCCTGGGATGGGTTTGTCCGCCTTTCCGTGAGAATGAAGCCCAGGCTGATCACATTAGTCAGTGATATTTGAGCCCTTTTACTGGACACATTCTATCCTTTATTGGCTAGGTAGTTCAGAGGCCTCCTTAGAAGGGCTGGCGATCAGAATGTCATCTGCATAATGAAGGAGGGTTCCCTTTTCCAGAGGTGGAACTTTTAGGACTTTAGATAACGTTTCCCCAAAGATGGTGTGGGAATTTTTGAACCCTTGAGGCAGGACGGCCCAGGATTATTGTTTTTGTTGTACGTTGAGTTCTGCCATTCACAAGCCAAAACTTCTTGTGACTCTGGGACGAATGGAATACAGAAGAAGGCATCATTGAGGTCTAATACAGAATACCATGTCCTGGAGGATGGTAGAATGAGCAGCAGGGTGTAGGAATTAGGAACTACTGGATGTATATCCTCGGTGGCTTCACTGACTGTCCTGACATCCTTTACCAGGTCCCCAGCAGCCCACGGGGCTCTCGTGGTCAGGGCAATCCCAGGTTATGGAGCTCACCTGCGCAACTACCCAGCAGCCCATGGGGCTCTCCTGGTCAGGCCCCTCCCAGGATATGGGGCTCACCTGGGCAGGTCCCCAGCAGCCCACGGGGCTCTCATGGTCAGGCCACTCCCAGGTTATGGAGCTCACGTGTGCAACTACCCAGCAGCCCATGGGGCTCTCGTGGTCAGACCCCTCCCAGGATACGGAGCTCCCCTGGGCAGGTACCACGGCAGGGCTGGGCACACAGGAACCGTGCACATAGCCCTCATTTCAGAGCACGCCAGATCGCCTGTCACTCGGAGCTGACACAGAGCACCTGAGAGCAGGACTTGAACTAACAAACAGCAGGTCCGACAGGTCTGTGACCCTGGGCATCACTCTGTGCGGCCTCCCTCTGCCTGGTCTTCCAGAGACTTCCACTGCAGCCGGGGCACCAGGCCTCTGTCTCCACCCATCACCCCTCCTCTCCCTGACTCCTGGGTTCCTCTCATTAGGAGAGGGTCTTCTTGAAGTTGTCTCCCACTCACGAGCCAGATAAACTGATTAGAAAACAAGCCGGAGCTGCAGGCCCTTGTCTCTCCTGAGTCTCAGGACCTGTCCGGTTCAGCGAGGTCTGTTTTCTGCAATGTGAGCCCCTGAGGGGTGAGGATTGGCTGACCTGGGCAGCCTGACCCTGCCGGCCCGCGCTCCCCAGGGGTGCCTGGCTTGAGGTCAATATAAACACCACTCCAGGCAGCAAGAGCCCCTGCAGCTGTGCCTGACGCCATATTCTCTGCCCCGTCAGCAGTCTCGGGGCTGTGCTGGTGGGAGGGAGTGAGGGGCCACGGCTTTGTGGGTGGCCCCGTGTGAGTGGGGCTCTGCTGGACTTTCTGCAGGAGTTGCCAGGCTGCCACCTGCTAAAGAAGAGGATGTGTCACCCATAGCTTCCGCTGGAATTTCTCCCCGGGCAGAGGTGTGGAAGGAGAAAAGCAGTGGGGGCCGGGACAGGAGGGGTATCTCAGGCAGGGAAATGGAAAGCTTCCAGAAGAGCGCCCGGGGCCAGGACCATCCTGGCTGGCCTGCAGGCCCCAAGTCGGCCTGCGTGCTGTCGCTGGTGTGGCTCCACGGCCCTTCCTGTAGGCTTTCAAGTCCTTGTACATATTGAGGTGTTTTACCTGGGAAGGGTGGGCACAGTTCAGCAGCAGCTGGCCTGGGACTCAGCTCACGTTTCCTCACAGATGCCTCGGCACGGTCCCCCAGCTTTGCAATGAGGACGCTCCTTGAGGGGGGGCTGCTGGCTGCATGGGAGATGATTCCCCACCTCTGACCAACTTCAGAATTGTTTCCCACTGGAGCAAGTGCCCTGATAGGGTTTTCCTCTGTATAACTGGTGGGTTCTGTTTTTTTTTTCTTTTTTGGTTCAAGGTAGATTTTATTCCTCTTTTATGCACTTATAGATATAAGCATGGAAATAATTCATTCATATAAATACGTCTGTGTGAAAGGAAGAACTTTTTTCTGTTTTATCTTTAAATTTTATTTATTTTTTAAAGTTCTGAAATTTAATTTTATTTATTTTTTATACAGCAGGTTATTATTAGTTATCTATTTTATACATATACATGTATACAGGTCAATCCCAATCTCCCAACTCATCCCACCACCACCACCCCATGGCTTCCCACCCTTGGTGTACATACGTTTGTTCTCTACCTCTGTGTCTCTATTTCTGCCCTGCAAACCGGTTCATCTGTACCATTTTTCTAGGTTCCACATATATGCATTAATATACAAAATTTATTTTTCTCTTTGTGACTTACTTCACTCTGTATGACAGTCTCTAGATCCATCGACGTCTCTACAAATGACCCAGCTTCATTCCTTTGTATGGCTGAGTAATATTCCATTTTATATATGTACCACATCTTTATCCATTCGTCTGTCTGTGGGCCTTTAGGTTGCTTCCATTACCTGGCTCTTGTAAATAGCGCTGCAATGAACATTGTGGTGAATGTGTCTTTTTGATTTATGGTTTTCTCTGGGTATATGCCCAGAAGTGGGATTGCTGGATCATACGGTAATTCTATTTTTAGCTTTTTAAGGAACCTCCATACTGTTCTCCATAGTGACTGCATCAATTTACATTCCCACCAATAGTGGAAGAGGGTTCCATTTGTCCACACCCTCCCCAGCATTTGTTGTTTGTAGATTTTCTGATGATGCCCATTCTAACAGGTGTGAGGTGATACCTCCTTGAAGTTTTGATTTGCATTTCTCTACTAATTAGGGATGTTGAGCAGCTTTACATGTGCGTCTTGGCCATCTCTGTGTCTTCTTTGAAGAAATGTCTATTTAGATCTTCTACCCATTTTTATATTGGGTTGTTTGTCTTTTTAATATTAAGGTGCATGAGCTGTTTATATATATGGGAGATTAAACATTTGTCCATTGATTCGTTGGCAAATATTTCCTCCCACTCTGAGGGTTGCCTTTTTCCATTCCCGTTTTTTAACAAAAAAAAAAATAAAGAAAAAGAAGCAGAACACAAATGTGCGTAAAATATGCCTCTTGAAACTGTCGTTTCGAAATATGGACGTCTGTTGAACTTTTTGGTCGATATACGACCCCAGGATTTGTTTTCAGGGCAGGTGTCATTTACAGGCCTGCAATGATTTTGAATATCAACTGACCAGTAACGTTGGCAATAAAGCTGCTGTTGTGTGAAACGGCCACAAGGTGGCAGCAGTTCTCCTTTACCAAATCTGGTTACTAGGGCAACAGAGCCTCAATGGAAGTTGTGTTCTAGGCTGTAGTTTAGAATGGAATGTGCCAAGAAAAAGCCCCTTAAGTTTGTCTCACTACTTCTTGTCCGTTTTTTTAATTTAATTTTTATGTTTTATCACAGCAAGTTTGATTACAATGTTTGGCTTGTTGTAGGTGTGCACCATGTGGTTCTTTTACACATATACATATGTGTGTTCTTCCTGGGATCCTTTTCCCATGTACGTCATGACAGAATGTTGAGTAGTCTTCTCTTGGTATTCCGTAGGTGTTTGGTGATTATATATTTCACCTGTGTTTGTATATGTCTGTTAACCCCAATATCCTAATGTATCCAATCCTCACGCCTTTCCATTGGTGAACAATAAGTTTGTTTAATGAATCTGTGATTGCCCTTCTCTGTGGAAGTATCCTCACTGGTATCAGTTTTTCGGTAACAACTATAAGTGATATCATACGATATGTGTCTTTCTCTTTCTGACTTACTACAAGTCCCGTGATTACCTCTAGCCTCATCTACGGTGCTGCACCTGGCATTGTGTCCTTTTTTCCCTTGGCTAATATTCTGTCTGTACATGTAGCAGTTCTTCTTTGTCCACTCATCTGTCGATGGACTTTTTGGTTGCTTCCGTGTCATGGCTATTGTAATGCTGCGGCAATGCACATTTGCCTGCCTGTGTCTTTCCAATTCTGTGTTCTTAGGTGATAGGCCCAGGAGTGGGCCTGCTGGATCATATGGTAGCAAAATGTTTACCTTATAGAGGCACCTCCATTCTGTTCTCATTAGTGGCTCTTACCAGGTTACGTCCCACTTAAAGTTGAGGTTATGCTCTTCTCCACAACACCTTCAGCGTTTATTGTTTGTAGTATTTTTGCTGATGTTTATTCTGACGAGTGTGAGCTGATACCACTTTGTGGTTGGATTTGCATGCGTCTCATAATCCCTTGAAATTGAGCTTTCTGGCATGTCCTTTTTTTCTTCAAACTGAGTACAGCTTACCTCTTCAAATTGTTTTCGTGAAGAATGTGTGATATTTAGAAATATTTTGGCCATTACCGCCCTCAAGACATTTGGAGGGCAGGTTTCATTTACAGCCCTCCAGTACTGGTGCATATGAAGTGACCCTTAGCACAGGTTTTAAAGCTGCTGTTGCAGGTAACGGCCAGAGGGCGGCAGCATTTCTGCTTTTCCCAATCTGGTAACTAGGGAAACAGACCATCCTGGCAGTGGTGTTCCTCGGTTATATATTAGAGTGGAATGTGCCCCCAAAAGCTGATGTCTCCTGACTTATGTTTGTTTTATAAATTGAATTTATATTTTTTTATTGGAGTCATATTCCATTGTGTATACGGACCACTTCTTCTTTGTGCATTCCTCTGTGGATGGACCTTTTTATAGCTTCCAAGTGTTGGCTGTGGTAAATATTGCTGGAGTTCAGGATTGCCAGCCTGTGTCTTTTTTTTTTTTTTTTTTTGCGGTACGTGGGCCTCTCACTGCCGTGGACCCTCCCATTGCAGAGCACAGACTCCGGACGCGCAGGCCCAGCAGCCATAGCTCACGGGACCAGCCGCTCCGCGGCATGTGGGATCTTCCCGAACCGGGGCATGAACCCGTGTCCCCTGCATTGGCAGGCAGACTCTCAACCACTGTGCCACCAGTGAAGCCCAGCCTGTGTCTTTTTGATTCTCATCCCCTCAGGCGTTAGGCCCAGTAGTGGGTATGCTTGATTGGATGCTAGCTCAATATTTACCTTTTCAAGGCATCTCATTTTTGTTTTCATTACTGGCTCTTACCATGTCCCACGTTGAACCAAGGGTAGGCATTTCTCCAAAACCCCTTCAGCATTTATTGTTTGCAGAATGTTTGCTGATGGCCATTCTGACTTGTGTGAGCTGATAGGTTTTTGTAATTTGGATTTGCATATCTTTAATCATTCCTAATGTTCAGCATTTTTCCATGCGTTTTTAAATTTCTGGTACAGAAAAACAGAAAAAAACGGAGAGTACAATTAACCTCTTGAAATTGTGTTCTTGGATGGTTGCCCTCTTTTGAATGTTTTGGGTCAATTTTCGACCCCAGGATTGTTTTTGAGGGCAGGTGTCATTCACAGGCCTGCAATGAGTGTGAATATTTAGTGAGCATTAGCACTGGGTTTAAAACTGCTGTTGTGGGAAACGGCCACAAGGCGGCAGCATTTCTCCATTCCCAAACCTGGTTACTAGGGCAGCAGAGCCTTTCTGGGACCAATGGAATACAGAAGAAGGCATCACTGAAGTCTAATTCAGAATAGCCTGTCCTGGTGGATGGTAGAATGACCAGCAGGGTGTAGGAATTAGGAACTACTGGATGTATATCCTCGGTGGCTTCACTGACTGTCCTGACATCCTTTACCAGGTCCCCAGCAGCCCACGGGGCTCTCGTGGTCAGGGCAATCCCAGGTTATGGAGCTCACCTGCGCAACTACCCAGCAGCCCATGGGGCTCTCCTGGTCAGGCCCCTCCCAGGATATGGGGCTCACCTGGGCAGGTCCCCAGCAGCCCACGGAGCTCTCATGGTCAGGCCACTCCCAGGTTATGGAGCTCACATGTGCAACTACCCAGCAGCCCATGGGGCTCTCGTGGTCAGACCCCTCCCAGGATACGGAGCTCCCCTGGGCAGGTACCACGGCAGGGCTAGTCACACAGGAACCGTGCACATAGCCCTCATTTCAGAGCACGCCAGATCGCCTGTCAATCGGAGCTGACACAGAGCACCTGAGAGCAGGACTTGAACTAACAAACAGCAGGTCCGACAGGTCTGTGACCCTGGGCATCACTCTGTGCGGCCTCCTTCTGCCTGGTCTTCCAGAGACTTCCACTGCAGCCGGGGCACCAGGCCTCTGTCTCCACCCATCACCCCTCCTCTCCCTGACTCCTGGGTTCCTCTCATTAGGAGAGGGTCTTCTTGAAGTTGTCTCCCACTCACGAGCCAGATAAACTGATTAGAAAACAAGCCGGAGCTGCAGGCCCTTGTCTCTCCTGAGTCTCAGGACCTGTCCGGTTCAGCGAGGTCTGTTTTCTGCAATGTGAGCCCCTGAGGGGTGAGGATTGGCTGACCTGGGCAGCCTGACCCTGCCGGCCAGCGCTTCCCAGGGGTGCCTGGCTTGAGGTCAATATAAACACCACTCCAGGCAGCAAGAGCCCCTGCAGCTGTGCCTGACGCCATATTCTCTGCCCCGTCAGCAGTCTCGGGGCTGTGCTGGTGGGAGGGAGTGAGGGGCCACGGCTTTGTGGGTGGCCCCGTGTGAGTGGGGCTCTGCTGGACTTTCTGCAGGAGTTGCCAGGCTGCCACCTGCTAAAGAAGAGGATGTGTCACCCATAGCTTCCGCTGGAATTTCTCCCCGGGCAGAGGTGAGGAAGGAGAAAAGCAGTGGGGGCCGGGACAGGAGGGGTATCTCAGGCAGGGAAATGGAAAGCTTCCAGAAGAGCGCCCGGGGCCAGGACCATCCTGGCTGGCCTGCAGGCCCCACGTCGGCCTGCGTGCTGTCACTGGTGTGGCTCCACGGCCCTTCCTGTAGGCTTTCAAGTCCTTGTACATATTGAGGTGTTTTACCTGGGAAGGGTGGGCACAGTTCAGCAGCAGCTGGCCTGGGACTCAGCTCACGTTTCCTCACAGATGCCTCGGCACGGTCCCCCAGCTTTGCAATGAGGACGCTCCTTGAGTGGGGGCTGCTGGCTGCATGGGAGATGATTCCCCACCTCTGACCAACTTCAGAATTGTTTCCCACTGGAGCAAGTGCCCTGATAGGGTTTTCCTCTGTATAACTGGTGGGTTCTGTTTTTTTTTTTCTTTTTTTGGTTCAAGGTAGATTTTATTCCTCTTTTATGCACTTATAGATATAAGCATGGAAATAGTTCATTCATATAAATACATCTGTGTGAAGGGAAGAACATTTTTCTGTTTTATTTTTAAAATTTATTTATTGTTTAAACTTTTGAAATTTAATTTTAGTTTTTTTATACAGCAGATTATTATTAGTTATCTGTTTTATACATATACATGTATACAGGTCAATCCCAAGCTCCCAACTCATCCCACCATCACCACCCCATGGCTTCCCCCCCTTGGTGTCCATACGTTTGTTCTCTACCTCTGTGTCTCTATTTCTGCCCTGCACACCGGTTCATCTGTACCATTTTTCTAGGTTCCACATAAATGCATTAATATACAATATTTGTTTTTCTCTTTGTGACTTACTTCACTCTGTATGACAGTCTCTAGATCCATCGACGTCTCTACAAATGACCCAGTTTCATTCCTTTGTATGGCTGAGTAATATTCCATTTTATATATGTACCACATCTTTATCCATTCGTCTGTCTGTGGGCATTTAGGTTGCTTCTATTATTTGGCTATTGTAAATAGCGCTGCAATGAACATTGTGGTGAATGTGTCTTTTTGATTTATGGTTTTCTCTGGGTATATGCCCAGAAGTGGGATTGCTGGATCATATGGTAATTCTCTTTTTAGTTTTTAAAGGAACCTCCATACTGTTCTCCATAGTGACTGCATCAATTTACATTTCCACCAATAGTGGAAGAGGGTTCCATTTGTCCACACCCTCCCCAGCATTTGTTGTTTGTAGATTTTCTGATGATGCCCATTCTAACAGGTGTGAGGTGATACCTCCTTGAAGTTTTGATTTGCATTTCTCTACTAGTTAGGGATGTTGAGCAGCTTTTCATGTGCGTCTTGGCCATCTCTGTGTCTTCTTTGAAGAAATGTCTATTTAGATCTTCTACCCATTTTTATATTGGGTTGTTTGTCTTTTTAATATTAAGCTGCATGAGCTGTTTATATATATTGGAGATTAAACCTTTGTCCATTGATTCGTTTGCAAATATTTCCTCCCACTCTGAGGGTTGCCTTTTTCCATTCCCATTTTTTAACAAAAAAAGAATAAAGAAAAATAAGCAGAACACAAATGTGCGTAAAATATGCCTCTTGAAACTGTCGTTTCGAAATATGGACGTCTGTTGAACTTTTTGGTCGATATACGACCCCAGGATTTGTTTTAAGGGCAGGTGTCATTTACAGGCCTGCAATGATTTTGAATATCAACTGACCATGAGCGCTGGGATTAAAGCTGCTGTTGTGTGAAACGGCCACAAGGTGGCAGCAGTTCTCCTTTACCAAATCTGGTTACTAGGGCAACAGAGCCTCAATGGAAGTCGTGTTCTAGGCTGTAATTTAGAATGGAATGTGCCAGGAAAAAGCCCCTTAAGTATGTCTCACTACTTCTTGTTCGTTTTTTAATTTAATTTTTATTTTTTATCACAGCAAGTTTGATTACAATGTTTGGCTTGTTGTAGGTGTGCACCATGTGGTTCTTTTACACATATATATATGTGTGTTCTTCCTGGGATCCTTGTCCCATGTACGTTATGAAAGAATGTTGAGTAGTCTTCTCTTGGTATTCCGTAGGTGTTTGGTGATTATATATTTCACCTGTGTTTGTATATGTCTGTTAACCCCAATATCCTAATGTATCCAATCCTCACGCCTTTCCATTGGTGAACCATAAGTTTGTTTAATGAATCTGTGATTGCCCTTCTCTGTGGAAGTATCCTCACTGGTATCAGTTTTTCGGTAAAAACTATAAGTGATATACGATATGTATCTTTCTCTTTCTGACTTACTACAAGTCACGTGATTACCTCTAGCCTCATCTACGGTGCTGCAAATGGCATTGTGTCCATTTTTCCCTTGGCTAATATTCTGTCTGTACATGTACCAGTTCTTCTTTGTCCACTCATCTGTTGATGGACTTTTTGGTTGCTTCCGTGTCATGGCTATTGTAATGCTGCGGCAATGCACATTTGCCTGCCTGTGTCTTTCCAATTCTGTGTTCTTAGGTGATAGGCCCAGGAGTGGGCCTGCTGGATCATATGGTAGCAAAATGTTTACCTTATAGAGGCACCTCCATTCTGTTCTCATTAGTGGCTCTTACCAGGTTACGTCCCACTTAAAGTTGAGGTTATGCTCTTCTCCACAACACCTTCAGCGTTTATTGTTTGTAGTATTTTTGCTGATGTTTATTCTGACGAGTGTGAGCTGATACCACTCTGTGGTTGGATTTGCATGCGTCTCATAATCCCTTGAAATTGAGCTTTCTGGCATGTCCTCTTTTTCTTCAAACTGTGAGTACAGCTTACCTCTTCAAATTGTTTTCGTGAAGTATGTGTGACATTTAGAAATATTTTGGCCATTACCGCCCTCAAGACATTTGGAGGGCAGGTTTCACTTATAGCCCTCCAGTACTGGTGCACATGAAGTGACCCTTAGCACAGGTTTTAAAGCTGCTGTTGCAGGTAACGGCCAGAGGGTGGCAGCATTTCTGCTTTTCCCGATCTCGTAACTAGGGAAACAGACCATCCTGGCAGTGGTGTTCCTCGGTTATATATTAGAGTGGAATGTACCCCCAAAAGCTGATGTCTCCTGACTTATGTTTGTTTTATAAATTGAATTTATATTTTTTTATTGGAGTCATATTCCATTGTGTACACGGACCACTTCTTCTTTGTGCATTCCTCTGTGGATGGACCTTTTTATAGCTTCCAAGTTTTGGCTATGGAAAATATTGCTGGAGTGCAGGATTGCCAGCCTGTGTCTTTTTTTTTTTTTTTTTTTTTTTGCGGTGCGTGGGCCTCTCACTGCCGTGGACCCTCCCATTGCAGAGCACAGGCTCCGGACTCACAGGCCCAGCAGCCATAGCTCACGGGACCAGCCGATCCGCGGCATGTGGGGTCTTCCCGAACCGGGGCATGAACCCGTGTCCCCTGCATTGGCAGGCAGACTCTCAACCACTGTGCCACCAGTGAAGCCCAGCCTGTGTCTTTTTGATTCTCATCCCCTCAGGCGTTAGGCCCATTAGTGGGTATGCTTGATTGGATGGTAGCTCAGTATTTACCTTTACAAGGCATCTCATTTTTGTTTTCATTACTGGCTCTTACCATGTCCCACGTTGAACCAAGGGTAGGCATTTCTCCAAAACCCCTTCAGCATTTATTGTTTGCAGAATGTTTGCTGATGGCCATTCTGACTTGTGTGAGCTGATAGGTTTTTGTAATTTGGATTTGCATATCTTTAATCATTCCTAATGTTCAGCATTTTTCCATGCGTTTTTAAATTTCTGGTACAGAAAAACAGAAAAAAACGGAGAGTACAATTAACCTCTTGAAATTGTGTTTTTGGATGGTTGCCCTCTTTTGAACTTTTTGGGTCAATTTTCGACCCCAGGATTGTTTTTTTTTTTTTTTTTTTTTTTTGCGGTATGCGGGCCTCTCACTCTTGTGGCCTCCCCCGTTGCGGAGCACAGGCTCCGGACGCGCAGGCGCAGCGGCCATGGCTCACGGGCCCAGCCGCTCCGCGGCATATGGGATCCTCCCAGACCGGGGCACGAACCCGTATCCCCTGCATCGGCAGGCGGACTCTCAACCACTGCGCCACCAGGGAGGCCCCCCAGGATTGTTTTTGAGGGCAGGTGTCATTGACAGGCCTGCAATGAGTGTGAATATTTAGTGAGCATTAGCACTGGGTTTAAAGCTGCTGTTGTGGGAAACGGCCACAAGGCGGGAGCGTTTCTCCATTCCCAAATCTGGTTACTGGGGCAGCAGAGCCTTTCTGGGACCAATGGAATACAGAAGAAGGCATCACTGAAGTCTAATTCAGAATAGCATGTCCTGGTGGATGGTAGAATGACCAGCAGGGTGTAGGAATTAGGAACTACTGGATGTATATCCTCGGTGGCTTCACTGACTGTCCTGACATCCTTTACCAGGTCCCCAGCAGCCCACGGGGCTCTCGTGGTCAGGGCAATCCCAGGTTATGGAGTTCACCTACACAACTACCCAGCATCCCATGGGGCTCTCCTGGTCAGGCCCCTCCCAGGATATGGGGCTCACCTGGGCAGGTCCCCAGCAGCCCACGGGGCTCTCATGGTCAGGCCACTCCCAGGTTATGGAGCTCACGTGTGCAACTACCCAGCAGCCCATGGGGCTCTCGTGGTCAGACCCCTCCCAGGATACGGAGCTCCCCTGGGCAGGTACCACGGCAGGGCTGGGCACACAGGAACCGTGCACATAGCCCTCATTTCAGAGCACGCCAGATCGCCTGTCACTCGGAGCTGACACAGAGCACCTGAGAGCAGGACTTGAACTAACAAACAGCAGGTCCGACAGGTCTGTGACCCTGGGCATCACTCTGTGCGGCCTCCCTCTGCCTGGTCTTCCAGAGACTTCCACTGCAGCCGGGGCACCAGGCCTCTGTCTCCACCCATCACCCCTCCTCTCCCTGACTCCTGGGTTCCTCTCATTAGGAGAGGCGGAGGGTCTTCTTGAAGTTGTCTCCCACTCACGAGCCAGATCAAATGATTAGAAAACAAGCTGGAGCTGCAGCCCCTTGTCTCTCCCGAGTCTCAGGACCTGGCCGGTTCAGCGAGGTCCATTTTCTGCAATGTGAGCCCCTGAGGGGTGAGGATTGGCTGACCTGGGCAGCCTGACCTGTGCAGCCTGACCCTGCCGGCCAGCCCTCCCCAGGTGTGCTTGGCTTGAGGTCAATATAAACACCACTCCAGGCAGCAAGAGCCCCTGCAGCTGTGCCTGACGCCATATTCTCTGCCCCGTCAGCAGTCTCGGGGCTGTGCTGGTGGGAGGGAGGGGGGGCCACGGCTTTGTGGGTGGCCCGGTGTGAGTGGGGCTCTGCTGGACTTTCTGCAGGAGTTGCCAGGCTGCCACCTGCTAAAGAAGAGGATGTGTCACCCATAGCTTCCGCTGGAATTTCTCCCCGGGCAGAGGTGAGGAAGGAGAAAAGCAGTGGGGGCCGGGACAGGAGGGGTATCTCAGGCAGGGAAATGGAAAGCTTCCAGAAGAGCGCCCGGGGCCAGGACCATCCTGGCTGGCCTGCAGGCCCCAAGTCGGCCTGCGTGCTGTCGCTGGTGTGGCTCCACGGCCCTTCCTGTAGGCTTTCAAGTCCTTGTACATATTGAAGTGTTTTACCTGGGAAGGGTGGGAACAGTTCAGCAGCAGCTGGCCTGGGACTCAGCTCACGTTTCCTCACAGATGCCTCGGCACGGTCCCCCAGCTTTGCAATGAGGACGCTCCTTGAGGGGGGGCTGCTGGCTGCATGGGAGATGATTCCCCACCTCTGACCAACTTCAGAATTGTTTCCCACTGGAGCAAGTGCCCTGATAGGGTTTTCCTCTGTATAACTGGTGGGCTCTGTTTTTTTTTTTTCTTTTTTGGTTCAAGGTAGATTTTATTCCTCTTTTATGCACTTATAGATATAAGCATGGAAATAATTCATTCATATAAATACATCTGTGTGAAGGGAAGAACTTTTTTCTGTTTTATCTTTAAATTTTATTTATTTTTTAAAGTTCTGAAATTTAATTTTATTTATTTTTTATACAGCAGGTTATTATTAGTTATCTATTTTATACATATACATGTATACAGGTCAATCCCAATTTCCCAACTCATCCAACCACCACCACGCCATGGCTTCCCCGCCTTGGTGTCCATACGTTTGTTCTCTCCCTCTGTGTCTCTATTTCTGCCCTGCAAACTGTTTCATCTGTACCATTTTTCTAGGTTCCACATATATGCATTAATATACAATATTTGTTTTTCTCTTTGTGACTTACTTCACTCTGTATGACAGTCTCTAGATCCATCGACGTCTCTACAAATGACCCAGCTTCATTCCTTTGTATGGTTGAGTAATATTCCATTTTATATATGTACCACATCTTTATCCATTCATCTGTCTGTGGGCATTTAGGTTGCTTCCATTACCTGGTTATTGTAAATAGCGCTGCAATGAACATTGTGGGAATGTGTCTTTTTGATTTATGGTTTTCTCTGGGTATATGCCCAGAAGTGGGATTGCTGGATCATATGGTAATTCTCTTTTTAGTTTTTTTAAGGAACCTCCATACTGTTCTCCATAGTGACTGCATCAATTTACATTCCCACCAATAGTGGGAGAGGGTTCCATTTGTCCACACCCTCCCCAGCATTTGTTGTTTGTAGATTTTCTGATGATGCCCATTCTAACAGGTGTGAGGTGATACCTCCTTGAAGTTTTGATTTGCATTTCTCTACTAATTAGTGATGTTGAGCAGCTTTTCATGTGCGTCTTGGCCATCTCTGTGTCTTCTTTGAAGAAATGTCTATTTAGATCATCTACGCATTTTTGTATTGGGTTGTTTGTCTTTTTAATATTAAGCTGCATGAGCTGTTTATATATATTGGAGATTAAACCTTTGTCCATTGATTCGTTTGCAAATATTTCCTCCCACTCTGAGGGTTGCCTTTTTCCATTCCCGTTTTGTAACAAAAAAAATAAAGAAAGAAAAAGAAGCAGAACACAAATGTGCGTAAAATATGCCTCTTGAAACTGTCGTTTCGAAATATGGACGTCTGTTGAACTTTTTGGTCGATATACGACCCCAGGATTTGTTTTAAGGGCAGGTGTCATTTACAGGCCTGCAATGATTTTGAATATGAACTGACCATGAGCGCTGGGATTAAAGCTGCTGTTGTGTGAAACGGCCACAAGATGGCAGCAGTTCTCCTTTACCAAATCTGGTTACTAGGGCAACAGAGCCTCAATGGAAGTCGTGTTCTAGGCTGTAATTTAGAATGGAATGTGCCAGGAAAAAGCCCCTTAAGTTTGTCTCACTACTTCTTGTTCGTTTTTTTAATTTAATTTTTATTTTTTATCACAGCAAGTTTGATTACAATGTTTGGCTTGTTGTACGTGTGCAAGATGTGTTTCTTTTACACACATATATATATGTCTCTTCTTCCTGGGATCCTTTTCCCATGTACGTTATGACAGAATGTTGAGTAGTCTTCTCTTGGTATTCCATAGGTCTTTGCTGATTATATATTTCACCTGTGTTTGTATATGTCTGTTAACCCCAATATCGTAATGTATCGAATCCTCACACCTTTCCATTGGTGAACCATAAGTTTGTTTAATGAATCTGTGATTGCCCTTCTCCGTGGAAATATCTGCCTTGGTATCAATTTTTAGGGAACACCTATAAGTGATATCATACGATATGTGTCTTTCACTTTCTGACTTACTACAAGTCACGTGATTACCTCTAGACTCATCTACGGTGCTGCAAATGGCATTGCGTCCTTTTTTTCCTTAGCTAATATTCTGTCTTAGCGAGGTCCATTTTCTGCAATGTGATTCCCTGAGGGCTGAGGATTAGCTGACCTGGGCAGCCTGACCCTGCCGGCAAGCCCTCCCCAGGTGTGCCTGGGTTGAGGTCAATAGAAACAGCACTCCAGGCAGCAATAGCCCCTGCAGCTGTGCCTGACTCCATATTCTCTGCCCCGTCAGCAGTCTCGGGGGTGTGCTGGTGGGAAGGTGGGAGGGTCCACGGCTTTGTTGGTGGCCTGGTGTGAGTGGGGCTCTGCTGGACTTTCTGCAGGAGTTGCCAGGCTGCCACCTGTAAAGAAGAGGATGTGTCACCCATAACGTCCACTGGAATTTCTCTCCGGGCTGAGGTGAGGAAGGAAAAAAAGGAGTGGGGGCCGGGACAGGAAGGGTATCTCAGGCAGGGAAATGGAAAGCTTCCAGAAGAGCGCCCGGGGCCAGGACCATCCTGGCTGGCCTGCAGGCACCAAGTGGGCCTGCGTGCTGTCGCTGGTGTGGCTCCATGGCCCTTCCTCTAGGCTTTCAAGCCCTTGTACATATTCAGGTGTTTTACCTGGGAAGGGTGGGAACAGTTCAGCAGCAGCTGCCCTGGGGCTCAGCTCACGTTTACTCACAGACGCCTCGGTACGGTTCCCCAGCTTTGCAATGAGGATGCTCCTTGCATGGGGGGAGGCTGCAGGATGTATGTGAGATGATTCCCCACCTCTGACCAATTTCAGAATTGTTTACCGCTGGAGCTATTGCCTTGATTGGGTTTTCCTCTGTATAACTGTTGGGTTCAGGGATTTTTTTTTCTTTTTTGGTTCAAGTTAGATTTTATTCCTCTTTTATGTATTTATAGATATAAGCATGGAAATAATTCATCCTATAGATGCATCTGTGTGAATGGAAGAACTTTTTTCTGTTTTATTTTTAAATTTTATTTTTTAAAATTTTGAAATTTAATTTTATTTATTTTTTTATACAGCAGGTTATTATTAGTTATCTATTTTATGCATATACATGTATACAGGTCAATCCCAATCTCCCAACTCATCCCACCACCACCACCCCATTGCTTCCCCCACTTGGTGTCCATACGTTTGTTCTCTACCTCTGTGTCTCTATTTCTGCCCTGCAAACCGGTTCATCTGTACCATTTTTCTAGGTTCCACATATAGGCATTAATATACAATATTTGTTTTTCTCTTTCTGAATTACTTCACTCTGTATGACAGTCTCTAGATCCATCGACTTCTCTACAAATGACCCAGTTACATTCCTTTTTATGGCTGAGTAATATTCCATTTTATATATGTACCACATCTTTATCCATTCGTCTGTCTGTGGGCATTTAGGTTGCTTCCATTACCTGGCTATTGTAAATAGTGCTGCAATGAACAGTGTGGTGAATGTGTCTTTTTGATTTATGGTTTTCTCTGGGTATATGCCCAGAAGTGGGATTGCTGGATCCTATGGTAATTCTCTTTTTAGTTTTTTAAAGGAACCTCCATACTGTTCTCCATAGTGACTGCATCAATTTACATTCCCACCAATAGTGGAAGAGGGTTCCTTTTGTCCACACCCTCCCCAGAATTTGTGGTTTGTAGATTTTCTGATGATGCCGATTCTAACAGGTGTGAGGTCATACCTCATTGTAGTTTTGATTTGCATTTCTCTAATAATTAGTGATGTTGAGCAGCTTTTCATGTGCGTCTTGGCCATCTCTGTGTCTTCTTTGAAGAAATGCCTATTTAGATCTTCTGCCCATTGTTGTATTGGGTTGTTTGTTTTATTAATATTAAGCTGCTTGTGCTGTTTATATATATTGGATATTAAACCTTTCTCCATTGATTCGTTTGCGAACGTTTTCGCCCATTCTGAGGGTTGCCTTTTTCCATTCCCGTTTTTTAACAAAGAAAGAAAGAAAGCAAAAGAAAAGAACAGTAATGTGCGTAAAATATGCCTCTTGAAACTGTCGTTTTGAAATATGGACGTCTTTTGAAGTTTTTGGTCGATATATGACCCCAGGATTTGTTTTCAGGGCAGGTGTCATTTACAGGCCTGCAATGATTTTGAATATCCACTGACCATTAGCGCTGGGATTAAAGCTGCTATTGTGTGAAACGGCCACAAGGTGGCTGCAGTTCTCCCTTACCAAATCTGGTTACTAGGGCAGCAGAGCCTCAATGGAAGTCGCGTTCTAGATTGTAATTTAGAATGGAATGTGCCAGGAGAAAGCCCGTCAGGTTTGCCTCACTACTTCTTGTTCGTGTTTTTAATTTATTCATTTTTACTTTTTTATCACAGCAAGTTTGATTACAACGTTTGGCTTGTTGTACGTGTGCAAGATGTGTTTCATTTACACACATATATATATATATATATATATATATATGTCTCTTCTTCCTGGGATCCTTTTCCCATGTACGTTATGACAGAATGTTGAGTAGACTTCTCTTTGTATTCCGTAGATCTTTGGTGATTATATATGTCACCTGTGTTTGTATATGTCTGTTAATCCCGATATTGTAATGAAACCAATCCTCACACCTTTCCATTGGTGAACCATAAGTTTGTTTAATGAATCTGTGATTGCCCTTCTCCGTGGAAATATCTGCCCTGGTATCCATTTTTAGGTAACACCTATAAGTGATATGATACGATATGTGTCTTTCACTTTCTGACTTACTACAAGTCACGTGATTACGTCTAGACGCATCTACGGAGCTGCACATGGCATTGTGTCCTTTTGTTCCTTGGCTTCTATTGTGCCTTAGCGAGTTCCATTTTCTACAGTGTGATTCCCTGAGGGTTGTGGATTAGCTGAGCTGTGCAGCCTTACCCTGCCGGCCAGCCCTCCCCAGGTGTGCCTCTTTGAGGTCAATATAAACAGCGCTCCAGGCAGCAATGGCCCCTGAATCTGTGCCTGACTCCATATTCTGTGCCCCGTCAGCAGTCTCGGGGCTGTGATGGTGGGAGGGAGTGAGGGGCCACAGCTTTGTGGGTGGCCCGGTGTGAGTGGGGCTCTGCTGGCCTTTCTGCAGTAGTTGCCAGGCTGCCATTTGTAAAGAAGAGGATGTGTCACACATACCTTCCACTGGAATTTCTCTCCGGACAGAGGTGAGGAAGGAAAAAAGCAGTGGGGTCCGGGACAGGAGGGGTATCTCAGGCAGGGCAATGGAAAGCTTCCGGAAGAACGCCCGGGGCCAGGACCACCCTGGATGGCCTGCCAGCACCAAGTTGGCCTGCGTGCTGTCGCTGGTGTGGTTCCGCGGCCCTTCATCTAGGCTTTCAAGCCCTTGTACATATTCAGGTGTTTTACCTGGGAAGGGAGGGAACAGTTCAGCAGCAGCTGGCCTGGGCCTCAGCTCACGTTTACTCACAGATGCCTCGTCACGGTACCCCAGGTTGGCAATGAGGACGCTCCTTTCGTTGGGGGTGGGTTGCTGGCTGTATGGGAGATAATTCCCCACCTCTGAACAATTTCAGAATTGTTTACCGCTGGAGCAAGTGCCCTGATAGGGTTTTCCTCTGTATAACTCGTGGGTTCAGGTTTGTTTTTTTTTTCTTTTATGGTTCAAGTTAGATTTTATTCCTCTTTTATGTATTTATGGATATAAGCATGGAAATAATTCTTTCCTATAAATACATCTGTGTGAAGGGAAGAAATTTTCTGTTTTATTTTTAAATTTTATTTTTAAAAATTTTGAAATTTAATTTTATTTATTTTTTTATACAGCAGGTTATTATTAGTTATGTATTTTATGCATATACATGTATACAGGTCAATCCCAATCTCTCAATTCATCCCACCACCACCACCCCATGGCTTCCCACATTTGGTGTCCATACGTTTTTTCTCTACCTCTGTGTCTCTATTTCTTCCCTGCAAACCAGTTCATCTGTACCATTTTTTAGGTTCCACATATATGCATTAATATACAATATTTGTTTTCCTCTTTCTGACTTACTTCATTCCGTATGACAGTCTCTAGATCCATCGATGTCTCTACAGATGACCCAGTTTCATTCCTTTTTATGGCTGTGTAATATTCCATTTTATATATGTACCACATCTTTATCCATTCATCTGTCTGTGGGCATTTAGGTTGCTTCCATTACCTGGCTATTGTAAATAGTGCTGCAATGAACACTGTGGTGAATGTGCCTTTTTGATTTATGGTTTTCTCTGGGTATATGCCCAGAAGTGGGATTGCTGGATCAGATGGTAATTCTATTTTTAGTTTTTTAAGGAAACTCCATACTGTTCTCCAGAGTGACTGTATCAATTTGCATTCCCACCAATAGTGGAAGAGGGCTCCTTTTGTCCACACCCTCCCCAGAATTTGTTGTTTGTAGATTTTCTGATGATGCCGATTCTAACAGGTGTGAGGTGATACCTCATTGTTGTTTTGGTTTGCATTTCTCTAATAATTAGTGATGTTGATCAGCTTTGCATGTGCGTTTTGGCTATCACTGGGCCTTCTAGGAAGAAACGACTCTTATAGTGGTATTGAGCTGATTCTCACTGCCATGTTTATGCCAGTATAGACACACTTGATTCCCTTACAGAGACATATGAATACATAGGTTTTAAGATTCTTACTAGTCAGATATATTCCTTTGCGTGGAATATGGTGTTTTGAGTCCCTTTTACTGAGGAAGGTGTAGGTGTTTACTATTCCTTATTTGGTTTTTGGAACGGTACCTTTGCTAATATCAAACTCTGCTTTTATGCATCACCCCACCACTCCTTCCCCCTTAAGCAGGCATAAGAGTGTTTTCTCAGTGTGAGACTCTATTTTCTTTCCTTACTCAGTTCATGTGTAGCCATGTATACAGGACCTTCATAAGTGATATCTTATGACAAGTTTCTTTTTTGTGTTACTTATTTCACTTAGAATCATCGTACGTGAATCTACTCATTTTGCTGCTACTGGCCTAATGACATTGATTTCATGGCTGAGGGATATTCCATCGTACGTAAGTACCATAATTTCTTGAACCATTTTTGTCTTTCCTGGGATATGTAAGGTGTACCCAAGTTGAGGTTCTTGTGAGCAGTGCAGCCCTAAATTTTGGGGTGGATCTCTCTTATTGATTATCAGTTTTCCTAAGGTATATTCCCTAGACTGGAAGTGCCCTTGGCTCTGAAGCTCTGTTGCTTACTTGTTTTTCGGGAACACAATGCACTCCTCCAGAGAGGCAGTTGGCAATTTACATCCCTCCCATCAACATAACAAAGCTCCCTGTTCTCCAACGCCAATCTTGCCTTTCCGGTTTTTACACATTTTGTGGATGTCCCTTTTGACCGTTGGAAAGTGATACTTCTTTGTACTCCAGATTTGCATTGCCCACTTGCTTGCTTGGCCAAAAAGGGCGTATGCGTTTTCTCCTGAATATCTATAGGGGAAAACACATACGCCGTCTTTGGCCTAGTGCATAATGGTTGATGTTGTGCCCCTCTTCCTGTGATTTAAAAGTGATTCCAACGTACGTCTTGAAATCTGTTTCCTTCTATTGTGCCTCGCTTTCAAGTCCGCCTCGTTGCTTTCTCTCAACAGATTTTTGGACGATAGTTGTCCTTTATTTCTCTGCCAGTTTGTGAATTGCTCTGCTCATGAGCTTCATTTTTCAACTCGTTTTTGTGAGCTGACCACAAGTCCAAAATTTTGGTTCAGGACCTATACTGCTGTCCGGTGGGTGGCTGAGACTTTGGTTAATTCTTCTTCCTGCCGGGAAATTAGAGTGACATGTGCCCATCCAAATGCCTAACAGCTACTCTCTCATTGGTTCTCCCTCTTCCCTTTCATCATCTGCCAAATTGGCAACCTGTGTGAACCAGGAGGTTAAAGGGGCTGTCTCTCCAAGTTGGGAGATTGATAGTAGAGCAGTTGCAAAGTCAAACCCAAGCACCAGGAGAGGGACTCTTCGTTGAGTTTTAGAAACCTTTCGTATTCACAGTGTGTCCAATCTCTAGGTTTCCCGTACATGTTATAGCTGTAGTAATATTCCCTTCAACCTGGAGAGTTGGGACCCATGGAATGGGTGCCATGCATTATTGCTTTAAAGGGTCTGCATTTGCTCACCCAATCTCACCAATCCTCTCAGTCCCAAGTGTCCAGCCTCATGCCACATCCAGCTGTCATTGTAGATAGGGTCATTCCAGTTTGCATCAGAGACCCTGAAGGAATTGTAAAGAATTTCCCTGTTTCTTTGTTTTGTTTTTGAAATTCCATTTTATAGTGGGTTTGAGCTGATTCTCGCTGCCATGTTTATGTCAGTCTAGACACACTTGATTCCCTTACGGAGACATATCAATACATAGGTTTTATGATTCTTACTATTCAGATCTATTCCTCTGCGGGAAATATGGGGTTTTGAGTCCCTTTCACTGAGGAAGGTGTAGGTCTTGTCTATTCCATAGTTGGTTTGAGGAACGGTACCTGTGCTTATATCAAGCTCTGGTTTGATGCATCACCCCACCTCTCCTGCCCCCTTAAGCAGGCATAAGAGTGTTTTCTAAATGTGAGACTCTGTTCTCTTTCCTAACTCAGTTCATGTGTAGCCATGTTTACAGGATCATCCTAAGTGATATCTTATGATAAGTTTGTTTTTCTGTGTGACTTATTTCACTTAGAATCATCGTACCTCAATCCACTCATTTTGCTGCTACTGGTCTTATGACATTGATTTCATGGCTGAGGGATATTCCATCGTACGTAAGTTCCACAATTTTTTGAACCATTTTTATAATTCCTGGGATATTTAAGGTGTACCCAAGTTGAGGTTCTTGTAAGCAGTGCAGCCCTAAATTTGTGGGTGGCTCTGTCTTACTGATTTTCAGTTTTCCCAAGGTATATTCCCTAGACTGGAAGTGCCCTTGGCTCTGTAGCTCTGTTGTTTACTTGTTTTAGGGAACACAATGCACTCCTCCAGTGAGGCAGTTGGCAACTTACATCCCGCCCATCACCATAACAAGGCTCCCTGTTCTCCAGGGCCTGTCTTGCCTTTCTGGTTTTTACACATTTTGTGGATGTCCCTTTGGACCGGTGGGAAGTGATACTTCTTTGTAGTGCAGATTTGCATTGCCCGCTTGCTTGCTTGGCCAAAAAGGGCGTATGCGTTTTCTCCTGAATATATTCAGGAGAAAACGCATACGCCCTTTTTGGCCAAGTGCATCATTGTCGAAGTTGTGCCCCTCTTCCTGTGCTTTACAGGCGATGCCAACGTACCTCTTGAAATCTGTTTCCTGCTATTCTGCCTCGCTTTCGAGTCCGCCTCGTTGCCTTCCCTCACCATATTTTTGGACGATAGTTGTCCTTTATTACTCTGCCAGTTTGTGAGTTGCTGTGCTCCTGAGCTCCATTTTTCAACTCGTTTTTTGTGAGCTGAACGCAAGTCCAAAATTTTGGTTCAGGACCTATACTGGTTCCCGGTGGGTGGCTGAGACTTTGGTTTATTCTTCTTCCTGCCGGGAAGTTAGAGTGACATGTGCCCATCCAAATGCCTAACAGCTACTCTCTCATTGGTTCTCCCTCTTCCCTTTCATCCTCTGCCAAATTGGCAACCTTTGCGAACCAGGAGGTTAAAGGGGCTGTCTCTCCAAGTTGGGAGATTGATAGTAAAGCAGTTGGAATGTCAAATCGGAGCACCAGGAGAGGGACTATTCGTTGAGTTTTAGAAACCTTTCGTATTCACAGAGTGTCCATTCTCTAGGTTTCCCGTACATATTATAGCTGTAGTAATATTCCCTTCAACCTGGAGAGTTGGGACCCATGTAATGGGTGCTATGCATTACTGCATTAAAGGGTCTGCATTTGCTCACCCAGTCTCACCAATACTCTCAGTCCCAAGTGTCCAGCCTCATGCCACATCCAGCTGTCATTGTAGATAAGGTCATTCCAGGTTGCATCAGAGACCCTGAAGGAATTGTAAAGAATTTCCCTGTTTCTTTGTTTTGTTTTTGAAATTCCTTTTTAGAGTGGGTTTGAGCTGATTCTCGCTGCCATGTTTATGCCAGTCTAGACACACTTGATTCCCTTACGGAGACATATCAATACATAGGTTTTAAGATTCTTACTAGTCAGATCTATTCCTCTGCGGGAAATATGGGGTTTTGAGTCCCTTTCACTGAGGAAGGTGTAGGTCTTGTCTATTCCATAGTTGGTTTTTGGAACGGTACCTCTGCTTATATCAAACTCTGGTTGATGCATCACCCCACCTCTCCTTCCCCCTTAAGCAGGGATAAGAGTGTTTTCTAAATGTGAGACTCTGTTCTCTTTCCTAACTCAGTTCATGTGTAGCCATGTTTACAGGATCTTCCTAAGTGATATCTTATGATAAGTTTCTTTTTCTGTGTGACTTATTTCACTTAGAATCATCGTACCTGAATCCACTCATTTTGCTGCTACTGCTCTTATGACACTGATTTCATGGCTGAGGGATATTCCATCGTACGTAAGTTCCACAATTTTTTGAACCATTTTTATATTTCCTGGGAAATTTAAGGTGTACCCAAGTTGAGGTTCTTGTAAGCAGTGCAGCCCTAAATTTGGGGGTGGCTCTGTCTTATTGATTTTCAGTTTTCCCAAGGTAGATTCCCTAGACTGGAAGTGCCCTTGGCTCTGTAGCTCTGTTGTTTACTTGTTTTAGGGAACACAATGCACTCCTCCAGTGAGGCAGTTGGCAACTTACATCCCGCCCATCAGCATAACAAGGCTCCCTGTTCTCCAGGGCCTGTCTTGCCTTTCTGGTTTTTACACATTTTGTGGATGTCCCTTTGGACCGGTGGGAAGTGATACTTCTTTGTAGTGCAGATTTGCATTGCCCGCTTGCTTGCTTGGCCAAAAAGGGCGTATGCGTTTTCTCCTGAATATATTCAGGAGAAAACGCATACGCCCTTTTTGGCCAAGTGCATCATTGTCGAAGTTGTGCCCCTCTTCCTGTGCTTTACAGGCGATGCCAACGTACCTCTTGAAATCTGTTTCCTGCTATTCTGCCTCGCTTTCGAGTCCGCCTCGTTGCCTTCCCTCAACAGATTTTTGGACGACAGTTGTCGTTTATTACTCTGCCAGTTTGTGAATTGAATGTGCCCCTGAGCTCCATTATTCAACTCGTTTTTTGTGAGCTGAACGCAAGTCCAAAATTTTGGTTCAGGACCTATACTGGTTCCCGGTGGGTGGCTGAGACTTTGTTTAATTCTTGTTCCTGCCGCGAAATTAGAGTGACATGTGCCCATCCAAATGCCTAACAGCTACTGTCTCATTGGTTCTCCCTCTTCCCTTTCATCCTCTGCCAAATTGGCAACCTGTGCGAACCAGGAGGTTAAAGGGGATGTCTCTCCAAGTTGGGAGATTGATAGTAAAGCGGTTGGAAAGTCAAACTGGAGCACCAGGAGAGGGACTATTCGTTGAGTTTTAGAAACCTTTCGTATTCACAATGTGTCCATTCTCTAAGTTTCCCGTACATATTATCGCTGTAGTAATATTCCCTTCAACCTGGAGAGTTGGGACCCATGGAATGGGTGCCATGCATTACAGCTTTAAAGGGTCTGCATTTGCTCACCCAGTCTCACCAAACCTCTCATTCCCAAGTGTCCAGCCTCATGCCACATCCAGCTGTCATTGTAGATAGGGTCATGCCTGGTTGCATCAGAGACCCTGAAGGAATTGTAAAGAATTTCCCTGTTTCTTTGTTTTGTTTTTGAAAGTCCTTTTTATAGTGGGTTTGAGCTGATTCTCGCTGCCATGTTTATGCCAGTCTAGACACACTTGATTCCGTTACGGAGACCTATCAATACATAGGTATTAAGATTCTTACTAGTCAGATCTATTCCTCTGCGGGAAATATGGGGTTGTGAGTCCCTTTCACTGAGGAAGGTGTAGGTCTTGTCTATTCCATAGTTGGTTTTTGGAACGGTACCTCTGCTTATATCAAATTCTGGTTTGATGCATCACCCCACCTCTCCTTCCCCCTTAGGCAGGCATAAGAGTGTTTTCTAAATGTGAGACTCTGTTCTCTTTCCTAACTCAGTTCATGTGTAGCCATGTATACAGGATCTTCCTAAGTGATATCTTATGATAAGTTTCTTTTTCTGTGTGACTTATTTCACTTAGAATTATCGTACCTGAATCCACTCATTTTGCTGCTACTGGTCTTATGACATTGATTTCATGGCTGAGGGATATTCCATCGTACGTAAGTTCCACAATTTTTTGAACCATTTTTATATTTCCTGGGAAATTTAAGGTGTACCCAAGTTGAGGTTCTTGTAAGCAGTGCAGCCCTAAATTTTGGGGTGGCTCTGTCTTAGTGATTTTCAGTTTTCCCAAGGTATATTCCCTAGACTGGAAGTGCCCTTGGCTCTGTAGCTCTGTTGTTTACTTGTTTTAGGGAACACAATGCACTCCTCCAGTGAGGCAGTTGGCAACTTACATCCCGCCCATCAGCATAACAAGGCTCCCTGTTCTCCAGGGCCTGTCTTGCCTTTCTGGTTTTTACACATTTTGTGGATGTCCCTTTGGACCGGTGGGAAGTGATACTTCTTTGTAGTGCAGATTTGCATTGCCCGCTTGCTTGCTTGGCCAAAAAGGGCGTATGCGTTTTCTCCTGAATATATTCAGGAGAAAACGCATACGCCCTTTTTGGCCAAGTGCATCATTGTCGAAGTTGTGCCCCTCTTCCTGTGCTTTACAGGCGATGCCAACGTACCTCTTGAAATCTGTTTCCTGCTATTCTGCCTCGCTTTCGAGTCCGCCTCGTTGCCTTCCCTCACCATATTTTTGGACGATAGTTGTCCTTTATTACTCTGCCAGTTTGTGAGTTGCTGTGCTCCTGAGCTCCATTTTTCAACTCGTTTTTTGTGAGCTGAACGCAAGTCCAAAATTTTGGTTCAGGACCTATACTGGTTCCCGGTGGGTGGCTGAGACTTTGGTTTATTCTTCTTCCTGCCGGGAAGTTAGAGTGACATGTGCCCATCCAAATGCCTAACAGCTACTCTCTCATTGGTTCTCCCTCTTCCCTTTCATCCTCTGCCAAATTGGCAACCTTTGCGAACCAGGAGGTTAAAGGGGCTGTCTCTCCAAGTTGGGAGATTGATAGTAAAGCAGTTGGAATGTCAAATCGGAGCACCAGGAGAGGGACTATTCGTTGAGTTTTAGAAACCTTTCGTATTCACAGAGTGTCCATTCTCTAGGTTTCCCGTACATATTATAGCTGTAGTAATATTCCCTTCAACCTGGAGAGTTGGGACCCATGTAATGGGTGCTATGCATTACTGCATTAAAGGGTCTGCATTTGCTCACCCAGTCTCACCAATACTCTCAGTCCCAAGTGTCCAGCCTCATGCCACATCCAGCTGTCATTGTAGATAAGGTCATTCCAGGTTGCATCAGAGACCCTGAAGGAATTGTAAAGAATTTCCCTGTTTCTTTGTTTTGTTTTTGAAATTCCTTTTTAGAGTGGGTTTGAGCTGATTCTCGCTGCCATGTTTATGCCAGTCTAGACTCACTTGATTCCCTTACGGAGACATATCAATACATAGGTTTTAAGATTCTTACTAGTCAGATCTATTCCTCTGCGGGAAATATGGGGTTTTGAGTCCCTTTCACTGAGGAAGGTGTAGGTCTTGTCTATTCCATAGTTGGTTTTTGGAACGGTACCTGTGCTTATATCAAACTCTGGTTGATGCATCACCCCACCTCTCCTTCCCCCTTAAGCAGCGATAAGAGTGTTTTCTAAATGTGAGACTCTGTTCTCTTTCCTAACTCAGTTCATGTGTAGCCATGTTTACAGGATCTTCCTAAGTGATATCTTATGATAAGTTTCTTTTTCTGTGTGACTTATTTCACTTAGAATCATCGTACCTGAATCCACTCATTTTGCTGCTACTGGTCTTATGACATTGATTTCATGGCTAAAGGATATTCCATCGTATGTAAGTTCCACAATTTTTTGAACCATTTTTATATTTCCTGGGATATTTAAGGTGTACCCAAGTTGAGGTTCTTGTAAGCAGTGCAGCCCTAAGTTTGGGGGTGGCTCTGACTTACTGATTTTCAGTTTTCCCAAGGTAGATTCCCTAGACTGGAAGTGCCCTTGGCTCTGTAGCTCTGTTGTTTACTTGTTTTAGGGAACACAATGCACTCCTCCAGTGAGGCAGTTGGCAACTTACATCCCGCCCATTAGCATAACAAGGCTCCCTGTTCTCCAGGGCCTGTCTTGCCTTTCTGGTTTTTACACATTTTGTGGATGTCCCTTTGGACCGGTGGGAAGTGATACTTCTTTGTAGTGCAGATTTGCATTGCCCGCTTGCTTGCTTGGCCAAAAAGGGCGTATGCGTTTTCTCCTGAATATATTCAGGAGAAAACGCATACGCCCTTTTTGGCCAAGTGCATCATTGTCGAAGTTGTGCCCCTCTTCCTGTGCTTTACAGGCGATGCCAACGTACCTCTTGAAATCTGTTTCCTGCTATTCTGCCTCGCTTTCGAGTCCGCCTCGTTGCCTTCCCTCAACAGATTTTTGGACGACAGTTGTCGTTTATTACTCTGCCAGTTTGTGAATTGAATGTGCCCCTGAGCTCCATTATTCAACTCGTTTTTTGTGAGCTGAACGCAAGTCCAAAATTTTGGTTCAGGACCTATACTGGTTCCCGGTGGGTGGCTGAGACTTTGTTTAATTCTTGTTCCTGCCGCGAAATTAGAGTGACATGTGCCCATCCAAATGCCTAACAGCTACTGTCTCATTGGTTCTCCCTCTTCCCTTTCATCCTCTGCCAAATTGGCAACCTGTGCGAACCAGGAGGTTAAAGGGGATGTCTCTCCAAGTTGGGAGATTGATAGTAAAGCGGTTGGAAAGTCAAACTGGAGCACCAGGAGAGGGACTATTCGTTGAGTTTTAGAAACCTTTCGTATTCACAATGTGTCCATTCTCTAAGTTTCCCGTACATATTATCGCTGTAGTAATATTCCCTTCAACCTGGAGAGTTGGGACCCATGGAATGGGTGCCATGCATTACAGCTTTAAAGGGTCTGCATTTGCTCACCCAGTCTCACCAAACCTCTCATTCCCAAGTGTCCAGCCTCATGCCACATCCAGCTGTCATTGTAGATAGGGTCATGCCTGGTTGCATCAGAGACCCTGAAGGAATTGTAAAGAATTTCCCTGTTTCTTTGTTTTGTTTTTGAAAGTCCTTTTTATAGTGGGTTTGAGCTGATTCTCGCTGCCATGTTTATGCCAGTCTAGACACACTTGATTCCGTTACGGAGACCTATCAATACATAGGTATTAAGATTCTTACTAGTCAGATCTATTCCTCTGCGGGAAATATGGGGTTGTGAGTCCCTTTCACTGAGGAAGGTGTAGGTCTTGTCTATTCCATAGTTGGTTTTTGGAACGGTACCTCTGCTTATATCAAATTCTGGTTTGATGCATCACCCCACCTCTCCTTCCCCCTTAGGCAGGCATAAGAGTGTTTTCTAAATGTGAGACTCTGTTCTCTTTCCTAACTCAGTTCATGTGTAGCCATGTATACAGGATCTTCCTAAGTGATATCTTATGATAAGTTTCTTTTTCTGTGTGACTTATTTCACTTAGAATTATCGTACCTGAATCCACTCATTTTGCTGCTACTGGTCTTATGACATTGATTTCATGGCTGAGGGATATTCCATCGTACGTAAGTTCCACAATTTTTTGAACCATTTTTATATTTCCTGGGAAATTTAAGGTGTACCCAAGTTGAGGTTCTTGTAAGCAGTGCAGCCCTAAATTTTGGGGTGGCTCTGTCTTAGTGATTTTCAGTTTTCCCAAGGTATATTCCCTAGACTGGAAGTGCCCTTGGCTCTGTAGCTCTGTTGTTTACTTGTTTTAGGGAACACAATGCACTCCTCCAGTGAGGCAGTTGGCAACTTACATCCCGCCCATCAGCATAACAAGGCTCCCTGTTCTCCAGGGCCTGTCTTGCCTTTCTGGTTTTTACACATTTTGTGGATGTCCCTTTGGACCGGTGGGAAGTGATACTTCTTTGTAGTGCAGATTTGCATTGCCCGCTTGCTTGCTTGGCCAAAAAGGGCGTATGCGTTTTCTCCTGAATATATTCAGGAGAAAACGCATACGCCCTTTTTGGCCAAGTGCATCATTGTCGAAGTTGTGCCCCTCTTCCTGTGCTTTACAGGCGATGCCAACGTACCTCTTGAAATCTGTTTCCTGCTATTCTGCCTCGCTTTCGAGTCCGCCTCGTTGCCTTCCCTCACCATATTTTTGGACGATAGTTGTCCTTTATTACTCTGCCAGTTTGTGAGTTGCTGTGCTCCTGAGCTCCATTTTTCAACTCGTTTTTTGTGAGCTGAACGCAAGTCCAAAATTTTGGTTCAGGACCTATACTGGTTCCCGGTGGGTGGCTGAGACTTTGGTTTATTCTTCTTCCTGCCGGGAAGTTAGAGTGACATGTGCCCATCCAAATGCCTAACAGCTACTCTCTCATTGGTTCTCCCTCTTCCCTTTCATCCTCTGCCAAATTGGCAACCTTTGCGAACCAGGAGGTTAAAGGGGCTGTCTCTCCAAGTTGGGAGATTGATAGTAAAGCAGTTGGAATGTCAAATCGGAGCACCAGGAGAGGGACTATTCGTTGAGTTTTAGAAACCTTTCGTATTCACAGAGTGTCCATTCTCTAGGTTTCCCGTACATATTATAGCTGTAGTAATATTCCCTTCAACCTGGAGAGTTGGGACCCATGTAATGGGTGCTATGCATTACTGCATTAAAGGGTCTGCATTTGCTCACCCAGTCTCACCAATACTCTCAGTCCCAAGTGTCCAGCCTCATGCCACATCCAGCTGTCATTGTAGATAAGGTCATTCCAGGTTGCATCAGAGACCCTGAAGGAATTGTAAAGAATTTCCCTGTTTCTTTGTTTTGTTTTTGAAATTCCTTTTTAGAGTGGGTTTGAGCTGATTCTCGCTGCCATGTTTATGCCAGTCTAGACTCACTTGATTCCCTTACGGAGACATATCAATACATAGGTTTTAAGATTCTTACTAGTCAGATCTATTCCTCTGCGGGAAATATGGGGTTTTGAGTCCCTTTCACTGAGGAAGGTGTAGGTCTTGTCTATTCCATAGTTGGTTTTTGGAACGGTACCTGTGCTTATATCAAACTCTGGTTGATGCATCACCCCACCTCTCCTTCCCCCTTAAGCAGCGATAAGAGTGTTTTCTAAATGTGAGACTCTGTTCTCTTTCCTAACTCAGTTCATGTGTAGCCATGTTTACAGGATCTTCCTAAGTGATATCTTATGATAAGTTTCTTTTTCTGTGTGACTTATTTCACTTAGAATCATCGTACCTGAATCCACTCATTTTGCTGCTACTGGTCTTATGACATTGATTTCATGGCTAAAGGATATTCCATCGTATGTAAGTTCCACAATTTTTTGAACCATTTTTATATTTCCTGGGATATTTAAGGTGTACCCAAGTTGAGGTTCTTGTAAGCAGTGCAGCCCTAAGTTTGGGGGTGGCTCTGACTTACTGATTTTCAGTTTTCCCAAGGTAGATTCCCTAGACTGGAAGTGCCCTTGGCTCTGTAGCTCTGTTGTTTACTTGTTTTAGGGAACACAATGCACTCCTCCAGTGAGGCAGTTGGCAACTTACATCCCGCCCATTAGCATAACAAGGCTCCCTGTTCTCCAGGGCCTGTCTTGCCTTTCTGGTTTTTACACATTTTGTGGATGTCCCTTTGGACCGGTGGGAAGTGATACTTCTTTGTAGTGCAGATTTGCATTGCCCGCTTGCTTGCTTGGCCAAAAAGGGCGTATGCGTTTTCTCCTGAATATATTCAGGAGAAAACGCATACGCCCTTTTTGGCCAAGTGCATCATTGTCGAAGTTGTGCCCCTCTTCCTGTGCTTTACAGGCGATGCCAACGTACCTCTTGAAATCTGTTTCCTGCTATTCTGCCTCGCTTTCGAGTCCGCCTCGTTGCCTTCCCTCAACAGATTTTTGGACGACAGTTGTCGTTTATTACTCTGCCAGTTTGTGAATTGAATGTGCCCCTGAGCTCCATTATTCAACTCGTTTTTTGTGAGCTGAACGCAAGTCCAAAATTTTGGTTCAGGACCTATACTGGTTCCCGGTGGGTGGCTGAGACTTTGTTTAATTCTTGTTCCTGCCGCGAAATTAGAGTGACATGTGCCCATCCAAATGCCTAACAGCTACTGTCTCATTGGTTCTCCCTCTTCCCTTTCATCCTCTGCCAAATTGGCAACCTGTGCGAACCAGGAGGTTAAAGGGGATGTCTCTCCAAGTTGGGAGATTGATAGTAAAGCGGTTGGAAAGTCAAACTGGAGCACCAGGAGAGGGACTATTCGTTGAGTTTTAGAAACCTTTCGTATTCACAATGTGTCCATTCTCTAAGTTTCCCGTACATATTATCGCTGTAGTAATATTCCCTTCAACCTGGAGAGTTGGGACCCATGGAATGGGTGCCATGCATTACAGCTTTAAAGGGTCTGCATTTGCTCACCCAGTCTCACCAAACCTCTCATTCCCAAGTGTCCAGCCTCATGCCACATCCAGCTGTCATTGTAGATAGGGTCATGCCTGGTTGCATCAGAGACCCTGAAGGAATTGTAAAGAATTTCCCTGTTTCTTTGTTTTGTTTTTGAAAGTCCTTTTTATAGTGGGTTTGAGCTGATTCTCGCTGCCATGTTTATGCCAGTCTAGACACACTTGATTCCGTTACGGAGACCTATCAATACATAGGTATTAAGATTCTTACTAGTCAGATCTATTCCTCTGCGGGAAATATGGGGTTGTGAGTCCCTTTCACTGAGGAAGGTGTAGGTCTTGTCTATTCCATAGTTGGTTTTTGGAACGGTACCTCTGCTTATATCAAATTCTGGTTTGATGCATCACCCCACCTCTCCTTCCCCCTTAGGCAGGCATAAGAGTGTTTTCTAAATGTGAGACTCTGTTCTCTTTCCTAACTCAGTTCATGTGTAGCCATGTATACAGGATCTTCCTAAGTGATATCTTATGATAAGTTTCTTTTTCTGTGTGACTTATTTCACTTAGAATTATCGTACCTGAATCCACTCATTTTGCTGCTACTGGTCTTATGACATTGATTTCATGGCTGAGGGATATTCCATCGTACGTAAGTTCCACAATTTTTTGAACCATTTTTATATTTCCTGGGAAATTTAAGGTGTACCCAAGTTGAGGTTCTTGTAAGCAGTGCAGCCCTAAATTTTGGGGTGGCTCTGTCTTAGTGATTTTCAGTTTTCCCAAGGTATATTCCCTAGACTGGAAGTGCCCTTGGCTCTGTAGCTCTGTTGTTTACTTGTTTTAGGGAACACAATGCACTCCTCCAGTGAGGCAGTTGGCAACTTACATCCCGCCCATCAGCATAACAAGGCTCCCTGTTCTCCAGGGCCTGTCTTGCCTTTCTGGTTTTTACACATTTTGTGGATGTCCCTTTGGACCGGTGGGAAGTGATACTTCTTTGTAGTGCAGATTTGCATTGCCCGCTTGCTTGCTTGGCCAAAAAGGGCGTATGCGTTTTCTCCTGAATATATTCAGGAGAAAACGCATACGCCCTTTTTGGCCAAGTGCATCATTGTCGAAGTTGTGCCCCTCTTCCTGTGCTTTACAGGCGATGCCAACGTACCTCTTGAAATCTGTTTCCTGCTATTCTGCCTCGCTTTCGAGTCCGCCTCGTTGCCTTCCCTCACCATATTTTTGGACGATAGTTGTCCTTTATTACTCTGCCAGTTTGTGAGTTGCTGTGCTCCTGAGCTCCATTTTTCAACTCGTTTTTTGTGAGCTGAACGCAAGTCCAAAATTTTGGTTCAGGACCTATACTGGTTCCCGGTGGGTGGCTGAGACTTTGGTTTATTCTTCTTCCTGCCGGGAAGTTAGAGTGACATGTGCCCATCCAAATGCCTAACAGCTACTCTCTCATTGGTTCTCCCTCTTCCCTTTCATCCTCTGCCAAATTGGCAACCTTTGCGAACCAGGAGGTTAAAGGGGCTGTCTCTCCAAGTTGGGAGATTGATAGTAAAGCAGTTGGAATGTCAAATCGGAGCACCAGGAGAGGGACTATTCGTTGAGTTTTAGAAACCTTTCGTATTCACAGAGTGTCCATTCTCTAGGTTTCCCGTACATATTATAGCTGTAGTAATATTCCCTTCAACCTGGAGAGTTGGGACCCATGTAATGGGTGCTATGCATTACTGCATTAAAGGGTCTGCATTTGCTCACCCAGTCTCACCAATACTCTCAGTCCCAAGTGTCCAGCCTCATGCCACATCCAGCTGTCATTGTAGATAAGGTCATTCCAGGTTGCATCAGAGACCCTGAAGGAATTGTAAAGAATTTCCCTGTTTCTTTGTTTTGTTTTTGAAATTCCTTTTTAGAGTGGGTTTGAGCTGATTCTCGCTGCCATGTTTATGCCAGTCTAGACTCACTTGATTCCCTTACGGAGACATATCAATACATAGGTTTTAAGATTCTTACTAGTCAGATCTATTCCTCTGCGGGAAATATGGGGTTTTGAGTCCCTTTCACTGAGGAAGGTGTAGGTCTTGTCTATTCCATAGTTGGTTTTTGGAACGGTACCTCTGCTTATATCAAACTCTGGTTGATGCATCACCCCACCTCTCCTTCCCCCTTAAGCAGGGATAAGAGTGTTTTCTAAATGTGAGACTCTGTTCTCTTTCCTAACTCAGTTCATGTGTAGCCATGTTTACAGGATCTTCCTAAGTGATATCTTATGATAAGTTTCTTTTTCTGTGTGACTTATTTCACTTAGAATCATCGTACCTGAATCCACTCATTTTGCTGCTACTGGTCTTATGACATTGATTTCATGGCTGAGGGATATTCCATCGTACGTAAGTTCCACAATTTTTTGAACCATTTTTATATTTCCTGGGAAATTTAAGGTGTACCCAAGTTGAGGTTCTTGTAAGCAGTGCAGCCCTAAATTTGGGGGTGGCTCTGTCTTATTGATTTTCAGTTTTCCCAAGGTATATTCCCTAGACTGGAAGTGCCCTTGGCTCTGTAGCTCTGTTGTTTACTTGTTTTAGGGAACACAATGCACTCCTCCAGTGAGGCAGTTGGCAACTTACATCCCGCCCATCAGCATAACAAGGCTCCCTGTTCTCCAGGGCCTGTCTTGCCTTTCTGGTTTTTACACATTTTGTGGATGTCCCTTTGGACCGGTGGGAAGTGATACTTCTTTGTAGTGCAGATTTGCATTGCCCGCTTGCTTGCTAGGCCAAAAAGGGCGTATGCGTTTTCTCCTGAATATATTCAGGAGAAAACGCATACGCCCTTTTTGGCCAAGTGCATCATTGTCGAAGTTGTGCCCCTCTTCCTGTGCTTTACAGGCGATGCCAGCGTACCTCTTGAAATCTGTTTCCTGCTATTCTGCCTCACCTTCGAGTCCGCCTCGTTGCCTTCCCTCAACAGATTTTTGGACGATAGTTGTCCTTTATTACTCTGCCAGTTTGTGAGTTGCTGTGCCCCTGAGCTCCATTTTTCAACTCGTTTTTTGTGAGCTGAACGCAAGTCCAAAATTTTGGTTCAGGACCTATACTGGTTCCTGGTGGGTGGCTGAGACTTTGGTTAATTCTTCTTCCTGCCTGGAAATTAGAGTGACATGTGCCCATCCAAATGCCTAACAGCTACTCTCTCATTGGTTCTCCCTCTTCCCTTTCATCCTCTGCCAAATTGGCAACCTGTGCGAACCAGGAGGTTAAAGGGGCTGTCTCTCCAAGTTGGGAGATTGATAGTAAAGCAGTTGGAAAGTCAAACAGGAGCACCAGGAGTGGGACTATTCGTTGAGTTTTAGAAACCTTTCATATTCACAGTGTGTCCATTCTCTAGGATTCCCGTACATGTTATAGCTGTAGTAATATTCCCTTCAACCTTGAGAGTTGGGACCCATGGAATGGGTGCCATGCATTACTGCTTTAAGGTTCTGCATTTTCTCACCCAGTCTCACAAATCCTCTCAGTCCCAAGTGTCCAGCCTCATGCCACATCCAGGTGTCATTGTAGAGAGGGTCATTCCAGGTTGAATCAGAGACCCTGAAGGAACTGTAAAGAATTTCCCTGTTTCTTTGTTTTGTATTTGAAGGTCCTTTTTATAGAGGGTTTGAGCTGATTCTTGATGCCATGTTTATGCCAGTCTAGACACACTTGATTCCCTTACGGAGACATATCAATACATATGTTTTAAGATACTTACTAGTCAGATCTATTCCTTTGCGGGAAATATGGGGTTTTGAGTCCCTTTCACTGACAAGGTGTAGGTCTTGTCTATTCCATAGTTGGTTTTTGGAACGGTACCTCTGCTTACATCAAACTCTGGTTGATGCATCACCCCACCTCTCCTTCCCCCTTAAGCAGGCATAAGAGTGTTTTCTAAATGTGAGACTCTGTTCTCTTTCCTAACTCAGTTCATGTGTAGCCATGTTTACAGGATCTTCCTAAGTGATATCTTATGATAAGTTTCGTTTTCTGTGTGACTTATTTCACTTAGAATCATCGTACCTGAATCCACTCATTTTGCTGCTACTGGTCTTATGACATTGATTTCATGGCTGAGGGATATTCCATCGTACATAAGTTCCACAATTTTTTGAACCATTTTTATATTTCCTGGGATATTTAAGGTGTACCCAAGTTGAGATTCTTGTAAGCAGTGCAGCCCTAAATTTGGGGGTGGCTCTGTCTTTTTGATTTTCAGTTTTCCCAAGGTATATTCCCTAGACTGGAAGTGCCCTTGGATCTGTAGCTCTGTTGTTTACTTGTTTTAGGGAACACAATGCACCCCTCCAGTGAGGCATTTGGCAACTTACATTCCGTACATCAGCATAACAAGGCTCCCTGTTCTCCAGGGCCTGTCTTGCTTTTCTGGTTTTTACACATTTTGTGGATGTCCCTTTTGACCGGTGGGAAGTGATACTTCTTTGTAATGCAGATTTGCATTGCCAGCTTGCTTGCTTGGCCAAAAAGGGCGTATGCGTTTTCTCCTGAATATATTCAGGAGAAAACGCATACGCCCTTTTTGGCCAAGTGCATCATTGTCGAAGTTGTGCCCCACTTCCTGCGCTTTACAGGCGATTCCAACGTAACTCTTGAAATCTGTTTCCTGCTATTCTGCCTCGCATTCGAGTCCGCCTCGTTGTCTTCCCTCAACAGATTTTTGGACGATAGTTGGCCTTGATTACTCTGCCAGTTTGTGAATTGCTGTGCCCATGAGCTCCATTATTCAACTCGTTTTCTGTGAGGTGAACGCAAGTCCAAAATTTTAGTTCAGGACCTATACTGGTTCCCGGTGGGTGGCTGAGACATTGGTTAATTCTTCTTCCTGCTGGGAAATTAGAGTGTCATGTGCCCATGCAAAGGACTAACAGCTACTCTCTCATTGGTTCTCCCTCTTCCCTTTCATACTCTGCCAAATTGGCAACCTGTGCGAACCAGGAGGTCAAAGGGGCTCTCTCTCCATGTTGAGAGATTGATAGTAAAGCAGTTGGAAAGTCAAACCGGAGCACCAGGAGAGGGACTATTCGTTGAGTTTTAGAAACCTTTCATGTTTACAGTGTGTCCATTCTCTAGGTTTCCCGTACATGTTATAGCTGTAGTAATATTCCCTTCAACCTGGAGAGTTGGGACCCATGGAATGGGTGCCATGCATTACTGCTTTAAAGGGTCTGAATTTGCTCACCCAATCTCACCAATCCTCTCAGTCCCAAGTGTCCAGCCTCATGCCACATCCAGCTGTCATTGTAGATAGGGTCATGCCAGGTTGCATCAGAGACCCTGAAGGAATTGTAAAGAATTTCCCTGTTTCTTTGTTTTGTTTTTGAAATTCCTTTTTAGAGTGGGTTTGAGCTGATTCTCACTGCCATGTTTATGCCAGTCTAGACACACTTGATTCCCTTACGGAGACATATCAATACATAGGTTTTAAGATTCTTACTAGTCAGATCTATTCCTCTGCGGGAAATATGGGGTTTTGAGTCCCTTTCACTGAGGAAGGTGTAGGTCTTGTCTATTCCATAGTTGGTTTTTGGAACGGTACCTGTGCTTATATCAAACTCTGGTTTGATGCATCACCCCACCTCTCCTTCCCCCTTAAGCAGGCATAAGAGTGTTTTCTAAATGTGAGACTCTGTTCTCTTGCCTAACTCAGTTCATGTGTAGCCATGTTTACAGGATCTTCCTAAGTGATATCTTATGATAAGTTTCTTTTTCTGTGTGACTTATTTCACTTAGAATCATCGTACCTGAATCCACTCATTTTGCTGCTACTGGTCTTATGACATTGATTTCATGGCTGAGGGATATTCCATCGTACATAAGTTCCACAATTTTTTGAACCATTTTTATATTTCCTGGGATATTTAAGGTGTACCCAAGTTGAGGTTCTTGTAAGCAGTGCAGCCCTATATTTGGGGGTGGCTCTGTCTTACTGATTTTCAGTTTTCCCAAGGTATATTCCCTAGACTGGAAGTGCCGTTGGCTCTGTAGCTCTGTTGTTTACTTGTTTTAGGGAACACAATGCACCCATCCAGTGAGGCATTTGGCAACTTACATCCCGCCCATCAGCATAACAAGGCTCCCTGTTCTCCAGGGCCTGTCTTGCCTTTCTGGTTTTTACACATTTTGTGGATGTCCCTTTGGACCGGTGGGAAGTGATACTTCTTTGTTGTGCAGATTTGCCTTGCCCCCTTGCTTGCTTGGCCAAAAAGGGCGTATGCGTTTTCTCCTGAATATATTCAGGAGAAAACGCATACGCCCTTTTTGGCCAAGTGCATCATTGTCGAAGTTGTGCCCCTCTTCCTGTGCTTTACAGGCGATGCCAACGTACCTCTTGAAATCTGTTTCCTGCTATTCTGCCTCACCTTCGAGTCCGCCTCGTTGCCTTCCCTCAACAGATTTTTGGACGATAGTTGTCCTTTATTACTCTGCCAGTTTGTGAGTTGCTGTGCCCCTGAGCTCCATTTTTCAACTCGTTTTTTGTGAGCTGAACGCAAGTCCAAAATTTTGGTTCAGGACCTATACTGGTTCCTGGTGGGTGGCTGAGACTTTGGTTAATTCTTCTTCCTGCCTGGAAATTAGAGTGACATGTGCCCATCCAAATGCCTAACAGCTACTCTCTCATTGGTTCTCCCTCTTCCCTTTCATCCTCTGCCAAATTGGCAACCTGTGCGAACCAGGAGGTTAAAGGGGCTGTATCTCCAAGTTGGGAGATTGATAGTAAAGCAGTTGGAAAATCCAACCGGAGCACCAGGGGAGGGATTATTCATTGAATTTTAGAAACCTTTCGTATTCACAGTGTGTCCATTCTCTACGTTTCCCTTACATGTTATAGCTGTAGTAATATTCCCTTCAACCTGGAGAGTTGGGACCCATGGAATGGGTGCCATGCATTACTGCATTAAAGGGTCTGCATTTGCTCACCCAGTCTCACCAATCCTCTTAGTCCCAAGGGTCCAGCCTCATGCCACATCCAGCTGTCATTGTAGAGAGGGTCATTCCAGGTTGCATCAGAGACCCTGAAGGAATTGTAAAGAATTTCCCTGTTTCTTTGTTTTGTTTTTGAAATTCCTTTCTAGAGTGGGTTTGAGCTGATTCTCGCTGTCATGTTTATGCCGGTCTAGACACACTTGATTCCCTTACGGAGACATATCAATACATAGGTTTTAAGATTCTTACTAGTCAGATCTATTCCTCTGCGGGAAATATGGGGTTTTGAGTCCCTTTCACTGAGGAATGTGTAGGTCTGGTCTATTCCATAGTTGGTTTTTGGAACGGTACCTGTGCCTATATCAAACTCTGGTTTGATGCATCACCCCACCTCTCCTTCCCCCTTAAGCAGGCATAAGAGTGTTTTCTAAATGTGAGACTCTGTTCTCTTGCCTAACTCAGTTCATGTGTAGCCATGTTTACAGGATCTTCCTAAGTGATATCTTATGATAAGTTTCTTTTTCTGTGTGACTTATTTCACTTAGAATCATCGTACCTGAATCCACTCATTTTGCTGCTACTGGTCTTATGACATTGATTTCATGGCTGAGGGATATACCATCGTACGTAAATTCCACAATTTTTGGAACCATTTTTATATTTCTTGGGATATTTAAGGTGTACCCAATTTGAGGTTCTTGTAAGCAGTGCAGCCCTAAATTTGGGGTGGCCCTGTCTTATTGATTTTCAGTTTTCCCAAGTTATATTCCCTAGAGTGGAAGTGCCCTTGGCTCTGTAGCTCTGTTGTTTACTTGTTTTAGGGAACACAATGCACTCCTCCAGTGAGGCAGTTGGGAACTTACATCCCGCCCATCAGCATAACAAGGTTCCCTCTTCTCCAGGGCCTGTCTTGCCTTTCTGGTTTTTACACATTTTGTGGATGTCCATTTGGACCGGTGGGAAGTGATACTTCTTTGTAGTGCAGATTTGCATTGCCCGCTTGCTTGCTTGGCCAAAAAGGGCATATGCGTTTTGTCCTGAATATATTCAGGTGAAAACGCATACGCCCTTTTTGGCCAAGTGCATCATTGTCGATGTTGTGCCCCTCTTCCTGTGCTTTACAGGCGATTCCAACGTACCTCTTGAAATCTGTTTCCTGCTATTTTGCCTCGCTTTCGAGTCCGCCTCGTTGCCTTCCCTCAACAGATTTTTAGACGATAGTTGTCGTTTATTTCTCTGCCAGTTTGTGAATTGAATGTGCCCCTGAGCTCCATTTTTCAACTCGTTTTTTGTGAGCTGAACGCAAGTCCAAAATTTTGGTTCAGGACCTATACTGGTTCCCGGTGGATGGCTGAGACTTTGGTTGATTCTTCTTCCTGCCGGGAAATTAGAGTGACATGTGCCCATCCAAATGCCTAACATCTACTCTCTCATTGGTTCTCCCTCTTCCCTTTCATCCTCTTCCAAATTGGCAACCTGTGCGAACCAGGAGGTTAAAGGGGCTGTCTCTCCAAGTTGGGAGATTGATAGTAAAGCAGTAGGAAAGTCAAACCGGAGCACCAGGAGTGGGACTCTTCGTTGAGTTTTAGAAACCTTTCGTATTGACAGTGTGTCCACTCTCTAGGTTTCCCGTACATGTTATAGCTGTAGTAATATTCCCTTCAACCTGGAGAGTTGGGAGCCATGGAATGGGTGCCATGCATTACTGCTTTAAATGCTCTGCATTTGCTCACCCAGTCTCACCAATCCTCTCAGTCCCAAGTGTCCAGCATCATGCCATATCCAGCTGTCATTGTAGATAATGTCATTCCAGGTTGCATCAGAGACCCTGAAGGAATTGTAAAGAATTTCCCTGTTTCTTTGTTTTGTTTTTGAAATTCCTTTTTATAGTGGGTTTGAGCTGATTCTCGCTGCCATGTTTATGCCAGTCTAGACACACTTGTTTCCCTTACGGAGACATATGAATACATAGGTTTTAAGATTCTTACTAGTCAGATCTATTCCTCTGCAGGAAATATGGGGTTGTGAGTCCCTTTCACTGAGGAAGGTGTAGGTCTTGTCTATTCCATAGTTGGTTTTTGGAACGGTACCTGTGCTTATATCAAACTCTGGTTTGATGCATCACCCCACCTCTCCTTCCCCCTTAGGCAGGCATAAGAGTGTTTTCTAAATGTGAGACTCTGTTCTCTTTCCTAACTCAGTTCATGTGTAGCCATGTTTAGAGGATCTTCTTAAGTGATATCTTATGATAAGTTTCTTTTTCTGTGTGACATATTTCACTTAGAATCATCGTACCTGAATCCACTCATTTTGCTGCTACTGGTCTTATGACATTGATTTCATGTCTGAGGGATATTCCATCGTATGTAAGTTCCACAATTTTTTGAACCATTTTTATATTTCCTGGGATATTTAAGGTGTACCCAAGTTGAGGTTCCTTTAAGCAGTGCAGCCCTAAATTTGGGGGTGGCTCTGTCTTATTGATTTTCAGTTTTCCCAAGGTATATTCCCTAGACTGGAAGTGCCCTTGGCTCTGTAGCTCTGTTGTTTTCTTGGTGCATTCCTCTGTTGATGGACATTTTCGTAGCTTCCAAGTGTTGTCTATGGTAAATATTGCTGGAGTGCAGGATTTTCAGCCTGTATCTTTTTTTTTTTTTTTTTTTTGCTGTACGCGGGCCTCTCACTGCTGTGGCCTCTCCCGTTGCGGAGCACAGGCTCCGGACACACAGGCTCCGCGGCCATGGCTCGCGGGCCCAGCCGCTCCGCGGCATGTGGGATCTTCCGGGATCGGGGCACGAACCCGTGTCCCCTGCATCGGCAGGCGGACTCTCAATCACTGCGCCACCAGGGAAGCCCTAGCCTGTATCTTTTATTATGGTTTTGATTTCTTTGCAGTACGCGGGCCTTTCACCGCGGTGGCCCCTCCCGTTGCAGAGCCGAGGCTCCGGATTCACAGGCCCAGCAGCCATTGCTCACGGGACCAGCCTCTCCATGGCATGTGGGATCTTCCAGGACCGGGGCACGAACCCGTGTCCCCTGCATCGGCAGGCGGACTCTCAATGTCTGCGCCACCAGGGAAGCCCAGCCTGTTTAGTTTTGATTCTCATCCTGTCAGGCGATAGGCCCAGCAGTGGGTATGCTTGATTGAATGGTAGCTCAGTATTTATCTTTCCAAGGCACCTCCTTTGTGTTTTCCTTACTGGCTCTTACCATGTCCCACGTTGAACCAAGGTTAGGCGTTTCTCCTCAAACCCTTCAGCATTTACTGTTTGCAGAATTTTTGCTGATGGCCATTCTGACTGGTGTGAGCTGATAGGTTTTTTGTAATTTGTATTTGCATGTCTTGAATTATTCCTAGTGTTCAGCAGTTTTCCACGCCTTTTTAAAGTTCTGTTAACATAACAGAAAGAAACAGAGTACAATTAACCTCTGGAAATTGTCTTCTTGAAAGGTTGCCCTCTTTTGAATGTTTTGGTCAATTTTCGAACCCAGGATTGTTTCTGAGGTCAGGTGTCATTCATAGGCCTGTAATGAGTGTGAATATCTAGTGAGCATTAGCACTGGGTTTAAAGCTGCTGTTTTGGGAAACGGCCACAAGGCGGCAGCATTTCTCCATTCCCAAATCTGGTTCCTAGGGCAGCAGAGCCTTTCTGGAAGTCCTGTTCCTAGGTTGTAAATTAAAATGGAATGTGCCAGGAGAAACCCCAATAAGTTTATGTCACATTACTTCTTGTTTTAGTTTTTTTAATCGGGGTAATGTTTAGAATACAGTTTGTCCTCAGTGTACACAATCAGGTTCATTTGTGCATAACATATATACATATATATATATATATATATATATATATATATATATATATTCATGTACAGAGCCACTTCCCGTGTAAATTATTGCAGAGTTTTCCATAGACATCCCTTGCTATATGGTCGGTCTTTCTGTTATATGTATTTAATAGGTATTTGTACACGTATGGTAACCCTAATCTTAATTTTTCCATTCCCCCCACCTGTTCTTTTAGGTAAGCATAGTTTGTTTTCTAAGCCTGTGAGTGTCTTTCTCTGTGGAAATATGTTCATTTGTGTCAGTTGTTAGATAACGCCTATAAGTGATATCATAGGATATGTCTTTTGCTTTCCGACTTACCTCATGTTCTGTGATTATGTCTAGGCTCATCTATGGTGCCTCAAAGAGCAGTGTTTCATTGTTTTCCATGGCTAATAGTCCATTGTGTACATGGACCACTTCTTCTTTTTCCACTCATCTGGTGATGGACATTTTGGTTGCTTCCGTGTCTTGGCTATTGTGAAAATTCCTGCAGTGCAGCTGCTGAAGCCTGTGCCTTCTCGACTCTGGACTTCTCAGGTGAGAGTCTCAGCGGTGGGCCTGCTGAATGGAATGGTGGCTCAGTTTTTACTTTGAAACACAGCTCCTTTCTGTTCTCATTATTGGCTGTTACCACTTTACATCTCACCAGCAGCTAGAGGGTACACAGTTCTCTAAAACCCCTTCAGCATTTGTTGTTTGCAGACTTTTAGCTGATGGTAGTTGGCATGTGTGAGTTGAAACCTTTTTGGAGGTTAGATTTGCATGAGTCTAATAATTCCTGATGTTGAGCTATTATCCATTTTCCTCTTTTTTGAAAATGAGTGAGTAAAACTTACCCCTCCATACTATGTCCTTGAAAATTGTGCCAGTTTGGAATTTTTTTGGCCATTCCGTACCTCCGCACAATTATGTAGGGCAGGTGTCCTTTACAGCCCTGAGTCCTTGTGAATGTTAAGTGACCATTAGCTGTGGGTTTAATGCCGCTCTTGCGGGAAACGGCCACAAGGCGGCAGCATTTCTACATTTCCAACTCTGGGTTTTTGGGCAACAGAGCTTTCCTGGAAATCGTGTTAGTAAGCTGCAAATTAGAGTGGAATGTGCCAGCGCAAACCCCCGAGAGCTTACATCTCCTAAATTGTTGTTTGTTTATTAAATTTAATTTTTATTAATTATCAGAGCAAATTTGATACAAATGTAGATTCTCCTAGGTGTACAGTTTCTGGTTCATCCTATCAATGTATCTGTCTATTCCTCTTTCGATCCTTTCCCGTGGATGTTATTATAGGGTGTTGAGTAGACCTCTCTTCGTATTCCATAGGCACTTTGTGATTATACATTTCATAAGTATTAGTGCATATCTGTTAACCCCCATGTCCTAGTTCATACATTCCTTATTCCTTTCCATTTGGTTAAACATTAATTGGTTTTCTGAATCTATGTGTGTCCATCTCTTGGAAATTATTTCATGGGTATCAATTTTTAGGTAACACCTATAAGTGATGTCCTAAGATGTCTGTCTTTCGGTTTCTTTCTTACTTCAAGTTGGGTGATTATCTCTAGATCCTTCTATGATGGTGCCAACGGCACTGTTCCATGTTTTTTCATGGCTAATATTCCATTGTGTACATGGACGACTTCTTCTTGGTGCATTTTTCTGTTGATGGACGTTTCGGTTTCTTCCAGGTCTTGGCTATGGTACGTGTTGCTGCAGTGCAGGATTGCCAGCCTGTGTCTTTTCGATTCTCGTCTAATCAGGTGAAAGGCCCATGAGTGGGCCTACCAGATCACATGGTAGCTCCATATTTACCCTTAAACGCACCTCCATTCTGTTCTCACTACTGGCTGTGACCAGGTTTCATCCCACCAGCAGCTAAAGGGTACGCAGTTCTCTAAAACCCCTTCAGCATTTATTCTTTGTAGAATTTTTGGCTGATGACCATTCTGACGGCTGTGACGTGAACTTTTTTGTACACTGGATTTGCATGGCTTTATTGATTCCTGATGTTCAGCCATTCCCATTTTGTTAACAAAAAAGAAAGAAAGTAAAAGAAACAGAAGACAAATGTGCATAAACTATGCCTCTTGAAACTGTCGTTTTGAAATATGGACGTCTTTTGAATGTTTTGATCGATATACGACCCCAGGATTTTTTTTCAGGGAGGTGTCATTTACAGGCCTGCAATTATTTTGAATATCAACTGACCATTAGCGCTGGGATTAAAGCTGCTGTTGTGTGAAACGGCCACAAGGTGGCAGCAGTTCTCCTTTACCAAACCCGGTTACTAGGGCAACAGAACCTCAATGGAAGTCGTGTTCCAGGTTGTAATTTAGAATGGAATGTATCAGGAAAGCCCCTTCAATTTATGTCTCACTATTTCTTGTTTGTTTTTTTTAATTTAATTTTTATTTTTTATCACAGCAAGTTTGATTACAATGTTTGGCTTGTTGTAGATGTGCACCATGTGGTTCTTTTACACATATACATATGTGTGTTCTTCCTGGGATCCTTGTCCCATGTACGTTATGACAGAATGTTGAGTAGTCTTCTCTTGGTATTCCGTAGGTCTTTGGTGATTATATAGTTCACCTGTGTTTGTATATGTCTGTTAACCCCAATATCCTAATGTATCCAATCCTCACACCTTTCCATTGGTGAACCATAAGTTTGTTTAATGAATCTGTGATTGCCCTTCTCTGTGGAAATATCTTCACTGCTATCAATTTTTAGGTAACACCTATAAGTGATATCATACGATATGTGTCTCTCTCTTTCTGACTTAGTACGAGTCGCGTGACTACCTCTAGACTCATCTACGGTGCTGCACATGGCATTGTGTCCTTTTTTCCCTTGGCTAATATTCCCTCTGTACATGTACCAGTTCTTCTTTGTCCACTCATCTGTTGATGGACTTTTTGGTTGCTTCCATGTCTTGGCTATTGTAATCGAGCGGCAATGCACATTTGCCTGCCTGTGTCTTTCCAATTCTGTCTTCTTAGGTGATAGGCCCAGGAGTGGGCCTGCTGGATCATACAGTAGCAAAATGTTTACTTTACAAAGGCACCTCCATTCTGTTCTCATTAGTGGCTCTTACCAGGTTACGTCCCTCTTAAAGCTGAGGGTATGCACTTCTCCACAACACCTTCAGCATTTACTGTTTGTAGTGTTTTTTTGCTGATGTATATTCTGACCAGTGTGAGCTGATATACCTCTTTGGGGTTGGATTTGCATGTGTCTCATAAACCCTTGAAATTGAGCTTTCTGGCATGTCCTTTTATTCTTCAAACTGTGAGTACAGCTTACCTCTTCAAATTGTTTTCGTGAAGTGTGTGTGACATTTAGAAATATTTTGGCCATTACCTCCCTCAAGACATTTTGTGGGCAGGTTTCATTTACAGCCCTCCAGTACTGGTGCATATGAAGTGACCCTTAGCACAGGTTTTAAAGCTGCTGTTGCAGGTAACGGCCAGAGGGCGGCAGCATTTCTTTCATTATGTCTTTTGCTTTCCGACTTACCTCATGTTCTGTGATTATCTCTAGGCAGCATTTCTGCTTTTCCCAATCTGGTAACTAGGCGAACAGACCTTCCTGGCAGTGGTGTTCCTCGGTTATATATTAGAGTGGAATGTGCCCGGAGAAACCCCCAAATGCTGATGTCTCCTTACTTATGTTTGTTTTCTAAATTGAATTTATATTTTTTATTGGAGTCATATTCCATTGCGTACATGGACCACTTGTTCTTGGTGCATTCCTCTGTTGATGGACATTTTCGTAGCTTCCAAGTGTTGTGTATGGTAAATATTGCTGGAGTGCAGGATTTTCAGCCTGTATCTTTTTTTATGGTTTTGATTTCTTTTGCGGTACGCGGGCCTCTCACTGCGGTGGCCCCTCCCGTTGCAGAGCAGAGGCTCCGGATGCACAGGCCCAGCAGCCATAGCTCACGGGACCAGCCTCTCCACGGCATGTGGGATCTTCCCGGACCGGGGCACGAACCCGTGTCCCCTGCATCGGCAGGCGGACTCTCAACGTCTGCGCCACCAGGGAAGCCCAGCCTGTTTAGTTTTGATTCTCATCCTGTCAGGTGATAGGCCCAGCAGTGGGTATGCTTGATTGAATGGTAGCTCAGTATTTACCTTTCCAAGGCACCTCCTTTGTGTTTTCCTTACTGGCTCTTACCATGTCCCACGTTGAACCAAGGGTAGGCATTTCTCCTCAAACCCTTCAGCATTTACTGTTTGCAGAATTTTTGCTGATGGCCATTCTGACTGGTGTGAGCTGATAGGTTTTTTGTAATTTGGATTTGCATGTCTTGAATTATTCCTAGTGTTCAGCATTTTTCCACGCCTTTTTAAAGTTCTGTTAAAATAACAGAAGGAAACAGAGAGTACAATTAACCTCTGGAAATTGTCTTCTTGAAAGGTTGCCCTCTTTTGAATGTTTTGGTCAATTTTCGAACCCAGGATTGTTTCTGAGGTCAGGTGTCATTCATAGGCCTGTAATGAGTGTGAATATCTAGTGAGCATTAGCACTGGGTTTAAAGCTGCTGTTTTGGGAAACGGCCACAAGGCGGCAGCATTTCTCCATTCCCAAATCTGGTTCCTAGGGCAGCAGAGCCTTTCTGGAAGTCCTGTTCCTAGGTTGTAAATTAAAATGGAATGTGCCAGGAGAAACCCCAATAAGTTTATGTCACATTACTTCTTGTTTTAGTTTTTTTAATCGGGGTAATGATTAGAATACAGTTTGTCCTCAGTGTACACAATCTGGTTCATTTGTGCATAACATATATATATATATATATATATATATTCATGTACAGAGCCACTTCCCGTGTAAATTATTGCAGAGTTTTCCATAGACATCCCTTGCTATATGGTCGGTCTTTCTGTTATATGTATTTAATAGGTATTTGTACACGTATGGTAACCCTAATCTTAATTTTTCCATTCCCCCCACCTGTCCTTTTAGATAAGCATAGTTTGTTTTCTAAGCCTGTGAGTGTCTTTCTCTGTGGAAATATGTTCATTTGTGTCAGTTGTTAGATAACGCCTATAAGTGATATCATAGGATATGTCTTTTGCTTTCCGACTTACCTCATGTTCTGTGATTATCTCTAGGCTCATCTGTGGTGCCTCAAAGAGCAGTGTTTCATTGTTTTCCATGGCTAATAGTCCATTGTGTACATGGACCACTTCTTCTTTTTCCACTCATCTGGTGATGGACATTTTGGTTGCTTCCGTGTCTTGGCTATTGTGAAAATTCCTGCAGTGCAGCTGCTGAAGCCTGTGCCTTCTCGACTCTGGACTTCTCAGGTGAGAGTCTCAGCGGTGGGCCTGCTGAATGGAATGGTGGCTCAGTTTTTACTTTGAAACACAGCTCCTTTCTGTTCTCATTATTGGCTGTTACCACTTTACATCTCACCAGCAGCTAGAGGGTACACAGTTCTCTAAAACCCCTTCAGCATTTGTTGTTTGCAGACTTTTAGCTGATGGTAGTTGGCATGTGTGAGTTGAAACCTGTTTGGAGGTTAGATTTGCATGAGTCTAATAATTCCTGATGTTGAGCTTTTATCCATTTTCCTCTTTTTTGAAAATGAGTGAGTAAAACTTACCCCTCCATACTATCTCCTTGAAAAATGTGCCAGTTTGGAATTTTTTTGGCCATTCCCTACCTCCGCACAATTATGTAGGGCAGGTGTCCTTTACAGCCCTGAGTCCTTGTGAATGTTAAGTGACCATTAGCTGTGGGTTTAATGCCGCTCTTGCGGGAAACGGCCACAAGGCGGCAGCATTTCTACATTTCCAACTCTGGGTTTTTGGGCAACAGAGCTTTCCTGGAAATCGTGTTAGTAAGCTGCAAATTAGAGTGGAATGTGCCAGTGCAAACCCCCAAGAGCTTATATCTCCTAAATTGTTGTTTGTTTATTAAATTTAATTTTTATTAATTATCAGAGCAAATTTGATACAAATGTAGATTCTCCTAGGTGTACAGTTTCTGGTTCATCCTATCAATGTATCTGTCTATTCCTCTTTCGATCCTTTCCCGTGGATGTTATTATAGGGTGTTGAGTAGACCTCTCTTCGTATTCCATAGGCACTTTGTGATTATACATTTCATAAGTATTAGTGCATATCTGTTAACCCCCATGTCCTAGTTCATACATTCCTTATTCCTTTCCATTTGGTTAAACATTAATTGGTTTTCTGAATCTATGTGTGTCCATCTCTTGGAAATTATTTCATGGGTATCAATTTTTAGGTAACACCTATAAGTGATGTCCTAAGATGTCTGTCTTTCGGTTTCTTTCTTACTTCAAGTTGGGTGATTATCTCTAGATCCTTCTATGATGATGCCAACGGCACTGTTCCATGCTTTTTCATGGCTAATATTCCATTGTGTACATGGACGACTTCTTCTTGGTGCATTTTTCTGTTGATGGACATTTCGGTTTCTTCCAGGTCTTGGCTATGGTACGTGTTGCTGCAGTGCAGGATTGCCAGCCTGTGTCTTTTCGATTCTCGTCTAATCAGGTGAAAGGCCCATGAGTGGGCCTACCAGATCACATGGTAGCTCCATATTTACCCTTAAACGCACCTCCATTCTGTTCTCACTACTGGCTGTGACCAGGTTTCATCCCACCAGCAGCTAAAGGGTACGCGGTTCTCTAAAACCCCTTCAGCATTTATTCCTTGTAGTGGCTGATGACCATTCTGACGGCTGTGACGTGAACTTTTTTGTACACTGGATATGCATGGCTTTATTGATTCCTGATGTTCAGCATTTTTCCATTCCCATTTTGTTAACAAAAAAGAAAGAAAGTAAAAGAAACAGAAGACAAATGTGCATAAACTATGCCTCTTGAAACTGTCGTTTTGAAATATGGACGTCTTTTGAATGTTTTGATCGATATACGACCCCAGGATTTTTTTTCAGGGAGGTGTCATTTACAGGCCTGCAATTATTTTGAATATCAACTGACCGTTAGCGCTGGGATTAAAGCTGCTGTTGTGTGAAACGGCCACAAGGTGGCAGCAGTTCTCCTTTACCAAACCCGGTTACTAGGGCAACAGAACCTCAATGGAAGTCGTGTTCCAGGTTGTAATTTAGAATGGGATGTATCAGGAAAGCCCCTTCAATTTATGTCTCACTATTTCTTGTTTGTTTTTTTTAATTTAATTTTTATTTTTTATCACAGCAAGTTTGATTACAATGTTTGGCTTGTTGTAGATGTGCACCATGTGGTTCTTTTACACATATACATATGTGTGTTCTTCCTGGGATCCTTGTCCCATGTACGTTATGACAGAATGTTGAGTAGTCTTCTCTTGGTATTCCGTAGGTCTTTGGTGATTATATAGTTCACCTGTGTTTGTATATGTCTGTTAACCCCAATATCCTAATGTATCCAATCCTCACACCTTTCCATTGGTGAACCATAAGTTTGTTTAATGAATCTGTGATTGCCCTTCTCTGTGGAAATATCTTCACTGCTATCAATTTTTAGGTAACACCTATAAGTGATATCATACGATATGTGTCTCTCTCTTTCTGACTTAGTACGAGTCGCGTGACTACCTCTAGACTCATCTACGGTGCTGCACATGGCATTGTGTCCTTTTTTCCCTTGGCTAATATTCCCTCTGTACATGTACCAGTTCTTCTTTGTCCACTCATCTGTTGATGGACTTTTTGGTTGCTTCCATGTCTTGGCTATTGTAATCGAGCGGCAATGCACATTTGCCTGCCTGTGTCTTTCCAATTCTGTCTTCTTAGGTGATAGGCCCAGGAGTGGGCCTGCTGGATCATACAGTAGCAAAATGTTTACTTTACAAAGGCACCTCCATTCTGTTCTCATTAGTGGCTCTTACCAGGTTACGTCCCTCTTAAAGCTGAGGGTATGCACTTCTCCACAACACCTTCAGCATTTACTGTTTGTAGTGTTTTTTTGCTGATGTATATTCTGACCAGTGTGAGCTGATATACCTCTTTGGGGTTGGATTTGCATGTGTCTCATAAACCCTTGAAATTGAGCTTTCTGGCATGTCCTTTTATTCTTCAAACTGTGAGTACAGCTTACCTCTTCAAATTGTTTTCGTGAAGTGTGTGTGACATTTAGAAATATTTTGGCCATTACCTCCCTCAAGACATTTTGTGGGCAGGTTTCATTTACAGCCCTCCAGTACTGGTGCATATGAAGTGACCCTTAGCACAGGTTTTAAAGCTGCTGTTGCAGGTAACGGCCAGAGGGCGGCAGCATTTCTTTCATTATGTCTTTTGCTTTCCGACTTACCTCATGTTCTGTGATTATCTCTAGGCAGCATTTCTGCTTTTCCCAATCTGGTAACTAGGCGAACAGACCTTCCTGGCAGTGGTGTTCCTCGGTTATATATTAGAGTGGAATGTGCCCGGAGAAACCCCCAAATGCTGATGTCTCCTTACTTATGTTTGTTTTCTAAATTGAATTTATATTTTTTATTGGAGTCATATTCCATTGCGTACATGGACCACTTGTTCTTGGTGCATTCCTCTGTTGATGGACATTTTCGTAGCTTCCAAGTGTTGTCTATGGTAAATATTGCTGGAGTGCAGGATTTTCAGCCTGTATCTTTTTTTATGGTTTTGATTTCTTTTGCGGTACGCGGGCCTCTCACTGCGGTGGCCCCTCCCGTTGCAGAGCAGAGGCTCCGGATGCACAGGCCCAGCAGCCATAGCTCACGGGACCAGCCTCTCCACGGCATGTGGGATCTTCCCGGACCGGGGCACGAACCCGTGTCCCCTGCATCGGCAGGCGGACTCTCAACGTCTGCGCCACCAGGGAAGCCCAGCCTGTTTAGTTTTGATTCTCATCCTGTCAGGTGATAGGCCCAGCAGTGGGTATGCTTGATTGAATGGTAGCTCAGTATTTACCTTTCCAAGGCACCTCCTTTGTGTTTTCCTTACTGGCTCTTACCATGTCCCACGTTGAACCAAGGGTAGGCATTTCTCCTCAAACCCTTCAGCATTTACTGTTTGCAGAATTTTTGCTGATGGCCATTCTGACTGGTGTGAGCTGATAGGTTTTTTGTAATTTGGATTTGCATGTCTTGAATTATTCCTAGTGTTCAGCATTTTTCCACGCCTTTTTAAAGTTCTGTTAAAATAACAGAAAGAAACAGAGAGTACAATTAACCTCTGGAAATTGTCTTCTTGAAAGGTTGCCCTCTTTTGAATGTTTTGGTCAATTTTCGAACCCAGGATTGTTTCTGAGGTCAGGTGTCATTCATAGGCCTGTAATGAGTGTGAATATCTAGTGAGCATTAGCACTGGGTTTAAAGCTGCTGTTTTGGGAAACGGCCACAAGGCGGCAGCATTTCTCCATTCCCAAATCTGGTTCCTAGGGCAGCAGAGCCTTTCTGGAAGTCCTGTTCCTAGGTTGTAAATTAAAATGGAATGTGCCAGGAGAAACCCCAATAAGTTTATGTCACATTACTTCTTGTTTTAGTTTTTTTAATCGGGGTAATGATTAGAATACAGTTTGTCCTCAGTGTACACAATCTGGTTCATTTGTGCATAACATATATATATATATATATGTATATATATATATATATATGTATATATATATATATATATTCATGTACAGAGCCAATTCCCGTGTAAATTATTGCAGAGTTTTCCATAGACATCCCTTGCTATATGGTCGGTCTTTCTGTTATATGTATTTAATAGGTATTTGTACACGTATGGTAACCCTAATCTTAATTTTTCCATTCCCCCCACCTGTCCTTTTAGATAAGCATAGTTTGTTTTCTAAGCCTGTGAGTGTCTTTCTCTGTGGAAATATGTTCATTTGTGTCAGTTGTTAGATAACGCCTATAAGTGATATCATAGGGTATGTCTTTTGCTTTCCGACTTACCTCATGTTCTGTGATTATCTCTAGGCTCATCTATGGTGCCTCAAAGAGCAGTGTTTCATTGTTTTCCATGGCTAATAGTCCATTGTGTACATGGACCACTTCTTCTTTTTCCACTCATCTGGTGATGGACATTTTGGTTGCTTCCGTGTCTTGGCTATTGTGAAAATTCCTGCAGTGCAGCTGCTGAAGCCTGTGCCTTCTCGACTCTGGACTTCTCAGGTGAGAGTCTCAGCGGTGGGCCTGCTGAATGGAATGGTGGCTCAGTTTTTACTTTGAAACACAGCTCCTTTCTGTTCTCATTATTGGCTGTTACCACTTTACATCTCACCAGCAGCTAGAGGGTACACAGTTCTCTAAAACCCCTTCAGCATTTGTTGTTTGCAGACTTTTAGCTGATGGTAGTTGGCATGTGTGAGTTGAAACCTGTTTGGAGGTTAGATTTGCATGAGTCTAATAATTCCTGATGTTGAGCTTTTATCCATTTTCCTCTTTTTTGAAAATGAGTGAGTAAAACTTACCCCTCCATACTATCTCCTTGAAAAATGTGCCAGTTTGGAATTCTTTTGGCCATTCCCTACCTCCGCACAATTATGTAGGGCAGGTGTCCTTTACAGCCCTGAGTCCTTGTGAATGTTAAGTGACCATTAGCTGTGGGTTTAATGCCGCTCTTGCGGGAAACGGCCACAAGGCGGCAGCATTTCTACATTTCCAACTCTGGGTTTTTGGGCAACAGAGCTTTCCTGGAAATCGTGTTAGTAAGCTGCAAATTAGAGTGGAATGTGCCAGCGCAAACCCCCAAGAGCTTATATCTCCTAAATTGTTGTTTGTTTATTAAATTTAATTTTTATTAATTATCAGAGCAAATTTGATACAAATGTAGATTCTCCTAGGTGTACAGTTTCTGGTTCATCCTATCAATGTATCTGTCTATTCCTCTTTCGATCCTTTCCCGTGGATGTTATTATAGGGTGTTGAGTAGACCTCTCTTCGTATTCCATAGGCACTTTGTGATTATACATTTCATAAGTATTAGTGCATATCTGTTAACCCCCATGTCCTAGTTCATACATTCCTTATTCCTTTCCATTTGGTTAAACATTAATTGGTTTTCTGAATCTATGTCTGTCCATCTCTTGGAAATTATTTCATGGGTATCAATTTTTAGGTAACACCTATAAGTGATGTCGTAAAATGTCTGTCTTTCGGTTTCTTTCTTACTTCAAGTTGGGTGATTATCTCTAGATCCTTCTATGATGGTGCCAACGGCACTGTTCCATGCTTTTTCATGGCTAATATTCCATTGTGTACATGGACGACTTCTTCTTGGTGCATTTTTCTGTTGATGGACATTTCGGTTTCTTCCAGGTCTTGGCTATGGTACGTGTTGCTGCAGTGCAGGATTGCCAGCCTGTGTCTTTTCGATTCTCGTCTAATCAGGTGAAAGGCCCATGAGTGGGCCTACCAGATCACATGGTAGCTCCATATTTACCCTTAAACGCACCTCCATTCTGTTCTCACTACTGGCTGTGACCAGGTTTCATCCCACCAGCAGCTAAAGGGTACGCGGTTCTCTAAAACCCCTTCAGCGTTTATTCCTTGTAGTGGCTGATGACCATTCTGACGGCTGTGACGTGAACTTTTTTGTACACTGGATATGCATGGCTTTATTGATTCCTGATGTTCAGCATTTTTCCATTCCCATTTTGTTAACAAAAAAGAAAGAAAGTAAAAGAAACAGAAGACAAATGTGCATAAACTATGCCTCTTGAAACTGTCGTTTTGAAATATGGACGTCTTTTGAATGTTTTGATCGATATACGACCCCAGGATTTTTTTTTCAGGGAGGTGTCATTTACAGGCCTGCAATTATTTTGAATATCAACTGACCATTAGCGCTGGGATTAAAGCTGCTGTTGTGTGAAACGGCCACAAGGTGGCAGCAGTTCTCCTTTACCAAACCCGGTTACTAGGGCAACAGAACCTCAATGGAAGTCGTGTTCCAGGTTGTAATTTAGAATGGAATGTATCAGGAAAGCCCCTTCAATTTATGTCTCACTATTTCTTGTTTGTTTTTTTTAATTTAATTTTTATTTTTTATCACAGCAAGTTTGATTACAATGTTTGGCTTGTTGTAGATGTGCACCATGTGGTTCTTTTACACATATACATATGTGTGTTCTTCCTGGGATCCTTGTCCCATGTACGTTATGACAGAATGTTGAGTAGTCTTCTCTTGGTATTCCGTAGGTCTTTGGTGATTATATAGTTCACCTGTGTTTGTATATGTCTGTTAACCCCAATATCCTAATGTATCCAATCCTCACACCTTTCCATTGGTGAACCATAAGTTTGTTTAATGAATCTGTGATTGCCCTTCTCTGTGGAAATATCTTCACTGCTATCAATTTTTAGGTAACACCTATAAGTGATATCATACGATATGTGTCTCTCTCTTTCTGACTTAGTACGAGTCGCGTGACTACCTCTAGACTCATCTACGGTGCTGCACATGGCATTGTGTCCTTTTTTCCCTTGGCTAATATTCCCTCTGTACATGTACCAGTTCTTCTTTGTCCACTCATCTGTTGATGGACTTTTTGGTTGCTTCCATGTCTTGGCTATTGTAATCGAGCGGCAATGCACATTTGCCTGCCTGTGTCTTTCCAATTCTGTCTTCTTAGGTGATAGGCCCAGGAGTGGGCCTGCTGGATCATACAGTAGCAAAATGTTTACTTTACAAAGGCACCTCCATTCTGTTCTCATTAGTGGCTCTTACCAGGTTACGTCCCTCTTAAAGCTGAGGGTATGCACTTCTCCACAACACCTTCAGCATTTACTGTTTGTAGTGTTTTTTTGCTGATGTATATTCTGACCAGTGTGAGCTGATATACCTCTTTGGGGTTGGATTTGCATGTGTCTCATAAACCCTTGAAATTGAGCTTTCTGGCATGTCCTTTTATTCTTCAAACTGTGAGTACAGCTTACCTCTTCAAATTGTTTTCGTGAAGTGTGTGTGACATTTAGAAATATTTTGGCCATTACCTCCCTCAAGACATTTTGTGGGCAGGTTTCATTTACAGCCCTCCAGTACTGGTGCATATGAAGTGACCCTTAGCACAGGTTTTAAAGCTGCTGTTGCAGGTAACGGCCAGAGGGCGGCAGCATTTCTTTCATTATGTCTTTTGCTTTCCGACTTACCTCATGTTCTGTGATTATCTCTAGGCAGCATTTCTGCTTTTCCCAATCTGGTAACTAGGCGAACAGACCTTCCTGGCAGTGGTGTTCCTCGGTTATATATTAGAGTGGAATGTGCCCGGAGAAACCCCCAAATGCTGATGTCTCCTTACTTATGTTTGTTTTCTAAATTGAATTTATATTTTTTATTGGAGTCATATTCCATTGCGTACATGGACCACTTGTTCTTGGTGCATTCCTCTGTTGATGGACATTTTCGTAGCTTCCAAGTGTTGTCTATGGTAAATATTGCTGGAGTGCAGGATTTTCAGCCTGTATCTTTTTTTATGGTTTTGATTTCTTTTGCGGTACGCGGGCCTCTCACTGCGGTGGCCCCTCCCGTTGCAGAGCAGAGGCTCCGGATGCACAGGCCCAGCAGCCATAGCTCACGGGACCAGCCTCTCCACGGCATGTGGGATCTTCCCGGACCAGGGCACGAACCCGTGTCCCCTGCATCGGCAGGCGGACTCTCAACGTCTGCGCCACCAGGGAAGCCCAGCCTGTTTAGTTTTGATTCTCATCCTGTCAGGTGATAGGCCCAGCAGTGGGTATGCTTGATTGAATGGTAGCTCAGTATTTACCTTTCCAAGGCACCTCCTTTGTGTTTTCCTTACTGGCTCTTACCATGTCCCACGTTGAACCAAGGGTAGGCATTTCTCCTCAAACCCTTCAGCATTTACTGTTTGCAGAATTTTTGCTGATGGCCATTCTGACTGGTGTGAGCTGATAGGTTTTTTGTAATTTGGATTTGCATGTCTTGAATTATTCCTAGTGTTCAGCATTTTTCCACGCCTTTTTAAAGTTCTGTTAAAATAACAGAAGGAAACAGAGAGTACAATTAACCTCTGGAAATTGTCTTCTTGAAAGGTTGCCCTCTTTTGAATGTTTTGGTCAATTTTCGAACCCAGGATTGTTTCTGAGGTCAGGTGTCATTCATAGGCCTGTAATGAGTGTGAATATCTAGTGAGCATTAGCACTGGGTTTAAAGCTGCTGTTTTGGGAAACGGCCACAAGGCGGCAGCATTTCTCCATTCCCAAATCTGGTTCCTAGGGCAGCAGAGCCTTTCTGGAAGTCCTGTTCCTAGGTTGTAAATTAAAATGGAATGTGCCAGGAGAAACCCCAATAAGTTTATGTCACATTACTTCTTGTTTTAGTTTTTTTAATCGGGGTAATGATTAGAATACAGTTTGTCCTCAGTGTACACAATGTGGTTCATTTGTGCATAACATATATATATATATATATATATATATATATATATGTATATATATATATATATATTCATGTACAGAGCCAATTCCCGTGTAAATTATTGCAGAGTTTTCCATAGACATCCCTTGCTATATGGTCGGTCTTTCTGTTATATGTATTTAATAGGTATTTGTACACGTATGGTAACCCTAATCTTAATTTTTCCATTCCCCCCACCTGTCCTTTTAGATAAGCATAGTTTGTTTTCTAAGCCTGTGAGTGTCTTTCTCTGTGGAAATATGTTCATGTGTGTCAGTTGTTAGATAACGCCTATAAGTGATATCATAGGATATGTCTTTTGCTTTCCGACTTACCTCATGTTCTGTGATTATCTCTAGGCTCATCTGTGGTGCCTCAAAGAGCAGTGTTTCATTGTTTTCCATGGCTAATAGTCCATTGTGTACATGGACCACTTCTTCTTTTTCCACTCATCTGGTGATGGACATTTTGGTTGCTTCCGTGTCTTGGCTATTGTGAAAATTCCTGCAGTGCAGCTGCTGAAGCCTGTGCCTTCTCGACTCTGGACTTCTCAGGTGAGAGTCTCAGCGGTGGGCCTGCTGAATGGAATGGTGGCTCAGTTTTTACTTTGAAACACAGCTCCTTTCTGTTCTCATTATTGGCTGTTACCACTTTACATCTCACCAGCAGCTAGAGGGTACACAGTTCTCTAAAACCCCTTCAGCATTTGTTGTTTGCAGACTTTTAGCTGATGGTAGTTGGCATGTGTGAGTTGAAACCTGTTTGGAGGTTAGATTTGCATGAGTCTAATAATTCCTGATGTTGAGCTTTTATCCATTTTCCTCTTTTTTGAAAATGAGTGAGTAAAACTTACCCCTCCATACTATCTCCTTGAAAAATGTGCCAGTTTGGAATTTTTTTGGCCATTCCCTACCTCCACACAATTATGTAGGGCAGGTGTCCTTTACAGCCCTGAGTCCTTGTGAATGTTAAGTGACCATTAGCTGTGGGTTTAATGCCGCTCTTGCGGGAAACGGCCACAAGGCGGCAGCATTTCTACATTTCCAACTCTGGGTTTTTGGGCAACAGAGCTTTCCTGGAAATCGTGTTAGTAAGCTGCAAATTAGAGTGGAATGTGCCAGTGCAAACCCCCAAGAGCTTATATCTCCTAAATTGTTGTTTGTTTATTAAATTTAATTTTTATTAATTATCAGAGCAAATTTGATACAAATGTAGATTCTCCTAGGTGTACAGTTTCTGGTTCATCCTATCAATGTATCTGTCTATTCCTCTTTCGATCCTTTCCCGTGGATGTTATTATAGGGTGTTGAGTAGACCTCTCTTCGTATTCCATAGGCACTTTGTGATTATACATTTCATAAGTATTAGTGCATATCTGTTAACCCCCATGTCCTAGTTCATACATTCCTTATTCCTTTCCATTTGGTTAAACATTAATTGGTTTTCTGAATCTATGTCTGTCCATCTCTTGGAAATTATTTCATGGGTATCAATTTTTAGGTAACACTTATAAGTGATGTCCTAAGATGTCTGTCTTTCGGTTTCTTTCTTACTTCAAGTTGGGTGATTATCTCTAGATCCTTCTATGATGGTGCCAACGGCACTGTTCCATGCTTTTTCATGGCTAATATTCCATTGTGTACATGGACGACTTCTTCTTGGTGCATTTTTCTGTTGATGGACATTTCGGTTTCTTCCAGGTCTTGGCTATGGTACGTGTTGCTGCAGTGCAGGATTGCCAGCCTGTGTCTTTTCGATTCTCGTCTAATCAGGTGAAAGGCCCATGAGTGGGCCTACCAGATCACATGGTAGCTCCATATTTACCCTTAAACGCACCTCCATTCTGTTCTCACTACTGGCTGTGACCAGGTTTCATCCCACCAGCAGCTAAAGGGTACGCGGTTCTCTAAAACCCCTTCAGCGTTTATTCCTTGTAGTGGCTGATGACCATTCTGACGGCTGTGACGTGAACTTTTTTGTACACTGGATATGCATGGCTTTATTGATTCCTGATGTTCAGCATTTTTCCATTCCCATTTTGTTAACAAAAAAGAAAGAAAGTAAAAGAAACAGAAGACAAATGTGCATAAACTATGCCTCTTGAAACTGTCGTTTTGAAATATGGACGTCTTTTGAATGTTTTGATCGATATACGACCCCAGGATTTTTTTTCAGGGAGGTGTCATTTACAGGCCTGCAATTATTTTGAATATCAACTGACCATTAGCGCTGGGATTAAAGCTGCTGTTGTGTGAAACGGCCACAAGGTGGCAGCAGTTCTCCTTTACCAAACCCGGTTACTAGGGCAACAGAACCTCAATGGAAGTCGTGTTCCAGGTTGTAATTTAGAATGGAATGTATCAGGAAAGCCCCTTCAATTTATGTCTCACTATTTCTTGTTTGTTTTTTTTAATTTAATTTTTATTTTTTATCACAGCAAGTTTGATTACAATGTTTGGCTTGTTGTAGATGTGCACCATGTGGTTCTTTTACACATATACATATGTGTGTTCTTCCTGGGATCCTTGTCCCATGTACGTTATGACAGAATGTTGAGTAGTCTTCTCTTGGTATTCCGTAGGTCTTTGGTGATTATATAGTTCACCTGTGTTTGTATATGTCTGTTAACCCCAATATCCTAATGTATCCAATCCTCACACCTTTCCATTGGTGAACCATAAGTTTGTTTAATGAATCTGTGATTGCCCTTCTCTGTGGAAATATCTTCACTGCTATCAATTTTTAGGTAACACCTATAAGTGATATCATACGATATGTGTCTCTCTCTTTCTGACTTAGTACGAGTCGCGTGACTACCTCTAGACTCATCTACGGTGCTGCACATGGCATTGTGTCCTTTTTTCCCTTGGCTAATATTCCCTCTGTACATGTACCAGTTCTTCTTTGTCCACTCATCTGTTGATGGACTTTTTGGTTGCTTCCATGTCTTGGCTATTGTAATCGAGCGGCAATGCACATTTGCCTGCCTGTGTCTTTCCAATTCTGTCTTCTTAGGTGATAGGCCCAGGAGTGGGCCTGCTGGATCATACAGTAGCAAAATGTTTACTTTACAAAGGCACCTCCATTCTGTTCTCATTAGTGGCTCTTAGCAGGTTACGTCCCTCTTAAAGCTGAGGGTATGCACTTCTCCACAACACCTTCAGCATTTACTGTTTGTAGTGTTTTTTTGCTGATGTATATTCTGACCAGTGTGAGCTGATATACCTCTTTGGGGTTGGATTTGCATGTGTCTCATAAACCCTTGAAATTGAGCTTTCTGGCATGTCCTTTTATTCTTCAAACTGTGAGTACAGCTTACCTCTTCAAATTGTTTTCGTGAAGTGTGTGTGACATTTAGAAATATTTTGGCCATTACCTCCCTCAAGACATTTTGTGGGCAGGTTTCATTTACAGCCCTCCAGTACTGGTGCATATGAAGTGACCCTTAGCACAGGTTTTAAAGCTGCTGTTGCAGGTAACGGCCAGAGGGCGGCAGCATTTCTTTCATTATGTCTTTTGCTTTCCGACTTACCTCATGTTCTGTGATTATCTCTAGGCAGCATTTCTGCTTTTCCCAATCTGGTAACTAGGCGAACAGACCTTCCTGGCAGTGGTGTTCCTCGGTTATATATTAGAGTGGAATGTGCCCGGAGAAACCCCCAAATGCTGATGTCTCCTTACTTATGTTTGTTTTCTAAATTGAATTTATATTTTTTATTGGAGTCATATTCCATTGCGTACATGGACCACTTGTTCTTGGTGCATTCCTCTGTTGATGGACATTTTCGTAGCTTCCAAGTGTTGTCTATGGTAAATATTGCTGGAGTGCAGGATTTTCAGCCTGTATCTTTTTTTATGGTTTTGATTTCTTTTGCGGTACGCGGGCCTCTCACTGCGGTGGCCCCTCCCGTTGCAGAGCAGAGGCTCCGGATGCACAGGCCCAGCAGCCATAGCTCACGGGACCAGCCTCTCCACGGCATGTGGGATCTTCCCGGACCGGGGCACGAACCCGTGTCCCCTGCATCGGCAGGCGGACTCTCAACGTCTGCGCCACCAGGGAAGCCCAGCCTGTTTAGTTTTGATTCTCATCCTGTCAGGTGATAGGCCCAGCAGTGGGTATGCTTGATTGAATGGTAGCTCAGTATTTACCTTTCCAAGGCACCTCCTTTGTGTTTTCCTTACTGGCTCTTACCATGTCCCACGTTGAACCAAGGGTAGGCATTTCTCCTCAAACCCTTCAGCATTTACTGTTTGCAGAATTTTTGCTGATGGCCATTCTGACTGGTGTGAGCTGATAGGTTTTTTGTAATTTGGATTTGCATGTCTTGAATTATTCCTAGTGTTCAGCATTTTTACACGCCTTTTTAAAGTTCTGTTAAAATAACAGAAAGAAACAGAGAGTACAATTAACCTCTGGAAATTGTCTTCTTGAAAGGTTGCCCTCTTTTGAATGTTTTGGTCAATTTTCGAACCCAGGATTGTTTCTGAGGTCAGGTGTCATTCATAGGCCTGTAATGAGTGTGAATATCTAGTGAGCATTAGCACTGGGTTTAAAGCTGCTGTTTTGGGAAACGGCCACAAGGCGGCAGCATTTCTCCATTCCCAAATCTGGTTCCTAGGGCAGCAGAGCCTTTCTGGAAGTCCTGTTCCTAGGTTGTAAATTAAAATGGAATGTGCCAGGAGAAACCCCAATAAGTTTATGTCACATTACTTCTTGTTTTAGTTTTTTTAATCGGGGTAATGATTAGAATACAGTTTGTCCTCAGTGTACACAATCTGGTTCATTTGTGCATAACATATATATATATATATATGTATATATATATATATATATGTATATATATATATATATATTCATGTACAGAGCCAATTCCCGTGTAAATTATTGCAGAGTTTTCCATAGACATCCCTTGCTATATGGTCGGTCTTTCTGTTATATGTATTTAATAGGTATTTGTACACGTATGGTAACCCTAATCTTAATTTTTCCATTCCCCCCACCTGTCCTTTTAGATAAGCATAGTTTGTTTTCTAAGCCTGTGAGTGTCTTTCTCTGTGGAAATATGTTCATTTGTGTCAGTTGTTAGATAACGCCTATAAGTGATATCATAGGGTATGTCTTTTGCTTTCCGACTTACCTCATGTTCTGTGATTATCTCTAGGCTCATCTATGGTGCCTCAAAGAGCAGTGTTTCATTGTTTTCCATGGCTAATAGTCCATTGTGTACATGGACCACTTCTTCTTTTTCCACTCATCTGGTGATGGACATTTTGGTTGCTTCCGTGTCTTGGCTATTGTGAAAATTCCTGCAGTGCAGCTGCTGAAGCCTGTGCCTTCTCGACTCTGGACTTCTCAGGTGAGAGTCTCAGCGGTGGGCCTGCTGAATGGAATGGTGGCTCAGTTTTTACTTTGAAACACAGCTCCTTTCTGTTCTCATTATTGGCTGTTACCACTTTACATCTCACCAGCAGCTAGAGGGTACACAGTTCTCTAAAACCCCTTCAGCATTTGTTGTTTGCAGACTTTTAGCTGATGGTAGTTGGCATGTGTGAGTTGAAACCTGTTTGGAGGTTAGATTTGCATGAGTCTAATAATTCCTGATGTTGAGCTTTTATCCATTTTCCTCTTTTTTGAAAATGAGTGAGTAAAACTTACCCCTCCATACTATCTCCTTGAAAAATGTGCCAGTTTGGAATTCTTTTGGCCATTCCCTACCTCCGCACAATTATGTAGGGCAGGTGTCCTTTACAGCCCTGAGTCCTTGTGAATGTTAAGTGACCATTAGCTGTGGGTTTAATGCCGCTCTTGCGGGAAACGGCCACAAGGCGGCAGCATTTCTACATTTCCAACTCTGGGTTTTTGGGCAACAGAGCTTTCCTGGAAATCGTGTTAGTAAGCTGCAAATTAGAGTGGAATGTGCCAGCGCAAACCCCCAAGAGCTTATATCTCCTAACTTGTTGTTTGTTTATTAAATTTAATTTTTATTAATTATCAGAGCAAATTTGATACAAATGTAGATTCTCCTAGGTGTACAGTTTCTGGTTCATCCTATCAATGTATCTGTCTATTCCTCTTTCGATCCTTTCCCGTGGATGTTATTATAGGGTGTTGAGTAGACCTCTCTTCGTATTCCATAGGCACTTTGTGATTATACATTTCATAAGTATTAGTGCATATCTGTTAACCCCCATGTCCTAGTTCATACATTCCTTATTCCTTTCCATTTGGTTAAACATTAATTGGTTTTCTGAATCTATGTGTGTCCATCTCTTGCAAATTATTTCATGGGTATCAATTTTTAGGTAACACCTATAAGTGATGTCCTAAGATGTCTGTCTTTCGGTTTCTTTCTTACTTCAAGTTGGGTGATTATCTCTAGATCCTTCTATGATGGTGCCAATGGCACGGTTCCATGCTTTTTCATGGCTAATATTCCATTGTGTACATGGACGACTTCTTCTTGGTGCATTTTTCTGTTGATGGACATTTCGGTTTCTTCCAGGTCTTGGCTATGGTACGTGTTGCTGCAGTGCAGGATTGCCAGCCTGTGTCTTTTCGATTCTGGTCTAATCAGGTGAAAGGCCCATGAGTGGGCCTACCAGATCACATGGTAGCTCCATATTTACCCTTAAACGCACCTCCATTCTGTTCTCACTACTGGCTGTGACCAGGTTTCATCCCACCAGCAGCTAAAGGGTACGCGGTTCTCTAAAACCCCTTCAGCATTTATTCCTTGTAGTGGCTGATGACCATTCTGACGGCTGTGACGTGAACTTTTTTGTACACTGGATTTGCATGGCTTTATTGATTCCTGATGTTCAGCATTTTTCCATTCCCATTTTGTTAACAAAAAAGAAAGAAAGTAAAAGAAACAGAAGACAAATGTGCATAAACTATGCCTCTTGAAACTGTCGTTTTGAAATATGGACGTCTTTTGAATGTTTTGATCGATATACGACCCCAGGATTTTTTTTCAGGGAGGTGTCATTTACAGGCCTGCAATTATTTTGAATATCAACTGACCGTTAGCGCTGGGATTAAAGCTGCTGTTGTGTGAAACGGCCACAAGGTGGCAGCAGTTCTCCTTTACCAAACCCGGTTACTAGGGCAACAGAACCTCAATGGAAGTCGTGTTCCAGGTTGTAATTTAGAATGGAATGTATCAGGAAAGCCCCTTCAATTTATGTCTCACTATTTCTTGTTTGTTTTTTTTAATTTAATTTTTATTTTTTATCACAGCAAGTTTGATTACAATGTTTGGCTTGTTGTAGATGTGCACCATGTGGTTCTTTTACACATATACATATGTGTGTTCTTCCTGGGATCCTTGTCCCATGTACGTTATGACAGAATGTTGAGTAGTCTTCTCTTGGTATTCCGTAGGTCTTTGGTGATTATATAGTTCACCTGTGTTTGTATATGTCTGTTAACCCCAATATCCTAATGTATCCAATCCTCACACCTTTCCATTGGTGAACCATAAGTTTGTTTAATGAATCTGTGATTGCCCTTCTCTGTGGAAATATCTTCACTGCTATCAATTTTTAGGTAACACCTATAAGTGATATCATACGATATGTGTCTCTCTCTTTCTGACTTAGTACGAGTCGCGTGACTACCTCTAGACTCATCTACGGTGCTGCACATGGCATTGTGTCCTTTTTTCCCTTGGCTAATATTCCCTCTGTACATGTACCAGTTCTTCTTTGTCCACTCATCTGTTGATGGACTTTTTGGTTGCTTCCATGTCTTGGCTATTGTAATCGAGCGGCAATGCACATTTGCCTGCCTGTGTCTTTCCAATTCTGTCTTCTTAGGTGATAGGCCCAGGAGTGGGCCTGCTGGATCATACAGTAGCAAAATGTTTACTTTACAAAGGCACCTCCATTCTGTTCTCATTAGTGGCTCTTACCAGGTTACGTCCCTCTTAAAGCTGAGGGTATGCACTTCTCCACAACACCTTCAGCATTTACTGTTTGTAGTGTTTTTTTGCTGATGTATATTCTGACCAGTGTGAGCTGATATACCTCTTTGGGGTTGGATTTGCATGTGTCTCATAAACCCTTGAAATTGAGCTTTCTGGCATGTCCTTTTATTCTTCAAACTGTGAGTACAGCTTACCTCTTCAAATTGTTTTCGTGAAGTGTGTGTGACATTTAGAAATATTTTGGCCATTACCTCCCTCAAGACATTTTGTGGGCAGGTTTCATTTACAGCCCTCCAGTACTGGTGCATATGAAGTGACCCTTAGCACAGGTTTTAAAGCTGCTGTTGCAGGTAACGGCCAGAGGGCGGCAGCATTTCTTTCATTATGTCTTTTGCTTTCCGACTTACCTCATGTTCTGTGATTATCTCTAGGCAGCATTTCTGCTTTTCCCAATCTGGTAACTAGGCGAACAGACCTTCCTGGCAGTGGTGTTCCTCGGTTATATATTAGAGTGGAATGTGCCCGGAGAAACCCCCAAATGCTGATGTCTCCTTACTTATGTTTGTTTTCTAAATTGAATTTATATTTTTTATTGGAGTCATATTCCATTGCGTACATGGACCACTTGTTCTTGGTGCATTCCTCTGTTGATGGACATTTTCGTAGCTTCCAAGTGTTGTCTATGGTAAATATTGCTGGAGTGCAGGATTTTCAGCCTGTATCTTTTTTTATGGTTTTGATTTCTTTTGCGGTACGCGGGCCTCTCACTGCGGTGGCCCCTCCCGTTGCAGAGCAGAGGCTCCGGATGCACAGGCCCAGCAGCCATAGCTCACGGGACCAGCCTCTCCACGGCATGTGGGATCTTCCCGGACCGGGGCACGAACCCGTGTCCCCTGCATCGGCAGGCGGACTCTCAACGTCTGCGCCACCAGGGAAGCCCAGCCTGTTTAGTTTTGATTCTCATCCTGTCAGGTGATAGGCCCAGCAGTGGGTATGCTTGATTGAATGGTAGCTCAGTATTTACCTTTCCAAGGCACCTCCTTTGTGTTTTCCTTACTGGCTCTTACCATGTCCCACGTTGAACCAAGGGTAGGCATTTCTCCTCAAACCCTTCAGCATTTACTGTTTGCAGAATTTTTGCTGATGGCCATTCTGACTGGTGTGAGCTGATAGGTTTTTTGTAATTTGGATTTGCATGTCTTGAATTATTCCTAGTGTTCAGCATTTTTACACGCCTTTTTAAAGTTCTGTTAAAATAACAGAAAGAAACAGAGAGTACAATTAACCTCTGGAAATTGTCTTCTTGAAAGGTTGCCCTCTTTTGAATGTTTTGGTCAATTTTCGAACCCAGGATTGTTTCTGAGGTCAGGTGTCATTCATAGGCCTGTAATGAGTGTGAATATCTAGTGAGCATTAGCACTGGGTTTAAAGCTGCTGTTTTGGGAAACGGCCACAAGGCGGCAGCATTTCTCCATTCCCAAATCTGGTTCCTAGGGCAGCAGAGCCTTTCTGGAAGTCCTGTTCCTAGGTTGTAAATTAAAATGGAATGTGCCAGGAGAAACCCCAATAAGTTTATGTCACATTACTTCTTGTTTTAGTTTTTTTAATCGGGGTAATGATTAGAATACAGTTTGTCCTCAGTGTACACAATCTGGTTCATTTGTGCATAACATATATATATATATATATGTATATATATATATATATATGTATATATATATATATATATTCATGTACAGAGCCAATTCCCGTGTAAATTATTGCAGAGTTTTCCATAGACATCCCTTACTATATGGTCGGTCTTTCTGTTATATGTATTTAATAGGTATTTGTACACGTATGGTAACCCTAATCTTAATTTTTCCATTCCCCCCACCTGTCCTTTTAGATAAGCATAGTTTGTTTTCTAAGCCTGTGAGTGTCTTTCTCTGTGGAAATATGTTCATTTGTGTCAGTTGTTAGATAACGCCTATAAGTGATATCATAGGGTATGTCTTTTGCTTTCCGACTTACCTCATGTTCTGTGATTATCTCTAGGCTCATCTATGGTGCCTCAAAGAGCAGTGTTTCATTGTTTTCCATGGCTAATAGTCCATTGTGTACATGGACCACTTCTTCTTTTTCCACTCATCTGGTGATGGACATTTTGGTTGCTTCCGTGTCTTGGCTATTGTGAAAATTCCTGCAGTGCAGCTGCTGAAGCCTGTGCCTTCTCGACTCTGGACTTCTCAGGTGAGAGTCTCAGCGGTGGGCCTGCTGAATGGAATGGTGGCTCAGTTTTTACTTTGAAACACAGCTCCTTTCTGTTCTCATTATTGGCTGTTACCACTTTACATCTCACCAGCAGCTAGAGGGTACACAGTTCTCTAAAACCCCTTCAGCATTTGTTGTTTGCAGACTTTTAGCTGATGGTAGTTGGCATGTGTGAGTTGAAACCTGTTTGGAGGTTAGATTTGCATGAGTCTAATAATTCCTGATGTTGAGCTTTTATCCATTTTCCTCTTTTTTGAAAATGAGTGAGTAAAACTTACCCCTCCATACTATCTCCTTGAAAAATGTGCCAGTTTGGAATTCTTTTGGCCATTCCCTACCTCCGCACAATTATGTAGGGCAGGTGTCCTTTACAGCCCTGAGTCCTTGTGAATGTTAAGTGACCATTAGCTGTGGGTTTAATGCCGCTCTTGCGGGAAACGGCCACAAGGCGGCAGCATTTCTACATTTCCAACTCTGGGTTTTTGGGCAACAGAGCTTTCCTGGAAATCGTGTTAGTAAGCTGCAAATTAGAGTGGAATGTGCCAGCGCAAACCCCCAAGAGCTTATATCTCCTAACTTGTTGTTTGTTTATTAAATTTAATTTTTATTAATTATCAGAGCAAATTTGATACAAATGTAGATTCTCCTAGGTGTACAGTTTCTGGTTCATCCTATCAATGTATCTGTCTATTCCTCTTTCGATCCTTTCCCGTGGATGTTATTATAGGGTGTTGAGTAGACCTCTCTTCGTATTCCATAGGCACTTTGTGATTATACATTTCATAAGTATTAGTGCATATCTGTTAACCCCCATGTCCTAGTTCATACATTCCTTATTCCTTTCCATTTGGTTAAACATTAATTGGTTTTCTGAATCTATGTGTGTCCATCTCTTGCAAATTATTTCATGGGTATCAATTTTTAGGTAACACCTATAAGTGATGTCCTAAGATGTCTGTCTTTCGGTTTCTTTCTTACTTCAAGTTGGGTGATTATCTCTAGATCCTTCTATGATGGTGCCAATGGCACGGTTCCATGCTTTTTCATGGCTAATATTCCATTGTGTACATGGACGACTTCTTCTTGGTGCATTTTTCTGTTGATGGACATTTCGGTTTCTTCCAGGTCTTGGCTATGGTACGTGTTGCTGCAGTGCAGGATTGCCAGCCTGTGTCTTTTCGATTCTCGTCTAATCAGGTGAAAGGCCCATGAGTGGGCCTACCAGATCACATGGTAGCTCCATATTTACCCTTAAACGCACCTCCATTCTGTTCTCACTACTGGCTGTGACCAGGTTTCATCCCACCAGCAGCTAAAGGGTACGCGGTTCTCTAAAACCCCTTCAGCATTTATTCCTTATAGTGGCTGATGACCATTCTGACGGCTGTGACGTGAACTTTTTTGTACACTGGATATGCATGGCTTTATTGATTCCTGATGTTCAGCATTTTTCCATTCCCATTTTGTTAACAAAAAAGAAAGAAAGTAAAAGAAACAGAAGACAAATGTGCATAAACTATGCCTCTTGAAACTGTCGTTTTGAAATATGGACGTCTTTTGAATGTTTTGATCGATATACGACCCCAGGATTTTTTTTCAGGGAGGTGTCATTTACAGGCCTGCAATTATTTTGAATATCAACTGACCATTAGCGCTGGGATTAAAGCTGCTGTTGTGTGAAACGGCCACAAGGTGGCAGCAGTTCTCCTTTACCAAACCCGGTTACTAGGGCAACAGAACCTCAATGGAAGTCGTGTTCCAGGTTGTAATTTAGAATGGAATGTATCAGGAAAGCCCCTTCAATTTATGTCTCACTATTTCTTGTTTGTTTTTTTTAATTTAATTTTTATTTTTTATCACAGCAAGTTTGATTACAATGTTTGGCTTGTTGTAGATGTGCACCATGTGGTTCTTTTACACATATACATATGTGTGTTCTTCCTGGGATCCTTGTCCCATGTACGTTATGACAGAATGTTGAGTAGTCTTCTCTTGGTATTCCGTAGGTCTTTGGTGATTATATAGTTCACCTGTGTTTGTATATGTCTGTTAACCCCAATATCCTAATGTATCCAATCCTCACACCTTTCCATTGGTGAACCATAAGTTTGTTTAATGAATCTGTGATTGCCCTTCTCTGTGGAAATATCTTCACTGCTATCAATTTTTAGGTAACACCTATAAGTGATATCATACGATATGTGTCTCTCTCTTTCTGACTTAGTACGAGTCGCGTGACTACCTCTAGACTCATCTACGGTGCTGCACATGGCATTGTGTCCTTTTTTCCCTTGGCTAATATTCCCTCTGTACATGTACCAGTTCTTCTTTGTCCACTCATCTGTTGATGGACTTTTTGGTTGCTTCCATGTCTTGGCTATTGTAATCGAGCGGCAATGCACATTTGCCTGCCTGTGTCTTTCCAATTCTGTCTTCTTAGGTGATAGGCCCAGGAGTGGGCCTGCTGGATCATACAGTAGCAAAATGTTTACTTTACAAAGGCACCTCCATTCTGTTCTCATTAGTGGCTCTTACCAGGTTACGTCCCTCTTAAAGCTGAGGGTATGCACTTCTCCACAACACCTTCAGCATTTACTGTTTGTAGTGTTTTTTTGCTGATGTATATTCTGACCAGTGTGAGCTGATATACCTCTTTGGGGTTGGATTTGCATGTGTCTCATAAACCCTTGAAATTGAGCTTTCTGGCATGTCCTTTTATTCTTCAAACTGTGAGTACAGCTTACCTCTTCAAATTGTTTTCGTGAAGTGTGTGTGACATTTAGAAATATTTTGGCCATTACCTCCCTCAAGACATTTTGTGGGCAGGTTTCATTTACAGCCCTCCAGTACTGGTGCATATGAAGTGACCCTTAGCACAGGTTTTAAAGCTGCTGTTGCAGGTAACGGCCAGAGGGCGGCAGCATTTCTTTCATTATGTCTTTTGCTTTCCGACTTACCTCATGTTCTGTGATTATCTCTAGGCAGCATTTCTGCTTTTCCCAATCTGGTAACTAGGCGAACAGACCTTCCTGGCAGTGGTGTTCCTCGGTTATATATTAGAGTGGAATGTGCCCGGAGAAACCCCCAAATGCTGATGTCTCCTTACTTATGTTTGTTTTCTAAATTGAATTTATATTTTTTATTGGAGTCATATTCCATTGTGTACATGGACCACTTGTTCTTGGTGCATTCCTCTGTTGATGGACATTTTCGTAGCTTCCAAGTGTTGTCTATGGTAAATATTGCTGGAGTGCAGGATTTTCAGCCTGTATCTTTTTTTATGGTTTTGATTTCTTTTGCGGTACGCGGGCCTCTCACTGCGGTGGCCCCTCCCGTTGCAGAGCAGAGGCTCCGGATGCACAGGCCCAGCAGCCATAGCTCACGGGACCAGCCTCTCCACGGCATGTGGGATCTTCCCGGACCGGGGCACGAACCCGTGTCCCCTGCATCGGCAGGCGGACTGTCAAAGTCTGTGCCACCAGGGAAGCCCAGCCTGTTTAGTTTTGATTCTCATCCTGTCAGGTGATAGGCCCAGCAGTGGGTATGCTTGATTGAATGGTAGCTCAGTATTTACCTTTCCAAGGCACCTCCTTTGTGTTTTCCTTACTGGCTCTTACCATGTCCCACGTTGAACCAAGGGTAGGCATTTCTCCTCAAACCCTTCAGCATTTACTGTTTGCAGAATTTTTGCTGATGGCCATTCTGACTGGTGTGAGCTGATAGGTTTTTTGTAATTTGGATGTGCATGTCTTGAATTATTCCTAGTGTTCAGCATTTTTCACGCCTTTTTAAAGTTCTGTTAAAATAACAGAAAGAAACAGAGAGTACAATTAACCTCTGGAAATTGTCTTCTTGAAAGGTTGCCCTCTTTTGAATGTTTTGGTCAATTTTCGAACCCAGGATTGTTTCTGAGGTCAGGTGTCATTCATAGGCCTGTAATGAGTGTGAATATCTAGTGAGCATTAGCACTGGGTTTAAAGCTGCTGTTTTGGGAAACGGCCACAAGGCGGCAGCATTTCTCCATTCCCAAATCTGGTTCCTAGGGCAGCAGAGCCTTTCTGGAAGTCCTGTTCCTAGGTTGTAAATTAAAATGGAATGTGCCAGGAGAAACCCCAATAAGTTTATGTCACATTACTTCTTGTTTTAGTTTTTTTAATCAGGGTAATGATTAGAATACAGTTTGTCCTCAGTGTACACAATCTGGTTCATTTGTGCATAACATATATATATATATATATATATATATATATATATATATATATATTCATGTACAGAGCCACTTCCCGTGTAAATTATTGCAGAGTTTTCCATAGACATCTCTTGCTATATGGTCGGTCTTTCTGTTATATGTATTTAATAGGTATTTGTACACGTATGGTAAACCTAATCTTAATTTTTCCATTCCCCCCACCTGTCCTTTTAGATAAGCATAGTTTGTTTTCTAAGCCTGTGAGTGTCTTTCTCTGTGGAAATATGTTCATTTGTGTCAGTTGTTAGATAACGCCTATAAGTGATATCATAGGGTATGTCTTTTGCTTTCCGACTTACCTCATGTTCTGTGATTATCTCTAGGCTCATCTATGGTGCCTCAAAGAGCAGTGTTTCATTGTTTTCCATGGCTAATAGTCCATTGTGTACATGGACCACTTCTTCTTTTTCCACTCATCTGGTGATGGACATTTTGGTTGCTTCCGTGTCTTGGCTATTGTGAAAATTCCTGCAGTGCAGCTGCTGAAGCCTGTGCCTTCTCGACTCTGGACTTCTCAGGTGAGAGTCTCAGCGGTGGGCCTGCTGAATGGAATGGTGGCTCAGTTTTTACTTTGAAACACAGCTCCTTTCTGTTCTCATTATTGGCTGTTACCACTTTACATCTCACCAGCAGCTAGAGGGTACACAGTTCTCTAAAACCCCTTCAGCATTTGTTGTTTGCAGACTTTTAGCTGATGGTAGTTGGCATGTGTGAGTTGAAACCTGTTTGGAGGTTAGATTTGCATGAGTCTAATAATTCCTGATGTTGAGCTTTTATCCATTTTCCTCTTTTTTGAAAATGAGTGAGTAAAACTTACCCCTCCATACTATCTCCTTGAAAAATGTGCCAGTTTGGAATTCTTTTGGCCATTCCCTACCTCCGCACAATTATGTAGGGCAGGTGTCCTTTACAGCCCTGAGTCCTTGTGAATGTTAAGTGACCATTAGCTGTGGGTTTAATGCCGCTCTTGCGGGAAACGGCCACAAGGCGGCAGCATTTCTACATTTCCAACTCTGGGTTTTTGGGCAACAGAGCTTTCCTGGAAATCGTGTTAGTAAGCTGCAAATTAGAGTGGAATGTGCCAGCGCAAACCCCCAAGAGCTTATATCTCCTAACTTGTTGTTTGTTTATTAAATTTAATTTTTATTAATTATCAGAGCAAATTTGATACAAATGTAGATTCTCCTAGGTGTACAGTTTCTGGTTCATCCTATCAATGTATCTGTCTATTCCTCTTTCGATCCTTTCCCGTGGATGTTATTATAGGGTGTTGAGTAGACCTCTCTTCGTATTCCATAGGCACGTTGTGATTATACATTTCATAAGTATTAGTGCATATCTGTTAACCCCCATGTCCTAGTTCATACATTCCTTATTCCTTTCCATTTGGTTAAACATTAATTGGTTTTCTGAATCTATGTGTGTCCATCTCTTGGAAATTATTTCATGGGTATCAATTTTTAGGTAACACCTATAAGTGATGTCCTAAGATGTCTGTCTTTCGGTTTCTTTCTTACTTCAAGTTGGGTGATTATCTCTAGATCCTTCTATGATGGTGCCAACGGCACGGTTCCATGCTTTTTCATGGCTAATATTCCATTGTGTACATGGACGACTTCTTCTTGGTGCATTTTTCTGTTGATGGACATTTCGGTTTCTTCCAGGTCTTGGCTATGGTACGTGTTGCTGCAGTGCAGGATTGCCAGCCTGTGTCTTTTCGATTCTGGTCTAATCAGGTGAAAGGCCCATGAGTGGGCCTACCAGATCACATGGTAGCTCCATATTTACCCTTAAACGCACCTCCATTCTGTTCTCACTACTGGCTGTGACCAGGTTTCATCCCACCAGCAGCTAAAGGGTACGCGGTTCTCTAAAACCCCTTCAGCGTTTATTCCTTGTAGTGGCTGATGACCATTCTGACGGCTGTGACGTGAACTTTTTTGTACACTGGATATGCATGGCTTTATTGATTCCTGATGTTCAGCATTTTTCCATTCCCATTTTGTTAACAAAAAAGAAAGAAAGTAAAAGAAACAGAAGACAAATGTGCATAAACTATGCCTCCTGAAACTGTCGTTTTGAAATATGGACGTCTTTTGAATGTTTTGATCGATATACGACCCCAGGATTTTTTTTCAGGGAGGTGTCATTTACAGGCCTGCAATTATTTTGAATATCAACTGACCATTAGCGCTGGGATTAAAGCTGCTGTTGTGTGAAACGGCCACAAGGTGGCAGCAGTTCTCCTTTACCAAACCCGGTTACTAGGGCAACAGAACCTCAATGGAAGTCGTGTTCCAGGTTGTAATTTAGAATGGAATGTATCAGGAAAGCCCCTTCAATTTATGTCTCACTATTTCTTGTTTGTTTTTTTTAATTTAATTTTTATTTTTTATCACAGCAAGTTTGATTACAATGTTTGGCTTGTTGTAGATGTGCACCATGTGGTTCTTTTACACATATACATATGTGTGTTCTTCCTGGGATCCTTGTCCCATGTACGTTATGACAGAATGTTGAGTAGTCTTCTCTTGGTATTCCGTAGGTCTTTGGTGATTATATAGTTCACCTGTGTTTGTATATGTCTGTTAACCCCAATATCCTAATGTATCCAATCCTCACACCTTTCCATTGGTGAACCATAAGTTTGTTTAATGAATCTGTGATTGCCCTTCTCTGTGGAAATATCTTCACTGCTATCAATTTTTAGGTAACACCTATAAGTGATATCATACGATATGTGTCTCTCTCTTTCTGACTTAGTACGAGTCGCGTGACTACCTCTAGACTCATCTACGGTGCTGCACATGGCATTGTGTCCTTTTTTCCCTTGGCTAATATTCCCTCTGTACATGTACCAGTTCTTCTTTGTCCACTCATCTGTTGATGGACTTTTTGGTTGCTTCCATGTCTTGGCTATTGTAATCGAGCGGCAATGCACATTTGCCTGCCTGTGTCTTTCCAATTCTGTCTTCTTAGGTGATAGGCCCAGGAGTGGGCCTGCTGGATCATACAGTAGCAAAATGTTTACTTTACAAAGGCACCTCCATTCTGTTCTCATTAGTGGCTCTTACCAGGTTACGTCCCTCTTAAAGCTGAGGGTATGCACTTCTCCACAACACCTTCAGCATTTACTGTTTGTAGTGTTTTTTTGCTGATGTATATTCTGACCAGTGTGAGCTGATATACCTCTTTGGGGTTGGATTTGCATGTGTCTCATAAACCCTTGAAATTGAGCTTTCTGGCATGTCCTTTTATTCTTCAAACTGTGAGTACAGCTTACCTCTTCAAATTGTTTTCGTGAAGTGTGTGTGACATTTAGAAATATTTTGGCCATTACCTCCCTCAAGACATTTTGTGGGCAGGTTTCATTTACAGCCCTCCAGTACTGGTGCATATGAAGTGACCCTTAGCACAGGTTTTAAAGCTGCTGTTGCAGGTAACGGCCAGAGGGCGGCAGCATTTCTTTCATTATGTCTTTTGCTTTCCGACTTACCTCATGTTCTGTGATTATCTCTAGGCAGCATTTCTGCTTTTCCCAATCTGGTAACTAGGCGAACAGACCTTCCTGGCAGTGGTGTTCCTCGGTTATATATTAGAGTGGAATGTGCCCGGAGAAACCCCCAAATGCTGATGTCTCCTTACTTATGTTTGTTTTCTAAATTGAATTTATATTTTTTATTGGAGTCATATTCCATTGCGTACATGGACCACTTGTTCTTGGTGCATTCCTCTGTTGATGGACATTTTCGTAGCTTCCAAGTGTTGTCTATGGTAAATATTGCTGGAGTGCAGGATTTTCAGCCTGTATCTTTTTTTATGGTTTTGATTTCTTTTGCGGTACGCGGGCCTCTCACTGCGGTGGCCCCTCCCGTTGCAGAGCAGAGGCTCCGGATGCACAGGCCCAGCAGCCATAGCTCACGGGACCTGCCTCTCCACGGCATGTGGGATCTTCCCGGACCAGGGCACGAACCCGTGTCCCCTGCATCGGCAGGCGGACTCTCAACGTCTGCGCCACCAGGGAAGCCCAGCCTGTTTAGTTTTGATTCTCATCCTGTCAGGTGATAGGCCCAGCAGTGGGTATGCTTGATTGAATGGTAGCTCAGTATTTACCTTTCCAAGGCACCTCCTTTGTGTTTTCCTTACTGGCTCTTACCATGTCCCACGTTGAACCAAGGGTAGGCATTTCTCCTCAAACCCTTCAGCATTTACTGTTTGCAGAATTTTTGCTGATGGCCATTCTGACTGGTGTGAGCTGATAGGTTTTTTGTAATTTGGATTTGCATGTCTTGAATTATTCCTAGTGTTCAGCATTTTTTCACGCCTTTTTAAAGTTCTGTTAAAATAACAGAAGGAAACAGAGAGTACAATTAACCTCTGGAAATTGTCTTCTTGAAAGGTTGCCCTCTTTTGAATGTTTTGGTCAATTTTCGAACCCAGGATTGTTTCTGAGGTCAGGTGTCATTCATAGGCCTGTAATGAGTGTGAATATCTAGTGAGCATTAGTACTGGGTTTAAAGCTGCTGTTTTGGGAAACGGCCACAAGGCGGCAGCATTTCTCCATTCCCAAATCTGGTTCCTAGGGCAGCAGAGCCTTTCTGGAAGTCCTGTTCCTAGGTTGTAAATTAAAATGGAATGTGCCAGGAGAAACCCCAATAAGTTTATGTCACATTACTTCTTGTTTTAGTTTTTTTAATCGGGGTAATGATTAGAATACAGTTTGTCCTCAGTGTACACAATCTGGTTCATTTGTGCATAACATATATATATATATATATATATATATATATATGTATATATATATATATATATTCATGTACAGAGCCAATTCCCGTGTAAATTATTGCAGAGTTTTCCATAGACATCCCTTGCTATATGGTCGGTCTTTCTGTTATATGTATTTAATAGGTATTTGTACACGTATGGTAACCCTAATCTTAATTTTTCCATTCCCCCCACCTGTCCTTTTAGATAAGCATAGTTTGTTTTCTAAGCCTGTGAGTGTCTTTCTCTGTGGAAATATGTTCATTTGTGTCAGTTGTTAGATAACGCCTATAAGTGATATCATAGGATATGTCTTTTGCTTTCCGACTTACCTCATGTTCTGTGATTATCTCTAGGCTCATCTGTGGTGCCTCAAAGAGCAGTGTTTCATTGTTTTCCATGGCTAATAGTCCATTGTGTACATGGACCACTTCTTCTTTTTCCACTCATCTGGTGATGGACATTTTGGTTGCTTCCGTGTCTTGGCTATTGTGAAAATTCCTGCAGTGCAGCTGCTGAAGCCTGTGCCTTCTCGACTCTGGACTTCTCAGGTGAGAGTCTCAGCGGTGGGCCTGCTGAATGGAATGGTGGCTCAGTTTTTACTTTGAAACACAGCTCCTTTCTGTTCTCATTATTGGCTGTTACCACTTTACATCTCACCAGCAGCTAGAGGGTACACAGTTCTCTAAAACCCCTTCAGCATTTGTTGTTTGCAGACTTTTAGCTGATGGTAGTTGGCATGTGTGAGTTGAAACCTGTTTGGAGGTTAGATTTGCATGAGTCTAATAATTCCTGATGTTGAGCTTTTATCCATTTTCCTCTTTTTTGAAAATGAGTGAGTAAAACTTACCCCTCCATACTATCTCCTTGAAAAATGTGCCAGTTTGGAATTTTTTTGGCCATTCCCTACCTCCGCACAATTATGTAGGGCAGGTGTCCTTTACAGCCCTGAGTCCTTGTGAATGTTAAGTGACCATTAGCTGTGGGTTTAATGCCGCTCTTGCGGGAAACGGCCACAAGGCGGCAGCATTTCTACATTTCCAACTCTGGGTTTTTGGGCAACAGAGCTTTCCTGGAAATCGTGTTAGTAAGCTGCAAATTAGAGTGGAATGTGCCAGCGCAAACCCCCAAGAGCTTATATCTCCTAAATTGTTGTTTGTTTATTAAATTTAATTTTTATTAATTATCAGAGCAAATTTGATACAAATGTAGATTCTCCTAGGTGTACAGTTTCTGGTTCATCCTATCAATGTATCTGTCTATTCCTCTTTCGATCCTTTCCCGTGGATGTTATTATAGGGTGTTGAGTAGACCTCTCTTCGTATTCCATAGGCACGTTGTGATTATACATTTCATAAGTATTAGTGCATATCTGTTAACCCCCATGTCCTAGTTCATACATTCCTTATTCCTTTCCATTTGGTTAAACATTAATTGGTTTTCTGAATCTATGTGTGTCCATCTCTTGGAAATTATTTCATGGGTATCAATTTTTAGGTAACACCTATAAGTGATGTCCTAAGATGTCTGTCTTTCGGTTTCTTTCTTACTTCAAGTTGGGTGATTATCTCTAGATCCTTCTATGATGGTGCCAACGGCACGGTTCCATGCTTTTTCATGGCTAATATTCCATTGTGTACATGGACGACTTCTTCTTGGTGCATTTTTCTGTTGATGGACATTTCGGTTTCTTCCAGGTCTTGGCTATGGTACGTGTTGCTGCAGTGCAGGATTGCCAGCCTGTGTCTTTTCGATTCTGGTCTAATCAGGTGAAAGGCCCATGAGTGGGCCTACCAGATCACATGGTAGCTCCATATTTACCCTTAAACGCACCTCCATTCTGTTCTCACTACTGGCTGTGACCAGGTTTCATCCCACCAGCAGCTAAAGGGTACGCGGTTCTCTAAAACCCCTTCAGCATTTATTCCTTGTAGTGGCTGATGACCATTCTGACGGCTGTGACGTGAACTTTTTTGTACACTGGATATGCATGGCTTTATTGATTCCTGATGTTCAGCATTTTTCCATTCCCATTTTGTTAACAAAAAAGAAAGAAAGTAAAAGAAACAGAAGACAAATGTGCATAAACTATGCCTCCTGAAACTGTCGTTTTGAAATATGGACGTCTTTTGAATGTTTTGATCGATATACGACCCCAGGATTTTTTTTCAGGGAGGTGTCATTTACAGGCCTGCAATTATTTTGAATATCAACTGACCATTAGCGCTGGGATTAAAGCTGCTGTTGTGTGAAACGGCCACAAGGTGGCAGCAGTTCTCCTTTACCAAACCCGGTTACTAGGGCAACAGAACCTCAATGGAAGTCGTGTTCCAGGTTGTAATTTAGAATGGAATGTATCAGGAAAGCCCCTTCAATTTATGTCTCACTGTTTCTTGTTTGTTTTTTTTAATTTAATTTTTATTTTTTATCACAGCAAGTTTGATTACAATGTTTGGCTTGTTGTAGATGTGCACCATGTGGTTCTTTTACACATATACATATGTGTGTTCTTCCTGGGATCCTTGTCCCATGTACGTTATGACAGAATGTTGAGTAGTCTTCTCTTGGTATTCCGTAGGTCTTTGGTGATTATATAGTTCACCTGTGTTTGTATATGTCTGTTAACCCCAATATCCTAATGTATCCAATCCTCACACCTTTCCATTGGTGAACCATAAGTTTGTTTAATGAATCTGTGATTGCCCTTCTCTGTGGAAATATCTTCACTGCTATCAATTTTTAGGTAACACCTATAAGTGATATCATACGATATGTGTCTCTCTCTTTCTGACTTAGTACGAGTCGCGTGACTACCTCTAGACTCATCTACGGTGCTGCACATGGCATTGTGTCCTTTTTTCCCTTGGCTAATATTCCCTCTGTACATGTACCAGTTCTTCTTTGTCCACTCATCTGTTGATGGACTTTTTGGTTGCTTCCATGTCTTGGCTATTGTAATCGAGCGGCAATGCACATTTGCCTGCCTGTGTCTTTCCAATTCTGTCTTCTTAGGTGATAGGCCCAGGAGTGGGCCTGCTGGATCATACAGTAGCAAAATGTTTACTTTACAAAGGCACCTCCATTCTGTTCTCATTAGTGGCTCTTACCAGGTTACGTCCCTCTTAAAGCTGAGGGTATGCACTTCTCCACAACACCTTCAGCATTTACTGTTTGTAGTGTTTTTTTGCTGATGTATATTCTGACCAGTGTGAGCTGATATACCTCTTTGGGGTTGGATTTGCATGTGTCTCATAAACCCTTGAAATTGAGCTTTCTGGCATGTCCTTTTATTCTTCAAACTGTGAGTACAGCTTACCTCTTCAAATTGTTTTCGTGAAGTGTGTGTGACATTTAGAAATATTTTGGCCATTACCTCCCTCAAGACATTTTGTGGGCAGGTTTCATTTACAGCCCTCCAGTACTGGTGCATATGAAGTGACCCTTAGCACAGGTTTTAAAGCTGCTGTTGCAGGTAACGGCCAGAGGGCGGCAGCATTTCTTTCATTATGTCTTTTGCTTTCCGACTTACCTCATGTTCTGTGATTATCTCTAGGCAGCATTTCTGCTTTTCCCAATCTGGTAACTAGGCGAACAGACCTTCCTGGCAGTGGTGTTCCTCGGTTATATATTAGAGTGGAATGTGCCTGGAGAAACCCCCAAATGCTGATGTCTCCTTACTTATGTTTGTTTTCTAAATTGAATTTATATTTTTTATTGGAGTCATATTCCATTGCGTACATGGACCACTTGTTCTTGGTGCATTCCTCTGTTGATGGACATTTTCGTAGCTTCCAAGTGTTGTCTATGGTAAATATTGCTGGAGTGCAGGATTTTCAGCCTGTATCTTTTTTTATGGTTTTGATTTCTTTTGCGGTACGCGGGCCTCTCACTGCGGTGGCCCCTCCCGTTGCAGAGCAGAGGCTCCGGATGCACAGGCCCAGCAGCCATAGCTCACGGGACCTGCCTCTCCACGGCATGTGGGATCTTCCCGGACCAGGGCACGAACCCGTGTCCCCTGCATCGGCAGGCGGACTCTCAACGTCTGCGCCACCAGGGAAGCCCAGCCTGTTTAGTTTTGATTCTCATCCTGTCAGGTGATAGGCCCAGCAGTGGGTATGCTTGATTGAATGGTAGCTCAGTATTTACCTTTCCAAGGCACCTCCTTTGTGTTTTCCTTACTGGCTCTTACCATGTCCCACGTTGAACCAAGGGTAGGCATTTCTCCTCAAACCCTTCAGCATTTACTGTTTGCAGAATTTTTGCTGATGGCCATTCTGACTGGTGTGAGCTGATAGGTTTTTTGTAATTTGGATTTGCATGTCTTGAATTATTCCTAGTGTTCAGCATTTTTTCACGCCTTTTTAAAGTTCTGTTAAAATAACAGAAGGAAACAGAGAGTACAATTAACCTCTGGAAATTGTCTTCTTGAAAGGTTGCCCTCTTTTGAATGTTTTGGTCAATTTTCGAACCCAGGATTGTTTCTGAGGTCAGGTGTCATTCATAGGCCTGTAATGAGTGTGAATATCTAGTGAGCATTAGCACTGGGTTTAAAGCTGCTGTTTTGGGAAACGGCCACAAGGCGGCAGCATTTCTCCATTCCCAAATCTGGTTCCTAGGGCAGCAGAGCCTTTCTGGAAGTCCTGTTCCTAGGTTGTAAATTAAAATGGAATGTGCCAGGAGAAACCCCAATAAGTTTATGTCACATTACTTCTTGTTTTAGTTTTTTTAATCGGGGTAATGATTAGAATACAGTTTGTCCTCAGTGTACACAATCTGGTTCATTTGTGCATAACATATATATATATATATATTCATGTACAGAGCCAATTCCCGTGTAAATTATTGCAGAGTTTTCCATAGACATCCCTTGCTATATGGTCGGTCTTTCTGTTATATGTATTTAATAGGTATTTGTACACGTATGGTAACCCTAATCTTAATTTTTCCATTCCCCCCACCTGTCCTTTTAGATAAGCATAGTTTGTTTTCTAAGCCTGTGAGTGTCTTTCTCTGTGGAAATATGTTCATTTGTGTCAGTTGTTAGATAACGCCTATAAGTGATATCATAGGATATGTCTTTTGCTTTCCGACTTACCTCATGTTCTGTGATTATCTCTAGGCTCATCTATGGTGCCTCAAAGAGCAGTGTTTCATTGTTTTCCATGGCTAATAGTCCATTGTGTACATGGACCACTTCTTCTTTTTCCACTCATCTGGTGATGGACATTTTGGTTGCTTCCGTGTCTTGGCTATTGTGAAAATTCCTGCAGTGCAGCTGCTGAAGCCTGTGCCTTCTCGACTCTGGACTTCTCAGGTGAGAGTCTCAGCGGTGGGCCTGCTGAATGGAATGGTGGCTCAGTTTTTACTTTGAAACACAGCTCCTTTCTGTTCTCATTATTGGCTGTTACCACTTTACATCTCACCAGCAGCTAGAGGGTACACAGTTCTCTAAAACCCCTTCAGCATTTGTTGTTTGCAGACTTTTAGCTGATGGTAGTTGGCATGTGTGAGTTGAAACCTGTTTGGAGGTTAGATTTGCATGAGTCTAATAATTCCTGATGTTGAGCTTTTATCCATTTTCCTCTTTTTTGAAAATGAGTGAGTAAAACTTACCCCTCCATACTATCTCCTTGAAAAATGTGCCAGTTTGGAATTTTTTTGGCCATTCCCTACCTCCGCACAATTATGTAGGGCAGGTGTCCTTTACAGCCCTGAGTCCTTGTGAATGTTAAGTGACCATTAGCTGTGGGTTTAATGCCGCTCTTGCGGGAAACGGCCACAAGGCGGCAGCATTTCTACATTTCCAACTCTGGGTTTTTGGGCAACAGAGCTTTCCTGGAAATCGTGTTAGTAAGCTGCAAATTAGAGTGGAATGTGCCAGCGCAAACCCCCAAGAGCTTATATCTCCTAAATTGTTGTTTGTTTATTAAATTTAATTTTTATTAATTATCAGAGCAAATTTGATACAAATGTAGATTCTCCTAGGTGTACAGTTTCTGGTTCATCCTATCAATGTATCTGTCTATTCCTCTTTCGATCCTTTCCCGTGGATGTTATTATAGGGTGTTGAGTAGACCTCTCTTCGTATTCCATAGGCACTTTGTGATTATACATTTCATAAGTATTAGTGCATATCTGTTAACCCCCATGTCCTAGTTCATACATTCCTTATTCCTTTCCATTTGGTTAAACATTAATTGGTTTTCTGAATCTATGTGTGTCCATCTCTTGCAAATTATTTCATGGGTATCAATTTTTAGGTAACACCTATAAGTGATGTCCTAAGATGTCTGTCTTTCGGTTTCTTTCTTACTTCAAGTTGGGTGATTATCTCTAGATCCTTCTATGATGGTGCCAACGGCACGGTTCCATGCTTTTTCATGGCTAATATTCCATTGTGTACATGGACGACTTCTTCTTGGTGCATTTTTCTGTTGATGGACATTTCGGTTTCTTCCAGGTCTTGGCTATGGTACGTGTTGCTGCAGTGCAGGATTGCCAGCCTGTGTCTTTTCGATTCTCGTCTAATCAGGTGAAAGGCCCATGAGTGGGCCTACCAGATCACATGGTAGCTCCATATTTACCCTTAAACGCACCTCCATTCTGTTCTCACTACTGGCTGTGACCAGGTTTCATCCCACCAGCAGCTAAAGGGTACGCGGTTCTCTAAAACCCCTTCAGCATTTATTCCTTGTAGTGGCTGATGACCATTCTGACGGCTGTGACGTGAACTTTTTTGTACACTGGATATGCATGGCTTTATTGATTCCTGATGTTCAGCATTTTTCCATTCCCATTTTGTTAACAAAAAAGAAAGAAAGTAAAAGAAACAGAAGACAAATGTGCATAAACTATGCCTCTTGAAACTGTCGTTTTGAAATATGGACGTCTTTTGAATGTTTTGATCGATATACGACCCCAGGATTTTTTTTCAGGGAGGTGTCATTTACAGGCCTGCAATTATTTTGAATATCAACTGACCATTAGCGCTGGGATTAAAGCTGCTGTTGTGTGAAACGGCCACAAGGTGGCAGCAGTTCTCCTTTACCAAACCCGGTTACTAGGGCAACAGAACCTCAATGGAAGTCGTGTTCCAGGTTGTAATTTAGAATGGAATGTATCAGGAAAGCCCCTTCAATTTATGTCTCACTGTTTCTTGTTTGTTTTTTTTAATTTAATTTTTATTTTTTATCACAGCAAGTTTGATTACAATGTTTGGCTTGTTGTAGATGTGCACCATGTGGTTCTTTTACACATATACATATGTGTGTTCTTCCTGGGATCCTTGTCCCATGTACGTTATGACAGAATGTTGAGTAGTCTTCTCTTGGTATTCCGTAGGTCTTTGGTGATTATATAGTTCACCTGTGTTTGTATATGTCTGTTAACCCCAATATCCTAATGTATCCAATCCTCACACCTTTCCATTGGTGAACCATAAGTTTGTTTAATGAATCTGTGATTGCCCTTCTCTGTGGAAATATCTTCACTGCTATCAATTTTTAGGTAACACCTATAAGTGATATCATACGATATGTGTCTCTCTCTTTCTGACTTAGTACGAGTCACGTGACTACCTCTAGACTCATCTACGGTGCTGCACATGGCATTGTGTCCTTTTTTCCCTTGGCTAATATTCCCTCTGTACATGTACCAGTTCTTCTTTGTCCACTCATCTGTTGATGGACTTTTTGGTTGCTTCCATGTCTTGGCTATTGTAATCGAGCGGCAATGCACATTTGCCTGCCTGTGTCTTTCCAATTCTGTCTTCTTAGGTGATAGGCCCAGGAGTGGGCCTGCTGGATCATACAGTAGCAAAATGTTTACTTTACAAAGGCACCTCCATTCTGTTCTCATTAGTGGCTCTTACCAGGTTACGTCCCTCTTAAAGCTGAGGGTATGCACTTCTCCACAACACCTTCAGCATTTACTGTTTGTAGTGTTTTTTTGCTGATGTATATTCTGACCAGTGTGAGCTGATATACCTCTTTGGGGTTGGATTTGCATGTGTCTCATAAACCCTTGAAATTGAGCTTTCTGGCATGTCCTTTTATTCTTCAAACTGTGAGTACAGCTTACCTCTTCAAATTGTTTTCGTGAAGTGTGTGTGACATTTAGAAATATTTTGGCCATTACCTCCCTCAAGACATTTTGTGGGCAGGTTTCATTTACAGCCCTCCAGTACTGGTGCATATGAAGTGACCCTTAGCACAGGTTTTAAAGCTGCTGTTGCAGGTAACGGCCAGAGGGCGGCAGCATTTCTTTCATTATGTCTTTTGCTTTCCGACTTACCTCATGTTCTGTGATTATCTCTAGGCAGCATTTCTGCTTTTCCCAATCTGGTAACTAGGCGAACAGACCTTCCTGGCAGTGGTGTTCCTCGGTTATATATTAGAGTGGAATGTGCCCGGAGAAACCCCCAAATGCTGATGTCTCCTTACTTATGTTTGTTTTCTAAATTGAATTTATATTTTTTATTGGAGTCATATTCCATTGCGTACATGGACCACTTGTTCTTGGTGCATTCCTCTGTTGATGGACATTTTCGTAGCTTCCAAGTGTTGTCTGTGGTAAATATTGCTGGAGTGCAGGATTTTCAGCCTGTATCTTTTTTTATGGTTTTGATTTCTTTTGCGGTACGCGGGCCTCTCACTGCGGTGGCCCCTCCCGTTGCAGAGCAGAGGCTCCGGATGCACAGGCCCAGCAGCCATAGCTCACGGGACCAGCCTCTCCACGGCATGTGGGATCTTCCCGGACCAGGGCACGAACCCGTGTCCCCTGCATCGGCAGGCGGACTCTCAACGTCTGCGCCACCAGGGAAGCCCAGCCTGTTTAGTTTTGATTCTCATCCTGTCAGGTGATAGGCCCAGCAGTGGGTATGCTTGATTGAATGGTAGCTCAGTATTTACCTTTCCAAGGCACCTCCTTTGTGTTTTCCTTACTGGCTCTTACCATGTCCCACGTTGAACCAAGGGTAGGCATTTCTCCTCAAACCCTTCAGCATTTACTGTTTGCAGAATTTTTGCTGATGGCCATTCTGACTGGTGTGAGCTGATAGGTTTTTTGTAATTTGGATTTGCATGTCTTGAATTATTCCTAGTGTTCAGCATTTTTCCACGCCTTTTTAAAGTTCTGTTAAAATAACAGAAAGAAACAGAGAGTACAATTAACCTCTGGAAATTGTCTTCTTGAAAGGTTGCCCTCTTTTGAATGTTTTGGTCAATTTTCGAACCCAGGATTGTTTCTGAGGTCAGGTGTCATTCATAGGCCTGTAATGAGTGTGAATATCTAGTGAGCATTAGCACTGGGTTTAAAGCTGCTGTTTTGGGAAACGGCCACAAGGCGGCAGCATTTCTCCATTCCCAAATCTGGTTCCTAGGGCAGCAGAGCCTTTCTGGAAGTCCTGTTCCTAGGTTGTAAATTAAAATGGAATGTGCCAGGAGAAACCCCAATAAGTTTATGTCACATTACTTCTTGTTTTAGTTTTTTTAATCAGGGTAATGATTAGAATACAGTTTGTCCTCAGTGTACACAATCTGGTTCATTTGTGCATAACATATATATATATATATATATATATATATATTCATGTACAGAGCCACTTCCCGTGTAAATTATTGCAGAGTTTTCCATAGACATCCCTTGCTATATGGTCGGTCTTTCTGTTATATGTATTTAATAGGTATTTGTACACGTATGGTAACCCTAATCTTAATTTTTCCATTCCCCCCACCTGTCCTTTTAGATAAGCATAGTTTGTTTTCTAAGCCTGTGAGTGTCTTTCTCTGTGGAAATATGTTCATTTGTGTCAGTTGTTAGATAACGCCTATAAGTGATATCATAGGATATGTCTTTTGCTTTCCGACTTACCTCATGTTCTGTGATTATCTCTAGGCTCATCTGTGGTGCCTCAAAGAGCAGTGTTTCATTGTTTTCCATGGCTAATAGTCCATTGTGTACATGGACCACTTCTTCTTTTTCCACTCATCTGGTGATGGACATTTTGGTTGCTTCCGTGTCTTGGCTATTGTGAAAATTCCTGCAGTGCAGCTGCTGAAGCCTGTGCCTTCTCGACTCTGGACTTCTCAGGTGAGAGTCTCAGCGGTGGGCCTGCTGAATGGAATGGTGGCTCAGTTTTTACTTTGAAACACAGCTCCTTTCTGTTCTCATTATTGGCTGTTACCACTTTACATCTCACCAGCAGCTAGAGGGTACACAGTTCTCTAAAACCCCTTCAGCATTTGTTGTTTGCAGACTTTTAGCTGATGGTAGTTGGCATGTGTGAGTTGAAACCTGTTTGGAGGTTAGATTTGCATGAGTCTAATAATTCCTGATGTTGAGCTTTTATCCATTTTCCTCTTTTTTGAAAATGAGTGAGTAAAACTTACCCCTCCATACTATCTCCTTGAAAAATGTGCCAGTTTGGAATTTTTTTGGCCATTCCCTACCTCCGCACAATTATGTAGGGCAGGTGTCCTTTACAGCCCTGAGTCCTTGTGAATGTTAAGTGACCATTAGCTGTGGGTTTAATGCCGCTCTTGCGGGAAACGGCCACAAGGCGGCAGCATTTCTACATTTCCAACTCTGGGTTTTTGGGCAACAGAGCTTTCCTGGAAATCGTGTTAGTAAGCTGCAAATTAGAGTGGAATGTGCCAGTGCAAACCCCCAAGAGCTTATATCTCCTAAATTGTTGTTTGTTTATTAAATTTAATTTTTATTAATTATCAGAGCAAATTTGATACAAATGTAGATTCTCCTAGGTGTACAGTTTCTGGTTCATCCTATCAATGTATCTGTCTATTCCTCTTTCGATCCTTTCCCGTGGATGTTATTATAGGGTGTTGAGTAGACCTCTCTTCGTATTCCATAGGCACTTTGTGATTATACATTTCATAAGTATTAGTGCATATCTGTTAACCCCCATGTCCTAGTTCATACATTCCTTATTCCTTTCCATTTGGTTAAACATTAATTGGTTTTCTGAATCTATGTGTGTCCATCTCTTGGAAATTATTTCATGGGTATCAATTTTTAGGTAACACCTATAAGTGATGTCCTAAGATGTCTGTCTTTCGGTTTCTTTCTTACTTCAAGTTGGGTGATTATCTCTAGATCCTTCTATGATGGTGCCAACGGCACTGTTCCATGCTTTTTCATGGCTAATATTCCATTGTGTACATGGACGACTTCTTCTTGGTGCATTTTTCTGTTGATGGACATTTCGGTTTCTTCCAGGTCTTGGCTATGGTACGTGTTGCTGCAGTGCAGGATTGCCAGCCTGTGTCTTTTCGATTCTCGTCTAATCAGGTGAAAGGCCCATGAGTGGGCCTACCAGATCACATGGTAGCTCCATATTTACCCTTAAACGCACCTCCATTCTGTTCTCACTACTGGCTGTGACCAGGTTTCATCCCACCAGCAGCTAAAGGGTACGCGGTTCTCTAAAACCCCTTCAGCATTTATTCCTTGTAGTGGCTGATGACCATTCTGACGGCTGTGACGTGAACTTTTTTGTACACTGGATATGCATGGCTTTATTGATTCCTGATGTTCAGCATTTTTCCATTCCCATTTTATTAACAAAAAAGAAAGAAAGTAAAAGAAACAGAAGACAAATGTGCATAAACTATGCCTCTTGAAACTGTCGTTTTGAAATATGGACGTCTTTTGAATGTTTTGATCGATATACGACCCCAGGATTTTTTTTCAGGGAGGTGTCATTTACAGGCCTGCAATTATTTTGAATATCAACTGACCATTAGCGCTGGGATTAAAGCTGCTGTTGTGTGAAACGGCCACAAGGTGGCAGCAGTTCTCCTTTACCAAACCCGGTTACTAGGGCAACAGAACCTCAATGGAAGTCGTGTTCCAGGTTGTAATTTAGAATGGAATGTATCAGGAAAGCCCCTTCAATTTATGTCTCACTATTTCTTGTTTGTTTTTTTTAATTTAATTTTTATTTTTTATCACAGCAAGTTTGATTACAATGTTTGGCTTGTTGTAGATGTGCACCATGTGGTTCTTTTACACATATACATATGTGTGTTCTTCCTGGGATCCTTGTCCCATGTACGTTATGACAGAATGTTGAGTAGTCTTCTCTTGGTATTCCGTAGGTCTTTGGTGATTATATAGTTCACCTGTGTTTGTATATGTCTGTTAACCCCAATATCCTAATGTATCCAATCCTCACACCTTTCCATTGGTGAACCATAAGTTTGTTTAATGAATCTGTGATTGCCCTTCTCTGTGGAAATATCTTCACTGCTATCAATTTTTAGGTAACACCTATAAGTGATATCATACGATATGTGTCTCTCTCTTTCTGACTTAGTACGAGTCGCGTGACTACCTCTAGACTCATCTACGGTGCTGCACATGGCATTGTGTCCTTTTTTCCCTTGGCTAATATTCCCTCTGTACATGTACCAGTTCTTCTTTGTCCACTCATCTGTTGATGGACTTTTTGGTTGCTTCCATGTCTTGGCTATTGTAATCGAGCGGCAATGCACATTTGCCTGCCTGTGTCTTTCCAATTCTGTCTTCTTAGGTGATAGGCCCAGGAGTGGGCCTGCTGGATCATACAGTAGCAAAATGTTTACTTTACAAAGGCACCTCCATTCTGTTCTCATTAGTGGCTCTTACCAGGTTACGTCCCTCTTAAAGCTGAGGGTATGCACTTCTCCACAACACCTTCAGCATTTACTGTTTGTAGTGTTTTTTTGCTGATGTATATTCTGACCAGTGTGAGCTGATATACCTCTTTGGGGTTGGATTTGCATGTGTCTCATAAACGCTTGAAATTGAGCTTTCTGGCATGTCCTTTTATTCTTCAAACTGTGAGTACAGCTTACCTCTTCAAATTGTTTTCGTGAAGTGTGTGTGACATTTAGAAATATTTTGGCCATTACCTCCCTCAAGACATTTTGTGGGCAGGTTTCATTTACAGCCCTCCAGTACTGGTGCATATGAAGTGACCCTTAGCACAGGTTTTAAAGCTGCTGTTGCAGGTAACGGCCAGAGGGCGGCAGCATTTCTTTCATTATGTCTTTTGCTTTCCGACTTACCTCATGTTCTGTGATTATCTCTAGGCAGCATTTCTGCTTTTCCCAATCTGGTAACTAGGCGAACAGACCTTCCTGGCAGTGGTGTTCCTCGGTTATATATTAGAGTGGAATGTGCCCGGAGAAACCCCCAAATGCTGATGTCTCCTTACTTATGTTTGTTTTCTAAATTGAATTTATATTTTTTATTGGAGTCATATTCCATTGTGTACATGGACCACTTGTTCTTGGTGCATTCCTCTGTTGATGGACATTTTCGTAGCTTCCAAGTGTTGTGTATGGTAAATATTGCTGGAGTGCAGGATTTTCAGCCTGTATCTTTTTTTATGGTTTTGATTTCTTTTGCGGTACGCGGGCCTCTCACTGCGGTGGCCCCTCCCGTTGCAGAGCAGAGGCTCCGGATGCACAGGCCCAGCAGCCATAGCTCACGGGACCAGCCTCTCCACGGCATGTGGGATCTTCCCGGACCGGGGCACGAACCCGTGTCCCCTGCATCGGCAGGCGGACTCTCAACGTCTGTGCCACCAGGGAAGCCCAGCCTGTTTAGTTTTGATTCTCATCCTGTCAGGTGATAGGCCCAGCAGTGGGTATGCTTGATTGAATGGTAGCTCAGTATTTACCTTTCCAAGGCACCTCCTTTGTGTTTTCCTTACTGGCTCTTACCATGTCCCACGTTGAACCAAGGGTAGGCATTTCTCCTCAAACCCTTCAGCATTTACTGTTTGCAGAATTTTTGCTGATGGCCATTCTGACTGGTGTGAGCTGATAGGTTTTTTGTAATTTGGATTTGCATGTCTTGAATTATTCCTAGTGTTCAGCATTTTTTCACGCCTTTTTAAAGTTCTGTTAAAATAACAGAAAGAAACAGAGAGTACAATTAACCTCTGGAAATTGTCTTCTTGAAAGGTTGCCCTCTTTTGAATGTTTTGGTCAATTTTCGAACCCAGGATTGTTTCTGAGGTCAGGTGTCATTCATAGGCCTGTAATGAGTGTGAATATCTAGTGAGCATTAGCACTGGGTTTGAAGCTGCTGTTTTGGGAAACGGCCACAAGGCGGCAGCATTTCTCCATTCCCAAATCTGGTTCCTAGGGCAGCAGAGCCTTTCTGGAAGTCCTGTTCCTAGGTTGTAAATTAAAATGGAATGTGCCAGGAGAAACCCCAATAAGTTTATGTCACATTACTTCTTGTTTTAGTTTTTTTAATCGGGGTAATGATTAGAATACAGTTTGTCCTCAGTGTACACAATCTGGTTCATTTGTGCATAACATATATATATATATATATATATATATTCATGTACAGAGCCACTTCCCGTGTAAATTATTGCAGAGTTTTCCATAGACATCTCTTGCTATATGGTCGGTCTTTCTGTTATATGTATTTAATAGGTATTTGTACACGTATGGTAAACCTAATCTTAATTTTTCCATTCCCCCCACCTGTCCTTTTAGATAAGCATAGTTTGTTTTCTAAGCCTGTGAGTGTCTTTCTCTGTGGAAATATGTTCATTTGTGTCAGTTGTTAGATAACGCCTATAAGTGATATCATAGGATATGTCTTTTGCTTTCCGACTTACCTCATGTTCTGTGATTATGTCTAGGCTCATCTATGGTGCCTCAAAGAGCAGTGTTTCATTGTTTTCCATGGCTAATAGTCCATTGTGTACATGGACCACTTCTTCTTTTTCCACTCATCTGGTGATGGACATTTTGGTTGCTTCCGTGTCTTGGCTATTGTGAAAATTCCTGCAGTGCAGCTGCTGAAGCCTGTGCCTTCTCGACTCTGGACTTCTCAGGTGAGAGTCTCAGCGGTGGGCCTGCTGAATGGAATGGTGGCTCAGTTTTTACTTTGAAACACAGCTCCTTTCTGTTCTCATTATTGGCTGTTACCACTTTACATCTCACCAGCAGCTAGAGGGTACACAGTTCTCTAAAACCCCTTCAGCATTTGTTGTTTGCAGACTTTTAGCTGATGGTAGTTGGCATGTGTGAGTTGAAACCTGTTTGGAGGTTAGATTTGCATGAGTCTAATAATTCCTGATGTTGAGCTTTTATCCATTTTCCTCTTTTTTGAAAATGAGTGAGTAAAACTTACCCCTCCATACTATCTCCTTGAAAAATGTGCCAGTTTGGAATTTTTTTGGCCATTCCCTACCTCCGCACAATTATGTAGGGCAGGTGTCCTTTACAGCCCTGAGTCCTTGTGAATGTTAAGTGACCATTAGCTGTGGGTTTAATGCCGCTCTTGCGGGAAACGGCCACAAGGCGGCAGCATTTCTACATTTCCAACTCTGGGTTTTTGGGCAACAGAGCTTTCCTGGAAATCGTGTTAGTAAGCTGCAAATTAGAGTGGAATGTGCCAGCGCAAACCCCCAAGAGCTTATATCTCCTAAATTGTTGTTTGTTTATTAAATTTAATTTTTATTAATTATCAGAGCAAATTTGATACAAATGTAGATTCTCCTAGGTGTACAGTTTCTGGTTCATCCTATCAATGTATCTGTCTATTCCTCTTTCATTCCTTTCCCGTGGATGTTATTATAGGGTGTTGAGTAGACCTCTCTTCGTATTCCATAGGCACTTTGTGATTATACATTTCATAAGTATTAGTGCATATCTGTTAACCCCCATGTCCTAGTTCATACATTCCTTATTCCTTTCCATTTGGTTAAACATTAATTGGTTTTCTGAATCTATGCGTGTCCGTCTCTTGGAAATTATTTCATGGGTATCAATTTTTAGGTAACACCTATAAGTGATGTCCTAAGATGTCTGTCTTTCGGATTCTTTCTTACTTCAAGTTGGGTGATTATCTCTAGATCCTTCTATGATGGTGCCAACGGCACTGTTCCATGCTTTTTCATGGCTAATATTCCATTGTGTACATGGACGACTTCTTCTTGGTGCATTTTTCTGTTGATGGACATTTCGGTTTCTTCCAGGTCTTGGCTATGGTACGTGTTGCTGCAGTGCAGGATTGCCAGCCTGTGTCTTTTCGATTCTCGTCTGATCAGGTGAAAGGCCCATGAGTGGGCCTACCAGATCACATGGTAGCTCCATATTTACCCTTAAACGCACCTCCATTCTGTTCTCACTACTGGCTGTGACCAGGTTTCATCCCACCAGCAGCTAAAGGGTACGCGGTTCTCTAAAACCCCTTCAGCATTTATTCCTTGTAGTGGCTGATGACCATTCTGACGGCTGTGACGTGAACTTTTTTGTACACTGGATATGCATGGCTTTATTGATTCCTGATGTTCAGCATTTTTCCATTCCCATTTTGTTAACAAAAAAGAAAGAAAGTAAAAGAAACAGAAGACAAATGTGCATAAACTATGCCTCTTGAAACTGTCGTTTTGAAATATGGACGTCTTTTGAATGTTTTGATCGATATACGACCCCAGGATTTTTTTTCAGGGAGGTGTCATTTACAGGCCTGCAATTATTTTGAATATCAACTGACCATTAGCGCTGGGATTAAAGCTGCTGTTGTGTGAAACGGCCACAAGGTGGCAGCAGTTCTCCTTTACCAAACCCGGTTACTAGGGCAACAGAACCTCAATGGAAGTCGTGTTCCAGGTTGTAATTTAGAATGGAATGTATCAGGAAAGCCCCTTCAATTTATGTCTCACTGTTTCTTGTTTGTTTTTTTTAATTTAATTTTTATTTTTTATCACAGCAAGTTTGATTACAATGTTTGGCTTGTTGTAGATGTGCACCATGTGGTTCTTTTACACATATACATATGTGTGTTCTTCCTGGGATCCTTGTCCCATGTACGTTATGACAGAATGTTGAGTAGTCTTCTCTTGGTATTCCGTAGGTCTTTGGTGATTATATAGTTCACCTGTGTTTGTATATGTCTGTTAACCCCAATATCCTAATGTATCCAATCCTCACACCTTTCCATTGGTGAACCATAAGTTTGTTTAATGAATCTGTGATTGCCCTTCTCTGTGGAAATATCTTCACTGCTATCAATTTTTAGGTAACACCTATAAGTGATATCATACGATATGTGTCTCTCTCTTTCTGACTTAGTACGAGTCGCGTGACTACCTCTAGACTCATCTACGGTGCTGCACATGGCATTGTGTCCTTTTTTCCCTTGGCTAATATTCCCTCTGTACATGTACCAGTTCTTCTTTGTCCACTCATCTGTTGATGGACTTTTTGGTTGCTTCCATGTCTTGGCTATTGTAATCGAGCGGCAATGCACATTTGCCTGCCTGTGTCTTTCCAATTCTGTCTTCTTAGGTGATAGGCCCAGGAGTGGGCCTGCTGGATCATACAGTAGCAAAATGTTTACTTTACAAAGGCACCTCCATTCTGTTCTCATTAGTGGCTCTTAGCAGGTTACGTCCCTCTTAAAGCTGAGGGTATGCACTTCTCCACAACACCTTCAGCATTTACTGTTTGTAGTGTTTTTTTGCTGATGTATATTCTGACCAGTGTGAGCTGATATACCTCTTTGGGGTTGGATTTGCATGTGTCTCATAAACCCTTGAAATTGAGCTTTCTGGCATGTCCTTTTATTCTTCAAACTGTGAGTACAGCTTACCTCTTCAAATTGTTTTCGTGAAGTGTGTGTGACATTTAGAAATATTTTGGCCATTACCTCCCTCAAGACATTTTGTGGGCAGGTTTCATTTACAGCCCTCCAGTACTGGTGCATATGAAGTGACCCTTAGCACAGGTTTTAAAGCTGCTGTTGCAGGTAACGGCCAGAGGGCGGCAGCATTTCTTTCATTATGTCTTTTGCTTTCCAACTTACCTCATGTTCTGTGATTATCTCTAGGCAGCATTTCTGCTTTTCCCAATCTGGTAACTAGGCGAACAGACCTTCCTGGCAGTGGTGTTCCTCGGTTATATATTAGAGTGGAATGTGCCCGGAGAAACCCCCAAATGCTGATGTCTCCTTACTTATGTTTGTTTTCTAAATTGAATTTATATTTTTTATTGGAGTCATATTCCATTGCGTACATGGACCACTTGTTCTTGGTGCATTCCTCTGTTGATGGACATTTTCGTAGCTTCCAAGTGTTGTGTATGGTAAATATTGCTGGAGTGCAGGATTTTCAGCCTGTATCTTTTTTTATGGTTTTGATTTCTTTTGCGGTACGCGGGCCTCTCACTGCGGTGGCCCCTCCCGTTGCAGAGCAGAGGCTCCGGATGCACAGGCCCAGCAGCCATAGCTCACGGGACCAGCCTCTCCACGGCATGTGGGATCTTCCCGGACCGGGGCACGAACCCGTGTCCCCTGCATCGGCAGGCGGACTCTCAACGTCTGCGCCACCAGGGAAGCCCAGCCTGTTTAGTTTTGATTCTCATCCTGTCAGGTGATAGGCCCAGCAGTGGGTATGCTTGATTGAATGGTAGCTCAGTATTTACCTTTCCAAGGCACCTCCTTTGTGTTTTCCTTACTGGCTCTTACCATGTCCCACGTTGAACCAAGGGTAGGCATTTCTCCTCAAACCCTTCAGCATTTACTGTTTGCAGAATTTTTGCTGATGGCCATTCTGACTGGTGTGAGCTGATAGGTTTTTTGTAATTTGGATTTGCATGTCTTGAATTATTCCTAGTGTTCAGCATTTTTCCACGCCTTTTTAAAGTTCTGTTAAAATAACAGAAAGAAACAGAGAGTACAATTAACCTCTGGAAATTGTCTTCTTGAAAGGTTGCCCTCTTTTGAATGTTTTGGTCAATTTTCGAACCCAGGATTGTTTCTGAGGTCAGGTGTCATTCATAGGCCTGTAATGAGTGTGAATATCTAGTGAGCATTAGCACTGGGTTTAAAGCTGCTGTTTTGGGAAACGGCCACAAGGCGGCAGCATTTCTCCATTCCCAAATCTGGTTCCTAGGGCAGCAGAGCCTTTCTGGAAGTCCTGTTCCTAGGTTGTAAATTAAAATGGAATGTGCCAGGAGAAACCCCAATAAGTTTATGTCACATTACTTCTTGTTTTAGTTTTTTTAATCGGGGTAATGATTAGAATACAGTTTGTCCTCAGTGTACACAATCTGGTTCATTTGTGCATAACATATATATATATATATATATATATATATATATATATATATATATTCATGTACAGAGCCACTTCCCGTGTAAATTATTGCAGAGTTTTCCATAGACATCCCTTGCTATATGGTCGGTCTTTCTGTTATATGTATTTAATAGGTATTTGTACACGTATGGTAACCCTAATCTTAATTTTTCCATTCCCCCCACCTGTCCTTTTAGATAAGCATAGTTTGTTTTCTAAGCCTGTGAGTGTCTTTCTCTGTGGAAATATGTTCATTTGTGTCAGTTGTTAGATAACGCCTATAAGTGATATCATAGGATATGTCTTTTGCTTTCCGACTTACCTCATGTTCTGTGATTATCTCTAGGCTCATCTGTGGTGCCTCAAAGAGCAGTGTTTCATTGTTTTCCATGGCTAATAGTCCATTGTGTACATGGACCACTTCTTCTTTTTCCACTCATCTGGTGATGGACATTTTGGTTGCTTCCGTGTCTTGGCTATTGTGAAAATTCCTGCAGTGCAGCTGCTGAAGCCTGTGCCTTCTCGACTCTGGACTTCTCAGGTGAGAGTCTCAGCGGTGGGCCTGCTGAATGGAATGGTGGCTCAGTTTTTACTTTGAAACACAGCTCCTTTCTGTTCTCATTATTGGCTGTTACCACTTTACATCTCACCAGCAGCTAGAGGGTACACAGTTCTCTAAAACCCCTTCAGCATTTGTTGTTTGCAGACTTTTAGCTGATGGTAGTTGGCATGTGTGAGTTGAAACCTGTTTGGAGGTTAGATTTGCATGAGTCTAATAATTCCTGATGTTGAGCTTTTATCCATTTTCCTCTTTTTTGAAAATGAGTGAGTAAAACTTACCCCTCCATACTATCTCCTTGAAAAATGTGCCAGTTTGGAATTTTTTTGGCCATTCCCTACCTCCGCACAATTATGTAGGGCAGGTGTCCTTTACAGCCCTGAGTCCTTGTGAATGTTAAGTGACCATTAGCTGTGGGTTTAATGCCGCTCTTGCGGGAAACGGCCACAAGGCGGCAGCATTTCTACATTTCCAACTCTGGGTTTTTGGGCAACAGAGCTTTCCTGGAAATCGTGTTAGTAAGCTGCAAATTAGAGTGGAATGTGCCAGCGCAAACCCCCAAGAGCTTATATCTCCTAAATTGTTGTTTGTTTATTAAATTTAATTTTTATTAATTATCAGAGCAAATTTGATACAAATGTAGATTCTCCTAGGTGTACAGTTTCTGGTTCATCCTATCAATGTATCTGTCTATTCCTCTTTCGATCCTTTCCCGTGGATGTTATTATAGGGTGTTGAGTAGACCTCTCTTCGTATTCCATAGGCACTTTGTGATTATACATTTCATAAGTATTAGTGCATATCTGTTAACCCCCATGTCCTAGTTCATACATTCCTTATTCCTTTCCATTTGGTTAAACATTAATTGGTTTTCTGAATCTATGCGTGTCCGTCTCTTGGAAATTATTTCATGGGTATCAATTTTTAGGTAACACCTATAAGTGATGTCCTAAGATGTCTGTCTTTCGGATTCTTTCTTACTTCAAGTTGGGTGATTATCTCTAGATCCTTCTATGATGGTGCCAACGGCACTGTTCCATGCTTTTTCATGGCTAATATTCCATTGTGTACATGGACGACTTCTTCTTGGTGCATTTTTCTGTTGATGGACATTTCGGTTTCTTCCAGGTCTTGGCTATGGTACGTGTTGCTGCAGTGCAGGATTGCCAGCCTGTGTCTTTTCGATTCTCGTCTGATCAGGTGAAAGGCCCATGAGTGGGCCTACCAGATCACATGGTAGCTCCATATTTACCCTTAAACGCACCTCCATTCTGTTCTCACTACTGGCTGTGACCAGGTTTCATCCCACCAGCAGCTAAAGGGTACGCGGTTCTCTAAAACCCCTTCAGCATTTATTCCTTGTAGTGGCTGATGACCATTCTGACGGCTGTGACGTGAACTTTTTTGTACACTGGATATGCATGGCTTTATTGATTCCTGATGTTCAGCATTTTTCCATTCCCATTTTGTTAACAAAAAAGAAAGAAAGTAAAAGAAACAGAAGACAAATGTGCATAAACTATGCCTCTTGAAACTGTCGTTTTGAAATATGGACGTCTTTTGAATGTTTTGATCGATATACGACCCCAGGATTTTTTTTCAGGGAGGTGTCATTTACAGGCCTGCAATTATTTTGAATATCAACTGACCATTAGCGCTGGGATTAAAGCTGCTGTTGTGTGAAACGGCCACAAGGTGGCAGCAGTTCTCCTTTACCAAACCCGGTTACTAGGGCAACAGAACCTCAATGGAAGTCGTGTTCCAGGTTGTAATTTAGAATGGAATGTATCAGGAAAGCCCCTTCAATTTATGTCTCACTATTTCTTGTTTGTTTTTTTTAATTTAATTTTTATTTTTTATCACAGCAAGTTTGATTACAATGTTTGGCTTGTTGTAGATGTGCACCATGTGGTTCTTTTACACATATACATATGTGTGTTCTTCCTGGGATCCTTGTCCCATGTACGTTATGACAGAATGTTGAGTAGTCTTCTCTTGGTATTCCGTAGGTCTTTGGTGATTATATAGTTCACCTGTGTTTGTATATGTCTGTTAACCCCAATATCCTAATGTATCCAATCCTCACACCTTTCCATTGGTGAACCATAAGTTTGTTTAATGAATCTGTGATTGCCCTTCTCTGTGGAAATATCTTCACTGCTATCAATTTTTAGGTAACACCTATAAGTGATATCATACGATATGTGTCTCTCTCTTTCTGACTTAGTACGAGTCGCGTGACTACCTCTAGACTCATCTACGGTGCTGCACATGGCATTGTGTCCTTTTTTCCCTTGGCTAATATTCCCTCTGTACATGTACCAGTTCTTCTTTGTCCACTCATCTGTTGATGGACTTTTTGGTTGCTTCCATGTCTTGGCTATTGTAATCGAGCGGCAATGCACATTTGCCTGCCTGTGTCTTTCCAATTCTGTCTTCTTAGGTGATAGGCCCAGGAGTGGGCCTGCTGGATCATACAGTAGCAAAATGTTTACTTTACAAAGGCACCTCCATTCTGTTCTCATTAGTGGCTCTTAGCAGGTTACGTCCCTCTTAAAGCTGAGGGTATGCACTTCTCCACAACACCTTCAGCATTTACTGTTTGTAGTGTTTTTTTGCTGATGTATATTCTGACCAGTGTGAGCTGATATACCTCTTTGGGGTTGGATTTGCATGTGTCTCATAAACCCTTGAAATTGAGCTTTCTGGCATGTCCTTTTATTCTTCAAACTGTGAGTACAGCTTACCTCTTCAAATTGTTTTCGTGAAGTGTGTGTGACATTTAGAAATATTTTGGCCATTACCTCCCTCAAGACATTTTGTGGGCAGGTTTCATTTACAGCCCTCCAGTACTGGTGCATATGAAGTGACCCTTAGCACAGGTTTTAAAGCTGCTGTTGCAGGTAACGGCCAGAGGGCGGCAGCATTTCTTTCATTATGTCTTTTGCTTTCCAACTTACCTCATGTTCTGTGATTATCTCTAGGCAGCATTTCTGCTTTTCCCAATCTGGTAACTAGGCGAACAGACCTTCCTGGCAGTGGTGTTCCTCGGTTATATATTAGAGTGGAATGTGCCCGGAGAAACCCCCAAATGCTGATGTCTCCTTACTTATGTTTGTTTTCTAAATTGAATTTATATTTTTTATTGGAGTCATATTCCATTGCGTACATGGACCACTTGTTCTTGGTGCATTCCTCTGTTGATGGACATTTTCGTAGCTTCCAAGTGTTGTGTATGGTAAATATTGCTGGAGTGCAGGATTTTCAGCCTGTATCTTTTTTTATGGTTTTGATTTCTTTTGCGGTACGCGGGCCTCTCACTGCGGTGGCCCCTCCCGTTGCAGAGCAGAGGCTCCGGATGCACAGGCCCAGCAGCCATAGCTCACGGGACCAGCCTCTCCACGGCATGTGGGATCTTCCCGGACCGGGGCACGAACCCGTGTCCCCTGCATCGGCAGGCGGACTCTCAACGTCTGCGCCACCAGGGAAGCCCAGCCTGTTTAGTTTTGATTCTCATCCTGTCAGGTGATAGGCCCAGCAGTGGGTATGCTTGATTGAATGGTAGCTCAGTATTTACCTTTCCAAGGCACCTCCTTTGTGTTTTCCTTACTGGCTCTTACCATGTCCCACGTTGAACCAAGGGTAGGCATTTCTCCTCAAACCCTTCAGCATTTACTGTTTGCAGAATTTTTGCTGATGGCCATTCTGACTGGTGTGAGCTGATAGGTTTTTTGTAATTTGGATTTGCATGTCTTGAATTATTCCTAGTGTTCAGCATTTTTCCACGCCTTTTTAAAGTTCTGTTAAAATAACAGAAAGAAACAGAGAGTACAATTAACCTCTGGAAATTGTCTTCTTGAAAGGTTGCCCTCTTTTGAATGTTTTGGTCAATTTTCGAACCCAGGATTGTTTCTGAGGTCAGGTGTCATTCATAGGCCTGTAATGAGTGTGAATATCTAGTGAGCATTAGCACTGGGTTTAAAGCTGCTGTTTTGGGAAACGGCCACAAGGCGGCAGCATTTCTCCATTCCCAAATCTGGTTCCTAGGGCAGCAGAGCCTTTCTGGAAGTCCTGTTCCTAGGTTGTAAATTAAAATGGAATGTGCCAGGAGAAACCCCAATAAGTTTATGTCACATTACTTCTTGTTTTAGTTTTTTTAATCGGGGTAATGATTAGAATACAGTTTGTCCTCAGTGTACACAATCTGGTTCATTTGTGCATAACATATATATATATATATATATATATATATATATATATATATATATTCATGTACAGAGCCACTTCCCGTGTAAATTATTGCAGAGTTTTCCATAGACATCCCTTGCTATATGGTCGGTCTTTCTGTTATATGTATTTAATAGGTATTTGTACACGTATGGTAACCCTAATCTTAATTTTTCCATTCCCCCCACCTGTCCTTTTAGATAAGCATAGTTTGTTTTCTAAGCCTGTGAGTGTCTTTCTCTGTGGAAATATGTTCATTTGTGTCAGTTGTTAGATAACGCCTATAAGTGATATCATAGGATATGTCTTTTGCTTTCCGACTTACCTCATGTTCTGTGATTATCTCTAGGCTCATCTGTGGTGCCTCAAAGAGCAGTGTTTCATTGTTTTCCATGGCTAATAGTCCATTGTGTACATGGACCACTTCTTCTTTTTCCACTCATCTGGTGATGGACATTTTGGTTGCTTCCGTGTCTTGGCTATTGTGAAAATTCCTGCAGTGCAGCTGCTGAAGCCTGTGCCTTCTCGACTCTGGACTTCTCAGGTGAGAGTCTCAGCGGTGGGCCTGCTGAATGGAATGGTGGCTCAGTTTTTACTTTGAAACACAGCTCCTTTCTGTTCTCATTATTGGCTGTTACCACTTTACATCTCACCAGCAGCTAGAGGGTACACAGTTCTCTAAAACCCCTTCAGCATTTGTTGTTTGCAGACTTTTAGCTGATGGTAGTTGGCATGTGTGAGTTGAAACCTGTTTGGAGGTTAGATTTGCATGAGTCTAATAATTCCTGATGTTGAGCTTTTATCCATTTTCCTCTTTTTTGAAAATGAGTGAGTAAAACTTACCCCTCCATACTATCTCCTTGAAAAATGTGCCAGTTTGGAATTTTTTTGGCCATTCCCTACCTCCGCACAATTATGTAGGGCAGGTGTCCTTTACAGCCCTGAGTCCTTGTGAATGTTAAGTGACCATTAGCTGTGGGTTTAATGCCGCTCTTGCGGGAAACGGCCACAAGGCGGCAGCATTTCTACATTTCCAACTCTGGGTTTTTGGGCAACAGAGCTTTCCTGGAAATCGTGTTAGTAAGCTGCAAATTAGAGTGGAATGTGCCAGCGCAAACCCCCAAGAGCTTATATCTCCTAAATTGTTGTTTGTTTATTAAATTTAATTTTTATTAATTATCAGAGCAAATTTGATACAAATGTAGATTCTCCTAGGTGTACAGTTTCTGGTTCATCCTATCAATGTATCTGTCTATTCCTCTTTCGATCCTTTCCCGTGGATGTTATTATAGGGTGTTGAGTAGACCTCTCTTCGTATTCCATAGGCACTTTGTGATTATACATTTCATAAGTATTAGTGCATATCTGTTAACCCCCATGTCCTAGTTCATACATTCCTTATTCCTTTCCATTTGGTTAAACATTAATTGGTTTTCTGAATCTATGCGTGTCCATCTCTTGGAAATTATTTCATGGGTATCAATTTTTAGGTAACACCTATAAGTGATGTCCTAAGATGTCTGTCTTTCGGTTTCTTTCTTACTTCAAGTTGGGTGATTATCTCTAGATCCTTCTATGATGGTGCCAACGGCACTGTTCCATGCTTTTTCATGGCTAATATTCCATTGTGTACATGGACGACTTCTTCTTGGTGCATTTTTCTGTTGATGGACATTTCGGTTTCTTCCAGGTCTTGGCTATGGTACGTGTTGCTGCAGTGCAGGATTGCCAGCCTGTGTCTTTTCGATTCTCGTCTGATCAGGTGAAAGGCCCATGAGTGGGCCTACCAGATCACATGGTAGCTCCATATTTACCCTTAAACGCACCTCCATTCTGTTCTCACTACTGGCTGTGACCAGGTTTCATCCCACCAGCAGCTAAAGGGTACGCGGTTCTCTAAAACCCCTTCAGCGTTTATTCCTTGTAGTGGCTGATGACCATTCTGACGGCTGTGACGTGAACTTTTTTGTACACTGGATATGCATGGCTTTATTGATTCCTGATGTTCAGCATTTTTCCATTCCCATTTTGTTAACAAAAAAGAAAGAAAGTAAAAGAAACAGAAGACAAATGTGCATAAACTATGCCTCTTGAAACTGTCGTTTTGAAATATGGACGTCTTTTGAATGTTTTGATCGATATACGACCCCAGGATTTTTTTTCAGGGAGGTGTCATTTACAGGCCTGCAATTATTTTGAATATCAACTGACCATTAGCGCTGGGATTAAAGCTGCTGTTGTGTGAAACGGCCACAAGGTGGCAGCAGTTCTCCTTTACCAAACCCGGTTACTAGGGCAACAGAACCTCAATGGAAGTCGTGTTCCAGGTTGTAATTTAGAATGGAATGTATCAGGAAAGCCCCTTCAATTTATGTCTCACTATTTCTTGTTTGTTTTTTTTAATTTAATTTTTATTTTTTATCACAGCAAGTTTGATTACAATGTTTGGCTTGTTGTAGATGTGCACCATGTGGTTCTTTTACACATATACATATGTGTGTTCTTCCTGGGATCCTTGTCCCATGTACGTTATGACAGAATGTTGAGTAGTCTTCTCTTGGTATTCCGTAGGTCTTTGGTGATTATATAGTTCACCTGTGTTTGTATATGTCTGTTAACCCCAATATCCTAATGTATCCAATCCTCACACCTTTCCATTGGTGAACCATAAGTTTGTTTAATGAATCTGTGATTGCCCTTCTCTGTGGAAATATCTTCACTGCTATCAATTTTTAGGTAACACCTATAAGTGATATCATACGATATGTGTCTCTCTCTTTCTGACTTAGTACGAGTCGCGTGACTACCTCTAGACTCATCTACGGTGCTGCACATGGCATTGTGTCCTTTTTTCCCTTGGCTAATATTCCCTCTGTACATGTACCAGTTCTTCTTTGTCCACTCATCTGTTGATGGACTTTTTGGTTGCTTCCATGTCTTGGCTATTGTAATCGAGCGGCAATGCACATTTGCCTGCCTGTGTCTTTCCAATTCTGTCTTCTTAGGTGATAGGCCCAGGAGTGGGCCTGCTGGATCATACAGTAGCAAAATGTTTACTTTACAAAGGCACCTCCATTCTGTTCTCATTAGTGGCTCTTAGCAGGTTACGTCCCTCTTAAAGCTGAGGGTATGCACTTCTCCACAACACCTTCAGCATTTACTGTTTGTAGTGTTTTTTTGCTGATGTATATTCTGACCAGTGTGAGCTGATATACCTCTTTGGGGTTGGATTTGCATGTGTCTCATAAACCCTTGAAATTGAGCTTTCTGGCATGTCCTTTTATTCTTCAAACTGTGAGTACAGCTTACCTCTTCAAATTGTTTTCGTGAAGTGTGTGTGACATTTAGAAATATTTTGGCCATTACCTCCCTCAAGACATTTTGTGGGCAGGTTTCATTTACAGCCCTCCAGTACTGGTGCATATGAAGTGACCCTTAGCACAGGTTTTAAAGCTGCTGTTGCAGGTAACGGCCAGAGGGCGGCAGCATTTCTTTCATTATGTCTTTTGCTTTCCAACTTACCTCATGTTCTGTGATTATCTCTAGGCAGCATTTCTGCTTTTCCCAATCTGGTAACTAGGCGAACAGACCTTCCTGGCAGTGGTGTTCCTCGGTTATATATTAGAGTGGAATGTGCCCGGAGAAACCCCCAAATGCTGATGTCTCCTTACTTATGTTTGTTTTCTAAATTGAATTTATATTTTTTATTGGAGTCATATTCCATTGCGTACATGGACCACTTGTTCTTGGTGCATTCCTCTGTTGATGGACATTTTCGTAGCTTCCAAGTGTTGTGTATGGTAAATATTGCTGGAGTGCAGGATTTTCAGCCTGTATCTTTTTTTATGGTTTTGATTTCTTTTGCGGTACGCGGGCCTCTCACTGCGGTGGCCCCTCCCGTTGCAGAGCAGAGGCTCCGGATGCACAGGCCCAGCAGCCATAGCTCACGGGACCAGCCTCTCCACGGCATGTGGGATCTTCCCGGACCGGGGCACGAACCCGTGTCCCCTGCATCGGCAGGCGGACTCTCAACGTCTGCGCCACCAGGGAAGCCCAGCCTGTTTAGTTTTGATTCTCATCCTGTCAGGTGATAGGCCCAGCAGTGGGTATGCTTGATTGAATGGTAGCTCAGTATTTACCTTTCCAAGGCACCTCCTTTGTGTTTTCCTTACTGGCTCTTACCATGTCCCACGTTGAACCAAGGGTAGGCATTTCTCCTCAAACCCTTCAGCATTTACTGTTTGCAGAATTTTTGCTGATGGCCATTCTGACTGGTGTGAGCTGATAGGTTTTTTGTAATTTGGATTTGCATGTCTTGAATTATTCCTAGTGTTCAGCATTTTTCCACGCCTTTTTAAAGTTCTGTTAAAATAACAGAAAGAAACAGAGAGTACAATTAACCTCTGGAAATTGTCTTCTTGAAAGGTTGCCCTCTTTTGAATGTTTTGGTCAATTTTCGAACCCAGGATTGTTTCTGAGGTCAGGTGTCATTCATAGGCCTGTAATGAGTGTGAATATCTAGTGAGCATTAGCACTGGGTTTAAAGCTGCTGTTTTGGGAAACGGCCACAAGGCGGCAGCATTTCTCCATTCCCAAATCTGGTTCCTAGGGCAGCAGAGCCTTTCTGGAAGTCCTGTTCCTAGGTTGTAAATTAAAATGGAATGTGCCAGGAGAAACCCCAATAAGTTTATGTCACATTACTTCTTGTTTTAGTTTTTTTAATCGGGGTAATGATTAGAATACAGTTTGTCCTCAGTGTACACAATCTGGTTCATTTGTGCATAACATATATATATATATATATATATATATATATATATATATATATATATTCATGTACAGAGCCACTTCCCGTGTAAATTATTGCAGAGTTTTCCATAGACATCCCTTGCTATATGGTCGGTCTTTCTGTTATATGTATTTAATAGGTATTTGTACACGTATGGTAACCCTAATCTTAATTTTTCCATTCCCCCCACCTGTCCTTTTAGATAAGCATAGTTTGTTTTCTAAGCCTGTGAGTGTCTTTCTCTGTGGAAATATGTTCATTTGTGTCAGTTGTTAGATAACGCCTATAAGTGATATCATAGGATATGTCTTTTGCTTTCCGACTTACCTCATGTTCTGTGATTATCTCTAGGCTCATCTGTGGTGCCTCAAAGAGCAGTGTTTCATTGTTTTCCATGGCTAATAGTCCATTGTGTACATGGACCACTTCTTCTTTTTCCACTCATCTGGTGATGGACATTTTGGTTGCTTCCGTGTCTTGGCTATTGTGAAAATTCCTGCAGTGCAGCTGCTGAAGCCTGTGCCTTCTCGACTCTGGACTTCTCAGGTGAGAGTCTCAGCGGTGGGCCTGCTGAATGGAATGGTGGCTCAGTTTTTACTTTGAAACACAGCTCCTTTCTGTTCTCATTATTGGCTGTTACCACTTTACATCTCACCAGCAGCTAGAGGGTACACAGTTCTCTAAAACCCCTTCAGCATTTGTTGTTTGCAGACTTTTAGCTGATGGTAGTTGGCATGTGTGAGTTGAAACCTGTTTGGAGGTTAGATTTGCATGAGTCTAATAATTCCTGATGTTGAGCTTTTATCCATTTTCCTCTTTTTTGAAAATGAGTGAGTAAAACTTACCCCTCCATACTATCTCCTTGAAAAATGTGCCAGTTTGGAATTTTTTTGGCCATTCCCTACCTCCGCACAATTATGTAGGGCAGGTGTCCTTTACAGCCCTGAGTCCTTGTGAATGTTAAGTGACCATTAGCTGTGGGTTTAATGCCGCTCTTGCGGGAAACGGCCACAAGGCGGCAGCATTTCTACATTTCCAACTCTGGGTTTTTGGGCAACAGAGCTTTCCTGGAAATCGTGTTAGTAAGCTGCAAATTAGAGTGGAATGTGCCAGTGCAAACCCCCAAGAGCTTATATCTCCTAAATTGTTGTTTGTTTATTAAATTTAATTTTTATTAATTATCAGAGCAAATTTGATACAAATGTAGATTCTCCTAGGTGTACAGTTTCTGGTTCATCCTATCAATGTATCTGTCTATTCCTCTTTCGATCCTTTCCCGTGGATGTTATTATAGGGTGTTGAGTAGACCTCTCTTCGTATTCCATAGGCACTTTGTGATTATACATTTCATAAGTATTAGTGCATATCTGTTAACCCCCATGTCCTAGTTCATACATTCCTTATTCCTTTCCATTTGGTTAAACATTAATTGGTTTTCTGAATCTATGTGTGTCCATCTCTTGGAAATTATTTCATGGGTATCAATTTTTAGGTAACACCTATAAGTGATGTCCTAAGATGTCTGTCTTTCGGTTTCTTTCTTACTTCAAGTTGGGTGATTATCTCTAGATCCTTCTATGATGGTGCCAACGGCACTGTTCCATGCTTTTTCATGGCTAATATTCCATTGTGTACATGGACGACTTCTTCTTGGTGCATTTTTCTGTTGATGGACATTTCGGTTTCTTCCAGGTCTTGGCTATGGTACGTGTTGCTGCAGTGCAGGATTGCCAGCCTGTGTCTTTTCGATTCTCGTCTAATCAGGTGAAAGGCCCATGAGTGGGCCTACCAGATCACATGGTAGCTCCATATTTACCCTTAAACGCACCTCCATTCTGTTCTCACTACTGGCTGTGACCAGGTTTCATCCCACCAGCAGCTAAAGGGTACGCGGTTCTCTAAAACCCCTTCAGCGTTTATTCCTTGTAGTGGCTGATGACCATTCTGACGGCTGTGACGTGAACTTTTTTGTACACTGGATATGCATGGCTTTATTGATTCCTGATGTTCAGCATTTTTCCATTCCCATTTTGTTAACAAAAAAGAAAGAAAGTAAAAGAAACAGAAGACAAATGTGCATAAACTATGCCTCTTGAAACTGTCGTTTTGAAATATGGACGTCTTTTGAATGTTTTGATCGATATACGACCCCAGGATTTTTTTTCAGGGAGGTGTCATTTACAGGCCTGCAATTATTTTGAATATCAACTGACCATTAGCGCTGGGATTAAAGCTGCTGTTGTGTGAAACGGCCACAAGGTGGCAGCAGTTCTCCTTTACCAAACCCGGTTACTAGGGCAACAGAACCTCAATGGAAGTCGTGTTCCAGGTTGTAATTTAGAATGGAATGTATCAGGAAAGCCCCTTCAATTTATGTCTCACTATTTCTTGTTTGTTTTTTTTAATTTAATTTTTATTTTTTATCACAGCAAGTTTGATTACAATGTTTGGCTTGTTGTAGATGTGCACCATGTGGTTCTTTTACACATATACATATGTGTGTTCTTCCTGGGATCCTTGTCCCATGTACGTTATGACAGAATGTTGAGTAGTCTTCTCTTGGTATTCCGTAGGTCTTTGGTGATTATATAGTTCACCTGTGTTTGTATATGTCTGTTAACCCCAATATCCTAATGTATCCAATCCTCACACCTTTCCATTGGTGAACCATAAGTTTGTTTAATGAATCTGTGATTGCCCTTCTCTGTGGAAATATCTTCACTGCTATCAATTTTTAGGTAACACCTATAAGTGATATCATACGATATGTGTCTCTCTCTTTCTGACTTAGTACGAGTCGCGTGACTACCTCTAGACTCATCTACGGTGCTGCACATGGCATTGTGTCCTTTTTTCCCTTGGCTAATATTCCCTCTGTACATGTACCAGTTCTTCTTTGTCCACTCATCTGTTGATGGACTTTTTGGTTGCTTCCATGTCTTGGCTATTGTAATCGAGCGGCAATGCACATTTGCCTGCCTGTGTCTTTCCAATTCTGTCTTCTTAGGTGATAGGCCCAGGAGTGGGCCTGCTGGATCATACAGTAGCAAAATGTTTACTTTACAAAGGCACCTCCATTCTGTTCTCATTAGTGGCTCTTAGCAGGTTACGTCCCTCTTAAAGCTGAGGGTATGCACTTCTCCACAACACCTTCAGCATTTACTGTTTGTAGTGTTTTTTTGCTGATGTATATTCTGACCAGTGTGAGCTGATATACCTCTTTGGGGTTGGATTTGCATGTGTCTCATAAACCCTTGAAATTGAGCTTTCTGGCATGTCCTTTTATTCTTCAAACTGTGAGTACAGCTTACCTCTTCAAATTGTTTTCGTGAAGTGTGTGTGACATTTAGAAATATTTTGGCCATTACCTCCCTCAAGACATTTTGTGGGCAGGTTTCATTTACAGCCCTCCAGTACTGGTGCATATGAAGTGACCCTTAGCACAGGTTTTAAAGCTGCTGTTGCAGGTAACGGCCAGAGGGCGGCAGCATTTCTTTCATTATGTCTTTTGCTTTCCAACTTACCTCATGTTCTGTGATTATCTCTAGGCAGCATTTCTGCTTTTCCCAATCTGGTAACTAGGCGAACAGACCTTCCTGGCAGTGGTGTTCCTCGGTTATATATTAGAGTGGAATGTGCCCGGAGAAACCCCCAAATGCTGATGTCTCCTTACTTATGTTTGTTTTCTAAATTGAATTTATATTTTTTATTGGAGTCATATTCCATTGCGTACATGGACCACTTGTTCTTGGTGCATTCCTCTGTTGATGGACATTTTCGTAGCTTCCAAGTGTTGTGTATGGTAAATATTGCTGGAGTGCAGGATTTTCAGCCTGTATCTTTTTTTATGGTTTTGATTTCTTTTGCGGTACGCGGGCCTCTCACTGCGGTGGCCCCTCCCGTTGCAGAGCAGAGGCTCCGGATGCACAGGCCCAGCAGCCATAGCTCACGGGACCAGCCTCTCCACGGCATGTGGGATCTTCCCGGACCGGGGCACGAACCCGTGTCCCCTGCATCGGCAGGCGGACTCTCAACGTCTGCGCCACCAGGGAAGCCCAGCCTGTTTAGTTTTGATTCTCATCCTGTCAGGTGATAGGCCCAGCAGTGGGTATGCTTGATTGAATGGTAGCTCAGTATTTACCTTTCCAAGGCACCTCCTTTGTGTTTTCCTTACTGGCTCTTACCATGTCCCACGTTGAACCAAGGGTAGGCATTTCTCCTCAAACCCTTCAGCATTTACTGTTTGCAGAATTTTTGCTGATGGCCATTCTGACTGGTGTGAGCTGATAGGTTTTTTGTAATTTGGATTTGCATGTCTTGAATTATTCCTAGTGTTCAGCATTTTTCCACGCCTTTTTAAAGTTCTGTTAAAATAACAGAAAGAAACAGAGAGTACAATTAACCTCTGGAAATTGTCTTCTTGAAAGGTTGCCCTCTTTTGAATGTTTTGGTCAATTTTCGAACCCAGGATTGTTTCTGAGGTCAGGTGTCATTCATAGGCCTGTAATGAGTGTGAATATCTAGTGAGCATTAGCACTGGGTTTAAAGCTGCTGTTTTGGGAAACGGCCACAAGGCGGCAGCATTTCTCCATTCCCAAATCTGGTTCCTAGGGCAGCAGAGCCTTTCTGGAAGTCCTGTTCCTAGGTTGTAAATTAAAATGGAATGTGCCAGGAGAAACCCCAATAAGTTTATGTCACATTACTTCTTGTTTTAGTTTTTTTAATCGGGGTAATGATTAGAATACAGTTTGTCCTCAGTGTACACAATCTGGTTCATTTGTGCATAACATATATATATATATATATATATATATATATATATATATATATATTCATGTACAGAGCCACTTCCCGTGTAAATTATTGCAGAGTTTTCCATAGACATCCCTTGCTATATGGTCGGTCTTTCTGTTATATGTATTTAATAGGTATTTGTACACGTATGGTAACCCTAATCTTAATTTTTCCATTCCCCCCACCTGTCCTTTTAGATAAGCATAGTTTGTTTTCTAAGCCTGTGAGTGTCTTTCTCTGTGGAAATATGTTCATTTGTGTCAGTTGTTAGATAACGCCTATAAGTGATATCATAGGATATGTCTTTTGCTTTCCGACTTACCTCATGTTCTGTGATTATCTCTAGGCTCATCTGTGGTGCCTCAAAGAGCAGTGTTTCATTGTTTTCCATGGCTAATAGTCCATTGTGTACATGGACCACTTCTTCTTTTTCCACTCATCTGGTGATGGACATTTTGGTTGCTTCCGTGTCTTGGCTATTGTGAAAATTCCTGCAGTGCAGCTGCTGAAGCCTGTGCCTTCTCGACTCTGGACTTCTCAGGTGAGAGTCTCAGCGGTGGGCCTGCTGAATGGAATGGTGGCTCAGTTTTTACTTTGAAACACAGCTCCTTTCTGTTCTCATTATTGGCTGTTACCACTTTACATCTCACCAGCAGCTAGAGGGTACACAGTTCTCTAAAACCCCTTCAGCATTTGTTGTTTGCAGACTTTTAGCTGATGGTAGTTGGCATGTGTGAGTTGAAACCTGTTTGGAGGTTAGATTTGCATGAGTCTAATAATTCCTGATGTTGAGCTTTTATCCATTTTCCTCTTTTTTGAAAATGAGTGAGTAAAACTTACCCCTCCATACTATCTCCTTGAAAAATGTGCCAGTTTGGAATTTTTTTGGCCATTCCCTACCTCCGCACAATTATGTAGGGCAGGTGTCCTTTACAGCCCTGAGTCCTTGTGAATGTTAAGTGACCATTAGCTGTGGGTTTAATGCCGCTCTTGCGGGAAACGGCCACAAGGCGGCAGCATTTCTACATTTCCAACTCTGGGTTTTTGGGCAACAGAGCTTTCCTGGAAATCGTGTTAGTAAGCTGCAAATTAGAGTGGAATGTGCCAGTGCAAACCCCCAAGAGCTTATATCTCCTAAATTGTTGTTTGTTTATTAAATTTAATTTTTATTAATTATCAGAGCAAATTTGATACAAATGTAGATTCTCCTAGGTGTACAGTTTCTGGTTCATCCTATCAATGTATCTGTCTATTCCTCTTTCGATCCTTTCCCGTGGATGTTATTATAGGGTGTTGAGTAGACCTCTCTTCGTATTCCATAGGCACTTTGTGATTATACATTTCATAAGTATTAGTGCATATCTGTTAACCCCCATGTCCTAGTTCATACATTCCTTATTCCTTTCCATTTGGTTAAACATTAATTGGTTTTCTGAATCTATGTGTGTCCATCTCTTGGAAATTATTTCATGGGTATCAATTTTTAGGTAACACCTATAAGTGATGTCCTAAGATGTCTGTCTTTCGGTTTCTTTCTTACTTCAAGTTGGGTGATTATCTCTAGATCCTTCTATGATGGTGCCAACGGCACTGTTCCATGCTTTTTCATGGCTAATATTCCATTGTGTACATGGACGACTTCTTCTTGGTGCATTTTTCTGTTGATGGACATTTCGGTTTCTTCCAGGTCTTGGCTATGGTACGTGTTGCTGCAGTGCAGGATTGCCAGCCTGTGTCTTTTCGATTCTCGTCTAATCAGGTGAAAGGCCCATGAGTGGGCCTACCAGATCACATGGTAGCTCCATATTTACCCTTAAACGCACCTCCATTCTGTTCTCACTACTGGCTGTGACCAGGTTTCATCCCACCAGCAGCTAAAGGGTACGCGGTTCTCTAAAACCCCTTCAGCGTTTATTCCTTGTAGTGGCTGATGACCATTCTGATGGCTGTGACGTGAACTTTTTTGTACACTGGATATGCATGGCTTTATTGATTCCTGATGTTCAGCATTTTTCCATTCCCATTTTGTTAACAAAAAAGAAAGAAAGTAAAAGAAACAGAAGACAAATGTGCATAAACTATGCCTCTTGAAACTGTCGTTTTGAAATATGGACGTCTTTTGAATGTTTTGATCGATATACGACCCCAGGATTTTTTTTCAGGGAGGTGTCATTTACAGGCCTGCAATTATTTTGAATATCAACTGACCATTAGCGCTGGGATTAAAGCTGCTGTTGTGTGAAACGGCCACAAGGTGGCAGCAGTTCTCCTTTACCAAACCCGGTTACTAGGGCAACAGAACCTCAATGGAAGTCGTGTTCCAGGTTGTAATTTAGAATGGAATGTATCAGGAAAGCCCCTTCAATTTATGTCTCACTATTTCTTGTTTGTTTTTTTTAATTTAATTTTTATTTTTTATCACAGCAAGTTTGATTACAATGTTTGGCTTGTTGTAGATGTGCACCATGTGGTTCTTTTACACATATACATATGTGTGTTCTTCCTGGGATCCTTGTCCCATGTACGTTATGACAGAATGTTGAGTAGTCTTCTCTTGGTATTCCGTAGGTCTTTGGTGATTATATAGTTCACCTGTGTTTGTATATGTCTGTTAACCCCAATATCCTAATGTATCCAATCCTCACACCTTTCCATTGGTGAACCATAAGTTTGTTTAATGAATCTGTGATTGCCCTTCTCTGTGGAAATATCTTCACTGCTATCAATTTTTAGGTAACACCTATAAGTGATATCATACGATATGTGTCTCTCTCTTTCTGACTTAGTACGAGTCGCGTGACTACCTCTAGACTCATCTACGGTGCTGCACATGGCATTGTGTCCTTTTTTCCCTTGGCTAATATTCCCTCTGTACATGTACCAGTTCTTCTTTGTCCACTCATCTGTTGATGGACTTTTTGGTTGCTTCCATGTCTTGGCTATTGTAATCGAGTGGCAATGCACATTTGCCTGCCTGTGTCTTTCCAATTCTGTCTTCTTAGGTGATAGGCCCAGGAGTGGGCCTGCTGGATCATACAGTAGCAAAATGTTTACTTTACAAAGGCACCTCCATTCTGTTCTCATTAGTGGCTCTTAGCAGGTTACGTCCCTCTTAAAGCTGAGGGTATGCACTTCTCCACAACACCTTCAGCATTTACTGTTTGTAGTGTTTTTTTGCTGATGTATATTCTGACCAGTGTGAGCTGATATACCTCTTTGGGGTTGGATTTGCATGTGTCTCATAAACCCTTGAAATTGAGCTTTCTGGCATGTCCTTTTATTCTTCAAACTGTGAGTACAGCTTACCTCTTCAAATTGTTTTCGTGAAGTGTGTGTGACATTTAGAAATATTTTGGCCATTACCTCCCTCAAGACATTTTGTGGGCAGGTTTCATTTACAGCCCTCCAGTACTGGTGCATATGAAGTGACCCTTAGCACAGGTTTTAAAGCTGCTGTTGCAGGTAACGGCCAGAGGGCGGCAGCATTTCTTTCATTATGTCTTTTGCTTTCCGACTTACCTCATGTTCTGTGATTATCTCTAGGCAGCATTTCTGCTTTTCCCAATCTGGTAACTAGGCGAACAGACCTTCCTGGCAGTGGTGTTCCTCGGTTATATATTAGAGTGGAATGTGCCCGGAGAAACCCCCAAATGCTGATGTCTCCTTACTTATGTTTGTTTTCTAAATTGAATTTATATTTTTTATTGGAGTCATATTCCATTGCGTACATGGACCACTTGTTCTTGGTGCATTCCTCTGTTGATGGACATTTTCGTAGCTTCCAAGTGTTGTCTATGGTAAATATTGCTGGAGTGCAGGATTTTCAGCCTGTATCTTTTTTTATGGTTTTGATTTCTTTTGCGGTACGCGGGCCTCTCACTGCGGTGGCCCCTCCCGTTGCAGAGCAGAGGCTCCGGATGCACAGGCCCAGCAGCCATAGCTCACGGGACCAGCCTCTCCACGGCATGTGGGATCTTCCCGGACCAGGGCACGAACCCGTGTCCCCTGCATCGGCAGGCGGACTCTCAACGTCTGCGCCACCAGGGAAGCCCAGCCTGTTTAGTTTTGATTCTCATCCTGTCAGGTGATAGGCCCAGCAGTGGGTATGCTTGATTGAATGGTAGCTCAGTATTTACCTTTCCAAGGCACCTCCTTTGTGTTTTCCTTACTGGCTCTTACCATGTCCCACGTTGAACCAAGGGTAGGCATTTCTCCTCAAACCCTTCAGCATTTACTGTTTGCAGAATTTTTGCTGATGGCCATTCTGACTGGTGTGAGCTGATAGGTTTTTTGTAATTTGGATTTGCATGTCTTGAATTATTCCTAGTGTTCAGCATTTTTCCACGCCTTTTTAAAGTTCTGTTAAAATAACAGAAAGAAACAGAGAGTACAATTAACCTCTGGAAATTGTCTTCTTGAAAGGTTGCCCTCTTTTGAATGTTTTGGTCAATTTTCGAACCCAGGATTGTTTCTGAGGTCAGGTGTCATTCATAGGCCTGTAATGAGTGTGAATATCTAGTGAGCATTAGCACTGGGTTTAAAGCTGCTGTTTTGGGAAACGGCCACAAGGCGGCAGCATTTCTCCATTCCCAAATCTGGTTCCTAGGGCAGCAGAGCCTTTCTGGAAGTCCTGTTCCTAGGTTGTAAATTAAAATGGAATGTGCCAGGAGAAACCCCAATAAGTTTATGTCACATTACTTCTTGTTTTAGTTTTTTTAATCGGGGTAATGATTAGAATACAGTTTGTCCTCAGTGTACACAATCTGGTTCATTTGTGCATAACATATATATATATATATATATATATATATATATATATATATATATATATATTCATGTACAGAGCCACTTCCCGTGTAAATTATTGCAGAGTTTTCCATAGACATCCCTTGCTATATGGTCGGTCTTTCTGTTATATGTATTTAATAGGTATTTGTACACGTATGGTAACCCTAATCTTAATTTTTCCATTCCCCCCACCTGTCCTTTTAGATAAGCATAGTTTGTTTTCTAAGCCTGTGAGTGTCTTTCTCTGTGGAAATATGTTCATTTGTGTCAGTTGTTAGATAACGCCTATAAGTGATATCATAGGATATGTCTTTTGCTTTCCGACTTACCTCATGTTCTGTGATTATCTCTAGGCTCATCTGTGGTGCCTCAAAGAGCAGTGTTTCATTGTTTTCCATGGCTAATAGTCCATTGTGTACATGGACCACTTCTTCTTTTTCCACTCATCTGGTGATGGACATTTTGGTTGCTTCCGTGTCTTGGCTATTGTGAAAATTCCTGCAGTGCAGCTGCTGAAGCCTGTGCCTTCTCGACTCTGGACTTCTCAGGTGAGAGTCTCAGCGGTGGGCCTGCTGAATGGAATGGTGGCTCAGTTTTTACTTTGAAACACAGCTCCTTTCTGTTCTCATTATTGGCTGTTACCACTTTACATCTCACCAGCAGCTAGAGGGTACACAGTTCTCTAAAACCCCTTCAGCATTTGTTGTTTGCAGACTTTTAGCTGATGGTAGTTGGCATGTGTGAGTTGAAACCTGTTTGGAGGTTAGATTTGCATGAGTCTAATAATTCCTGATGTTGAGCTTTTATCCATTTTCCTCTTTTTTGAAAATGAGTGAGTAAAACTTACCCCTCCATACTATCTCCTTGAAAAATGTGCCAGTTTGGAATTTTTTTGGCCATTCCCTACCTCCGCACAATTATGTAGGGCAGGTGTCCTTTACAGCCCTGAGTCCTTGTGAATGTTAAGTGACCATTAGCTGTGGGTTTAATGCCGCTCTTGCGGGAAACGGCCACAAGGCGGCAGCATTTCTACATTTCCAACTCTGGGTTTTTGGGCAACAGAGCTTTCCTGGAAATCGTGTTAGTAAGCTGCAAATTAGAGTGGAATGTGCCAGTGCAAACCCCCAAGAGCTTATATCTCCTAAATTGTTGTTTGTTTATTAAATTTAATTTTTATTAATTATCAGAGCAAATTTGATACAAATGTAGATTCTCCTAGGTGTACAGTTTCTGGTTCATCCTATCAATGTATCTGTCTATTCCTCTTTCGATCCTTTCCCGTGGATGTTATTATAGGGTGTTGAGTAGACCTCTCTTCGTATTCCATAGGCACTTTGTGATTATACATTTCATAAGTATTAGTGCATATCTGTTAACCCCCATGTCCTAGTTCATACATTCCTTATTCCTTTCCATTTGGTTAAACATTAATTGGTTTTCTGAATCTATGTGTGTCCATCTCTTGGAAATTATTTCATGGGTATCAATTTTTAGGTAACACCTATAAGTGATGTCCTAAGATGTCTGTCTTTCGGTTTCTTTCTTACTTCAAGTTGGGTGATTATCTCTAGATCCTTCTATGATGGTGCCAACGGCACGGTTCCATGCTTTTTCATGGCTAATATTCCATTGTGTACATGGACGACTTCTTCTTGGTGCATTTTTCTGTTGATGGACATTTCGGTTTCTTCCAGGTCTTGGCTATGGTACGTGTTGCTGCAGTGCAGGATTGCCAGCCTGTGTCTTTTCGATTCTGGTCTAATCAGGTGAAAGGCCCATGAGTGGGCCTACCAGATCACATGGTAGCTCCATATTTACCCTAAAACGCACCTCCATTCTGTTCTCACTACTGGCTGTGACCAGGTTTCATTCCACCAGCAGCTAAAGGGTATGCAGTTCTCTAAAACCCCTTCAGCATTTATTCTTTGTAGACTTTTTGGCTGATGACCATTCTGACGGCTGTGAGGTGAACTTTTTTGTACACTGGATTTGCATGGCTTTATTGATTCCTGATGTTCAGCCTTTTTCCATTCCCATTTTGTTAACAAGAAAGAAAGTAAAAGAAACAGAAGAGAAATGTGCATAAACTATGCCTCTTGAAACTGTCGTTTTGAAATATGGACGTCTTTTGAATGTTTTGATCTATATACGGCCCCAAGATTTTTTTTCAGGGAGGTGTCACTTACAGGCCTGCAATTATTTTGAATATCAACTGACCATTAGTGCTGGGATTAAAGCTGCTGTTGTGTGAAACGGCCACAAGGTGGCAGCAGTTCTCCTTTACCAAACCCGGTTACTAGGGCACCAGAACCTCAATGGCAGTCCTGTTCTAGGTTGTAATTTAGAATGGAATGTATCAGGAAAGCCCCTTCAATTTATGTCTCACTATTTCTTGTTTGTTTTTTTAATTTAATTTTTATTTTTCATCACAGCAAGTTTGATTACAATGTTTGGCATGTTGTAGGTGTGCAAGATGTGGTTCTTTTACACATATACACATGTCTATTCTTCCTGGGATCCTTGTCCCATGTACGTTATGACAGAATGTTGAGTAGTCTTCGCTTGGTATTCCGTAGGTCTTTGGTGATTATATAGTTCACCTGTGTTTGTATATGTCTGTTAACCCCAATATCCTAATGTATCCAATCCTCACGCCTTTCCATTGGTGAACCATAAGTTTGTTTAATGAATCTGTGACTGCCCTTCTCTGTGGAAATATCTTCACCGGTATCAATTTTTAGGTAACACCTATAAGTGATATCATACGATATGTGTCTCTCTCTTTCTGACTTAGTACGAGTCGCGTGACTACCTCTAGACTCATACGGTGCTGCACATGGCATTGTGTCCTTTTTTCCCTTGGCTAATATTCCCTCTTTACATGTACCAGTTCTTCTTTGTCCACTCATCTGTTGATGGACTTTTTGGTTGCTTCCATGTCTTGGCTATTGTAATAGCGAGGCAATGCACATTTGCCTGCCTGTGTCTTTCCAATTCTGTCTTCTTAGGTGATAGGCCCAGGAGTGGGCCTGCTGGATCATACAGTAGCAAAATGTTTACTTTACAAAGGCACCTCCATTCTGTTCTCATTAGTGGCTCTTACCAGGTTACGTCCCTCTTAAAGTTGAGGGTATGCACTTCTCCACAACACCTTCAGCATTTACTGTTTGTAGTGTGTTTTTGCTGATGTATATTCTGACCAGTGTGAGCTGATATACCTCTTTGGGGTTGGATTTGCATGCGTCTCATAAACCCTTGAAATTGAGCTTTCTGGCATGTCCTTTTTTTCTTCAAACTCTGAGTACAGCTTACCTCTTCAAATTGTTTTCGTGAAGTATGTGTGACATTTAGAAATATTTTGGCCGTTACCTCCCTCAAGGCATTTTGTGGGCAGGTTTCATTTACAGCCCTCCAGTACTGGTGCATATGAAGTGACCCTTAGCACAGGTTTTAAAGCTGCTGTTGCAGGTAACGGCCAGAGGGCGGCAGCATTTCTGCTTTTCCCAATCTGGTAACTAGGGAAACAGACCTTCCTGGCAGTGGTGTTCCTCGGTTATATATTAGAGTGGAATGTGCCAGGATAAACCCCCAAATGCTGATGTCTCCTTACTTATGTTTGTTTTCTAAATTGAATTTATATTTTTTATTGGAGTCATATTCCATTGCGTACATGGACCACTTGTTCTTGGTGCATTCTTCTGTTGATGGACATTTTCGTAGCTTCCAAGTGCTGTGTATGGTAAATATTGCTGGAGTGCAGGATTTTCAGCCTGTATCTTTTTTTATGGTTTTGATTTCTTTTGCGGTACGCGGGCCTCTCACTGCGGTGGCCCCTCCCGTTGCAGAGCAGAGGCTCCGGATGCACAGGCCCAGCAGCCATAGCTCACGGGACCAGCCTCTCCACGGCATGTGGGATCTTCCCGGACCGGGGCACGAACCCGTGTCCCCTGCATCGGCAGGCGGACTCTCAACGTCTGCGCCACCAGGGAAGCCCAGCCTGTTTAGTTTTGATTCTCATCCTGTCAGGCGATAGGCCCAGCAGTGGGTATGCTTGATTGAATGGTAGCTCAGTATTTACCTTTCCAAGGCACCTCCTTTGTGTTTTCCTTACTGGCTCTTACCATGTCCCACGTTGAACCAAGGGTAGGCATTTCTCCTCAAACCCTTCAGCATTTACTGTTTGCAGAATTTTTGCTGATGGCCATTCTGACTGGTGTGAGCTGATAGGTTTTTTGTAATTTGGATTTGCATGTCTTGAATTATTCCTAGTGCTCAGCATTTTTCCACGCCTTTTTAAAGTTCTGTTAAAATAACAGAAAGAAACAGAGAGTACAGTTAACCTCTGGAAATTGTCTTCCTGAAAGGTTGCCCTCTTTTGAATTTCTTGGTCAACTTTCGAACCCAGGATTGTTTCTGAGGTCAGGTGTCATTCATAGGCCTGTAATGAGTGTGAATATCTAGTGAGCATTAGCACTGGGTTTAAAGCTGCTGTTTTGGGAAACGGCCACAAGGCGGCAGCATTTCTCCATTCCCAAATCTGGTTCCTAGGGCAGCAGAGCCTTTCTGGAAGTCCTGTTCCTAGGTTGGAAATTAAAATGGAATGTGCCAGGAGAAACCCCAATAAGTTTATGTCACATTACTTCTTGTTTTAGTTTTTCTAATCGGGGTAATGATTAGAATACTGTTTGTCCTCAGTGTACACAATCTGGTTCATTTGTGCATAACATATATATATATATATATATATATATATATATATATATATTCATGTACAGAGCCACTTCCCGTGTAAATTATTGCAGAGTTTTCCATAGACATCCCTTGCTATATGGTCGGTCTTTCTGTTATATGTATTTAATAGGTATTTGTACACGTATGGTAACCCTAATCTTAATTTTTCCATTCCCCCCACCTGTCCTTTTAGATAAGCATAGTTTGTTTTCTAAGCCTGTGAGTGTCTTTCTCTGTGGAAATATGTTCATTTGTGTCAGTTGTTAGATAACGCCTATAAGTGATATCATAGGGTATGTCTTTTGCTTTCCGACTTACCTCATGTTCTGTGATTATGTCTAGGCTCATCTATGGTGCCTCAAAGAGCAGTGTTTCATTGTTTTCCATGGCTAATAGTCCATTGTGTACATGGACCACTTCTTCTTTTTCCACTCATCTGGTGATGGACATTTTGGTTGCTTCCGTGTCTTGGCTATTGTGAAAATTCCTGCAGTGCAGCTGCTGAAGCCTGTGCCTTCTCGACTCTGGACTTGTCAGGTGAGAGTCTCAGTGGTGGGCCTGCTGAATGGAATGGTGGCTCAGTTTTTACTTTGAAACACAGCTCCTTTCTGTTCTCATTATTGGCTGTTACCACTTTACATCTCACCAGCAGCTAGAGGGTACACAGTTCTCTAAAACCCCTTCAGCATTTGTTGTGTGCAGACTTTTAGCTGATGGTAGTTGGCATGTGTGAGTTGAAACCTTTTTGGAGGTTAGATTTGCATGAGTCTAATAATTCCTGATGTTGAGCTTTTATCCATTTTCCTCTTTTTTGAAAATGAGTGAGTAAAACTTACCGCTGCATACTATCTCCTTGAAAAATGTGCCAGTTTGGAATTTTTTCGGCCATTCCCTACCTCCGCACAATTACGTAGGGCAGGTGTCCTTTACAGCCCTGAGTCCTTGTGAATGTTAAGTGACCATTAGCTGTGGGTTTAATGCCGCTCTTGCGGGAAACGGCCACAAGGCGGCAGCATTTCTACATTTCCAACTCTGGGTTTTTGGGCAACAGAGCTTTCCTGGAAATCGTGTTAGTAAGCTGCAAATTAGAGTGGAATGTGCCAGCGCAAACCCCCAAGAGCTTATATCTCCTAAATTGTTGTTTGTTTATTAAATTTAATTTTTATTAATTATCAGAGCAAATTTGATACAAATGTAGATTCTCCTAGGTGTACAGTTTCTGGTTCATCCTATCAATGTATCTGTCTATTCCTCTTTCGATCCTTTCCCGTGGATGTTATTATAGGGTGTTGAGTAGACCTCTCTTCGTATTCCATAGGCACTTTGTGATTATACATTTCATAAGTATTAGTGCATATCTGTTAACCCCCATGTCCTAGTTCATACATTCCTTATTCCTTTCCATTTGGTTAAACATTAATTGGTTTTCTGAATCTATGCGTGTCCATCTCTTGGAAATTATTTCATGGGTATCAATTTTTAGGTAACACCTATAAGTGATGTCCTAAGATGTCTGTCTTTCGGATTCTTTCTTACTTCAAGTTGGGTGATTATCTCTAGATCCTTCTATGATGGTGCCAACGGCACTGTTCCATGCTTTTTCATGGCTAATATTCCATTGTGTACATGGACGACTTCTTCTTGGTGCATTTTTCTGTTGATGGACATTTCGGTTTCTTCCAGGTCTTGGCTATGGTACGTGTTGCTGCAGTGCAGGATTGCCAGCCTGTGTCTTTTCGATTCTGGTCTAATCAGGTGAAAGGCCCATGAGTGGGCCTACCAGATCACATGGTAGCTCCATATTTACCCTTAAACGCACCTCCATTCTGTTCTCACTACTGGCTGTGACCAGGTTTCATCCCACCAGCAGCTAAAGGGTACGCGGTTCTCTAAAACCCCTTCAGCATTTATTCTTTGTAGACTTTTTGGCTGATGACCATTCTGACGGCTGTGAGGTGAACTTTTTTGTACACTGGATTTGCATGGCTTTATTGATTCCTGATGTTCAGCCTTTTTCCATTCCCATTTTGTTAACAAAAAAGAAAGAAAGTAAAAGAAACAGAAGAGAAATGTGCATAAACTATGCCTCTTGAAACTGTCGTTTTGAAATATGGACGTCTTTTGAATGTTTTGATCGATATACGACCCCAGGATTTTTTTTCAGGGAGGTGTCATTTACAGGCCTGCAATTATTTTGAATATCAACTGACCATTAGCGCTGGGATTAAATCTGCTGTTGTGTGAAACGGCCACAAGGTGGCAGCAGTTCTCCTTTACCAAACCCGGTTACTAGGGCAACAGAACCTCAATGGAAGGCGTGTTCTAGGTTGTAATTTAGAATGGAATGTATCAGGAAAGCACCTTTAATTTATGTCTCACTATTTCTTGTTTGTTTTTTTTTAATTTAATTTTTATTTTTCATCACAGCAAGTTTGATTACAATGTTTGGCATGTTGTAGGTGTGCAAGATGTGGTTCTTTTACACATATACATATGTCTATTCTTCCTGGGATCCTTGTCCCATGTACGTTATGACAGAATGTTGAGTAGTCTTCTCTTGGTATTCCGTAGGTCTTTGGTGATTATATATTTCACCTGTGTTTGTATATGTCTGTTAACCCCAATATACTAATGTATCCAATCCTCACACCTTTCCATTGGTGAACCATAAGTTTGTTTAATGAATCTGTGATTGCCCTTCTCTGTGGAAATATCTTCACCGGTATCAATTTTTAGGTAACACCTATAAGTGATATCATACGATATGTGTCTCTCTCTTTCTGACTTAGTACGAGTCGCGTGACTACCTCTAGACGCATCTGCGGTGCTGCACCTGGCATTGTGTCCTTTTTTCCCTTGGCTAATATTCCCTCTGTACATGTACCAGTTCTTCTTTGTCCACTCATCTGTTGATGGACTTTTTGGTTGCTTCCATGTCTTGGCTATTGTAATAGAGCGGCAATGCACATTTGCCTGCCTGTGTCTTTCCAATTCTGTCTTCTTAGGTGATAGGCCCAGGAGTGGGCCTGCTGGATCATACAGTAGCAAAATGTTTACTTTACAAAGGCACCTCCATTCTGTTCTCATTAGTGGCTCTTACCAGGTTACGTCCCTCTTAAAGCTGAGGGTATGCACTTCTCCACAACACCTTCAGCATTTACTGCTTGTAGTGTTTTTTGTTGATGTATATTCTGACCAGTGTGAGCTGATATACCTCTTTGGGGTTGGATTTGCATGCGTCTCATAAACCCTTGAAATTGAGCTTTCTGGCATGTCCTTTTTTTTCTTCAAACTGTGAGTACAGCTTACCTCTTCAAATTGTTTTCGTGAAGTATGTGTGACATTTAGAAATATTTTGGCCGTTACCTCCCTCAAGACATTTTGTGGGCAGGTTTCATTTACAGCCCTCCAGTACTGGTGCATATGAAGTGACCCTTAGCACAGGTTTTAAAGCTGCTGTTGCAGGTAACGGCCAGAGGGCGGCAGCATTTCAGCTTTTCCCAATCTGGTAACTAGGGAAACAGACCTTCCTGGCAGTGGTGTTCCTCGGTTATATATTAGAGTGGAATGTGCCCGGAGAAACCCCCAAATGCTGATGTCTCCTTACTTATGTTTGTTTTCTAAATTGAATTTATATTTTTTATTGGAGTCATATTCCATTGCGTACATGGACCACTTGTTCTTGGTGCATTCCTCTGTTGATGGACATTTTCGTAGCTTCCAACTGTTGTCTATGGTAAATATTGCTGGAGTGCAGGATTTTCAGCCTGTATCTTTTTTTATGGTTTTGATTTCTTTTGCGGTACGTGGGCCTCTCACTGCGGTGGCCCCTCCCGTTGCAGAGCAGAGGCTCCGGATGCACAGGCCCAGCAGCCATAGCTCACGGGACCAGCCTCTCCACGGCATGTGGGATCTTCCCGGACCGGGGCACGAACCCGTGTCCCCTGCATCGGCAGGCGGACTCTCAACGTCTGCGCCACCAGGGAAGCCCAGCCTGTTTAGTTTTGATTCTCATCCTGTCAGGCGATAGGCCCAGCAGTGGGTATGCTTGATTGAATGGTAGCTCAGTATTTACCTTTCCAAGGCACCTCCTTTGTGTTTTCCTTACTGGCTCTTACCATGTCCCACGTTGAACCAAGGGTAGGCATTTCTCCTCAAACCCTTCAGCATTTACTGTTTGCAGAATTTTTGCTGATGGCCATTCTGACTGGTGTGAGCTGATAGGTTTTTTGTAATTTGGATTTGCATGTCTTGAATTATTCCTAGTGCTCAGCATTTTTCCACGCCTTTTCAAAGTTCTGTTAAAATAACAGAAAGAAACAGAGAGTACAGTTAACCTCTGGAAATTGTCTTCTTGAAAGTTTGCCCTCTTTTGAATTTTTTGGTCAATTTTCGAACCCAGGATTGTTTCTGAGGTCAGGTGTCATTCATAGGCCTGTAATGAGTGTGAATATCTAGTGAGCATTAGCACTGGGTTTAAAGCTGCTGTTTTGGGAAACGGCCACAAGGCGGCAGCATTTCTCCATTCCCAAATCTGGTTCCTAGGGCAGCAGAGCCTTTCTGGAAGTCCTGTTCCTAGGTTGGAAATTAAAATGGAATGTGCCAGGAGAAACCCCAATAAGTTTATGTCACATTACTTCTTGTTTTAGTTTTTTTAATCGGGGTAATGTTTAGAATACTGTTTGTCCTCAGTGTACACAATCTGGTTCATTTGTGCATAACATATATATATATATATATTCATGTACAGAGCCACTTCCCGTGTAAATTATTGCAGAGTTTTCCATAGACATCCCTTGCTATATGGTCGGTCTTTCTGTTATATGTATTTAATAGGTATTTGTACACGTATGGTAACCCTAATCTTAATTTTTCCATTCCCCCCACCTGTCCTTTTAGATAAGCATAGTTTGTTTTCTAAGCCTGTGAGTGTCTTTCTCTGTGGAAATATGTTCATTTGTGTCAGTTGTTAGATAACGCCTATAAGTGATATCATAGGGTATGTCTTTTGCTTTCCGACTTACCTCATGTTCTGTGATTATCTCTAGGCTCATCTATGGTGCCTCAAAGAGCAGTGTTTCATTGTTTTCCATGGCTAATAGTCCATTGTGTACATGGACCACTTCTTCTTTTTCCACTCATCTGGTGATGGACATTTTGGTTGCTTCCGTGTCTTGGCTATTGTGAAAATTCCTGCAGTGCAGCTGCTGAAGCCTGTGCCTTCTCGACTCTGGACTTCTCAGGTGAGAGTCTCAGCGGTGGGCCTGCTGAATGGAATGGTGGCTCAATTTTTACTTTGAAACACAGCTCCTTTCTGTTCTCATTATTGGCTGTTACCACTTTACATCTCACCAGCAGCTAGAGGGTACACAGTTCTCTAAAACCCCTTCGGCATTTGTTGTGTGCAGACTTTTAGCTGATGGTAGTTGGCATGTGTGAGTTGAAACCTTTTTGGAGGTTAGATTTGCATGAGTCTAATAATTCCTGATGTTGAGCTTTTATCCATTTTCCTCTTTTTTGAAAACGAGTGAGTAAAACTTACCGCTGCATACTATCTCCTTGAAAAATGTGCCAGTTTGGAATTTTTTTGGCCATTCCCTACCTCCGCACAATTACGTAGGGCAGGTGTCCTTTACAGCCCTGAGTCCTTGTGAATGTTAAGTGACCATTAGCTGTGGGTTTAATGCCGCTCTTGCGGGAAACGGCCACAAGGCGGCAGCATTTCTACATTTGCAACTCTGGGTTTTTGGGCAACAGAGCTTTCCTGGAAATCGTGTTAGTAAGCTGCAAATTAGAGTGGAATGTGCCAGCGCAAACCCCCAAGAGCTTATATCTCCTAAATTGTTGTTTGTTTATTAAATTTAATTTTTATTAATTATCAGAGCAAATTTGATACAAATGTAGATTCTCCTAGGTGTACAGTTTCTGGTTCATCCTATCAATGTATCTGTCTATTCCTCTTACGATCCTTTCCTGTGTGTGTTATTATAGGGTGTTGAGTAGACCTCTCTTCGTATTCCATAGGCACGTTGTGATTATACATTTCATAAGTATTAGTGCATATCTGTTAACCCCCATGTCCTAGTTCATACATTCCTTATTCCTTTCCATTTGGTTAAACATTAATTGGTTTTCTGAATCTATGCGTGTCCGTCTCTTGGAAATTATTTCATGGGTATCAATTTTTAGGTAACACCTATAAGTGATGTCCTAAGATGTCTGTCTTTCGGATTCTTTCTTACTTCAAGTTGGGTGATTATCTCTAGATCCTTCTATGATGGTGCCAACGGCACTGTTCCATGCTTTTTCATGGATAATGTTCCATTGTGTACGTGGACGACTTCTTCTTGGTGCATTTTTCTGTTGATGGACATTTCGGTTTCTTCCAGGTCTTGGCTATGGTACGTGTTGCTGCAGTGAAGGATTGCCAGCCTGTGTCTTTTCGATTCTGGTCTAATCAGGTGAAAGGCCCATGAGTGGGCCTACCAGATCACATGGTAGCTCCATATTTACCCTTAAACGTACCTCCATTCTGTTCTCACTACTGGCTGTGACCAGGTTTCATCCCACCAGCAGCTAAAGGGTATGCAGTTCTCTAAAACCCCTTCAGCATTTATTCTTTGTAGACTTTTTGGCTGATGACCATTCTGACGGCTGTGAGGTGAACTTTTTTGTACACTGGATTTGCATGGCTTTATTGATTCCTGATGTTCAGCCTTTTTCCATTCCCATTTTGTTAACAAAAAAGAAAGAAAGTAAAAGAAACAGAAGAGAAATGTGCATAAACTATGCCTCTTGAAACTGTCGTTTTGAAATATGGACGTCTTTTGAATGTTTTGATCGATATACGACCCCAGGATTTTTTTTCAGGGAGGTGTCATTTACAGGCCTGCAATTATTTTGAATATCAACTGACCATTAGCGCTGGGATTAAATCTGCTGTTGTGTGAAACGGCCACAAGGTGGCAGCAGTTCTCCTTTACCAAACCCGGTTACTAGGGCAACAGAACCTCAATGGAAGTCGTGTTCTAGGTTGTAATTTAGAATGGAATGTATCAGGAAAGCCCCTTCAATTTATGTCTCACTATTTCTTGTTTGTTTTTTTAATTTAATTTTTATTTTTCATCACAGCAAGTTTGATTACAATGTTTGGCATGTTGTAGGTGTGCAAGATGTGATTCTTTTATACATATACATATGTCTATTCTTCCTGGGATCCTTGTCCCATGTACGTTATGACAGAATGTTGAGTAGTCTTCTCTTGGTATTCCGTAGGTCTTTGGTGATTATATAGTTCACCTGTGTTTGTATATGTCTGTTAACCCCAATATCCTAATGTATCCAATCCTCACACCTTTCCATTGGTGAACCATAAGTTTGTTTAATGAATCTGTGATTGCCCTTCTCTGTGGAAATATCTTCACCGGTATCAATTTTTAGGTAACACCTATAAGTGATATCATACGATATGTGTCTCTCTCTTTCTGACTTAGTACGAGTCGCGTGACTACCTCTAGACGCATCTACGGTGCTGCACCTGGCATTGTGTCCTTTTTTCCCTTGGCTAATATTCCCTCTGTACATGTACCAGTTCTTCTTTGTCCACTCATCTGTTGATGGACTTTTTGGTTGCTTCCATGTCTTGGCTATTGTAATAGAGCGGCAATGCACATTTGCCTGCCTGTGTCTTTCCAATTCTGTCTTCTTAGGTGATAGGCCCAGGAGTGGGCCTGCTGGATCATACAGTAGCAAAATGTTTACTTTACAAAGGCACCTCCATTCTGTTCTCATTAGTGGCTCTTACCAGGTTACGTCCCTCTTAAAGCTGAGGGTATGCACTTCTCCACAACACCTTCAGCATTTACTGTTTGTAGTGTTTTTTTGCTGATGTATATTCTGACCAGTGTGAGCTGATATACCTCTTTGGGGTTGGATTTGCATGCGTCTCATAAAACCTTGAAATTGAGCTTTCTGGCATGTCCTTTTTTTTCTTCAAACTGTGAGTACAGCTTACCTCTTCAAATTGTTTTCGTGAAGTATGTGTGACATTTAGAAATATTTTGGCCGTTACCTCCCTCAAGACATTTTGTGGGCAGGTTTCATTTACAGCCCTCCAGTACTGGTGCATATGAAGTGACCCTTAGCACCGGTTTTAAAGCTGCTGTTGCAGGTAACGGCCAGAGGGCGGCAGCATTTCAGCTTTTCCCAATCTTGTAACTAGGGAAACAGACCTTCCTGGCGGTGGTGTTCCTCGGTTATATATTAGAGTGGAATGTGCCAGGATAAACCCCCAAATGCTGATGTCTCCTTACTTATGTTTGTTTTCTAAATTGAATTTATATTTTTTATTGGAGTCATATTCCATTGCGTACATGGACCACTTGTTCTTGGTGCATTCCTCTGTTGATGGACATTTTCGTAGCTTCCAACTGTTGTCTATGGTAAATATTGCTGGAGTGCAGGATTTTCAGCCTGTATCTTTTTTTATGGTTTTGATTTCTTTTGCGGTACGTGGGCCTCTCACTGCGGTGGCCCCTCCCGTTGCAGAGCAGAGGCTCCGGATGCACAGGCCCAGCAGCCATAGCTCACGGGACCAGCCTCTCCACGGCATGTGGGATCTTCCCGGACCGGGGCACGAACCCGTGTCCCCTGCATCGGCAGGCGGACTCTCAACGTCTGCGCCACCAGGGAAGCCCAGCCTGTTTAGTTTTGATTCTCATCCTGTCAGGCGATAGGCCCAGCAGTGGGTATGCTTGATTGAATGGTAGCTCAGTATTTACCTTTCCAAGGCACCTCCTTTGTGTTTTCCTTACTGGCTCTTACCATGTCCCACGTTGAACCAAGGGTAGGCATTTCTCCTCAAACCCTTCAGCATTTACTGTTTGCAGAATTTTTGCTGATGGCCATTCTGACTGGTGTGAGCTGATAGGTTTTTTGTAATTTGGATTTGCATGTCTTGAATTATTCCTAGTGCTCAGCATTTTTCCACGCCTTTTCAAAGTTCTGTTAAAATAACAGAAAGAAACAGAGAGTACAGTTAACCTCTGGAAATTGTCTTCTTGAAAGGTTGCCCTCTTTTGAATTTTTTGGTCAATTTTCGAACCCAGGATTGTTTCTGAGGTCAGGTGTCATTCATAGGCCTGTAATGAGTGTGAATATCTAGTGAGCATTAGCACTGGGTTTAAAGCTGCTGTTTTGGGAAACGGCCACAAGGCGGCAGCATTTCTCCATTCCCAAATCTGGTTCCTAGGGCAGCAGAGCCTTTCTGGAAGTCCTGTTCCTAGGTTGGAAATTAAAATGGAATGTGCCAGGAGAAACCCCAATAAGTTTATGTCACATTACTTCTTGTTTTAGTTTTTTTAATCGGGGTAATGTTTAGAATACTGTTTGTCCTCAGTGTACACAATCTGGTTCATTTGTGCATAACATATATATATATATATATTCATGTACAGAGCCACTTCCCGTGTAAATTATTGCAGAGTTTTCCATAGACATCCCTTGCTATATGGTCGGTCTTTCTGTTATATGTATTTAATAGGTATTTGTACACGTATGGTAACCCTAATCTTAATTTTTCCATTCCCCCACCTGTCCTTTTCGATAAGCATAGTTTGTTTTCTAAGCCTGTGAGTGTCTTTCTCTGTGGAAATATGTTCATTTGTGTCAGTTGTTAGATAACGCCTATAAGTGATATCATAGGGTATGTCTTTAGCTTTCCGACTTACCTCATGTTCTGTGATTATGTCTAGGCTCATCTATGGTGCCTCAAAGAGCAGTGTTTCATTGTTTTCCATGGCTAATAGTCCATTGTGTACATGGACCACTTCTTCTTTTTCCACTCATCTGGTGATGGACATTTTGGTTGCTTCCGTGTCTTGGCTATTGTGAAAATTCCTGCAGTGCAGCTGCTGAAGCCTGTGCCTTCTCGACTCTGGACTTGTCAGGTGAGAGTCTCAGCGGTGGGCCTGCTGAATGGAATGGTGGCTCAATTTTTACTTTGAAACACAGCTCCTTTCTGTTCTCATTATTGGCTGTTACCACTTTACATCTCACCAGCAGCTAGAGGGTACACAGTTCTCTAAAACCCCTTCAGCATTTGTTGTGTGCAGACTTTTAGCTGATGGTAGTTGGCATGTGTGAGTTGAAACCTTTTTGGAGGTTAGATTTGCATGAGTCTAATAATTCCTGATGTTGAGCTTTTATCCATTTTCCTCTTTTTTGAAAATGAGTGAGTAAAACTTACCCCTGCATACTATCTCCTTGAAAAATGTGCCAGTTTGGAATTTTTTCGGCCATTCCCTACCTCCGCACAATTATGTAGGGCAGATGTCCTTTACAGCCCTGAGTCCTTGTGAATGTTAAGTGACCATTAGCTGTGGGTTTAATGCCGCTCTTGCGGGAAACGGCTACAAGGCGGCAGCATTTCTACATTTGCAACTCTGGGTTTTTGGGCAACAGAGCTTTCCTGGAAATCGTGTTAGTAAGCTGCAAATTAGAGTGGAATGTGCCAGCGCAAACCCCCAAGAGCTTATATCTCCTAAATTGTTGTTTGTTTATTAAATTTAATTTTTATTAATTATCAGAACAAATTTGATACAAATGTAGATTCTCCTAGGTGTACAGTTTCTGGTTCATCCTATCAATGTATCTGTCTATTCCTCTTTCGATCCTTTCCCGTGTATGTTATTATAGGGTGTTGAGTAGACCTCTCTTCGTATTCCATAGGCACGTTGTGATTATACATTTCATAAGTATTAGTGCATATCTGTTAACCCCCATGTCCTAGTTCATACATTCCTTATTCCTTTCCATTTGGTTAAACATTAATTGGTTTTCTGAATCTATGCGTGTCCGTCTCTTGGAAATTATTTCATGGGTATCAATTTTTAGGTAAAACCTATAAGTGATGTCCTAAGATGTCTGTCTTTCGGATTCTTTCTTACTTCAAGTTGGGTGATTATCTCTAGATCCTTCTATGATGGTGCCAACGGCACTGTTCCATGCTTTTTCATGGCTAATATTCCATTGTGTACATGGACGACTTCTTCTTGGTGCATTTTTCTGTTGATGGACATTTCGGTTTCTTCCAGGTCTTGGCTGTGGTACGTGTTGCTGCAGTGCAGGATTGCCAGCCTGTGTCTTTTCGATTCTGGTCTAATCAGGTGAAAGGCCCATGAGTGGGCCTACCAGATCACATGGTAGCTCCATATTTACCCTTAAACGCACCTCCATTCTGTTCTCACTACTGGCTGTGACCAGGTTTCATCCCACCAGCAGCTAAAGGGTATGCAGTTCTCTAAAACCCCTTCAGCATTTATTCTTTGTAGACTTTTTGGCTGATGACCATTCTGACGGCTGTGACGTGAACTTTTTTGTACACTGGATTTGCATGGCTTTATTGATTCCTGATGTTCAGCCTTTTTCCATTCCCATTTTGTTAACAAAAAAGAAAGAAAGTAAAAGAAACAGAAGAGAAATGTGCATAAACTATGCCTCTTGAAACTGTCGTTTTTAAATATGGACATCTTTTGAATGTTTTGATCGATATACGACCCCAGGATTTTTTTTCAGGGAGGTGTCATTTACAGGCCTGCAATTATTTTGAATATCAACTGACCATTAGCGCTGGGATTAAAGCTGCTGTTGTGTGAAACGGCCACAGGGTGGCAGCAGTTCTCCTTTACCAAACCCGGTTACTAGGGCAACAGAACCTCAATGGAAGTCGTGTCATAGGTTGTAATTTAGAATGGAATGTATCAGGAAAGCCCCTTCAATTTATGTCTCACTATTTCTTGTTTGTTTTTTTAATTTAATTTTTATTTTTCATCACAGCAAGTTTGATTACAATGTTTGGCATGTTGTAGGTGTGCAAGGTGTGATTCTTTTATACATATACATATGTCTATTCTTCCTGGGATCCTTGTCCCATGTACGTTATGACAGAATGTTGAGTAGTCTTCTCTTGGTATTCCGTAGGTCTTTGGTGATTATATAGTTCACCTGTGTTTGTATATGTCTGTTAACCCCAATATCCTAATGTATCCAATCCTCACACCTTTCCATTGGTGAACCATAAGTTTGTTTAATGAATCTGTGATTGCCCTTCTCTGTGGAAATATCTTCACCGGTATCAATTTTTAGGTAACACCTATAAGTGATATCATACGATATGTGTCTCTCTCTTTCTGACTTAGTACGAGTCGCGTGACTACCTCTAGACGCATCTACGGTGCTGCACCTGGCATTGTGTCCTTTTTTCCCTTGGCTAATATTCCCTCTGTACATGTACCAGTTCTTCTTTGTCCACTCATCTGTTGATGGACTTTTTGGTTGCTTCCATGTCTTGGCTATTGTAATAGAGCGGCAATGCACATTTGCCTGCCTGTGTCTTTCCAATTCTGTCTTCTTAGGTGATAGGCCCAGGAGTGGGCCTGCTGGATCATACAGTAGCAAAATGTTTACTTTACAAAGGCACCTCCATTCTGTTCTCATTAGTGGCTCTTACCAGGTTACGTCCCTCTTAAAGCTGAGGGTATGCACTTCTCCACAACACCTTCAGCATTTACTGTTTGTAGTGTTTTTTTGCTGATGTATATTCTGACCAGTGTGAGCTGATATACCTCTTTGGGGTTGGATTTGCATGCGTCTCATAAACCCTTGAAATTGAGCTTTCTGGCATGTCCTTTTTTTTCTTCAAACTGTGAGTACAGCTTACCTCTTCAAATTGTTTTCGTGAAGTATGTGTGACATTTAGAAATATTTTGGCCGTTACCTCCCTCAAGACATTTTGTGGGCAGGTTTCATTTACAGCCCTCCAGTACTGGTGCATATGAAGTGACCCTTAGCACCGGTTTTAAAGCTGCTGTTGCAGGTAACGGCCAGAGGGCGGCAGCATTTCAGCTTTTCCCAATCTTGTAACTAGGGAAACAGACCTTCCTGGCGGTGGTGTTCCTCGGTTATATATTAGAGTGGAATGTGCCCGGATAAACCCCCAAATGCTGATGTCTCCTTACTTATGTTTGTTTTCTAAATTGAATTTATATTTTTTATTGGAGTCATATTCCATTGCGTACATGGACCACTTGTTCTTGGTGCATTCCTCTGTTGATGGACATTTTCGTAGCTTCCAAGTGTTGTCTATGGTAAATATTGCTGGAGTGCAGGATTTTCAGCCTGTATCTTTTTTTATGGTTTTGATTTCTTTTGCGGTACGCGGGCCTCTCACTGCGGTGGCCCCTCCCATTGCAGAGCAGAGGCTCCGGATGCACAGGCCCAGCAGCCATAGCTCACGGGACCAGCCTCTCCACGGCATGTGGGATCTTCCCGGACCGGGGCACGAACCCGTGTCCCCTGCATCGGCAGGCGGACTCTCAACGTCTGCGCCACCAGGGAAGCCCAGCCTGTTTAGTTTTGATTCTCATCCTGTCAGGCGATAGGCCCAGCAGTGGGTATGCTTGATTGAATGGTAGCTCAGTATTTACCTTTCCAAGGCACCTCCTTTGTGTTTTCCTTACTGGCTCTTACCATGTCCCATGTTGAACCAAGGGTAGGCATTTCTCCTCAAATCCTTCAGCATTTACTGTTTGCAGAAATTTTGCTGATGGCCATTCTGACTGGTGTGAGCTGATAGGTTTTTTGTAATTTGGATTTGCATGTCTTGAATTATTCCTAGTGTTCAGCATTATTCCACGCCTTTTTAAAGTTCTGTTAAAATAACAGAAAGAAACAGAGAGTACAGTTAACCTCTGGAAATTGTCTTCTTGAAAGGTTGCCCTCTTTTGAATGTTTTGGTCAATTTTCGAATCCAGGATTGTTTCTGAGGTCAGGTGTCATTCATAGGCCTGTAATGAGTGTGAATATCTAGTGAGCATTAGCACTGGGTTTAAAGCTGCTGTTTTGGGAAACGGCCACAAGGCGGCAGCATTTCTCCATTCCCAAATCTGGTTCCTAGGGCAGCAGAGCCTTTCTGGAAGTCCTGTTCCTAGGTTGGAAATTAAAATGGAATGTGCCAGGAGAAACCCCAATAAGTTTATGTCACATTACTTCTTGTTTTAGTTTTTTTAATCGGGGTAATGATTAGAATACAGTTTGTCCTCAGTGTACACAATCTGGTTCATTTGTGCATAACATATATATATATATATATATTCATGTACAGAGCCACTTCCCGTGTAAATTATTGCAGAGTTTTCCATAGACATCCCTTGCTATATGGTCGGTCTTTCTGTTATATGTATTTAATAGGTATTTGTACACGTATGGTAACCCTAATCTTAATTTTTCCATTCCCCCCACCTGTCCTTTTAGATAAGCATAGTTTGTTTTCTAAGCCTGTGAGTGTCTTTCTCTGTGGAAATATGTTCATTTGTGTCAGTTGTTAGATAACGCCTATAAGTGATATCATAGGATATGTCTTTTGCTTTCCGACTTACCTCATGTTCTGTGATTATCTCTAGGCTCATCTATGGTGCCTCAAAGAGCAGTGTTTCATTGTTTTCCATGGCTAATAGTCCATTGTGTACATGGACCACTTCTTCTTTTTCCACTCATCTGGTGATGGACATTTTGGTTGCTTCCGTGTCTTGGCTATTGTGAAAATTCCTGCAGTGCAGCTGCTGAAGCCTGTGCCTTCTCGACTCTGGACTTGTCAGGTGAGAGTCTCAGCGGTGGGCCTGCTGAATGGAATGGTGGCTCAATTTTTACTTTGAAACACAGCTCCTTTCTGTTCTCATTATTGGCTGTTACCACTTTACATCTCACCAGCAGCTAGAGGGTACACAGTTCTCTAAAACCCCTTCAGCATTTGTTGTGTGCAGACTTTTAGCTGATGGTAGTTGGCATGTGTGAGTTGAAACCTTTTTGGAGGTTAGATTTGCATGAGTCTAATAATTCCTGATGTTGAGCTTTTATCCATTTTCCTCTTTTTTGAAAATGAGTGAGTAAAACTTACCCCTGCATACTATCTCCTTGAAAAATGTGCCAGTTTGGAATTTTTTCGGCCATTCCCTACCTCCGCACAATTATGTAGGGCAGATGTCCTTTACAGCCCTGAGTCCTTGTGAATGTTAAGTGACCATTAGCTGTGGGTTTAATGCCGCTCTTGAGGGAAACGGCCACAAGGCGGCAGCATTTCTACATTTCCAACTCTGGGTTTTTGGGCAACAGAGCTTTCCTGGAAATCGTGTTAGTAAGCTGCAAATTAGAGTGGAATGTGCCAGCGCAAACCCCCAAGAGCTTATATCTCCTAAATTGTTGTTTGTTTATTAAATTTAATTTTTATTAATTATCAGAGCAAATTTGATACAAATGTAGATTCTCCTAGGTGTACAGTTTCTGGTTCATCCTATCAATGTATCTGTCTATTCCTCTTTCGATCCTTTCCCGTGTATGTTATTATAGGGTGTTGAGTAGACCTCTCTTCGTATTCCATAGGCACTTTGTGATTATACATTTCATAAGTATTAGTGCATATCTGTTAACCCCCATGTCCTAGTTCATACATTCCTTATTCCTTTCCATTTGGTTAAACATTAATTGGTTTTCTGAATCTATGCGTGTCCATCTCTTGGAAATTATTTCATGGGTATCAATTTTTAGGTAACACCTATAAGTGATGTCCTAAGATGTCTGTCTTTCGGATTCTTTCTTACTTCAAGTTGGGTGATTATCTCTAGATCCTTCTATGATGGTGCCAACGGCACTGTTCCATGCTTTTTCATGGCTAATGTTCCATTGTGTACATGGACGACTTCTTCTTGGTGCATTTTTCTGTTGATGGACATTTCGGTTTCTTCCAGGTCTTGGCTATGGTACGTGTTGCTGCAGTGCAGGATTGCCAGCCTGTGTCTTTTCGATTCTGGTCTAATCAGGTGAAAGGCCCATGAGTGGGCCTACCAGATCACATGGTAGCTCCATATTTACCCTTAAACGCACCTCCATTCTGTTCTCACTACTGGCTGTGACCAGGTTTCATCCCACCAGCAGCTAAAGGGTATGCAGTTCTCTAAAACCCCTTCAGCATTTATTCTTTGTAGACTTTTTGGCTGATGACCATTCTGACAGCTGTGAGGTGAACTTTTTTCTACACTGGATTTGCATGGCTTTATTGATTCCTGATGTTCAGCCTTTTTCCATTCCCATTTTGTTAACAAAAAAGAAAGAAAGTAAAAGAAACAGAAGAGAAATGTGCATAAACTATGCCTCTTGAAACTGTCGTTTTGAAATATGGACGTCTTTTGAATGTTTTGATCGATATACGACCCCAGGATTTTTTTTCAGGGAGGTGTCATTTACAGGCCTGCAATTATTTTGAATATCAACTGACCATTAGCGCTGGGATTAAAGCTGCTGTTGTGTGAAACGGCCACAGGGTGGCAGCAGTTCTCCTTTACCAAACCCGGTTACTAGGGCAACAGAACCTCAATGGAAGTCGTGTCCTAGGTTGTATTTTAGAATGGAATGTATCAGGAAAGCCCCTTCAATTTATGTCTCACTATTTCTTGTTTGTTTTTTTAATTTAATTTTTATTTTTCATCACAGCAAGTTTGATTACAATGTTTGGCATGTTGTAGGTGTGCAAGGTGTGATTCTTTTATACATATACATATGTCTATTCTTCCTGGGATCCTTGTCCCATGTACGTTATGACAGAATGTTGAGTAGTCTTCTCTTGGTATTCCGTAGGTCTTTGGTGATTATATAGTTCACCTGTGTTTGTATATGTCTGTTAACCCCAATATCCTAATGTATCCAATCCTCACACCTTTCCATTGGTGAACCATAAGTTTGTTTAATGAATCTGTGATTGCCCTTCTCTGTGGAAATATCTTCACCGGTATCAATTTTTAGGTAACACCTATAAGTGATATCATACGATATGTGTCTCTCTCTTTCTGACTTAGTACGAGTCGCGTGACTACCTCTAGACGCATCTACGGTGCTGCACCTGGCATTGTGTCCTTTTTTCCCTTGGCTAATATTCCCTCTGTACATGTACCAGTTCTTCTTTGTCCACTCATCTGTTGATGGACTTTTTGGTTGCTTCCATGTCTTGGCTATTGTAATAGAGCGGCAATGCACATTTGCCTGCCTGTGTCTTTCCAATTCTGTCTTCTTAGGTGATAGGCCCAGGAGTGGGCCTGCTGGATCATACAGTAGCAAAATGTTTACTTTACAAAGGCACCTCCATTCTGTTCTCATTAGTGGCTCTTACCAGGTTTCGTCCCTCTTAAAGCTGAGGGTATGCACTTCTCCACAACACCTTCAGCATTTACTGTTTGTAGTGTTTTTTTGCTGATGTATATTCTGACCAGTGTGAGCTGATATACCTCTTTGGGGTTGGATTTGCATGCGTCTCATAAACCCTTGAAATTGAGCTTTCTGGCATGTCCTTTTTTTTCTTCAAACTGTGAGTACAGCTTACCTCTTCAAATTGTTTTTGTGAAGTATGTGTGACATTTAGAAATATTTTGGCCATTACCTCCCTCAAGACATTTTGTGGGCAGGTTTCATTTACAGCCCTCCAGTACTGGTGCATATGAAGTGACCCTTAGCACCGGTTTTAAAGCTGCTGTTGCAGGTAACGGCCAGAGAGCGACAGCATTTCAGCTTTTCCCAATCTGGTAACTAGGGAAACAGACCTTCCTGGCGGTGGTGTTCCTCGGTTATATATTAGAGTGGAATGTGCCCGGATAAACCCCCAAATGCTGATGTCTCCTTACTTATGTTTGTTTTCTAAATTGAATTTATATTTTTTATTGGAGTCATATTCCATTGCGTACATGGACCACTTGTTCTTGGTGCATTCCTCTGTTGATGGACATTTTCGTAGCTTCCAAGTGTTGTGTATGGTAAATATTGCTGGAGTGCAGGATTTTCAGCCTGTATCTTTTTTTATGGTTTTGATTTCTTTTGCGGTACGTGGGCCTCTCACTGCGGTGGCCCCTCCCGTTGCAGAGCAGAGGCTCCGGATGCACAGGCCCAGCAGCCATAGCTCACGGGACCAGCCTCTCCACGGCATGTGGGATCTTCCCTGACCGGGGCACGAACCCGTGTCCCCTGCATCGGCAGGCGGACTCTCAACGTCTGCGCCACCAGGGAAGCCCAGCCTGTTTAGTTTTGATTCTCATCCTGTCAGGCGATAGGCCCAGCAGTGGGTATGCTTGATTGAATGGTAGCTCAGTATTTACCTTTCCAAGGCACCTCCTTTGTGTTTTCCTTACTGGCTCTTACCATGTCCCACGTTGAACCAAGGGTAGGCATTTCTCCTCAAACCCTTCAGCATTTACTGTTTGCAGAATTTTTGCTGATGGCCATTCTGACTGGTGTGAGCTGATAGGTTTTTTGTAATTTGGATTTGCATGTCTTGAATTATTCCTAGTGTTCAGCATTATTCCACGCCTTTTTAAAGTTCTGTTAAAATAACAGAAAGAAACAGAGAGTACAGTTAACCTCTGGAAATTGTCTTCTTGAAAGGTTGCCCTCTTTTGAATTTTTTGGTCAATTTTCGAACCCAGGATTGTTTCTGAGGTCAGGTGTCATTCATAGGCCTGTAATGAGTGTGAATATCTAGTGAGCATTAGCACTGGGTTTAAAGCTGGTGTTTTGGGAAACGGCCACAAGGCGGCAGCATTTCTCCATTCCCAAATCTGGTTCCTAGGGCAGCAGAGCCTTTCTGGAAGTCCTGTTCCTAGGTTGGAAATTAAAATGGAATGTGCCAGGAGAAACCCCAATAAGTTTATGTCACATTACTTCTTGTTTTAGTTTTTTTAATCGGGGTAATGATTAGAATACTGTTTGTTCTCAGTGTACACAATCTGGTTCATTTGTGCATAACATATATATATATATATATATATATATATATTCATGTACAGAGCCACTTCCCGTGTAAATTATTGCAGAGTTTTCCATAGACGTCCCTTGCTATATGGTCGGTCTTTCTGTTATATGTATTTAATAGGTATTTGTACACGTATGGTAACCCTAATCTTAATTTTTCCATTCCCCCCACCTGTCCTTTTACATAAGCATAGTTTGTTTTCTAAGCCTGTGAGTGTCTTTCTCTGTGGAAATATGTTCATTTGTGTCAGTTGTTAGATAACGCCTATAAGTGATATCATAGGGTATGTCTTTTGCTTTCCGACTTACCTCATGTTCTGTGATTATCTCTAGGCTCATCTATGGTGCCTCAAAGAGCAGTGTTTCATTGTTTTCCATGGCTAATAGTCCATTGTGTACATGGACCACTTCTTCTTTTTCCACTCATCTGGTGATGGACATTTTGGTTGCTTCCGTGTCTTGGCTATTGTGAAAATTCCTGCAGTGCAGCTGCTGAAGCCTGTGCCTTCTCGACTCTGGACTTGTCAGGTGAGAGTCTCAGCGGTGGGCCTGCTGAATGGAATGGTGGCTCAATTTTTACTTTGAAACACAGCTCCTTTCTGTTCTCATTATTGGCTGTTACCACTTTACATCTCACCAGCAGCTAGAGGGTACACAGTTCTCTAAAACCCCTTCGGCATTTGTTGTGTGCAGACTTTTAGCTGATGGTAGTTGGCATGTGTGAGTTGAAACCTTTTTGGAGGTTAGATTTGCATGAGTCTAATAATTCCTGATGTTGAGCTTTTATCCATTTTCCTCTTTTTTGAAAATGAGTGAGTAAAACTTACCCCTGCATACTATCTCCGTGAAAAATGTGCCAGTTTGGAATTTTTTCGGCCATACCCTACCTCCGCACAATTATGTAGGGCAGGTGTCCTTTACAGCCCTGAGTCCTTGTGAATGTTAAGTGACCATTAGCTGTGGGTTTAATGCCGCTCTTGCGGGAAACGGCCACAAGGCGGCAGCATTTCTACATTTCCAACTCTGGGTTTTTGGGCAACAGAGCTTTCCTGGAAATCGTGTTAGTAAGCTGCAAATTAGAGTGGAATGTGCCAGCGCAAACCCCCAAGAGCTTATATCTCCTAAATTGTTGTTTGTTTATTAAATTTAATTTTTATTAATTATCAGAGCAAATTTGATACAAATGTAGATTCTCCTAGGTGTACAGTTTCTGGTTCATCCTATCAATGTATCTGTCTATTCCTCTTACGATCCTTTCCCGTGTGTGTTATTATAGGGTGTTGAGTAGACCTCTCTTCGTATTCCATAGGCACGTTGTGATTATACATTTCATAAGTATTAGTGCATATCTGTTAACCCCCATGTCCTAGTTCATACATTCCTTATTCCTTTCCATTTGGTTAAACATTAATTGGTTTTCTGAATCTATGCGTGTCCGTCTCTTGGAAATTATTTCATGGGTATCAAATTTTAGGTAAAACCTATAAGTGATGTCCTAAGATGTCTGTCTTTCGGATTCTTTCTTACTTCAAGTTGGGTGATTATCTCTAGATCCTTCTATGATGGTGCCAACGGCACTGTTCCATGCTTTTTCATGGCTAATATTCCATTGTGTACATGGACGACTTCTTCTTGGTGCATTTTTCTGTTGATGGACATTTCGGTTTCTTCCATGTCTTGGCTATGGTACGTGTTGCTGCAGTGCAGGATTGCCAGCCTGTGTCTTTTCGATTCTGGTCTAATCAGGTGAAAGGCCCATGAGTGGGCCTACCAGATCACATGGTAGCTCCATATTTACCCTTAAACGCACCTCCATTCTGTTCTCACTACTGGCTGTGACCAGGTTTCATCCCACCAGCAGCTAAAGGGTATGCAGTTCTCTAAAACCCCTTCAGCATTTATTCTTTGTAGACTTTTGGGCTGATGACCATTCTGACGGCTGTGACGTGAACTTTTTTGTACACTGGATTTGCATGGCTTTATTGATTCCTGATGTTCAGCCTTTTTCCATTCCCATTTTGTTAACAAAAAAGAAAGAAAGTAAAAGAAACAGAAGAGAAATGTGCATAAACTATGCCTCTTGAAACTGTCGTTTTGAAATATGGACGTCTTTTGAATGTTATGATCGATATACGACCCCAGGATTTTTTTTCAGGGAGGTGTCATTTACAGGCCTGCAATTATTTTGAATATCAACTGACCATTAGCGCTGGGATTAAAGCTGCTGTTGTGTGAAACGGCCACAAGGTGGCAGCAGTTCTCCTTTACCAAACCCGGTTACTAGGGCAACAGAACCTCAATGGAAGTCGTGTCCTAGGTTGTAATTTAGAATGGAATGTATCAGGAAAGCCCCTTCAATTTATGTCTCACTATTTCTTGTTTGTTTTTTTAATTTAATTTTTATTTTTCATCACAGCAAGTTTGATTACAATGTTTGGCATGTTGTAGGTGTGCAAGGTGTGATTCTTTTATACATATACATATGTCTATTCTTCCTGGGATCCTTGTCCCATGTACGTTATGACAGAATGTTGAGTAGTCTTCTCTTGGTATTCCGTAGGTCTTTGGTGATTATATAGTTCACCTGTGTTTGTATATGTCTGTTAACCCCAATATCCTAATGTATCCAATCCTCACACCTTTCCATTGGTGAACCATAAGTTTGTTTAATGAATCTGTGATTGCCCTTCTCTGTGGAAATATCTTCACCGGTATCAATTTTTAGGTAACACCTATAAGTGATATCATACGATATGTGTCTCTCTCTTTCTGACTTAGTACGAGTCGCGTGACTACCTCTAGACGCATCTACGGTGCTGCACCTGGCATTGTGTCCTTTTTTCCCTTGGCTAATATTCCCTCTGTACATGTACCAGTTCTTCTTTGTCCACTCATCTGTTGATGGACTTTTTGGTTGCTTCCATGTCTTGGCTATTGTAATAGAGCGGCAATGCACATTTGCCTGCCTGTGTCTTTCCAATTCTGTCTTCTTAGGTTATAGGCCCAGGAGTGGGCCTGCTGGATCATACAGTAGCAAAATGTTTACTTTACAAAGGCACCTCCATTCTGTTCTCATTAGTGGCTCTTACCAGGTTTCGTCCCTCTTAAAGCTGAGGGTATGCACTTCTCCACAACACCTTCAGCATTTACTGTTTGTAGTGTTTTTTTGCTGATGTATATTCTGACCAGTGTGAGCTGATATACCTCTTTGGGGTTGGATTTGCATGCGTCTCATAAAACCTTGAAATTGAGCTTTCTGGCATGTCCTTTTTTTTCTTCAAACTGTGAGTACAGCTTACCTCTTCAAATTGTTTTCGTGAAGTATGTGTGACATTTAGAAATATTTTGGCCGTTACCTCCCTCAAGACATTTTGTGGGCAGGTTTCATTTACAGCCCTCCAGTACTGGTGCATATGAAGTGACCCTTAGCACCGGTTTTAAAGCTGCTGTTGCAGGTAACGGCCAGAGGGCGGCAGCATTTCTGCTTTTCCCAATCTGGTAACTAGGGAAACAGACCTTCCTGGCAGTGGTGTTCCTCGGTTATATATTAGAGTGGAATGTGCCCGGATAAACCCCGAAATGCTGATGTCTCCTTACTTATGTTTGTTTTCTAAATTGAATTTATATTTTTTATTGGAGTCATATTCCATTGCGTACATGGACCACTTGTTCTTGGTGCATTCCTCTGTTGATGGACATTTTCGTAGCTTCCAAGTGTTGTGTATGGTAAATATTGCTGGAGTGCAGGATTTTCAGCCTGTATCTTTTTTTATGGTTTTGATTTCTTTTGCGGTACGTGGGCCTCTCACTGCGGTGGCCCCTCCCGTTGCAGAGCAGAGGCTCCGGATGCACAGGCCCAGCAGCCATAGCTCACGGGACCAGCCTCTCCACGGCATGTGGGATCTTCCCTGACCGGGGCACGAACCCGTGTCCCCTGCATCGGCAGGCGGACTCTCAACGTCTGCGCCACCAGGGAAGCCCAGCCTGTTTAGTTTTGATTCTCATCCTGTCAGGTGATAGGCCCAGCAGTGGGTATGCTTGATTGAATGGTAGCTCAGTATTTACCTTTCCAAGGCACCTCCTTTGTGTTTTCCTTACTGGCTCTTACCATGTCCCACGTTGAACCAAGGGTAGGCATTTCTCCTCAAACCCTTCAGCATTTACTGTTTGCAGAATTTTTGCTGATGGCCATTCTGACTGGTGTGAGCTGTTAGGTATTTTGTAATTTGGATTTGCATGTCTTGAATTATTCCTAGTGTTCAGCATTTTTCCACGCCTTTTTAAAGTTCTGTTAAAATAACAGAAAGAAACAGAGAGTACAGTTAACCTCTGGAAATTGTCTTCTTGAAAGGTTGCCCTCTTTTGAATTTTTTGGTCAATTTTCGAACCCAGGATTGTTTCTGAGGTCAGGTGTCATTCATAGGCCTGTAATGAGTGTGAATATCTAGTGAGCATTAGCACTGGGTTTAAAGCTGCTGTTTTGGGAAACGGCCACAAGGCGGCAGCATTTCTCCATTCCCAAATCTGGTTCCTAGGGCAGCAGAGCCTTTCTGGAAGTCCTGTTCCTAGGTTGGAAATTAAAATGGAATGTGCCAGGAGAAACCCCAATAAGTTTATGTCACATTACTTCTTGTTTTAGTTTTTTTAATCGGGGTAATGATTAGAATACTGTTTGTCCTCAGTGTACACAATCTGGTTCATTTGTGCATAACATATATATATATATATATATATATATATATATTCATGTACAGAGCCACTTCCCGTGTAAATTATTGCAGAGTTTTCCATAGACATCCCTTGCTATATGGTCGGTCTTTCTGTTATATGTATTTAATAGGTATTTGTACATGTATGGTAACCCTAATCTTAATTTTTCCATTCCCCCACCTGTCCTTTTACATAAGCATAGTTTGTTTTCTAAGCCTGTGAGTGTCTTTCTCTGTGGAAATATGTTCATTTGTGTCAGTTGTTAGATAACGCCTATAAGTGATATCATAGGATATGTCTTTTGCTTTCCGACTTACCTCATGTTCTGTGATTATCTCTAGGCTCATCTATGGTGCCTCAAAGAGCAGTGTTTCATTGTTTTCCATGGCTAATAGTCCATTGTGTACATGGACCACTTCTTCTTTTTCCACTCATCTGGTGATGGACATTTTGGTTGCTTCCGTGTCTTGGCTATTGTGAAAATTCCTGCAGTGCAGCTGCTGAAGCCTGTGCCTTCTCGACTCTGGACTTGTCAGGTGAGAGTCTCAGCGGTGGGCCTGCTGAATGGAATGGTGGCTCAATTTTTACTTTGAAACACAGCTCCTTTCTGTTCTCATTATTGGCTGTTACCACTTTACATCTCACCAGCAGCTAGAGGGTACACAGTTCTCTAAAACCCCTTCAGCATTTGTTGTGTGCAGACTTTTAGCTGATGGTAGTTGGCATGTGTGAGTTGAAACCTTTTTGGAGGTTAGATTTGCATGAGTCTAATAATTCCTGATGTTGAGCTTTTATCCATTTTCCTCTTTTTTGAAAATGAGTGAGTAAAACTTACCCCTGCATACTATCTCCTTGAAAAATGTGCCAGTTTGGAATTTTTTCGGCCATTCCCTACCTCCGCACAATTATGTAGGGCAGATGTCCTTTACAGCCCTGAGTCCTTGTGAATGTTAAGTGACCATTAGCTGTGGGTTTAATGCCGCTCTTGAGGGAAACGGCCACAAGGCGGCAGCATTTCTACATTTCCAACTCTGGGTTTTTGGGCAACAGAGCTTTCCTGGAAATCGTGTTAGTAAGCTGCAAATTAGAGTGGAATGTGCCAGCGCAAACCCCCAAGAGCTTATATCTCCTAAATTGTTGTTTGTTTATTAAATTTAATTTTTATTAATTATCAGAGCAAATTTGATACAAATGTAGATTCTCCTAGGTGTACAGTTTCTGGTTCATCCTATCAATGTATCTGTCTATTCCTCTTTCGATCCTTTCCCGTGTATGTTATTATAGGGTGTTGAGTAGACCTCTCTTCGTATTCCATAGGCACGTTGTGATTATACATTTCATAAGTATTAGTGCATATCTGTTAACCCCCATGTCCTAGTTCATACATTCCTTATTCCTTTCCATTTGGTTAAACATTAATTGGTTTTCTGAATCTATGCGTGTCCATCTCTTGGAAATTATTTCATGGGTATCAATTTTTAGGTAACACCTATAAGTGATGTCCTAAGATGTCTGTCTTTCGGATTCTTTCTTACTTCAAGTTGGGTGATTATCTCTAGATCCTTCTATGATGGTGCCAACGGCACTGTTCCATGCTTTTTCATGGCTAATGTTCCATTGTGTACATGGACGACTTCTTCTTGGTGCATTTTTCTGTTGATGGACATTTCGGTTTCTTCCAGGTCTTGGCTATGGTACGTGTTGCTGCAGTGCAGGATTGCCAGCCTGTGTCTTTTCGATTCTGGTCTAATCAGGTGAAAGGCCCATGAGTGGGCCTACCAGATCACATGGTAGCTCCATATTTACCCTTAAACGCACCTCCATTCTGTTCTCACTACTGGCTGTGACCAGGTTTCATCCCACCAGCAGCTAAAGGGTATGCAGTTCTCTAAAACCCCTTCAGCATTTATTCTTTGTAGACTTTTTGGCTGATGACCATTCTGACGGCTGTGAGGTGAACTATTTTGTACACTGGATTTGCATGGCTTTATTGATTCCTGATGTTCAGCCTTTTTCCATTCCCATTTTGTTAACAAAAAAGAAAGAAAGTAAAAGAAACAGAAGAGAAATGTGCATAAACTATGCCTCTTGAAACTGTCGTTTTGAAATATGGACGTCTTTTGAATGTTTTGATCGATATACGACCCCAGGATTTTTTTTCAGGGAGGTGTCATTTACAGGCCTGCAATTATTTTGAATATCAACTGACCATTAGCGCTGGGATTAAAGCTGCTGTTGTGTGAAACGGCCACAGGGTGGCAGCAGTTCTCCTTTACCAAACCCGGTTACTAGGGCAACAGAACCTCAATGGAAGTCGTGTCCTAGGTTGTATTTTAGAATGGAATGTATCAGGAAAGCCCCTTCAATTTATGTCTCACTATTTCTTGTTTGTTTTTTTAATTTAATTTTTATTTTTCATCACAGCAAGTTTGATTACAATGTTTGGCATGTTGTAGGTATGCAAGATGTGATTCTTTTATACATATACATATGTCTATTCTTCCTGGGATCCTTGTCCCATGTACGTTATGACAGAATGTTGAGTAGTCTTCTCTTGGTATTCCGTAGGTCTTTGGTGATTATATAGTTCACCTGTGTTTGTATATGTCTGTTAACCCCAATATCCTAATGTATCCAATCCTCACACCTTTCCATTGGTGAACCATAAGTTTGTTTAATGAATCTGTGATTGCCCTTCTCTGTGGAAATATCTTCACCGGTATCAATTTTTAGGTAACACCTATAAGTGATATCATACGATATGTGTCTCTCTCTTTCTGACTTAGTACGAGTCGCGTGACTACCTCTAGACGCATCTACGGTGCTGCACCTGGCATTGTGTCCTTTTTTCCCTTGGCTAATATTCCCTCTGTACATGTACCAGTTCTTCTTTGTCCACTCATCTGTTGATGGACTTTTTGGTTGCTTCCATGTCTTGGCTATTGTAATCGAGCGGCAATGCACATTTGCCTGCCTGTGTCTTTCCAATTCTGTCTTCTTAGGTGATAGGCCCAGGAGTGGGCCTGCTGGATCATACAGTAGCAAAATGTTTACTTTACAAAGGCACCTCCATTCTGTTCTCATTAGTGGCTCTTACCAGGTTACGTCCCTCTTAAAGCTGAGGGTATGCACTTCTCCACAACACCTTCAGCATTTACTGTTTGTAGTGTTTTTTTGCTGATGTATATTCTGACCAGTGTGAGCTGATATACCTCTTTGGGGTTGGATTTGCATGCGTCTCATAAACCCTTGAAATTGAGCTTTCTGGCATGTCCTTTTTTTTCTTCAAACTGTGAGTACAGCTTACCTCTTCAAATTGTTTTTGTGAAGTATGTGTGACATTTAGAAATATTTTGGCCGTTACCTCCCTCAAGACATTTTGTGGGCAGGTTTCATTTACAGCCCTCCAGTACTGGTGCATATGAAGTGACCCTTAGCACCGGTTTTAAAGCTGCTGTTGCAGGTAACGGCCAGAGGGCGACAGCATTTCAGCTTTTCCCAATCTGGTAACTAGGGAAACAGACCTTCCTGGCGGTGGTGTTCCTCGGTTATATATTAGAGTGGAATGTGCCCGGATAAACCCCGAAATGCTGATGTCTCCTTACTTATGTTTGTTTTCTAAATTGAATTTATATTTTTTATTGGAGTCATATTCCATTGCGTACATGGACCACTTGTTCTTGGTGCATTCCTCTGTTGATGGACATTTTCGTAGCTTCCAAGTGTTGTGTATGGTAAATATTGCTGGAGTGCAGGATTTTCAGCCTGTATCTTTTTTTATGGTTTTGATTTCTTTTGCGGTACGTGGGCCTCTCACTGCGGTGGCCCCTCCCGTTGCAGAGCAGAGGCTCCGGATGCACAGGCCCAGCAGCCATAGCTCACGGGACCAGCCTCTCCACGGCATGTGGGATCTTCCCTGACCGGGGCACGAACCCGTGTCCCCTGCATCGGCAGGCGGACTCTCAACGTCTGCGCCACCAGGGAAGCCCAGCCTGTTTAGTTTTGATTCTCATCCTGTCAGGCGATAGGCCCAGCAGTGGGTATGCTTGATTGAATGGTAGCTCAGTATTTACCTTTCCAAGGCACCTCCTTTGTGTTTTCCTTACTGGCTCTTACCATGTCCCACGTTGAACCAAGGGTAGGCATTTCTCCTCAAACCCTTCAGCATTTACTGTTTGCAGAATTTTTGCTGATGGCCATTCTGACTGGTGTGAGCTGATAGGTTTTTTGTAATTTGGATTTGCATGTCTTGAATTATTCCTAGTGTTCAGCATTATTCCACGCCTTTTTAAAGTTCTGTTAAAATAACAGAAAGAAACAGAGAGTACAGTTAACCTCTGGAAATTGTCTTCTTGAAAGGTTGCCCTCTTTTGAATTTTTTGGTCAATTTTCGAACCCAGGATTGTTTCTGAGGTCAGGTGTCATTCATAGGCCTGTAATGAGTGTGAATATCTAGTGAGCATTAGCACTGGGTTTAAAGCTGCTGTTTTGGGAAACGGCCACAAGGCGGCAGCATTTCTCCATTCCCAAATCTGGTTCCTAGGGCAGCAGAGCCTTTCTGGAAGTCCTGTTCCTAGGTTGGAAATTAAAATGGAATGTGCCAGGAGAAACCCCAATAAGTTTATGTCACATTACTTCTTGTTTTAGTTTTTTTAATCGGGGTAATGATTAGAATACAGTTTGTCCTCAGTGTACACAATCTGGTTCATTTGTGCATAACATATATATATATATATATATATATATATATATATATATATTCATGTACAGAGCCACTTCCCGTGTAAATTATTGCAGAGTTTTCCATAGACATCCCTTGCTATATGGTCGGTCTTTCTGTTATATGTATTTAATAGGTATTTGTACATGTATGGTAACCCTAATCTTAATTTTTCCATTCCCCCACCTGTCCTTTTACATAAGCATAGTTTGTTTTCTAAGCCTGTGAGTGTCTTTCTCTGTGGAAATATGTTCATTTGTGTCAGTTGTTAGATAACGCCTATAAGTGATATCATAGGATATGTCTTTTGCTTTCCGACTTACCTCATGTTCTGTGATTATCTCTAGGCTCATCTATGGTGCCTCAAAGAGCAGTGTTTCATTGTTTTCCATGGCTAATAGTCCATTGTGTACATGGACCACTTCTTCTTTTTCCACTCATCTGGTGATGGACATTTTGGTTGCTTCCGTGTCTTGGCTATTGTGAAAATTCCTGCAGTGCAGCTGCTGAAGCCTGTGCCTTCTCGACTCTGGACTTGTCAGGTGAGAGTCTCAGCGGTGGGCCTGCTGAATGGAATGGTGGCTCAATTTTTACTTTGAAACACAGCTCCTTTCTGTTCTCATTATTGGCTGTTACCACTTTACATCTCACCAGCAGCTAGAGGGTACACAGTTCTCTAAAACCCCTTCAGCATTTGTTGTGTGCAGACTTTTAGCTGATGGTAGTTGGCATGTGTGAGTTGAAACCTTTTTGGAGGTTAGATTTGCATGAGTCTAATAATTCCTGATGTTGAGCTTTTATCCATTTTCCTCTTTTTTGAAAATGAGTGAGTAAAACTTACCCCTGCATACTATCTCCTTGAAAAATGTGCCAGTTTGGAATTTTTTCGGCCATTCCCTACCTCCGCACAATTATGTAGGGCAGATGTCCTTTACAGCCCTGAGTCCTTGTGAATGTTAAGTGACCATTAGCTGTGGGTTTAATGCCGCTCTTGAGGGAAACGGCCACAAGGCGGCAGCATTTCTACATTTCCAACTCTGGGTTTTTGGGCAACAGAGCTTTCCTGGAAATCGTGTTAGTAAGCTGCAAATTAGAGTGGAATGTGCCAGCGCAAACCCCCAAGAGCTTATATCTCCTAAATTGTTGTTTGTTTATTAAATTTAATTTTTATTAATTATCAGAGCAAATTTGATACAAATGTAGATTCTCCTAGGTGTACAGTTTCTGGTTCATCCTATCAATGTATTTGTCTATTCCTCTTTCGATCCTTTCCCGTGTATGTTATTATAGGGTGTTGAGTAGACCTCTCTTCGTATTCCATAGGCACGTTGTGATTATACATTTCATAAGTATTAGTGCATATCTGTTAACCCCCATGTCCTAGTTCATACATTCCTTATTCCTTTCCATTTGGTTAAACATTAATTGGTTTTCTGAATCTATGCGTGTCCATCTCTTGGAAATTATTTCATGGGTATCAATTTTTAGGTAACACCTATAAGTGATGTCCTAAGATGTCTGTCTTTCGGATTCTTTCTTACTTCAAGTTGGGTGATTATCTCTAGATCCTTCTATGATGGTGCCAACGGCACTGTTCCATGCTTTTTCATGGCTAATGTTCCATTGTGTACATGGACGACTTCTTCTTGGTGCATTTTTCTGTTGATGGACATTTCGGTTTCTTCCAGGTCTTGGCTATGGTACGTGTTGCTGCAGTGCAGGATTGCCAGCCTGTGTCTTTTCGATTCTGGTCTAATCAGGTGAAAGGCCCATGAGTGGGCCTACCAGATCACATGGTAGCTCCATATTTACCCTTAAACGCACCTCCATTCTGTTCTCACTACTGGCTGTGACCAGGTTTCATCCCACCAGCAGCTAAAGGGTATGCAGTTCTCTAAAACCCCTTCAGCATTTATTCTTTGTAGACTTTTTGGCTGATGACCATTCTGACGGCTGTGAGGTGAACTATTTTGTACACTGGATTTGCATGGCTTTATTGATTCCTGATGTTCAGCCTTTTTCCATTCCCATTTTGTTAACAAAAAAGAAAGAAAGTAAAAGAAACAGAAGAGAAATGTGCATAAACTATGCCTCTTGAAACTGTCGTTTTGAAATATGGACGTCTTTTGAATGTTTTGATCGATATACGACCCCAGGATTTTTTTTCAGGGAGGTGTCATTTACAGGCCTGCAATTATTTTGAATATCAACTGACCATTAGCGCTGGGATTAAAGCTGCTGTTGTGTGAAACGGCCACAGGGTGGCAGCAGTTCTCCTTTACCAAACCCGGTTACTAGGGCAACAGAACCTCAATGGAAGTCGTGTCCTAGGTTGTATTTTAGAATGGAATGTATCAGGAAAGCCCCTTCAATTTATGTCTCACTATTTCTTGTTTGTTTTTTTAATTTAATTTTTATTTTTCATCACAGCAAGTTTGATTACAATGTTTGGCATGTTGTAGGTATGCAAGATGTGATTCTTTTATACATATACATATGTCTATTCTTCCTGGGATCCTTGTCCCATGTACGTTATGACAGAATGTTGAGTAGTCTTCTCTTGGTATTCTGTAGGTCTTTGGTGATTATATAGTTCACCTGTGTTTGTATATGTCTGTTAACCCCAATATCCTAATGTATCCAATCCTCACACCTTTCCATTGGTGAACCATAAGTTTGTTTAATGAATCTGTGATTGCCCTTCTCTGTGGAAATATCTTCACCGGTATCAATTTTTAGGTAACACCTATAAGTGATATCATACGATATGTGTCTCTCTCTTTCTGACTTAGTACGAGTCGCGTGACTACCTCTAGACGCATCTACGGTGCTGCACCTGGCATTGTGTCCTTTTTTCCCTTGGCTAATATTCCCTCTGTACATGTACCAGTTCTTCTTTGTCCACTCATCTGTTGATGGACTTTTTGGTTGCTTCCATGTCTTGGCTATTGTAATCGAGCGGCAATGCACATTTGCCTGCCTGTGTCTTTCCAATTCTGTCTTCTTAGGTGATAGGCCCAGGAGTGGGCCTGCTGGATCATACAGTAGCAAAATGTTTACTTTACAAAGGCACCTCCATTCTGTTCTCATTAGTGGCTCTTACCAGGTTACGTCCCTCTTAAAGCTGAGGGTATGCACTTCTCCACAACACCTTCAGCATTTACTGTTTGTAGTGTTTTTTTGCTGATGTATATTCTGACCAGTGTGAGCTGATATACCTCTTTGGGGTTGGATTTGCATGCGTCTCATAAACCCTTGAAATTGAGCTTTCTGGCATGTCCTTTTTTTTCTTCAAACTGTGAGTACAGCTTACCTCTTCAAATTGTTTTTGTGAAGTATGTGTGACATTTAGAAATATTTTGGCCGTTACCTCCCTCAAGACATTTTGTGGGCAGGTTTCATTTACAGCCCTCCAGTACTGGTGCATATGAAGTGACCCTTAGCACCGGTTTTAAAGCTGCTGTTGCAGGTAACGGCCAGAGGGCGACAGCATTTCAGCTTTTCCCAATCTGGTAACTAGGGAAACAGACCTTCCTGGCGGTGGTGTTCCTCGGTTATATATTAGAGTGGAATGTGCCCGGATAAACCCCGAAATGCTGATGTCTCCTTACTTATGTTTGTTTTCTAAATTGAATTTATATTTTTTATTGGAGTCATATTCCATTGCGTACATGGACCACTTGTTCTTGGTGCATTCCTCTGTTGATGGACATTTTCGTAGCTTCCAAGTGTTGTGTATGGTAAATATTGCTGGAGTGCAGGATTTTCAGCCTGTATCTTTTTTTATGGTTTTGATTTCTTTTGCGGTACGTGGGCCTCTCACTGCGGTGGCCCCTCCCGTTGCAGAGCAGAGGCTCCGGATGCACAGGCCCAGCAGCCATAGCTCACGGGACCAGCCTCTCCACGGCATGTGGGATCTTCCCTGACCGGGGCACGAACCCGTGTCCCCTGCATCGGCAGGCGGACTCTCAACGTCTGCGCCACCAGGGAAGCCCAGCCTGTTTAGTTTTGATTCTCATCCTGTCAGGCGATAGGCCCAGCAGTGGGTATGCTTGATTGAATGGTAGCTCAGTATTTACCTTTCCAAGGCACCTCCTTTGTGTTTTCCTTACTGGCTCTTACCATGTCCCACGTTGAACCAAGGGTAGGCATTTCTCCTCAAACCCTTCAGCATTTACTGTTTGCAGAATTTTTGCTGATGGCCATTCTGACTGGTGTGAGCTGATAGGTTTTTTGTAATTTGGATTTGCATGTCTTGAATTATTCCTAGTGTTCAGCATTATTCCACGCCTTTTTAAAGTTCTGTTAAAATAACAGAAAGAAACAGAGAGTACAGTTAACCTCTGGAAATTGTCTTCTTGAAAGGTTGCCCTCTTTTGAATTTTTTGGTCAATTTTCGAACCCAGGATTGTTTCTGAGGTCAGGTGTCATTCATAGGCCTGTAATGAGTGTGAATATCTAGTGAGCATTAGCACTGGGTTTAAAGCTGCTGTTTTGGGAAACGGCCACAAGGCGGCAGCATTTCTCCATTCCCAAATCTGGTTCCTAGGGCAGCAGAGCCTTTCTGGAAGTCCTGTTCCTAGGTTGGAAATTAAAATGGAATGTGCCAGGAGAAACCCCAATAAGTTTATGTCACATTACTTCTTGTTTTAGTTTTTTTAATCGGGGTAATGATTAGAATACAGTTTGTCCTCAGTGTACACAATCTGGTTCATTTGTGCATAACATATATATATATATATATATATATATATATATATATATATATATATATATATATATATATATATATATTCATGTACAGAGCCACTTCCCGTGTAAATTATTGCAGAGTTTTCCATAGACATCCCTTGCTATATGGTCGGTCTTTCTGTTATATGTATTTAATAGGTATTTGTACATGTATGGTAACCCTAATCTTAATTTTTCCATTCCCCCACCTGTCCTTTTACATAAGCATAGTTTGTTTTCTAAGCCTGTGAGTGTCTTTCTCTGTGGAAATATGTTCATTTGTGTCAGTTGTTAGATAACGCCTATAAGTGATATCATAGGATATGTCTTTTGCTTTCCGACTTACCTCATGTTCTGTGATTATCTCTAGGCTCATCTATGGTGCCTCAAAGAGCAGTGTTTCATTGTTTTCCATGGCTAATAGTCCATTGTGTACATGGACCACTTCTTCTTTTTCCACTCATCTGGTGATGGACATTTTGGTTGCTTCCGTGTCTTGGCTATTGTGAAAATTCCTGCAGTGCAGCTGCTGAAGCCTGTGCCTTCTCGACTCTGGACTTGTCAGGTGAGAGTCTCAGCGGTGGGCCTGCTGAATGGAATGGTGGCTCAATTTTTACTTTGAAACACAGCTCCTTTCTGTTCTCATTATTGGCTGTTACCACTTTACATCTCACCAGCAGCTAGAGGGTACACAGTTCTCTAAAACCCCTTCAGCATTTGTTGTGTGCAGACTTTTAGCTGATGGTAGTTGGCATGTGTGAGTTGAAACCTTTTTGGAGGTTAGATTTGCATGAGTCTAATAATTCCTGATGTTGAGCTTTTATCCATTTTCCTCTTTTTTGAAAATGAGTGAGTAAAACTTACCCCTGCATACTATCTCCTTGAAAAATGTGCCAGTTTGGAATTTTTTCGGCCATTCCCTACCTCCGCACAATTATGTAGGGCAGATGTCCTTTACAGCCCTGAGTCCTTGTGAATGTTAAGTGACCATTAGCTGTGGGTTTAATGCCGCTCTTGAGGGAAACGGCCACAAGGCGGCAGCATTTCTACATTTCCAACTCTGGGTTTTTGGGCAACAGAGCTTTCCTGGAAATCGTGTTAGTAAGCTGCAAATTAGAGTGGAATGTGCCAGCGCAAACCCCCAAGAGCTTATATCTCCTAAATTGTTGTTTGTTTATTAAATTTAATTTTTATTAATTATCAGAGCAAATTTGATACAAATGTAGATTCTCCTAGGTGTACAGTTTCTGGTTCATCCTATCAATGTATTTGTCTATTCCTCTTTCGATCCTTTCCCGTGTATGTTATTATAGGGTGTTGAGTAGACCTCTCTTCGTATTCCATAGGCACGTTGTGATTATACATTTCATAAGTATTAGTGCATATCTGTTAACCCCCATGTCCTAGTTCATACATTCCTTATTCCTTTCCATTTGGTTAAACATTAATTGGTTTTCTGAATCTATGCGTGTCCATCTCTTGGAAATTATTTCATGGGTATCAATTTTTAGGTAACACCTATAAGTGATGTCCTAAGATGTCTGTCTTTCGGATTCTTTCTTACTTCAAGTTGGGTGATTATCTCTAGATCCTTCTATGATGGTGCCAACGGCACTGTTCCATGCTTTTTCATGGCTAATGTTCCATTGTGTACATGGACGACTTCTTCTTGGTGCATTTTTCTGTTGATGGACATTTCGGTTTCTTCCAGGTCTTGGCTATGGTACGTGTTGCTGCAGTGCAGGATTGCCAGCCTGTGTCTTTTCGATTCTGGTCTAATCAGGTGAAAGGCCCATGAGTGGGCCTACCAGATCACATGGTAGCTCCATATTTACCCTTAAACGCACCTCCATTCTGTTCTCACTACTGGCTGTGACCAGGTTTCATCCCACCAGCAGCTAAAGGGTATGCAGTTCTCTAAAACCCCTTCAGCATTTATTCTTTGTAGACTTTTTGGCTGATGACCATTCTGACGGCTGTGAGGTGAACTATTTTGTACACTGGATTTGCATGGCTTTATTGATTCCTGATGTTCAGCCTTTTTCCATTCCCATTTTGTTAACAAAAAAGAAAGAAAGTAAAAGAAACAGAAGAGAAATGTGCATAAACTATGCCTCTTGAAACTGTCGTTTTGAAATATGGACGTCTTTTGAATGTTTTGATCGATATACGACCCCAGGATTTTTTTTCAGGGAGGTGTCATTTACAGGCCTGCAATTATTTTGAATATCAACTGACCATTAGCGCTGGGATTAAAGCTGCTGTTGTGTGAAACGGCCACAGGGTGGCAGCAGTTCTCCTTTACCAAACCCGGTTACTAGGGCAACAGAACCTCAATGGAAGTCGTGTCCTAGGTTGTATTTTAGAATGGAATGTATCAGGAAAGCCCCTTCAATTTATGTCTCACTATTTCTTGTTTGTTTTTTTAATTTAATTTTTATTTTTCATCACAGCAAGTTTGATTACAATGTTTGGCATGTTGTAGGTATGCAAGATGTGATTCTTTTATACATATACATATGTCTATTCTTCCTGGGATCCTTGTCCCATGTACGTTATGACAGAATGTTGAGTAGTCTTCTCTTGGTATTCCGTAGGTCTTTGGTGATTATATAGTTCACCTGTGTTTGTATATGTCTGTTAACCCCAATATCCTAATGTATCCAATCCTCACACCTTTCCATTGGTGAACCATAAGTTTGTTTAATGAATCTGTGATTGCCCTTCTCTGTGGAAATATCTTCACCGGTATCAATTTTTAGGTAACACCTATAAGTGATATCATACGATATGTGTCTCTCTCTTTCTGACTTAGTACGAGTCGCGTGACTACCTCTAGACGCATCTACGGTGCTGCACCTGGCATTGTGTCCTTTTTTCCCTTGGCTAATATTCCCTCTGTACATGTACCAGTTCTTCTTTGTCCACTCATCTGTTGATGGACTTTTTGGTTGCTTCCATGTCTTGGCTATTGTAATAGAGCGGCAATGCACATTTGCCTGCCTGTGTCTTTCCAATTCTGTCTTCTTAGGTGATAGGCCCAGGAGTGGGCCTGCTGGATCATACAGTAGCAAAATGTTTACTTTACAAAGGCACCTCCATTCTGTTCTCATTAGTGGCTCTTACCAGGTTACGTCCCTCTTAAAGCTGAGGGTATGCACTTCTCCACAACACCTTCAGCATTTACTGTTTGTAGTGTTTTTTTGCTGATGTATATTCTGACCAGTGTGAGCTGATATACCTCTTTGGGGTTGGATTTGCATGCGTCTCATAAACCCTTGAAATTGAGCTTTCTGGCATGTCCTTTTTTTTCTTCAAACTGTGAGTACAGCTTACCTCTTCAAATTGTTTTTGTGAAGTATGTGTGACATTTAGAAATATTTTGGCCGTTACCTCCCTCAAGACATTTTGTGGGCAGGTTTCATTTACAGCCCTCCAGTACTGGTGCATATGAAGTGACCCTTAGCACCGGTTTTAAAGCTGCTGTTGCAGGTAACGGCCAGAGGGCGACAGCATTTCAGCTTTTCCCAATCTGGTAACTAGGGAAACAGACCTTTCTGGCGGTGGTGTTCCTCGGTTATATATTAGAGTGGAATGTGCCCGGATAAACCCCGAAATGCTGATGTCTCCTTACTTATGTTTGTTTTCTAAATTGAATTTATATTTTTTATTGGAGTCATATTCCATTGCGTACATGGACCACTTGTTCTTGGTGCATTCCTCTGTTGATGGACATTTTCGTAGCTTCCAAGTGTTGTGTATGGTAAATATTGCTGGAGTGCAGGATTTTCAGCCTGTATCTTTTTTTATGGTTTTGATTTCTTTTGCGGTACGTGGGCCTCTCACTGCGGTGGCCCCTCCCGTTGCAGAGCAGAGGCTCCGGATGCACAGGCCCAGCAGCCATAGCTCACGGGACCAGCCTCTCCATGGCATGTGGGATCTTCCCTGACCGGGGCACGAACCCGTGTCCCCTGCATCGGCAGGCGGACTCTCAACGTCTGCGCCACCAGGGAAGCCCAGCCTGTTTAGTTTTGATTCTCATCCTGTCAGGCGATAGGCCCAGCAGTGGGTATGCTTGATTGAATGGTAGCTCAGTATTTACCTTTCCAAGGCACCTCCTTTGTGTTTTCCTTACTGGCTCTTACCATGTCCCACGTTGAACCAAGGGTAGGCATTTCTCCTCAAACCCTTCAGCATTTACTGTTTGCAGAATTTTTGCTGATGGCCATTCTGACTGGTGTGAGCTGATAGGTTTTTTGTAATTTGGATTTGCATGTCTTGAATTATTCCTAGTGTTCAGCATTATTCCACGCCTTTTTAAAGTTCTGTTAAAATAACAGAAAGAAACAGAGAGTACAGTTAACCTCTGGAAATTGTCTTCTTGAAAGGTTGCCCTCTTTTGAATTTTTTGGTCAATTTTCGAACCCAGGATTGTTTCTGAGGTCAGGTGTCATTCATAGGCCTGTAATGAGTGTGAATATCTAGTGAGCATTAGCACTGGGTTTAAAGCTGGTGTTTTGGGAAACGGCCACAAGGCGGCAGCATTTCTCCATTCCCAAATCTGGTTCCTAGGGCAGCAGAGCCTTTCTGGAAGTCCTGTTCCTAGGTTGGAAATTAAAATGGAATGTGCCAGGAGAAACCCCAATAAGTTTATGTCACATTACTTCTTGTTTTAGTTTTTTTAATCGGGGTAATGATTAGAATACAGTTTGTCCTCAGTGTACACAATCTGGTTCATTTGTGCATAACATATATATATATATATATATATATATATATATATATATATATTCATGTACAGAGCCACTTCCCGTGTAAATTATTGCAGAGTTTTCCATAGACATCCCTTGCTATATGGTCGGTCTTTCTGTTATATGTATTTAATAGGTATTCGTACATGTATGGTAACCCTAATCTTAATTTTTCCATTCCCCCACCTGTCCTTTTACATAAGCATAGTTTGTTTTCTAAGCCTGTGAGTGTCTTTCTCTGTGGAAATATGTTCATTTGTGTCAGTTGTTAGATAACGCCTATAAGTGATATCATAGGATATGTCTTTTGCTTTCCGACTTACCTCATGTTCTGTGATTATCTCTAGGCTCATCTATGGTGCCTCAAAGAGCAGTGTTTCATTGTTTTCCATGGCTAATAGTCCATTGTGTACATGGACCACTTCTTCTTTTTCCACTCATCTGGTGATGGACATTTTGGTTGCTTCCGTGTCTTGGCTATTGTGAAAATTCCTGCAGTGCAGCTGCTGAAGCCTGTGCCTTCTCGACTCTGGACTTGTCAGGTGAGAGTCTCAGCGGTGGGCCTGCTGAATGGAATGGTGGCTCAATTTTTACTTTGAAACACAGCTCCTTTCTGTTCTCATTATTGGCTGTTACCACTTTACATCTCACCAGCAGCTAGAGGGTACACAGTTCTCTAAAACCCCTTCAGCATTTGTTGTGTGCAGACTTTTAGCTGATGGTAGTTGGCATGTGTGAGTTGAAACCTTTTTGGAGGTTAGATTTGCATGAGTCTAATAATTCCTGATGTTGAGCTTTTATCCATTTTCCTCTTTTTTGAAAATGAGTGAGTAAAACTTACCCCTGCATACTATCTCCTTGAAAAATGTGCCAGTTTGGAATTTTTTCGGCCATTCCCTACCTCCGCACAATTATGTAGGGCAGATGTCCTTTACAGCCCTGAGTCCTTGTGAATGTTAAGTGACCATTAGCTGTGGGTTTAATGCCGCTCTTGAGGGAAACGGCCACAAGGCGGCAGCATTTCTACATTTCCAACTCTGGGTTTTTGGGCAACAGAGCTTTCCTGGAAATCGTGTTAGTAAGCTGCAAATTAGAGTGGAATGTGCCAGCGCAAACCCCCAAGAGCTTATATCTCCTAAATTGTTGTTTGTTTATTAAATTTAATTTTTATTAATTATCAGAGCAAATTTGATACAAATGTAGATTCTCCTAGGTGTACAGTTTCTGGTTCATCCTATCAATGTATCTGTCTATTCCTCTTTCGATCCTTTCCCGTGTATGTTATTATAGGGTGTTGAGTAGACCTCTCTTCGTATTCCATAGGCACGTTGTGATTATACATTTCATAAGTATTAGTGCATATCTGTTAACCCCCATGTCCTAGTTCATACATTCCTTATTCCTTTCCATTTGGTTAAACATTAATTGGTTTTCTGAATCTATGCGTGTCCATCTCTTGGAAATTATTTCATGGGTATCAATTTTTAGGTAACACCTATAAGTGATGTCCTAAGATGTCTGTCTTTCGGATTCTTTCTTACTTCAAGTTGGGTGATTATCTCTAGATCCTTCTATGATGGTGCCAACGGCACTGTTCCATGCTTTTTCATGGCTAATGTTCCATTGTGTACATGGACGACTTCTTCTTGGTGCATTTTTCTGTTGATGGACATTTCGGTTTCTTCCAGGTCTTGGCTATGGTACGTGTTGCTGCAGTGCAGGATTGCCAGCCTGTGTCTTTTCGATTCTGGTCTAATCAGGTGAAAGGCCCATGAGTGGGCCTACCAGATCACATGGTAGCTCCATATTTACCCTTAAACGCACCTCCATTCTGTTCTCACTACTGGCTGTGACCAGGTTTCATCCCACCAGCAGCTAAAGGGTATGCAGTTCTCTAAAACCCCTTCAGCATTTATTCTTTGTAGACTTTTTGGCTGATGACCATTCTGACAGCTGTGAGGTGAACTTTTTTGTACACTGGATTTGCATGGCTTTATTGATTCCTGATGTTCAGCCTTTTTCCATTCCCATTTTGTTAACAAAAAAGAAAGAAAGTAAAAGAAACAGAAGAGAAATGTGCATAAACTATGCCTCTTGAAACTGTCGTTTTGAAATATGGACGTCTTTTGAATGTTTTGATCGATATACGACCCCAGGATTTTTTTTCAGGGAGGTGTCATTTACAGGCCTGCAATTATTTTGAATATCAACTGACCATTAGCGCTGGGATTAAAGCTGCTGTTGTGTGAAACGGCCACAGGGTGGCAGCAGTTCTCCTTTACCAAACCCGGTTACTAGGGCAACAGAACCTCAATGGAAGTCGTGTCCTAGGTTGTATTTTAGAATGGAATGTATCAGGAAAGCCCCTTCAATTTATGTCTCACTATTTCTTGTTTGTTTTTTTAATTTAATTTTTATTTTTCATCACAGCAAGTTTGATTACAATGTTTGGCATGTTGTAGGTATGCAAGATGTGATTCTTTTATACATATACATATGTCTATTCTTCCTGGGATCCTTGTCCCATGTACGTTATGACAGAATGTTGAGTAGTCTTCTCTTGGTATTCCGTAGGTCTTTGGTGATTATATAGTTCACCTGTGTTTGTATATGTCTGTTAACCCCAATATCCTAATGTATCCAATCCTCACACCTTTCCATTGGTGAACCATAAGTTTGTTTAATGAATCTGTGATTGCCCTTCTCTGTGGAAATATCTTCACCGGTATCAATTTTTAGGTAACACCTATAAGTGATATCATACGATATGTGTCTCTCTCTTTCTGACTTAGTACGAGTCGCGTGACTACCTCTAGACGCATCTACGGTGCTGCACCTGGCATTGTGTCCTTTTTTCCCTTGGCTAATATTCCCTCTGTACATGTACCAGTTCTTCTTTGTCCACTCATCTGTTGATGGACTTTTTGGTTGCTTCCATGTCTTGGCTATTGTAATAGAGCGGCAATGCACATTTGCCTGCCTGTGTCTTTCCAATTCTGTCTTCTTAGGTTATAGGCCCAGGAGTGGGCCTGCTGGATCATACAGTAGCAAAATGTTTACTTTACAAAGGCACCTCCATTCTGTTCTCATTAGTGGCTCTTACCAGGTTTCGTCCCTCTTAAAGCTGAGGGTATGCACTTCTCCACAACACCTTCAGCATTTACTGTTTGTAGTGTTTTTTTGCTGATGTATATTCTGACCAGTGTGAGCTGATATACCTCTTTGGGGTTGGATTTGCATGCGTCTCATAAAACCTTGAAATTGAGCTTTCTGGCATGTCCTTTTTTTTCTTCAAACTGTGAGTACAGCTTACCTCTTCAAATTGTTTTCGTGAAGTATGTGTGACATTTAGAAATATTTTGGCCGTTACCTCCCTCAAGACATTTTGTGGGCAGGTTTCATTTACAGCCCTCCAGTACTGGTGCATATGAAGTGACCCTTAGCACCGGTTTTAAAGCTGCTGTTGCAGGTAACGGCCAGAGGGCGGCAGCATTTCTGCTTTTCCCAATCTGGTAACTAGGGAAACAGACCTTCCTGGCAGTGGTGTTCCTCGGTTATATATTAGAGTGGAATGTGCCCGGATAAACCCCGAAATGCTGATGTCTCCTTACTTATGTTTGTTTTCTAAATTGAATTTATATTTTTTATTGGAGTCATATTCCATTGCGTACATGGACCACTTGTTCTTGGTGCATTCCTCTGTTGATGGACATTTTCGTAGCTTCCAAGTGTTGTGTATGGTAAATATTGCTGGAGTGCAGGATTTTCAGCCTGTATCTTTTTTTATGGTTTTGATTTCTTTTGCGGTACGTGGGCCTCTCACTGCGGTGGCCCCTCCCGTTGCAGAGCAGAGGCTCCGGATGCACAGGCCCAGCAGCCATAGCTCACGGGACCAGCCTCTCCACGGCATGTGGGATCTTCCCTGACCGGGGCACGAACCCGTGTCCCCTGCATCGGCAGGCGGACTCTCAACGTCTGCGCCACCAGGGAAGCCCAGCCTGTTTAGTTTTGATTCTCATCCTGTCAGGTGATAGGCCCAGCAGTGGGTATGCTTGATTGAATGGTAGCTCAGTATTTACCTTTCCAAGGCACCTCCTTTGTGTTTTCCTTACTGGCTCTTACCATGTCCCACGTTGAACCAAGGGTAGGCATTTCTCCTCAAACCCTTCAGCATTTACTGTTTGCAGAATTTTTGCTGATGGCCATTCTGACTGGTGTGAGCTGTTAGGTATTTTGTAATTTGGATTTGCATGTCTTGAATTATTCCTAGTGTTCAGCATTTTTCCACGCCTTTTTAAAGTTCTGTTAAAATAACAGAAAGAAACAGAGAGTACAGTTAACCTCTGGAAATTGTCTTCTTGAAAGGTTGCCCTCTTTTGAATTTTTTGGTCAATTTTCGAACCCAGGATTGTTTCTGAGGTCAGGTGTCATTCATAGGCCTGTAATGAGTGTGAATATCTAGTGAGCATTAGCACTGGGTTTAAAGCTGGTGTTTTGGGAAACGGCCACAAGGCGGCAGCATTTCTCCATTCCCAAATCTGGTTCCTAGGGCAGCAGAGCCTTTCTGGAAGTCCTGTTCCTAGGTTGGAAATTAAAATGGAATGTGCCAGGAGAAACCCCAATAAGTTTATGTCACATTACTTCTTGTTTTAGTTTTTTTAATCGGGGTAATGATTAGAATACAGTTTGTCCTCAGTGTACACAATCTGGTTCATTTGTGCATAACATATATATATATATATATATATATATATATATATATATATTCATGTACAGAGCCACTTCCCGTGTAAATTATTGCAGAGTTTTCCATAGACATCCCTTGCTATATGGTCGGTCTTTCTGTTATATGTATTTAATAGGTATTCGTACATGTATGGTAACCCTAATCTTAATTTTTCCATTCCCCCACCTGTCCTTTTACATAAGCATAGTTTGTTTTCTAAGCCTGTGAGTGTCTTTCTCTGTGGAAATATGTTCATTTGTGTCAGTTGTTAGATAACGCCTATAAGTGATATCATAGGATATGTCTTTTGCTTTCCGACTTACCTCATGTTCTGTGATTATCTCTAGGCTCATCTATGGTGCCTCAAAGAGCAGTGTTTCATTGTTTTCCATGGCTAATAGTCCATTGTGTACATGGACCACTTCTTCTTTTTCCACTCATCTGGTGATGGACATTTTGGTTGCTTCCGTGTCTTGGCTATTGTGAAAATTCCTGCAGTGCAGCTGCTGAAGCCTGTGCCTTCTCGACTCTGGACTTGTCAGGTGAGAGTCTCAGCGGTGGGCCTGCTGAATGGAATGGTGGCTCAATTTTTACTTTGAAACACAGCTCCTTTCTGTTCTCATTATTGGCTGTTACCACTTTACATCTCACCAGCAGCTAGAGGGTACACAGTTCTCTAAAACCCCTTCAGCATTTGTTGTGTGCAGACTTTTAGCTGATGGTAGTTGGCATGTGTGAGTTGAAACCTTTTTGGAGGTTAGATTTGCATGAGTCTAATAATTCCTGATGTTGAGCTTTTATCCATTTTCCTCTTTTTTGAAAATGAGTGAGTAAAACTTACCCCTGCATACTATCTCCTTGAAAAATGTGCCAGTTTGGAATTTTTTCGGCCATTCCCTACCTCCGCACAATTATGTAGGGCAGATGTCCTTTACAGCCCTGAGTCCTTGTGAATGTTAAGTGACCATTAGCTGTGGGTTTAATGCCGCTCTTGAGGGAAACGGCCACAAGGCGGCAGCATTTCTACATTTCCAACTCTGGGTTTTTGGGCAACAGAGCTTTCCTGGAAATCGTGTTAGTAAGCTGCAAATTAGAGTGGAATGTGCCAGCGCAAACCCCCAAGAGCTTATATCTCCTAAATTGTTGTTTGTTTATTAAATTTAATTTTTATTAATTATCAGAGCAAATTTGATACAAATGTAGATTCTCCTAGGTGTACAGTTTCTGGTTCATCCTATCAATGTATCTGTCTATTCCTCTTTCGATCCTTTCCCGTGTATGTTATTATAGGGTGTTGAGTAGACCTCTCTTCGTATTCCATAGGCACGTTGTGATTATACATTTCATAAGTATTAGTGCATATCTGTTAACCCCCATGTCCTAGTTCATACATTCCTTATTCCTTTCCATTTGGTTAAACATTAATTGGTTTTCTGAATCTATGCGTGTCCATCTCTTGGAAATTATTTCATGGGTATCAATTTTTAGGTAACACCTATAAGTGATGTCCTAAGATGTCTGTCTTTCGGATTCTTTCTTACTTCAAGTTGGGTGATTATCTCTAGATCCTTCTATGATGGTGCCAACGGCACTGTTCCATGCTTTTTCATGGCTAATGTTCCATTGTGTACATGGACGACTTCTTCTTGGTGCATTTTTCTGTTGATGGACATTTCGGTTTCTTCCAGGTCTTGGCTATGGTACGTGTTGCTGCAGTGCAGGATTGCCAGCCTGTGTCTTTTCGATTCTGGTCTAATCAGGTGAAAGGCCCATGAGTGGGCCTACCAGATCACATGGTAGCTCCATATTTACCCTTAAACGCACCTCCATTCTGTTCTCACTACTGGCTGTGACCAGGTTTCATCCCACCAGCAGCTAAAGGGTATGCAGTTCTCTAAAACCCCTTCAGCATTTATTCTTTGTAGACTTTTTGGCTGATGACCATTCTGACAGCTGTGAGGTGAACTTTTTTGTACACTGGATTTGCATGGCTTTATTGATTCCTGATGTTCAGCCTTTTTCCATTCCCATTTTGTTAACAAAAAAGAAAGAAAGTAAAAGAAACAGAAGAGAAATGTGCATAAACTATGCCTCTTGAAACTGTCGTTTTGAAATATGGACGTCTTTTGAATGTTTTGATCGATATACGACCCCAGGATTTTTTTTCAGGGAGGTGTCATTTACAGGCCTGCAATTATTTTGAATATCAACTGACCATTAGCGCTGGGATTAAAGCTGCTGTTGTGTGAAACGGCCACAGGGTGGCAGCAGTTCTCCTTTACCAAACCCGGTTACTAGGGCAACAGAACCTCAATGGAAGTCGTGTCCTAGGTTGTATTTTAGAATGGAATGTATCAGGAAAGCCCCTTCAATTTATGTCTCACTATTTCTTGTTTGTTTTTTTAATTTAATTTTTATTTTTCATCACAGCAAGTTTGATTACAATGTTTGGCATGTTGTAGGTGTGCAAGGTGTGATTCTTTTATACATATACATATGTCTGTTCTTCCTGGGATCCTTGTCCCATGTACGTTATGACAGAATGTTGAGTAGTCTTCTCTTGGTATTCCGTAGGTCTTTGGTGATTATATAGTTCACCTGTGTTTGTATATGTCTGTTAACCCCAATATCCTAATGTATCCAATCCTCACACCTTTCCATTGGTGAACCATAAGTTTGTTTAATGAATCTGTGATTGCCCTTCTCTGTGGAAATATCTTCACCGGTATCAATTTTTAGGTAACACCTATAAGTGATATCATACGATATGTGTCTCTCTCTTTCTGACTTAGTACGAGTCGCGTGACTACCTCTAGACGCATCTACGGTGCTGCACCTGGCATTGTGTCCTTTTTTCCCTTGGCTAATATTCCCTCTGTACATGTACCAGTTCTTCTTTGTCCACTCATCTGTTGATGGACTTTTTGGTTGCTTCCATGTCTTGGCTATTGTAATCGAGCGGCAATGCACATTTGCCTGCCTGTGTCTTTCCAATTCTGTCTTCTTAGGTGATAGGCCCAGGAGTGGGCCTGCTGGATCATACAGTAGCAAAATGTTTACTTTACAAAGGCACCTCCATTCTGTTCTCATTAGTGGCTCTTACCAGGTTTCGTCCCTCTTAAAGCTGAGGGTATGCACTTCTCCACAACACCTTCAGCATTTACTGTTTGTAGTGTTTTTTTGCTGATGTATATTCTGACCAGTGTGAGCTGATATACCTCTTTGGGGTTGGATTTGCATGCGTCTCATAAAACCTTGAAATTGAGCTTTCTGGCATGTCCTTTTTTTTCTTCAAACTGTGAGTACAGCTTACCTCTTCAAATTGTTTTCGTGAAGTATGTGTGACATTTAGAAATATTTTGGCCGTTACCTCCCTCAAGACATTTTGTGGGCAGGTTTCATTTACAGCCCTCCAGTACTGGTGCATATGAAGTGACCCTTAGCACCGGTTTTAAAGCTGCTGTTGCAGGTAACGGCCAGAGGGCGGCAGCATTTCTGCTTTTCCCAATCTGGTAACTAGGGAAACAGACCTTCCTGGCAGTGGTGTTCCTCGGTTATATATTAGAGTGGAATGTGCCCGGATAAACCCCGAAATGCTGATGTCTCCTTACTTATGTTTGTTTTCTAAATTGAATTTATATTTTTTATTGGAGTCATATTCCATTGCGTACATGGACCACTTGTTCTTGGTGCATTCCTCTGTTGATGGACATTTTCGTAGCTTCCAAGTGTTGTGTATGGTAAATATTGCTGGAGTGCAGGATTTTCAGCCTGTATCTTTTTTTATGGTTTTGATTTCTTTTGCGGTACGTGGGCCTCTCACTGCGGTGGCCCCTCCCGTTGCAGAGCAGAGGCTCCGGATGCACAGGCCCAGCAGCCATAGCTCACGGGACCAGCCTCTCCACGGCATGTGGGATCTTCCCTGACCGGGGCACGAACCCGTGTCCCCTGCATCGGCAGGCGGACTCTCAACGTCTGCGCCACCAGGGAAGCCCAGCCTGTTTAGTTTTGATTCTCATCCTGTCAGGCGATAGGCCCAGCAGTGGGTATGCTTGATTGAATGGTAGCTCAGTATTTACCTTTCCAAGGCACCTCCTTTGTGTTTTCCTTACTGGCTCTTACCATGTCCCACGTTGAACCAAGGGTAGGCATTTCTCCTCAAACCCTTCAGCATTTACTGTTTGCAGAATTTTTGCTGATGGCCATTCTGACTGGTGTGAGCTGTTAGGTATTTTGTAATTTGGATTTGCATGTCTTGAATTATTCCTAGTGTTCAGCATTTTTCCACGCCTTTTTAAAGTTCTGTTAAAATAACAGAAAGAAACAGAGAGTACAGTTAACCTCTGGAAATTGTCTTCTTGAAAGGTTGCCCTCTTTTGAATTTTTTGGTCAATTTTCGAACCCAGGATTGTTTCTGAGGTCAGGTGTCATTCATAGGCCTGTAATGAGTGTGAATATCTAGTGAGCATTAGCACTGGGTTTAAAGCTGGTGTTTTGGGAAACGGCCACAAGGCGGCAGCATTTCTCCATTCCCAAATCTGGTTCCTAGGGCAGCAGAGCCTTTCTGGAAGTCCTGTTCCTAGGTTGGAAATTAAAATGGAATGTGCCAGGAGAAACCCCAATAAGTTTATGTCACATTACTTCTTGTTTTAGTTTTTTTAATCGGGGTAATGATTAGAATACAGTTTGTCCTCAGTGTACACAATCTGGTTCATTTGTGCATAACATATATATATATATATATATATATATATATATATTCATGTACAGAGCCACTTCCCGTGTAAATTATTGCAGAGTTTTCCATAGACATCCCTTGCTATATGGTCGGTCTTTCTGTTATATGTATTTAATAGGTATTTGTACATGTATGGTAACCCTAATCTTAATTTTTCCATTCCCCCACCTGTCCTTTTACATAAGCATAGTTTGTTTTCTAAGCCTGTGAGTGTCTTTCTCTGTGGAAATATGTTCATTTGTGTCAGTTGTTAGATAACGCCTATAAGTGATATCATAGGATATGTCTTTTGCTTTCCGACTTACCTCATGTTCTGTGATTATCTCTAGGCTCATCTATGGTGCCTCAAAGAGCAGTGTTTCATTGTTTTCCATGGCTAATAGTCCATTGTGTACATGGACCACTTCTTCTTTTTCCACTCATCTGGTGATGGACATTTTGGTTGCTTCCGTGTCTTGGCTATTGTGAAAATTCCTGCAGTGCAGCTGCTGAAGCCTGTGCCTTCTCGACTCTGGACTTGTCAGGTGAGAGTCTCAGCGGTGGGCCTGCTGAATGGAATGGTGGCTCAATTTTTACTTTGAAACACAGCTCCTTTCTGTTCTCATTATTGGCTGTTACCACTTTACATCTCACCAGCAGCTAGAGGGTACACAGTTCTCTAAAACCCCTTCAGCATTTGTTGTGTGCAGACTTTTAGCTGATGGTAGTTGGCATGTGTGAGTTGAAACCTTTTTGGAGGTTAGATTTGCATGAGTCTAATAATTCCTGATGTTGAGCTTTTATCCATTTTCCTCTTTTTTGAAAATGAGTGAGTAAAACTTACCCCTGCATACTATCTCCTTGAAAAATGTGCCAGTTTGGAATTTTTTCGGCCATTCCCTACCTCCGCACAATTATGTAGGGCAGATGTCCTTTACAGCCCTGAGTCCTTGTGAATGTTAAGTGACCATTAGCTGTGGGTTTAATGCCGCTCTTGAGGGAAACGGCCACAAGGCGGCAGCATTTCTACATTTCCAACTCTGGGTTTTTGGGCAACAGAGCTTTCCTGGAAATCGTGTTAGTAAGCTGCAAATTAGAGTGGAATGTGCCAGCGCAAACCCCCAAGAGCTTATATCTCCTAAATTGTTGTTTGTTTATTAAATTTAATTTTTATTAATTATCAGAGCAAATTTGATACAAATGTAGATTCTCCTAGGTGTACAGTTTCTGGTTCATCCTATCAATGTATCTGTCTATTCCTCTTTCGATCCTTTCCCGTGTATGTTATTATAGGGTGTTGAGTAGACCTCTCTTCGTATTCCATAGGCACGTTGTGATTATACATTTCATAAGTATTAGTGCATATCTGTTAACCCCCATGTCCTAGTTCATACATTCCTTATTCCTTTCCATTTGGTTAAACATTAATTGGTTTTCTGAATCTATGCGTGTCCATCTCTTGGAAATTATTTCATGGGTATCAATTTTTAGGTAACACCTATAAGTGATGTCCTAAGATGTCTGTCTTTCGGATTCTTTCTTACTTCAAGTTGGGTGATTATCTCTAGATCCTTCTATGATGGTGCCAACGGCACTGTTCCATGCTTTTTCATGGCTAATGTTCCATTGTGTACATGGACGACTTCTTCTTGGTGCATTTTTCTGTTGATGGACATTTCGGTTTCTTCCAGGTCTTGGCTATGGTACGTGTTGCTGCAGTGCAGGATTGCCAGCCTGTGTCTTTTCGATTCTGGTCTAATCAGGTGAAAGGCCCATGAGTGGGCCTACCAGATCACATGGTAGCTCCATATTTACCCTTAAACGCACCTCCATTCTGTTCTCACTACTGGCTGTGACCAGGTTTCATCCCACCAGCAGCTAAAGGGTATGCAGTTCTCTAAAACCCCTTCAGCATTTATTCTTTGTAGACTTTTTGGCTGATGACCATTCTGACAGCTGTGAGGTGAACTTTTTTGTACACTGGATTTGCATGGCTTTATTGATTCCTGATGTTCAGCCTTTTTCCATTCCCATTTTGTTAACAAAAAAGAAAGAAAGTAAAAGAAACAGAAGAGAAATGTGCATAAACTATGCCTCTTGAAACTGTCGTTTTGAAATATGGACGTCTTTTGAATGTTTTGATCGATATACGACCCCAGGATTTTTTTTCAGGGAGGTGTCATTTACAGGCCTGCAATTATTTTGAATATCAACTGACCATTAGCGCTGGGATTAAAGCTGCTGTTGTGTGAAACGGCCACAGGGTGGCAGCAGTTCTCCTTTACCAAACCCGGTTACTAGGGCAACAGAACCTCAATGGAAGTCGTGTCCTAGGTTGTATTTTAGAATGGAATGTATCAGGAAAGCCCCTTCAATTTATGTCTCACTATTTCTTGTTTGTTTTTTTAATTTAATTTTTATTTTTCATCACAGCAAGTTTGATTACAATGTTTGGCATGTTGTAGGTGTGCAAGGTGTGATTCTTTTATACATATACATATGTCTGTTCTTCCTGGGATCCTTGTCCCATGTACGTTATGACAGAATGTTGAGTAGTCTTCTCTTGGTATTCCGTAGGTCTTTGGTGATTATATAGTTCACCTGTGTTTGTATATGTCTGTTAACCCCAATATCCTAATGTATCCAATCCTCACACCTTTCCATTGGTGAACCATAAGTTTGTTTAATGAATCTGTGATTGCCCTTCTCTGTGGAAATATCTTCACCGGTATCAATTTTTAGGTAACACCTATAAGTGATATCATACGATATGTGTCTCTCTCTTTCTGACTTAGTACGAGTCGCGTGACTACCTCTAGACGCATCTACGGTGCTGCACCTGGCATTGTGTCCTTTTTTCCCTTGGCTAATATTCCCTCTGTACATGTACCAGTTCTTCTTTGTCCACTCATCTGTTGATGGACTTTTTGGTTGCTTCCATGTCTTGGCTATTGTAATCGAGCGGCAATGCACATTTGCCTGCCTGTGTCTTTCCAATTCTGTCTTCTTAGGTGATAGGCCCAGGAGTGGGCCTGCTGGATCATACAGTAGCAAAATGTTTACTTTACAAAGGCACCTCCATTCTGTTCTCATTAGTGGCTCTTACCAGGTTTCGTCCCTCTTAAAGCTGAGGGTATGCACTTCTCCACAACACCTTCAGCATTTACTGTTTGTAGTGTTTTTTTGCTGATGTATATTCTGACCAGTGTGAGCTGATATACCTCTTTGGGGTTGGATTTGCATGCGTCTCATAAAACCTTGAAATTGAGCTTTCTGGCATGTCCTTTTTTTTCTTCAAACTGTGAGTACAGCTTACCTCTTCAAATTGTTTTCGTGAAGTATGTGTGACATTTAGAAATATTTTGGCCGTTACCTCCCTCAAGACATTTTGTGGGCAGGTTTCATTTACAGCCCTCCAGTACTGGTGCATATGAAGTGACCCTTAGCACCGGTTTTAAAGCTGCTGTTGCAGGTAACGGCCAGAGGGCGGCAGCATTTCTGCTTTTCCCAATCTGGTAACTAGGGAAACAGACCTTCCTGGCAGTGGTGTTCCTCGGTTATATATTAGAGTGGAATGTGCCCGGATAAACCCCGAAATGCTGATGTCTCCTTACTTATGTTTGTTTTCTAAATTGAATTTATATTTTTTATTGGAGTCATATTCCATTGCGTACATGGACCACTTGTTCTTGGTGCATTCCTCTGTTGATGGACATTTTCGTAGCTTCCAAGTGTTGTGTATGGTAAATATTGCTGGAGTGCAGGATTTTCAGCCTGTATCTTTTTTTATGGTTTTGATTTCTTTTGCGGTACGTGGGCCTCTCACTGCGGTGGCCCCTCCCGTTGCAGAGCAGAGGCTCCGGATGCACAGGCCCAGCAGCCATAGCTCACGGGACCAGCCTCTCCACGGCATGTGGGATCTTCCCTGACCGGGGCACGAACCCGTGTCCCCTGCATCGGCAGGCGGACTCTCAACGTCTGCGCCACCAGGGAAGCCCAGCCTGTTTAGTTTTGATTCTCATCCTGTCAGGTGATAGGCCCAGCAGTGGGTATGCTTGATTGAATGGTAGCTCAGTATTTACCTTTCCAAGGCACCTCCTTTGTGTTTTCCTTACTGGCTCTTACCATGTCCCACGTTGAACCAAGGGTAGGCATTTCTCCTCAAACCCTTCAGCATTTACTGTTTGCAGAATTTTTGCTGATGGCCATTCTGACTGGTGTGAGCTGTTAGGTATTTTGTAATTTGGATTTGCATGTCTTGAATTATTCCTAGTGTTCAGCATTTTTCCACGCCTTTTTAAAGTTCTGTTAAAATAACAGAAAGAAACAGAGAGTACAGTTAACCTCTGGAAATTGTCTTCTTGAAAGGTTGCCCTCTTTTGAATTTTTTGGTCAATTTTCGAACCCAGGATTGTTTCTGAGGTCAGGTGTCATTCATAGGCCTGTAATGAGTGTGAATATCTAGTGAGCATTAGCACTGGGTTTAAAGCTGGTGTTTTGGGAAACGGCCACAAGGCGGCAGCATTTCTCCATTCCCAAATCTGGTTCCTAGGGCAGCAGAGCCTTTCTGGAAGTCCTGTTCCTAGGTTGGAAATTAAAATGGAATGTGCCAGGAGAAACCCCAATAAGTTTATGTCACATTACTTCTTGTTTTAGTTTTTTTAATCGGGGTAATGATTAGAATACTGTTTGTCCTCAGTGTACACAATCTGGTTCATTTGTGCATAACATATATATATATATATATATATATATATATATATATATATATATATATATATATATATATATATATATATTCATGTACAGAGCCACTTCCCGTGTAAATTATTGCAGAGTTTTCCATAGACATCCCTTGCTATATGGTCGGTCTTTCTGTTATATGTATTTAATAGGTATTTGTACATGTATGGTAACCCTAATCTTAATTTTTCCATTCCCCCACCTGTCCTTTTACATAAGCATAGTTTGTTTTCTAAGCCTGTGAGTGTCTTTCTCTGTGGAAATATGTTCATTTGTGTCAGTTGTTAGATAACGCCTATAAGTGATATCATAGGATATGTCTTTTGCTTTCCGACTTACCTCATGTTCTGTGATTATCTCTAGGCTCATCTATGGTGCCTCAAAGAGCAGTGTTTCATTGTTTTCCATGGCTAATAGTCCATTGTGTACATGGACCACTTCTTCTTTTTCCACTCATCTGGTGATGGACATTTTGGTTGCTTCCGTGTCTTGGCTATTGTGAAAATTCCTGCAGTGCAGCTGCTGAAGCCTGTGCCTTCTCGACTCTGGACTTGTCAGGTGAGAGTCTCAGCGGTGGGCCTGCTGAATGGAATGGTGGCTCAATTTTTACTTTGAAACACAGCTCCTTTCTGTTCTCATTATTGGCTGTTACCACTTTACATCTCACCAGCAGCTAGAGGGTACACAGTTCTCTAAAACCCCTTCAGCATTTGTTGTGTGCAGACTTTTAGCTGATGGTAGTTGGCATGTGTGAGTTGAAACCTTTTTGGAGGTTAGATTTGCATGAGTCTAATAATTCCTGATGTTGAGCTTTTATCCATTTTCCTCTTTTTTGAAAATGAGTGAGTAAAACTTACCCCTGCATACTATCTCCTTGAAAAATGTGCCAGTTTGGAATTTTTTCGGCCATTCCCTACCTCCGCACAATTATGTAGGGCAGATGTCCTTTACAGCCCTGAGTCCTTGTGAATGTTAAGTGACCATTAGCTGTGGGTTTAATGCCGCTCTTGAGGGAAACGGCCACAAGGCGGCAGCATTTCTACATTTCCAACTCTGGGTTTTTGGGCAACAGAGCTTTCCTGGAAATCGTGTTAGTAAGCTGCAAATTAGAGTGGAATGTGCCAGCGCAAACCCCCAAGAGCTTATATCTCCTAAATTGTTGTTTGTTTATTAAATTTAATTTTTATTAATTATCAGAGCAAATTTGATACAAATGTAGATTCTCCTAGGTGTACAGTTTCTGGTTCATCCTATCAATGTATCTGTCTATTCCTCTTTCGATCCTTTCCCGTGTATGTTATTATAGGGTGTTGAGTAGACCTCTCTTCGTATTCCATAGGCACTTTGTGATTATACATTTCATAAGTATTAGTGCATATCTGTTAACCCCCATGTCCTAGTTCATACATTCCTTATTCCTTTCCATTTGGTTAAACATTAATTGGTTTTCTGAATCTATGCGTGTCCATCTCTTGGAAATTATTTCATGGGTATCAATTTTTAGGTAACACCTATAAGTGATGTCCTAAGATGTCTGTCTTTCGGATTCTTTCTTACTTCAAGTTGGGTGATTATCTCTAGATCCTTCTATGATGGTGCCAACGGCACTGTTCCATGCTTTTTCATGGCTAATGTTCCATTGTGTACATGGACGACTTCTTCTTGGTGCATTTTTCTGTTGATGGACATTTCGGTTTCTTCCAGGTCTTGGCTATGGTACGTGTTGCTGCAGTGCAGGATTGCCAGCCTGTGTCTTTTCGATTCTGGTCTAATCAGGTGAAAGGCCCATGAGTGGGCCTACCAGATCACATGGTAGCTCCATATTTACCCTTAAACGCACCTCCATTCTGTTCTCACTACTGGCTGTGACCAGGTTTCATCCCACCAGCAGCTAAAGGGTATGCAGTTCTCTAAAACCCCTTCAGCATTTATTCTTTGTAGACTTTTTGGCTGATGACCATTCTGACAGCTGTGAGGTGAACTTTTTTGTACACTGGATTTGCATGGCTTTATTGATTCCTGATGTTCAGCCTTTTTCCATTCCCATTTTGTTAACAAAAAAGAAAGAAAGTAAAAGAAACAGAAGAGAAATGTGCATAAACTATGCCTCTTGAAACTGTCGTTTTGAAATATGGACGTCTTTTGAATGTTTTGATCGATATACGACCCCAGGATTTTTTTTCAGGGAGGTGTCATTTACAGGCCTGCAATTATTTTGAATATCAACTGACCATTAGCGCTGGGATTAAAGCTGCTGTTGTGTGAAACGGCCACAGGGTGGCAGCAGTTCTCCTTTACCAAACCCGGTTACTAGGGCAACAGAACCTCAATGGAAGTCGTGTCCTAGGTTGTATTTTAGAATGGAATGTATCAGGAAAGCCCCTTCAATTTATGTCTCACTATTTCTTGTTTGTTTTTTTAATTTAATTTTTATTTTTCATCACAGCAAGTTTGATTACAATGTTTGGCATGTTGTAGGTGTGCAAGGTGTGATTCTTTTATACATATACATATGTCTGTTCTTCCTGGGATCCTTGTCCCATGTACGTTATGACAGAATGTTGAGTAGTCTTCTCTTGGTATTCCGTAGGTCTTTGGTGATTATATAGTTCACCTGTGTTTGTATATGTCTGTTAACCCCAATATCCTAATGTATCCAATCCTCACACCTTTCCATTGGTGAACCATAAGTTTGTTTAATGAATCTGTGATTGCCCTTCTCTGTGGAAATATCTTCACCGGTATCAATTTTTAGGTAACACCTATAAGTGATATCATACGATATGTGTCTCTCTCTTTCTGACTTAGTACGAGTCGCGTGACTACCTCTAGACGCATCTACGGTGCTGCACCTGGCATTGTGTCCTTTTTTCCCTTGGCTAATATTCCCTCTGTACATGTACCAGTTCTTCTTTGTCCACTCATCTGTTGATGGACTTTTTGGTTGCTTCCATGTCTTGGCTATTGTAATCGAGCGGCAATGCACATTTGCCTGCCTGTGTCTTTCCAATTCTGTCTTCTTAGGTGATAGGCCCAGGAGTGGGCCTGCTGGATCATACAGTAGCAAAATGTTTACTTTACAAAGGCACCTCCATTCTGTTCTCATTAGTGGCTCTTACCAGGTTTCGTCCCTCTTAAAGCTGAGGGTATGCACTTCTCCACAACACCTTCAGCATTTACTGTTTGTAGTGTTTTTTTGCTGATGTATATTCTGACCAGTGTGAGCTGATATACCTCTTTGGGGTTGGATTTGCATGCGTCTCATAAAACCTTGAAATTGAGCTTTCTGGCATGTCCTTTTTTTTCTTCAAACTGTGAGTACAGCTTACCTCTTCAAATTGTTTTTGTGAAGTATGTGTGACATTTAGAAATATTTTGGCCGTTACCTCCCTCAAGACATTTTGTGGGCAGGTTTCATTTACAGCCCTCCAGTACTGGTGCATATGAAGTGACCCTTAGCACCGGTTTTAAAGCTGCTGTTGCAGGTAACGGCCAGAGGGCGGCAGCATTTCTGCTTTTCCCAATCTGGTAACTAGGGAAACAGACCTTCCTGGCAGTGGTGTTCCTCGGTTATATATTAGAGTGGAATGTGCCCGGATAAACCCCGAAATGCTGATGTCTCCTTACTTATGTTTGTTTTCTAAATTGAATTTATATTTTTTATTGGAGTCATATTCCATTGCGTACATGGACCACTTGTTCTTGGTGCATTCCTCTGTTGATGGACATTTTCGTAGCTTCCAAGTGTTGTGTATGGTAAATATTGCTGGAGTGCAGGATTTTCAGCCTGTATCTTTTTTTATGGTTTTGATTTCTTTTGCGGTACGTGGGCCTCTCACTGCGGTGGCCCCTCCCGTTGCAGAGCAGAGGCTCCGGATGCACAGGCCCAGCAGCCATAGCTCACGGGACCAGCCTCTCCACGGCATGTGGGATCTTCCCGGACCGGGGCACGAACCCGTGTCCCCTGCATCGGCAGGCGGACTCTCAACATCTGCGCCACCAGGGAAGCCCAGCCTGTTTAGTTTTGATTCTCATCCTGTCAGGCGATAGGCCCAGCAGTGGGTATGCTTGATTGAATGGTAGCTCAGTATTTACCTTTCCAAGGCACCTCCTTTGTGTTTTCCTTACTGGCTCTTACCATGTCCCACGTTGAACCAAGGGTAGGCATTTCTCCTCAAACCCTTCAGCATTTACTGTTTGCAGAATTTTTGCTGATGGCCATTCTGACTGGTGTGAGCTGTTAGGTATTTTGTAATTTGGATTTGCATGTCTTGAATTATTCCTAGTGTTCAGCATTTTTCCACGCCTTTTTAAAGTTCTGTTAAAATAACAGAAAGAAACAGAGAGTACAGTTAACCTCTGGAAATTGTCTTCTTGAAAGGTTGCCCTCTTTTGAATTTTTTGGTCAATTTTCGAACCCAGGATTGTTTCTGAGGTCAGGTGTCATTCATAGGCCTGTAATGAGTGTGAATATCTAGTGAGCATTAGCACTGGGTTTAAAGCTGGTGTTTTGGGAAACGGCCACAAGGCGGCAGCATTTCTCCATTCCCAAATCTGGTTCCTAGGGCAGCAGAGCCTTTCTGGAAGTCCTGTTCCTAGGTTGGAAATTAAAATGGAATGTGCCAGGAGAAACCCCAATAAGTTTATGTCACATTACTTCTTGTTTTAGTTTTTTTAATCGGGGTAATGATTAGAATACAGTTTGTCCTCAGTGTACACAATCTGGTTCATTTGTGCATAACATATATATATATATATATATATATATATTCATGTACAGAGCCACTTCCCGTGTAAATTATTGCAGAGTTTTCCATAGACATCCCTTGCTATATGGTCGGTCTTTCTGTTATATGTATTTAATAGGTATTTGTACATGTATGGTAACCCTAATCTTAATTTTTCCATTCCCCCACCTGTCCTTTTACATAAGCATAGTTTGTTTTCTAAGCCTGTGAGTGTCTTTCTCTGTGGAAATATGTTCATTTGTGTCAGTTGTTAGATAACGCCTATAAGTGATATCATAGGATATGTCTTTTGCTTTCCGACTTACCTCATGTTCTGTGATTATCTCTAGGCTCATCTATGGTGCCTCAAAGAGCAGTGTTTCATTGTTTTCCATGGCTAATAGTCCATTGTGTACATGGACCACTTCTTCTTTTTCCACTCATCTGGTGATGGACATTTTGGTTGCTTCCGTGTCTTGGCTATTGTGAAAATTCCTGCAGTGCAGCTGCTGAAGCCTGTGCCTTCTCGACTCTGGACTTGTCAGGTGAGAGTCTCAGCGGTGGGCCTGCTGAATGGAATGGTGGCTCAATTTTTACTTTGAAACACAGCTCCTTTCTGTTCTCATTATTGGCTGTTACCACTTTACATCTCACCAGCAGCTAGAGGGTACACAGTTCTCTAAAACCCCTTCAGCATTTGTTGTGTGCAGACTTTTAGCTGATGGTAGTTGGCATGTGTGAGTTGAAACCTTTTTGGAGGTTAGATTTGCATGAGTCTAATAATTCCTGATGTTGAGCTTTTATCCATTTTCCTCTTTTTTGAAAATGAGTGAGTAAAACTTACCCCTGCATACTATCTCCTTGAAAAATGTGCCAGTTTGGAATTTTTTCGGCCATTCCCTACCTCCGCACAATTATGTAGGGCAGATGTCCTTTACAGCCCTGAGTCCTTGTGAATGTTAAGTGACCATTAGCTGTGGGTTTAATGCCGCTCTTGAGGGAAACGGCCACAAGGCGGCAGCATTTCTACATTTGCAACTCTGGGTTTTTGGGCAACAGAGCTTTCCTGGAAATCGTGTTAGTAAGCTGCAAATTAGAGTGGAATGTGCCAGCGCAAACCCCCAAGAGCTTATATCTCCTAAATTGTTGTTTGTTTATTAAATTTAATTTTTATTAATTATCAGAGCAAATTTGATACAAATGTAGATTCTCCTAGGTGTACAGTTTCTGGTTCATCCTATCAATGTATCTGTCTATTCCTCTTTCGATCCTTTCCCGTGTATGTTATTATAGGGTGTTGAGTAGACCTCTCTTCGTATTCCATAGGCACTTTGTGATTATACATTTCATAAGTATTAGTGCATATCTGTTAACCCCCATGTCCTAGTTCATACATTCCTTATTCCTTTCCATTTGGTTAAACATTAATTGGTTTTCTGAATCTATGCGTGTCCATCTCTTGGAAATTATTTCATGGGTATCAATTTTTAGGTAACACCTATAAGTGATGTCCTAAGATGTCTGTCTTTCGGATTCTTTCTTACTTCAAGTTGGGTGATTATCTCTAGATCCTTCTATGATGGTGCCAACGGCACTGTTCCATGCTTTTTCATGGCTAATGTTCCATTGTGTACATGGACGACTTCTTCTTGGTGCATTTTTCTGTTGATGGACATTTCGGTTTCTTCCAGGTCTTGGCTATGGTACGTGTTGCTGCAGTGCAGGATTGCCAGCCTGTGTCTTTTCGATTCTGGTCTAATCAGGTGAAAGGCCCATGAGTGGGCCTACCAGATCACATGGTAGCTCCATATTTACCCTTAAACGCACCTCCATTCTGTTCTCACTACTGGCTGTGACCAGGTTTCATCCCACCAGCAGCTAAAGGGTATGCAGTTCTCTAAAACCCCTTCAGCATTTATTCTTTGTAGACTTTTTGGCTGATGACCATTCTGACAGCTGTGAGGTGAACTTTTTTGTACACTGGATTTGCATGGCTTTATTGATTCCTGATGTTCAGCCTTTTTCCATTCCCATTTTGTTAACAAAAAAGAAAGAAAGTAAAAGAAACAGAAGAGAAATGTGCATAAACTATGCCTCTTGAAACTGTCGTTTTGAAATATGGACGTCTTTTGAATGTTTTGATCGATATACGACCCCAGGATTTTTTTTCAGGGAGGTGTCATTTACAGGCCTGCAATTATTTTGAATATCAACTGACCATTAGCGCTGGGATTAAAGCTGCTGTTGTGTGAAACGGCCACAGGGTGGCAGCAGTTCTCCTTTACCAAACCCGGTTACTAGGGCAACAGAACCTCAATGGAAGTCGTGTCCTAGGTTGTATTTTAGAATGGAATGTATCAGGAAAGCCCCTTCAATTTATGTCTCACTATTTCTTGTTTGTTTTTTTAATTTAATTTTTATTTTTCATCACAGCAAGTTTGATTACAATGTTTGGCATGTTGTAGGTGTGCAAGGTGTGATTCTTTTATACATATACATATGTCTGTTCTTCCTGGGATCCTTGTCCCATGTACGTTATGACAGAATGTTGAGTAGTCTTCTCTTGGTATTCCGTAGGTCTTTGGTGATTATATAGTTCACCTGTGTTTGTATATGTCTGTTAACCCCAATATCCTAATGTATCCAATCCTCACACCTTTCCATTGGTGAACCATAAGTTTGTTTAATGAATCTGTGATTGCCCTTCTCTGTGGAAATATCTTCACCGGTATCAATTTTTAGGTAACACCTATAAGTGATATCATACGATATGTGTCTCTCTCTTTCTGACTTAGTACGAGTCGCGTGACTACCTCTAGACGCATCTACGGTGCTGCACCTGGCATTGTGTCCTTTTTTCCCTTGGCTAATATTCCCTCTGTACATGTACCAGTTCTTCTTTGTCCACTCATCTGTTGATGGACTTTTTGGTTGCTTCCATGTCTTGGCTATTGTAATCGAGCGGCAATGCACATTTGCCTGCCTGTGTCTTTCCAATTCTGTCTTCTTAGGTGATAGGCCCAGGAGTGGGCCTGCTGGATCATACAGTAGCAAAATGTTTACTTTACAAAGGCACCTCCATTCTGTTCTCATTAGTGGCTCTTACCAGGTTTCGTCCCTCTTAAAGCTGAGGGTATGCACTTCTCCACAACACCTTCAGCATTTACTGTTTGTAGTGTTTTTTTGCTGATGTATATTCTGACCAGTGTGAGCTGATATACCTCTTTGGGGTTGGATTTGCATGCGTCTCATAAAACCTTGAAATTGAGCTTTCTGGCATGTCCTTTTTTTTCTTCAAACTGTGAGTACAGCTTACCTCTTCAAATTGTTTTCGTGAAGTATGTGTGACATTTAGAAATATTTTGGCCGTTACCTCCCTCAAGACATTTTGTGGGCAGGTTTCATTTACAGCCCTCCAGTACTGGTGCATATGAAGTGACCCTTAGCACCGGTTTTAAAGCTGCTGTTGCAGGTAACGGCCAGAGGGCGGCAGCATTTCTGCTTTTCCCAATCTGGTAACTAGGGAAACAGACCTTCCTGGCAGTGGTGTTCCTCGGTTATATATTAGAGTGGAATGTGCCCGGATAAACCCCGAAATGCTGATGTCTCCTTACTTATGTTTGTTTTCTAAATTGAATTTATATTTTTTATTGGAGTCATATTCCATTGCGTACATGGACCACTTGTTCTTGGTGCATTCCTCTGTTGATGGACATTTTCGTAGCTTCCAAGTGTTGTGTATGGTAAATATTGCTGGAGTGCAGGATTTTCAGCCTGTATCTTTTTTTATGGTTTTGATTTCTTTTGCGGTACGTGGGCCTCTCACTGCGGTGGCCCCTCCCGTTGCAGAGCAGAGGCTCCGGATGCACAGGCCCAGCAGCCATAGCTCACGGGACCAGCCTCTCCACGGCATGTGGGATCTTCCCGGACCGGGGCACGAACCCGTGTCCCCTGCATCGGCAGGCGGACTCTCAACATCTGCGCCACCAGGGAAGCCCAGCCTGTTTAGTTTTGATTCTCATCCTGTCAGGCGATAGGCCCAGCAGTGGGTATGCTTGATTGAATGGTAGCTCAGTATTTACCTTTCCAAGGCACCTCCTTTGTGTTTTCCTTACTGGCTCTTACCATGTCCCACGTTGAACCAAGGGTAGGCATTTCTCCTCAAACCCTTCAGCATTTACTGTTTGCAGAATTTTTGCTGATGGCCATTCTGACTGGTGTGAGCTGTTAGGTATTTTGTAATTTGGATTTGCATGTCTTGAATTATTCCTAGTGTTCAGCATTTTTCCACGCCTTTTTAAAGTTCTGTTAAAATAACAGAAAGAAACAGAGAGTACAGTTAACCTCTGGAAATTGTCTTCTTGAAAGGTTGCCCTCTTTTGAATTTTTTGGTCAATTTTCGAACCCAGGATTGTTTCTGAGGTCAGGTGTCATTCATAGGCCTGTAATGAGTGTGAATATCTAGTGAGCATTAGCACTGGGTTTAAAGCTGGTGTTTTGGGAAACGGCCACAAGGCGGCAGCATTTCTCCATTCCCAAATCTGGTTCCTAGGGCAGCAGAGCCTTTCTGGAAGTCCTGTTCCTAGGTTGGAAATTAAAATGGAATGTGCCAGGAGAAACCCCAATAAGTTTATGTCACATTACTTCTTGTTTTAGTTTTTTTAATCGGGGTAATGATTAGAATACAGTTTGTCCTCAGTGTACACAATCTGGTTCATTTGTGCATAACATATATATATATATATATATATATATATATTCATGTACAGAGCCACTTCCCGTGTAAATTATTGCAGAGTTTTCCATAGACATCCCTTGCTATATGGTCGGTCTTTCTGTTATATGTATTTAATAGGTATTTGTACATGTATGGTAACCCTAATCTTAATTTTTCCATTCCCCCACCTGTCCTTTTACATAAGCATAGTTTGTTTTCTAAGCCTGTGAGTGTCTTTCTCTGTGGAAATATGTTCATTTGTGTCAGTTGTTAGATAACGCCTATAAGTGATATCATAGGATATGTCTTTTGCTTTCCGACTTACCTCATGTTCTGTGATTATCTCTAGGCTCATCTATGGTGCCTCAAAGAGCAGTGTTTCATTGTTTTCCATGGCTAATAGTCCATTGTGTACATGGACCACTTCTTCTTTTTCCACTCATCTGGTGATGGACATTTTGGTTGCTTCCGTGTCTTGGCTATTGTGAAAATTCCTGCAGTGCAGCTGCTGAAGCCTGTGCCTTCTCGACTCTGGACTTGTCAGGTGAGAGTCTCAGCGGTGGGCCTGCTGAATGGAATGGTGGCTCAATTTTTACTTTGAAACACAGCTCCTTTCTGTTCTCATTATTGGCTGTTACCACTTTACATCTCACCAGCAGCTAGAGGGTACACAGTTCTCTAAAACCCCTTCAGCATTTGTTGTGTGCAGACTTTTAGCTGATGGTAGTTGGCATGTGTGAGTTGAAACCTTTTTGGAGGTTAGATTTGCATGAGTCTAATAATTCCTGATGTTGAGCTTTTATCCATTTTCCTCTTTTTTGAAAATGAGTGAGTAAAACTTACCCCTGCATACTATCTCCTTGAAAAATGTGCCAGTTTGGAATTTTTTCGGCCATTCCCTACCTCCGCACAATTATGTAGGGCAGATGTCCTTTACAGCCCTGAGTCCTTGTGAATGTTAAGTGACCATTAGCTGTGGGTTTAATGCCGCTCTTGCGGCAAACGGCCACAAGGCGGCAGCATTTCTACATTTGCAACTCTGGGTTTTTGGGCAACAGAGCTTTCCTGGAAATCGTGTTAGTAAGCTGCAAATTAGAGTGGAATGTGCCAGCGCAAACCCCCAAGAGCTTATATCTCCTAAATTGTTGTTTGTTTATTAAATTTAATTTTTATTAATTATCAGAGCAAATTTGATACAAATGTAGATTCTCCTAGGTGTACAGTTTCTGGTTCATCCTATCAATGTATCTGTCTATTCCTCTTTCGATCCTTTCCCGTGTATGTTATTATAGGGTGTTGAGTAGACCTCTCTTCGTATTCCATAGGCACGTTGTGATTATACATTTCATAAGTATTAGTGCATATCTGTTAACCCCCATGTCCTAGTTCATACATTCCTTATTCCTTTCCATTTGGTTAAACATTAATTGGTTTTCTGAATCTATGCGTGTCCATCTCTTGGAAATTATTTCATGGGTATCAATTTTTAGGTAACACCTATAAGTGATGTCCTAAGATGTCTGTCTTTCGGATTCTTTCTTACTTCAAGTTGGGTGATTATCTCTAGATCCTTCTATGATGGTGCCAACGGCACTGTTCCATGCTTTTTCATGGCTAATGTTCCATTGTGTACATGGACGACTTCTTCTTGGTGCATTTTTCTGTTGATGGACATTTCGGTTTCTTCCAGGTCTTGGCTATGGTACGTGTTGCTGCAGTGCAGGATTGCCAGCCTGTGTCTTTTCGATTCTGGTCTAATCAGGTGAAAGGCCCATGAGTGGGCCTACCAGATCACATGGTAGCTCCATATTTACCCTTAAACGCACCTCCATTCTGTTCTCACTACTGGCTGTGACCAGGTTTCATCCCACCAGCAGCTAAAGGGTATGCAGTTCTCTAAAACCCCTTCAGCATTTATTCTTTGTAGACTTTTTGGCTGATGACCATTCTGACGGCTGTGAGGTGAACTATTTTGTACACTGGATTTGCATGGCTTTATTGATTCCTGATGTTCAGCCTTTTTCCATTCCCATTTTGTTAACAAAAAAGAAAGAAAGTAAAAGAAACAGAAGAGAAATGTGCATAAACTATGCCTCTTGAAACTGTCGTTTTGAAATATGGACGTCTTTTGAATGTTTTGATCGATATACGACCCCAGGATTTTTTTTCAGGGAGGTGTCATTTACAGGCCTGCAATTATTTTGAATATCAACTGACCATTAGCGCTGGGATTAAAGCTGCTGTTGTGTGAAACGGCCACAGGGTGGCAGCAGTTCTCCTTTACCAAACCCGGTTACTAGGGCAACAGAACCTCAATGGAAGTCGTGTCCTAGGTTGTATTTTAGAATGGAATGTATCAGGAAAGCCCCTTCAATTTATGTCTCACTATTTCTTGTTTGTTTTTTTAATTTAATTTTTATTTTTCATCACAGCAAGTTTGATTACAATGTTTGGCATGTTGTAGGTATGCAAGATGTGATTCTTTTATACATATACATATGTCTATTCTTCCTGGGATCCTTGTCCCATGTACGTTATGACAGAATGTTGAGTAGTCTTCTCTTGGTATTCCGTAGGTCTTTGGTGATTATATAGTTCACCTGTGTTTGTATATGTCTGTTAACCCCAATATCCTAATGTATCCAATCCTCACACCTTTCCATTGGTGAACCATAAGTTTGTTTAATGAATCTGTGATTGCCCTTCTCTGTGGAAATATCTTCACCGGTATCAATTTTTAGGTAACACCTATAAGTGATATCATACGATATGTGTCTCTCTCTTTCTGACTTAGTACGAGTCGCGTGACTACCTCTAGACGCATCTACGGTGCTGCACCTGGCATTGTGTCCTTTTTTCCCTTGGCTAATATTCCCTCTGTACATGTACCAGTTCTTCTTTGTCCACTCATCTGTTGATGGACTTTTTGGTTGCTTCCATGTCTTGGCTATTGTAATAGAGCGGCAATGCACATTTGCCTGCCTGTGTCTTTCCAATTCTGTCTTCTTAGGTGATAGGCCCAGGAGTGGGCCTGCTGGATCATACAGTAGCAAAATGTTTACTTTACAAAGGCACCTCCATTCTGTTCTCATTAGTGGCTCTTACCAGGTTACGTCCCTCTTAAAGCTGAGGGTATGCACTTCTCCACAACACCTTCAGCATTTACTGTTTGTAGTGTTTTTTTGCTGATGTATATTCTGACCAGTGTGAGCTGATATACCTCTTTGGGGTTGGATTTGCATGCGTCTCATAAACCCTTGAAATTGAGCTTTCTGGCATGTCCTTTTTTTTCTTCAAACTGTGAGTACAGCTTACCTCTTCAAATTGTTTTTGTGAAGTATGTGTGACATTTAGAAATATTTTGGCCGTTACCTCCCTCAAGACATTTTGTGGGCAGGTTTCATTTACAGCCCTCCAGTACTGGTGCATATGAAGTGACCCTTAGCACCGGTTTTAAAGCTGCTGTTGCAGGTAACGGCCAGAGGGCGACAGCATTTCAGCTTTTCCCAATCTGGTAACTAGGGAAACAGACCTTTCTGGCAGTGGTGTTCCTCGGTTATATATTAGAGTGGAATGTGCCCGGATAAACCCCCAAATGCTGATGTCTCCTTACTTATGTTTGTTTTCTAAATTGAATTTATATTTTTTATTGGAGTCATATTCCATTGCGTACATGGACCACTTGTTCTTGGTGCATTCCTCTGTTGATGGACATTTTCGTAGCTTCCAAGTGTTGTGTATGGTAAATATTGCTGGAGTGCAGGATTTTCAGCCTGTATCTTTTTTTATGGTTTTGATTTCTTTTGCGGTACGTGGGCCTCTCACTGCGGTGGCCCCTCCCGTTGCAGAGCAGAGGCTCCGGATGCACAGGCCCAGCAGCCATAGCTCACGGGACCAGCCTCTCCATGGCATGTGGGATCTTCCCTGACCGGGGCACGAACCCGTGTCCCCTGCATCGGCAGGCGGACTCTCAACGTCTGCGCCACCAGGGAAGCCCAGCCTGTTTAGTTTTGATTCTCATCCTGTCAGGCGATAGGCCCAGCAGTGGGTATGCTTGATTGAATGGTAGCTCAGTATTTACCTTTCCAAGGCACCTCCTTTGTGTTTTCCTTACTGGCTCTTACCATGTCCCACGTTGAACCAAGGGTAGGCATTTCTCCTCAAACCCTTCAGCATTTACTGTTTGCAGAATTTTTGCTGATGGCCATTCTGACTGGTGTGAGCTGATAGGTTTTTTGTAATTTGGATTTGCATGTCTTGAATTATTCCTAGTGTTCAGCATTATTCCACGCCTTTTTAAAGTTCTGTTAAAATAACAGAAAGAAACAGAGAGTACAGTTAACCTCTGGAAATTGTCTTCTTGAAAGGTTGCCCTCTTTTGAATTTTTTGGTCAATTTTCGAACCCAGGATTGTTTCTGAGGTCAGGTGTCATTCATAGGCCTGTAATGAGTGTGAATATCTAGTGAGCATTAGCACTGGGTTTAAAGCTGGTGTTTTGGGAAACGGCCACAAGGCGGCAGCATTTCTCCATTCCCAAATCTGGTTCCTAGGGCAGCAGAGCCTTTCTGGAAGTCCTGTTCCTAGGTTGGAAATTAAAATGGAATGTGCCAGGAGAAACCCCAATAAGTTTATGTCACATTACTTCTTGTTTTAGTTTTTTTAATCGGGGTAATGATTAGAATACAGTTTGTCCTCAGTGTACACAATCTGGTTCATTTGTGCATAACATATATATATATATATATATATATATATATATATATATATATATATATATTCATGTACAGAGCCACTTCCCGTGTAAATTATTGCAGAGTTTTCCATAGACATCCCTTGCTATATGGTCGGTCTTTCTGTTATATGTATTTAATAGGTATTCGTACATGTATGGTAACCCTAATCTTAATTTTTCCATTCCCCCACCTGTCCTTTTAGATAAGCATAGTTTGTTTTCTAAGCCTGTGAGTGTCTTTCTCTGTGGAAATATGTTCATTTGTGTCAGTTGTTAGATAACGCCTATAAGTGATATCATAGGATATGTCTTTTGCTTTCCGACTTACCTCATGTTCTGTGATTATCTCTAGGCTCATCTATGGTGCCTCAAAGAGCAGTGTTTCATTGTTTTCCATGGCTAATAGTCCATTGTGTACATGGACCACTTCTTCTTTTTCCACTCATCTGGTGATGGACATTTTGGTTGCTTCCGTGTCTTGGCTATTGTGAAAATTCCTGCAGTGCAGCTGCTGAAGCCTGTGCCTTCTCGACTCTGGACTTGTCAGGTGAGAGTCTCAGCGGTGGGCCTGCTGAATGGAATGGTGGCTCAATTTTTACTTTGAAACACAGCTCCTTTCTGTTCTCATTATTGGCTGTTACCACTTTACATCTCACCAGCAGCTAGAGGGTACACAGTTCTCTAAAACCCCTTCAGCATTTGTTGTGTGCAGACTTTTAGCTGATGGTAGTTGGCATGTGTGAGTTGAAACCTTTTTGGAGGTTAGATTTGCATGAGTCTAATAATTCCTGATGTTGAGCTTTTATCCATTTTCCTCTTTTTTGAAAATGAGTGAGTAAAACTTACCCCTGCATACTATCTCCTTGAAAAATGTGCCAGTTTGGAATTTTTTCGGCCATTCCCTACCTCCGCACAATTATGTAGGGCAGATGTCCTTTACAGCCCTGAGTCCTTGTGAATGTTAAGTGACCATTAGCTGTGGGTTTAATGCCGCTCTTGAGGGAAACGGCCACAAGGCGGCAGCATTTCTACATTTCCAACTCTGGGTTTTTGGGCAACAGAGCTTTCCTGGAAATCGTGTTAGTAAGCTGCAAATTAGAGTGGAATGTGCCAGCGCAAACCCCCAAGAGCTTATATCTCCTAAATTGTTGTTTGTTTATTAAATTTAATTTTTATTAATTATCAGAGCAAATTTGATACAAATGTAGATTCTCCTAGGTGTACAGTTTCTGGTTCATCCTATCAATGTATCTGTCTATTCCTCTTTCGATCCTTTCCCGTGTATGTTATTATAGGGTGTTGAGTAGACCTCTCTTCGTATTCCATAGGCACGTTGTGATTATACATTTCATAAGTATTAGTGCATATCTGTTAACCCCCATGTCCTAGTTCATACATTCCTTATTCCTTTCCATTTGGTTAAACATTAATTGGTTTTCTGAATCTATGCGTGTCCATCTCTTGGAAATTATTTCATGGGTATCAATTTTTAGGTAACACCTATAAGTGATGTCCTAAGATGTCTGTCTTTCGGATTCTTTCTTACTTCAAGTTGGGTGATTATCTCTAGATCCTTCTATGATGGTGCCAACGGCACTGTTCCATGCTTTTTCATGGCTAATGTTCCATTGTGTACATGGACGACTTCTTCTTGGTGCATTTTTCTGTTGATGGACATTTCGGTTTCTTCCAGGTCTTGGCTATGGTACGTGTTGCTGCAGTGCAGGATTGCCAGCCTGTGTCTTTTCGATTCTGGTCTAATCAGGTGAAAGGCCCATGAGTGGGCCTACCAGATCACATGGTAGCTCCATATTTACCCTTAAACGCACCTCCATTCTGTTCTCACTACTGGCTGTGACCAGGTTTCATCCCACCAGCAGCTAAAGGGTATGCAGTTCTCTAAAACCCCTTCAGCATTTATTCTTTGTAGACTTTTTGGCTGATGACCATTCTGACAGCTGTGAGGTGAACTTTTTTGTACACTGGATTTGCATGGCTTTATTGATTCCTGATGTTCAGCCTTTTTCCATTCCCATTTTGTTAACAAAAAAGAAAGAAAGTAAAAGAAACAGAAGAGAAATGTGCATAAACTATGCCTCTTGAAACTGTCGTTTTGAAATATGGACGTCTTTTGAATGTTTTGATCGATATACGACCCCAGGATTTTTTTTCAGGGAGGTGTCATTTACAGGCCTGCAATTATTTTGAATATCAACTGACCATTAGCGCTGGGATTAAAGCTGCTGTTGTGTGAAACGGCCACAGGGTGGCAGCAGTTCTCCTTTACCAAACCCGGTTACTAGGGCAACAGAACCTCAATGGAAGTCGTGTCCTAGGTTGTATTTTAGAATGGAATGTATCAGGAAAGCCCCTTCAATTTATGTCTCACTATTTCTTGTTTGTTTTTTTAATTTAATTTTTATTTTTCATCACAGCAAGTTTGATTACAATGTTTGGCATGTTGTAGGTGTGCAAGGTGTGATTCTTTTATACATATACATATGTCTGTTCTTCCTGGGATCCTTGTCCCATGTACGTTATGACAGAATGTTGAGTAGTCTTCTCTTGGTATTCCGTAGGTCTTTGGTGATTATATAGTTCACCTGTGTTTGTATATGTCTGTTAACCCCAATATCCTAATGTATCCAATCCTCACACCTTTCCATTGGTGAACCATAAGTTTGTTTAATGAATCTGTGATTGCCCTTCTCTGTGGAAATATCTTCACCGGTATCAATTTTTAGGTAACACCTATAAGTGATATCATACGATATGTGTCTCTCTCTTTCTGACTTAGTACGAGTCGCGTGACTACCTCTAGACGCATCTACGGTGCTGCACCTGGCATTGTGTCCTTTTTTCCCTTGGCTAATATTCCCTCTGTACATGTACCAGTTCTTCTTTGTCCACTCATCTGTTGATGGACTTTTTGGTTGCTTCCATGTCTTGGCTATTGTAATCGAGCGGCAATGCACATTTGCCTGCCTGTGTCTTTCCAATTCTGTCTTCTTAGGTGATAGGCCCAGGAGTGGGCCTGCTGGATCATACAGTAGCAAAATGTTTACTTTACAAAGGCACCTCCATTCTGTTCTCATTAGTGGCTCTTACCAGGTTTCGTCCCTCTTAAAGCTGAGGGTATGCACTTCTCCACAACACCTTCAGCATTTACTGTTTGTAGTGTTTTTTTGCTGATGTATATTCTGACCAGTGTGAGCTGATATACCTCTTTGGGGTTGGATTTGCATGCGTCTCATAAAACCTTGAAATTGAGCTTTCTGGCATGTCCTTTTTTTTCTTCAAACTGTGAGTACAGCTTACCTCTTCAAATTGTTTTCGTGAAGTATGTGTGACATTTAGAAATATTTTGGCCGTTACCTCCCTCAAGACATTTTGTGGGCAGGTTTCATTTACAGCCCTCCAGTACTGGTGCATATGAAGTGACCCTTAGCACCGGTTTTAAAGCTGCTGTTGCAGGTAACGGCCAGAGGGCGGCAGCATTTCTGCTTTTCCCAATCTGGTAACTAGGGAAACAGACCTTCCTGGCAGTGGTGTTCCTCGGTTATATATTAGAGTGGAATGTGCCCGGATAAACCCCGAAATGCTGATGTCTCCTTACTTATGTTTGTTTTCTAAATTGAATTTATATTTTTTATTGGAGTCATATTCCATTGCGTACATGGACCACTTGTTCTTGGTGCATTCCTCTGTTGATGGACATTTTCGTAGCTTCCAAGTGTTGTGTATGGTAAATATTGCTGGAGTGCAGGATTTTCAGCCTGTATCTTTTTTTATGGTTTTGATTTCTTTTGCGGTACGTGGGCCTCTCACTGCGGTGGCCCCTCCCGTTGCAGAGCAGAGGCTCCGGATGCACAGGCCCAGCAGCCATAGCTCACGGGACCAGCCTCTCCACGGCATGTGGGATCTTCCCGGACCGGGGCACGAACCCGTGTCCCCTGCATCGGCAGGCGGACTCTCAACATCTGCGCCACCAGGGAAGCCCAGCCTGTTTAGTTTTGATTCTCATCCTGTCAGGCGATAGGCCCAGCAGTGGGTATGCTTGATTGAATGGTAGCTCAGTATTTACCTTTCCAAGGCACCTCCTTTGTGTTTTCCTTACTGGCTCTTACCATGTCCCACGTTGAACCAAGGGTAGGCATTTCTCCTCAAACCCTTCAGCATTTACTGTTTGCAGAATTTTTGCTGATGGCCATTCTGACTGGTGTGAGCTGTTAGGTATTTTGTAATTTGGATTTGCATGTCTTGAATTATTCCTAGTGTTCAGCATTTTTCCACGCCTTTTTAAAGTTCTGTTAAAATAACAGAAAGAAACAGAGAGTACAGTTAACCTCTGGAAATTGTCTTCTTGAAAGGTTGCCCTCTTTTGAATTTTTTGGTCAATTTTCGAACCCAGGATTGTTTCTGAGGTCAGGTGTCATTCATAGGCCTGTAATGAGTGTGAATATCTAGTGAGCATTAGCACTGGGTTTAAAGCTGGTGTTTTGGGAAACGGCCACAAGGCGGCAGCATTTCTCCATTCCCAAATCTGGTTCCTAGGGCAGCAGAGCCTTTCTGGAAGTCCTGTTCCTAGGTTGGAAATTAAAATGGAATGTGCCAGGAGAAACCCCAATAAGTTTATGTCACATTACTTCTTGTTTTAGTTTTTTTAATCGGGGTAATGATTAGAATACAGTTTGTCCTCAGTGTACACAATCTGGTTCATTTGTGCATAACATATATATATATATATATATATATATATTCATGTACAGAGCCACTTCCCGTGTAAATTATTGCAGAGTTTTCCATAGACATCCCTTGCTATATGGTCGGTCTTTCTGTTATATGTATTTAATAGGTATTTGTACATGTATGGTAACCCTAATCTTAATTTTTCCATTCCCCCACCTGTCCTTTTACATAAGCATAGTTTGTTTTCTAAGCCTGTGAGTGTCTTTCTCTGTGGAAATATGTTCATTTGTGTCAGTTGTTAGATAACGCCTATAAGTGATATCATAGGATATGTCTTTTGCTTTCCGACTTACCTCATGTTCTGTGATTATCTCTAGGCTCATCTATGGTGCCTCAAAGAGCAGTGTTTCATTGTTTTCCATGGCTAATAGTCCATTGTGTACATGGACCACTTCTTCTTTTTCCACTCATCTGGTGATGGACATTTTGGTTGCTTCCGTGTCTTGGCTATTGTGAAAATTCCTGCAGTGCAGCTGCTGAAGCCTGTGCCTTCTCGACTCTGGACTTGTCAGGTGAGAGTCTCAGCGGTGGGCCTGCTGAATGGAATGGTGGCTCAATTTTTACTTTGAAACACAGCTCCTTTCTGTTCTCATTATTGGCTGTTACCACTTTACATCTCACCAGCAGCTAGAGGGTACACAGTTCTCTAAAACCCCTTCAGCATTTGTTGTGTGCAGACTTTTAGCTGATGGTAGTTGGCATGTGTGAGTTGAAACCTTTTTGGAGGTTAGATTTGCATGAGTCTAATAATTCCTGATGTTGAGCTTTTATCCATTTTCCTCTTTTTTGAAAATGAGTGAGTAAAACTTACCCCTGCATACTATCTCCTTGAAAAATGTGCCAGTTTGGAATTTTTTCGGCCATTCCCTACCTCCGCACAATTATGTAGGGCAGATGTCCTTTACAGCCCTGAGTCCTTGTGAATGTTAAGTGACCATTAGCTGTGGGTTTAATGCCGCTCTTGCGGCAAACGGCCACAAGGCGGCAGCATTTCTACATTTGCAACTCTGGGTTTTTGGGCAACAGAGCTTTCCTGGAAATCGTGTTAGTAAGCTGCAAATTAGAGTGGAATGTGCCAGCGCAAACCCCCAAGAGCTTATATCTCCTAAATTGTTGTTTGTTTATTAAATTTAATTTTTATTAATTATCAGAGCAAATTTGATACAAATGTAGATTCTCCTAGGTGTACAGTTTCTGGTTCATCCTATCAATGTATCTGTCTATTCCTCTTTCGATCCTTTCCCGTGTATGTTATTATAGGGTGTTGAGTAGACCTCTCTTCGTATTCCATAGGCACGTTGTGATTATACATTTCATAAGTATTAGTGCATATCTGTTAACCCCCATGTCCTAGTTCATACATTCCTTATTCCTTTCCATTTGGTTAAACATTAATTGGTTTTCTGAATCTATGCGTGTCCATCTCTTGGAAATTATTTCATGGGTATCAATTTTTAGGTAACACCTATAAGTGATGTCCTAAGATGTCTGTCTTTCGGATTCTTTCTTACTTCAAGTTGGGTGATTATCTCTAGATCCTTCTATGATGGTGCCAACGGCACTGTTCCATGCTTTTTCATGGCTAATGTTCCATTGTGTACATGGACGACTTCTTCTTGGTGCATTTTTCTGTTGATGGACATTTCGGTTTCTTCCAGGTCTTGGCTATGGTACGTGTTGCTGCAGTGCAGGATTGCCAGCCTGTGTCTTTTCGATTCTGGTCTAATCAGGTGAAAGGCCCATGAGTGGGCCTACCAGATCACATGGTAGCTCCATATTTACCCTTAAACGCACCTCCATTCTGTTCTCACTACTGGCTGTGACCAGGTTTCATCCCACCAGCAGCTAAAGGGTATGCAGTTCTCTAAAACCCCTTCAGCATTTATTCTTTGTAGACTTTTTGGCTGATGACCATTCTGACGGCTGTGAGGTGAACTATTTTGTACACTGGATTTGCATGGCTTTATTGATTCCTGATGTTCAGCCTTTTTCCATTCCCATTTTGTTAACAAAAAAGAAAGAAAGTAAAAGAAACAGAAGAGAAATGTGCATAAACTATGCCTCTTGAAACTGTCGTTTTGAAATATGGACGTCTTTTGAATGTTTTGATCGATATACGACCCCAGGATTTTTTTTCAGGGAGGTGTCATTTACAGGCCTGCAATTATTTTGAATATCAACTGACCATTAGCGCTGGGATTAAAGCTGCTGTTGTGTGAAACGGCCACAGGGTGGCAGCAGTTCTCCTTTACCAAACCCGGTTACTAGGGCAACAGAACCTCAATGGAAGTCGTGTCCTAGGTTGTATTTTAGAATGGAATGTATCAGGAAAGCCCCTTCAATTTATGTCTCACTATTTCTTGTTTGTTTTTTTAATTTAATTTTTATTTTTCATCACAGCAAGTTTGATTACAATGTTTGGCATGTTGTAGGTATGCAAGATGTGATTCTTTTATACATATACATATGTCTATTCTTCCTGGGATCCTTGTCCCATGTACGTTATGACAGAATGTTGAGTAGTCTTCTCTTGGTATTCCGTAGGTCTTTGGTGATTATATAGTTCACCTGTGTTTGTATATGTCTGTTAACCCCAATATCCTAATGTATCCAATCCTCACACCTTTCCATTGGTGAACCATAAGTTTGTTTAATGAATCTGTGATTGCCCTTCTCTGTGGAAATATCTTCACCGGTATCAATTTTTAGGTAACACCTATAAGTGATATCATACGATATGTGTCTCTCTCTTTCTGACTTAGTACGAGTCGCGTGACTACCTCTAGACGCATCTACGGTGCTGCACCTGGCATTGTGTCCTTTTTTCCCTTGGCTAATATTCCCTCTGTACATGTACCAGTTCTTCTTTGTCCACTCATCTGTTGATGGACTTTTTGGTTGCTTCCATGTCTTGGCTATTGTAATAGAGCGGCAATGCACATTTGCCTGCCTGTGTCTTTCCAATTCTGTCTTCTTAGGTGATAGGCCCAGGAGTGGGCCTGCTGGATCATACAGTAGCAAAATGTTTACTTTACAAAGGCACCTCCATTCTGTTCTCATTAGTGGCTCTTACCAGGTTACGTCCCTCTTAAAGCTGAGGGTATGCACTTCTCCACAACACCTTCAGCATTTACTGTTTGTAGTGTTTTTTTGCTGATGTATATTCTGACCAGTGTGAGCTGATATACCTCTTTGGGGTTGGATTTGCATGCGTCTCATAAACCCTTGAAATTGAGCTTTCTGGCATGTCCTTTTTTTTCTTCAAACTGTGAGTACAGCTTACCTCTTCAAATTGTTTTTGTGAAGTATGTGTGACATTTAGAAATATTTTGGCCGTTACCTCCCTCAAGACATTTTGTGGGCAGGTTTCATTTACAGCCCTCCAGTACTGGTGCATATGAAGTGACCCTTAGCACCGGTTTTAAAGCTGCTGTTGCAGGTAACGGCCAGAGGGCGACAGCATTTCAGCTTTTCCCAATCTGGTAACTAGGGAAACAGACCTTTCTGGCAGTGGTGTTCCTCGGTTATATATTAGAGTGGAATGTGCCCGGATAAACCCCCAAATGCTGATGTCTCCTTACTTATGTTTGTTTTCTAAATTGAATTTATATTTTTTATTGGAGTCATATTCCATTGCGTACATGGACCACTTGTTCTTGGTGCATTCCTCTGTTGATGGACATTTTCGTAGCTTCCAAGTGTTGTGTATGGTAAATATTGCTGGAGTGCAGGATTTTCAGCCTGTATCTTTTTTTATGGTTTTGATTTCTTTTGCGGTACGTGGGCCTCTCACTGCGGTGGCCCCTCCCGTTGCAGAGCAGAGGCTCCGGATGCACAGGCCCAGCAGCCATAGCTCACGGGACCAGCCTCTCCATGGCATGTGGGATCTTCCCTGACCGGGGCACGAACCCGTGTCCCCTGCATCGGCAGGCGGACTCTCAACGTCTGCGCCACCAGGGAAGCCCAGCCTGTTTAGTTTTGATTCTCATCCTGTCAGGCGATAGGCCCAGCAGTGGGTATGCTTGATTGAATGGTAGCTCAGTATTTACCTTTCCAAGGCACCTCCTTTGTGTTTTCCTTACTGGCTCTTACCATGTCCCACGTTGAACCAAGGGTAGGCATTTCTCCTCAAACCCTTCAGCATTTACTGTTTGCAGAATTTTTGCTGATGGCCATTCTGACTGGTGTGAGCTGATAGGTTTTTTGTAATTTGGATTTGCATGTCTTGAATTATTCCTAGTGTTCAGCATTATTCCACGCCTTTTTAAAGTTCTGTTAAAATAACAGAAAGAAACAGAGAGTACAGTTAACCTCTGGAAATTGTCTTCTTGAAAGGTTGCCCTCTTTTGAATTTTTTGGTCAATTTTCGAACCCAGGATTGTTTCTGAGGTCAGGTGTCATTCATAGGCCTGTAATGAGTGTGAATATCTAGTGAGCATTAGCACTGGGTTTAAAGCTGGTGTTTTGGGAAACGGCCACAAGGCGGCAGCATTTCTCCATTCCCAAATCTGGTTCCTAGGGCAGCAGAGCCTTTCTGGAAGTCCTGTTCCTAGGTTGGAAATTAAAATGGAATGTGCCAGGAGAAACCCCAATAAGTTTATGTCACATTACTTCTTGTTTTAGTTTTTTTAATCGGGGTAATGATTAGAATACAGTTTGTCCTCAGTGTACACAATCTGGTTCATTTGTGCATAACATATATATATATATATATATATATATATATATATATATATATATATATATATTCATGTACAGAGCCACTTCCCGTGTAAATTATTGCAGAGTTTTCCATAGACATCCCTTGCTATATGGTCGGTCTTTCTGTTATATGTATTTAATAGGTATTCGTACATGTATGGTAACCCTAATCTTAATTTTTCCATTCCCCCACCTGTCCTTTTACATAAGCATAGTTTGTTTTCTAAGCCTGTGAGTGTCTTTCTCTGTGGAAATATGTTCATTTGTGTCAGTTGTTAGATAACGCCTATAAGTGATATCATAGGATATGTCTTTTGCTTTCCGACTTACCTCATGTTCTGTGATTATCTCTAGGCTCATCTATGGTGCCTCAAAGAGCAGTGTTTCATTGTTTTCCATGGCTAATAGTCCATTGTGTACATGGACCACTTCTTCTTTTTCCACTCATCTGGTGATGGACATTTTGGTTGCTTCCGTGTCTTGGCTATTGTGAAAATTCCTGCAGTGCAGCTGCTGAAGCCTGTGCCTTCTCGACTCTGGACTTGTCAGGTGAGAGTCTCAGCGGTGGGCCTGCTGAATGGAATGGTGGCTCAATTTTTACTTTGAAACACAGCTCCTTTCTGTTCTCATTATTGGCTGTTACCACTTTACATCTCACCAGCAGCTAGAGGGTACACAGTTCTCTAAAACCCCTTCAGCATTTGTTGTGTGCAGACTTTTAGCTGATGGTAGTTGGCATGTGTGAGTTGAAACCTTTTTGGAGGTTAGATTTGCATGAGTCTAATAATTCCTGATGTTGAGCTTTTATCCATTTTCCTCTTTTTTGAAAATGAGTGAGTAAAACTTACCCCTGCATACTATCTCCTTGAAAAATGTGCCAGTTTGGAATTTTTTCGGCCATTCCCTACCTCCGCACAATTATGTAGGGCAGATGTCCTTTACAGCCCTGAGTCCTTGTGAATGTTAAGTGACCATTAGCTGTGGGTTTAATGCCGCTCTTGAGGGAAACGGCCACAAGGCGGCAGCATTTCTACATTTCCAACTCTGGGTTTTTGGGCAACAGAGCTTTCCTGGAAATCGTGTTAGTAAGCTGCAAATTAGAGTGGAATGTGCCAGCGCAAACCCCCAAGAGCTTATATCTCCTAAATTGTTGTTTGTTTATTAAATTTAATTTTTATTAATTATCAGAGCAAATTTGATACAAATGTAGATTCTCCTAGGTGTACAGTTTCTGGTTCATCCTATCAATGTATCTGTCTATTCCTCTTTCGATCCTTTCCCGTGTATGTTATTATAGGGTGTTGAGTAGACCTCTCTTCGTATTCCATAGGCACGTTGTGATTATACATTTCATAAGTATTAGTGCATATCTGTTAACCCCCATGTCCTAGTTCATACATTCCTTATTCCTTTCCATTTGGTTAAACATTAATTGGTTTTCTGAATCTATGCGTGTCCATCTCTTGGAAATTATTTCATGGGTATCAATTTTTAGGTAACACCTATAAGTGATGTCCTAAGATGTCTGTCTTTCGGATTCTTTCTTACTTCAAGTTGGGTGATTATCTCTAGATCCTTCTATGATGGTGCCAACGGCACTGTTCCATGCTTTTTCATGGCTAATGTTCCATTGTGTACATGGACGACTTCTTCTTGGTGCATTTTTCTGTTGATGGACATTTCGGTTTCTTCCAGGTCTTGGCTATGGTACGTGTTGCTGCAGTGCAGGATTGCCAGCCTGTGTCTTTTCGATTCTGGTCTAATCAGGTGAAAGGCCCATGAGTGGGCCTACCAGATCACATGGTAGCTCCATATTTACCCTTAAACGCACCTCCATTCTGTTCTCACTACTGGCTGTGACCAGGTTTCATCCCACCAGCAGCTAAAGGGTATGCAGTTCTCTAAAACCCCTTCAGCATTTATTCTTTGTAGACTTTTTGGCTGATGACCATTCTGACAGCTGTGAGGTGAACTTTTTTGTACACTGGATTTGCATGGCTTTATTGATTCCTGATGTTCAGCCTTTTTCCATTCCCATTTTGTTAACAAAAAAGAAAGAAAGTAAAAGAAACAGAAGAGAAATGTGCATAAACTATGCCTCTTGAAACTGTCGTTTTGAAATATGGACGTCTTTTGAATGTTTTGATCGATATACGACCCCAGGATTTTTTTTCAGGGAGGTGTCATTTACAGGCCTGCAATTATTTTGAATATCAACTGACCATTAGCGCTGGGATTAAATCTGCTGTTGTGTGAAACGGCCACAGGGTGGCAGCAGTTCTCCTTTACCAAACCCGGTTACTAGGGCAACAGAACCTCAATGGAAGTCGTGTCCTAGGTTGTATTTTAGAATGGAATGTATCAGGAAAGCCCCTTCAATTTATGTCTCACTATTTCTTGTTTGTTTTTTTAATTTAATTTTTATTTTTCATCACAGCAAGTTTGATTACAATGTTTGGCATGTTGTAGGTATGCAAGATGTGATTCTTTTATACATATACATATGTCTATTCTTCCTGGGATCCTTGTCCCATGTACGTTATGACAGAATGTTGAGTAGTCTTCTCTTGGTATTCCGTAGGTCTTTGGTGATTATATAGTTCACCTGTGTTTGTATATGTCTGTTAACCCCAATATCCTAATGTATCCAATCCTCACACCTTTCCATTGGTGAACCATAAGTTTGTTTAATGAATCTGTGATTGCCCTTCTCTGTGGAAATATCTTCACCGGTATCAATTTTTAGGTAACACCTATAAGTGATATCATACGATATGTGTCTCTCTCTTTCTGACTTAGTACGAGTCGCGTGACTACCTCTAGACGCATCTACGGTGCTGCACCTGGCATTGTGTCCTTTTTTCCCTTGGCTAATATTCCCTCTGTACATGTACCAGTTCTTCTTTGTCCACTCATCTGTTGATGGACTTTTTGGTTGCTTCCATGTCTTGGCTATTGTAATAGAGCGGCAATGCACATTTGCCTGCCTGTGTCTTTCCAATTCTGTCTTCTTAGGTGATAGGCCCAGGAGTGGGCCTGCTGGATCATACAGTAGCAAAATGTTTACTTTACAAAGGCACCTCCATTCTGTTCTCATTAGTGGCTCTTACCAGGTTTCGTCCCTCTTAAAGCTGAGGGTATGCACTTCTCCACAACACCTTCAGCATTTACTGTTTGTAGTGTTTTTTTGCTGATGTATATTCTGACCAGTGTGAGCTGATATACCTCTTTGGGGTTGGATTTGCATGCGTCTCATAAAACCTTGAAATTGAGCTTTCTGGCATGTCCTTTTTTTTCTTCAAACTGTGAGTACAGCTTACCTCTTCAAATTGTTTTCGTGAAGTATGTGTGACATTTAGAAATATTTTGGCCGTTACCTCCCTCAAGACATTTTGTGGGCAGGTTTCATTTACAGCCCTCCAGTACTGGTGCATATGAAGTGACCCTTAGCACCGGTTTTAAAGCTGCTGTTGCAGGTAACGGCCAGAGGGCGGCAGCATTTCTGCTTTTCCCAATCTGGTAACTAGGGAAACAGACCTTCCTGGCAGTGGTGTTCCTCGGTTATATATTAGAGTGGAATGTGCCCGGATAAACCCCGAAATGCTGATGTCTCCTTACTTATGTTTGTTTTCTAAATTGAATTTATATTTTTTATTGGAGTCATATTCCATTGCGTACATGGACCACTTGTTCTTGGTGCATTCCTCTGTTGATGGACATTTTCGTAGCTTCCAAGTGTTGTGTATGGTAAATATTGCTGGAGTGCAGGATTTTCAGCCTGTATCTTTTTTTATGGTTTTGATTTCTTTTGCGGTACGTGGGCCTCTCACTGCGGTGGCCCCTCCCGTTGCAGAGCAGAGGCTCCGGATGCACAGGCCCAGCAGCCATAGCTCACGGGACCAGCCTCTCCACGGCATGTGGGATCTTCCCTGACCGGGGCACGAACCCGTGTCCCCTGCATCGGCAGGCGGACTCTCAACGTCTGCGCCACCAGGGAAGCCCAGCCTGTTTAGTTTTGATTCTCATCCTGTCAGGTGATAGGCCCAGCAGTGGGTATGCTTGATTGAATGGTAGCTCAGTATTTACCTTTCCAAGGCACCTCCTTTGTGTTTTCCTTACTGGCTCTTACCATGTCCCACGTTGAACCAAGGGTAGGCATTTCTCCTCAAACCCTTCAGCATTTACTGTTTGCAGAATTTTTGCTGATGGCCATTCTGACTGGTGTGAGCTGTTAGGTATTTTGTAATTTGGATTTGCATGTCTTGAATTATTCCTAGTGTTCAGCATTTTTCCACGCCTTTTTAAAGTTCTGTTAAAATAACAGAAAGAAACAGAGAGTACAGTTAACCTCTGGAAATTGTCTTCTTGAAAGGTTGCCCTCTTTTGAATTTTTTGGTCAATTTTCGAACCCAGGATTGTTTCTGAGGTCAGGTGTCATTCATAGGCCTGTAATGAGTGTGAATATCTAGTGAGCATTAGCACTGGGTTTAAAGCTGGTGTTTTGGGAAACGGCCACAAGGCGGCAGCATTTCTCCATTCCCAAATCTGGTTCCTAGGGCAGCAGAGCCTTTCTGGAAGTCCTGTTCCTAGGTTGGAAATTAAAATGGAATGTGCCAGGAGAAACCCCAATAAGTTTATGTCACATTACTTCTTGTTTTAGTTTTTTTAATCGGGGTAATGATTAGAATACAGTTTGTCCTCAGTGTACACAATCTGGTTCATTTGTGCATAACATATATATATATATATATATATATATATATATATATATATATATTCATGTACAGAGCCACTTCCCGTGTAAATTATTGCAGAGTTTTCCATAGACATCCCTTGCTATATGGTCGGTCTTTCTGTTATATGTATTTAATAGGTATTCGTACATGTATGGTAACCCTAATCTTAATTTTTCCATTCCCCCACCTGTCCTTTTACATAAGCATAGTTTGTTTTCTAAGCCTGTGAGTGTCTTTCTCTGTGGAAATATGTTCATTTGTGTCAGTTGTTAGATAACGCCTATAAGTGATATCATAGGATATGTCTTTTGCTTTCCGACTTACCTCATGTTCTGTGATTATCTCTAGGCTCATCTATGGTGCCTCAAAGAGCAGTGTTTCATTGTTTTCCATGGCTAATAGTCCATTGTGTACATGGACCACTTCTTCTTTTTCCACTCATCTGGTGATGGACATTTTGGTTGCTTCCGTGTCTTGGCTATTGTGAAAATTCCTGCAGTGCAGCTGCTGAAGCCTGTGCCTTCTCGACTCTGGACTTGTCAGGTGAGAGTCTCAGCGGTGGGCCTGCTGAATGGAATGGTGGCTCAATTTTTACTTTGAAACACAGCTCCTTTCTGTTCTCATTATTGGCTGTTACCACTTTACATCTCACCAGCAGCTAGAGGGTACACAGTTCTCTAAAACCCCTTCAGCATTTGTTGTGTGCAGACTTTTAGCTGATGGTAGTTGGCATGTGTGAGTTGAAACCTTTTTGGAGGTTAGATTTGCATGAGTCTAATAATTCCTGATGTTGAGCTTTTATCCATTTTCCTCTTTTTTGAAAATGAGTGAGTAAAACTTACCCCTGCATACTATCTCCTTGAAAAATGTGCCAGTTTGGAATTTTTTCGGCCATTCCCTACCTCCGCACAATTATGTAGGGCAGATGTCCTTTACAGCCCTGAGTCCTTGTGAATGTTAAGTGACCATTAGCTGTGGGTTTAATGCCGCTCTTGAGGGAAACGGCCACAAGGCGGCAGCATTTCTACATTTCCAACTCTGGGTTTTTGGGCAACAGAGCTTTCCTGGAAATCGTGTTAGTAAGCTGCAAATTAGAGTGGAATGTGCCAGCGCAAACCCCCAAGAGCTTATATCTCCTAAATTGTTGTTTGTTTATTAAATTTAATTTTTATTAATTATCAGAGCAAATTTGATACAAATGTAGATTCTCCTAGGTGTACAGTTTCTGGTTCATCCTATCAATGTATCTGTCTATTCCTCTTTCGATCCTTTCCCGTGTATGTTATTATAGGGTGTTGAGTAGACCTCTCTTCGTATTCCATAGGCACGTTGTGATTATACATTTCATAAGTATTAGTGCATATCTGTTAACCCCCATGTCCTAGTTCATACATTCCTTATTCCTTTCCATTTGGTTAAACATTAATTGGTTTTCTGAATCTATGCGTGTCCATCTCTTGGAAATTATTTCATGGGTATCAATTTTTAGGTAACACCTATAAGTGATGTCGTAAGATGTCTGTCTTTCGGATTCTTTCTTACTTCAAGTTGGGTGATTATCTCTAGATCCTTCTATGATGGTGCCAACGGCACTGTTCCATGCTTTTTCATGGCTAATGTTCCATTGTGTACATGGACGACTTCTTCTTGGTGCATTTTTCTGTTGATGGACATTTCGGTTTCTTCCAGGTCTTGGCTATGGTACGTGTTGCTGCAGTGCAGGATTGCCAGCCTGTGTCTTTTCGATTCTGGTCTAATCAGGTGAAAGGCCCATGAGTGGGCCTACCAGATCACATGGTAGCTCCATATTTACCCTTAAACGCACCTCCATTCTGTTCTCACTACTGGCTGTGACCAGGTTTCATCCCACCAGCAGCTAAAGGGTATGCAGTTCTCTAAAACCCCTTCAGCATTTATTCTTTGTAGACTTTTTGGCTGATGACCATTCTGACAGCTGTGAGGTGAACTGTTTTGTACACTGGATTTGCATGGCTTTATTGATTCCTGATGTTCAGCCTTTTTCCATTCCCATTTTGTTAACAAAAAAGAAAGAAAGTAAAAGAAACAGAAGAGAAATGTGCATAAACTATGCCTCTTGAAACTGTCGTTTTGAAATATGGACGTCTTTTGAATGTTTTGATCGATATACGACCCCAGGATTTTTTTTCAGGGAGGTGTCATTTACAGGCCTGCAATTATTTTGAATATCAACTGACCATTAGCGCTGGGATTAAAGCTGCTGTTGTGTGAAACGGCCACAGGGTGGCAGCAGTTCTCCTTTACCAAACCCGGTTACTAGGGCAACAGAACCTCAATGGAAGTCGTGTCCTAGGTTGTATTTTAGAATGGAATGTATCAGGAAAGCCCCTTCAATTTATGTCTCACTATTTCTTGTTTGTTTTTTTAATTTAATTTTTATTTTTCATCACAGCAAGTTTGATTACAATGTTTGGCATGTTGTAGGTGTGCAAGGTGTGATTCTTTTATACATATACATATGTCTGTTCTTCCTGGGATCCTTGTCCCATGTACGTTATGACAGAATGTTGAGTAGTCTTCTCTTGGTATTCCGTAGGTCTTTGGTGATTATATAGTTCACCTGTGTTTGTATATGTCTGTTAACCCCAATATCCTAATGTATCCAATCCTCACACCTTTCCATTGGTGAACCATAAGTTTGTTTAATGAATCTGTGATTGCCCTTCTCTGTGGAAATATCTTCACCGGTATCAATTTTTAGGTAACACCTATAAGTGATATCATACGATATGTGTCTCTCTCTTTCTGACTTAGTACGAGTCGCGTGACTACCTCTAGACGCATCTACGGTGCTGCACCTGGCATTGTGTCCTTTTTTCCCTTGGCTAATATTCCCTCTGTACATGTACCAGTTCTTCTTTGTCCACTCATCTGTTGATGGACTTTTTGGTTGCTTCCATGTCTTGGCTATTGTAATCGAGCGGCAATGCACATTTGCCTGCCTGTGTCTTTCCAATTCTGTCTTCTTAGGTGATAGGCCCAGGAGTGGGCCTGCTGGATCATACAGTAGCAAAATGTTTACTTTACAAAGGCACCTCCATTCTGTTCTCATTAGTGGCTCTTACCAGGTTTCGTCCCTCTTAAAGCTGAGGGTATGCACTTCTCCACAACACCTTCAGCATTTACTGTTTGTAGTGTTTTTTTGCTGATGTATATTCTGACCAGTGTGAGCTGATATACCTCTTTGGGGTTGGATTTGCATGCGTCTCATAAAACCTTGAAATTGAGCTTTCTGGCATGTCCTTTTTTTTCTTCAAACTGTGAGTACAGCTTACCTCTTCAAATTGTTTTCGTGAAGTATGTGTGACATTTAGAAATATTTTGGCCGTTACCTCCCTCAAGACATTTTGTGGGCAGGTTTCATTTACAGCCCTCCAGTACTGGTGCATATGAAGTGACCCTTAGCACCGGTTTTAAAGCTGCTGTTGCAGGTAACGGCCAGAAGGCGGCAGCATTTCTGCTTTTCCCAATCTGGTAACTAGGGAAACAGACCTTCCTGGCAGTGGTGTTCCTCGGTTATATATTAGAGTGGAATGTGCCCGGATAAACCCCGAAATGCTGATGTCTCCTTACTTATGTTTGTTTTCTAAATTGAATTTATATTTTTTATTGGAGTCATATTCCATTGCGTACATGGACCACTTGTTCTTGGTGCATTCCTCTGTTGATGGACATTTTCGTAGCTTCCAAGTGTTGTGTATGGTAAATATTGCTGGAGTGCAGGATTTTCAGCCTGTATCTTTTTTTATGGTTTTGATTTCTTTTGCGGTACGTGGGCCTCTCACTGCGGTGGCCCCTCCCGTTGCAGAGCAGAGGCTCCGGATGCACAGGCCCAGCAGCCATAGCTCACGGGACCAGCCTCTCCACGGCATGTGGGATCTTCCCTGACCGGGGCACGAACCCGTGTCCCCTGCATCGGCAGGCGGACTCTCAACGTCTGCGCCACCAGGGAAGCCCAGCCTGTTTAGTTTTGATTCTCATCCTGTCAGGTGATAGGCCCAGCAGTGGGTATGCTTGATTGAATGGTAGCTCAGTATTTACCTTTCCAAGGCACCTCCTTTGTGTTTTCCTTACTGGCTCTTACCATGTCCCACGTTGAACCAAGGGTAGGCATTTCTCCTCAAACCCTTCAGCATTTACTGTTTGCAGAATTTTTGCTGATGGCCATTCTGACTGGTGTGAGCTGTTAGGTATTTTGTAATTTGGATTTGCATGTCTTGAATTATTCCTAGTGTTCAGCATTTTTCCACGCCTTTTTAAAGTTCTGTTAAAATAACAGAAAGAAACAGAGAGTACAGTTAACCTCTGGAAATTGTCTTCTTGAAAGGTTGCCCTCTTTTGAATTTTTTGGTCAATTTTCGAACCCAGGATTGTTTCTGAGGTCAGGTGTCATTCATAGGCCTGTAATGAGTGTGAATATCTAGTGAGCATTAGCACTGGGTTTAAAGCTGGTGTTTTGGGAAACGGCCACAAGGCGGCAGCATTTCTCCATTCCCAAATCTGGTTCCTAGGGCAGCAGAGCCTTTCTGGAAGTCCTGTTCCTAGGTTGGAAATTAAAATGGAATGTGCCAGGAGAAACCCCAATAAGTTTATGTCACATTACTTCTTGTTTTAGTTTTTTTAATCGGGGTAATGATTAGAATACTGTTTGTCCTCAGTGTACACAATCTGGTTCATTTGTGCATAACATATATATATATATATATATATATATATTCATGTACAGAGCCACTTCCCGTGTAAATTATTGCAGAGTTTTCCATAGACATCCCTTGCTATATGGTCGGTCTTTCTGTTATATGTATTTAATAGGTATTTGTACATGTATGGTAACCCTAATCTTAATTTTTCCATTCCCCCACCTGTCCTTTTACATAAGCATAGTTTGTTTTCTAAGCCTGTGAGTGTCTTTCTCTGTGGAAATATGTTCATTTGTGTCAGTTGTTAGATAACGCCTATAAGTGATATCATAGGATATGTCTTTTGCTTTCCGACTTACCTCATGTTCTGTGATTATCTCTAGGCTCATCTATG